>NW_026988418.1:52507500-53107500 GCF_030222135.1 Aotus nancymaae
TTGATGAATAAACTTGTAAAAGTTCATAATAAAGTTTCTGGAGTTTTCAGGTACTCTTTCTCATTCACGCTATTTACCTTGGCTATTCTAGTACAGGCAAAGGAAAGCAGATGAAATTCAAAGTATCCAGTTTTGTAACCTTAAATTATTCATGAATTATTTTTCTTCATGTAAACTCCATTATAATGTATAATGGAGAACTGTATTCAAGATATGGTGTGTGTGACTTATTTATGAACTCTGAAAGTCATTTTTAAGAGCATTTTTTTTCTTTGCTTAATAATAAACATTGTATTTATTGTATGTTGTATTTTTAGGATGCAACCCTTTACATTGTTGAATTTTTTAATATGTTATTTTAAAAACAAGATTGCCTAGGTCAGGCGTGGTGGCTCACACCTGTAATCCCAACACTTTGGGAGAATGAGATGGGTGGATTATTTGAGTCCAGGGGCTTGAAACTAGCCTGGGTAAGGTGGCAAAAGCCTGTCCCTAAAAAAAAAAAGGAAAAATTAGCTGAATGTGATGGTGATTGCCTATAGTCCCAGCTACTGGGGAGGCTAAGGTGGAAGGATCTGTTGAGCCCGGGAGAACAAGGCTGCAGTGAGCCGAGATTGTGCCATTGCACTCCAGACAGGGCAACAGAGTGAGACTCTGTCTCAAAAATAAAAATAGGACAAATAAGATTGCCCAAAGAGAATTAAAACAATGTTTCAAATAAGGAAACAGATACTACCACAGAAGATTAACAGACAAAACATGCCTTCCAAAGAAGAATGAATTATAGGACAGTATTTAGTCTATATAATACACATAACAATCAACAGTCATTAAATAACCCAAGGCTATTCATTGCTAGCAATCTGTGCTGGGAACATTTTGAATAGTCTTTTATACAGGTATTTTCATTTAGTCAGAATTTTGGGGTATCTTACCCTTCTTTCACAGTATCATGCTCAGTAAATCCCAGTACATCAACTAACATGGCCCACTTTACATGCAGTTTTTACATCTAATTGAAAAATGAGAGCGGAAGCTTGGAAAAAAAGTATTAAGATTTTGTTTATCACGGTTTGATCAGTAGGTCTGTCTTATTATTTTATAAAATAATATCCAGCTGCAGTTCAAGTGCATATTTTACCTAATTTATATCCATTTATATTCCTATGGCTTAAAATCATTTGGCCTGTTACAAAATACGTGTTTATCCTTTACACTTCACCAAAATATGGCAAGTGATGAGGGTGTATGATGCACTTGAGAAAGAACATTACAAATTATGTTTTAAAACTGGAATTTTTTCTGAGTAAAAGATATGTAGTGCAGAATAATATATCCACAACCAAAATGCACCCATTCATTTCTATTCAATTAAAAGAAGGAAGAACAGACCCCAGGTGAGTTTTAGCTCCATTACCTAAGGCTTTGAGAATATCACTTAACATCTGTGAGCCCTGCTGCTGCTTCTGTAACACATTAATAATGACACCTCCCTGCAAAGGCAGTTCTCATAATTCACTGAGGCAGGGCCTGTGAGGGTTTTTCCTGTGTGATGTTAGTAATTTTGTGCAAGGTGTGTGAGTTCATCATGTGTGTTGGAAGCTGAGGAAATTGAAGCACTGAGCTTAGAGAGATACCAGCTCAGGCCTGTAGCCACCCTGGCCCTGTGTTTCTGCCTTGTGGCTGGATCTTCTAAGTCATGCTGTGGGGTCCTTTAAGAAGTGCTTTCCTTATTAGCTTGCTCAAACCCAGGAAACTATCTTACAGGCATATTTATTAAAAGATGATTTGCAACCCCTTGCTGCATTTTGTCACGTGAAATGACACTTACCTTGGCTCCTTGAAGATGGCTAATGGGTAGTTGCCAATCAGGCCAGCCAGTTGGCTCTGAGAAGGGCTTCCTTGAAAGCCATGGTTCAAGTTTTGTAGAGGCCAGAAGGTGAATGTGAGTTCCAGAGACCTCCTTCCCAGAAAATTCTGTTGCATGTGCTATCCTGGAAGTGAAGACAAGGTAGGGACACTGCTGTGAGGGCTGATAGTGCAGAGAGGTCATCTCTTAGGTAACCAGACAGCTTGTCATTTTTTATTTTCTTCTTTTCAAAATTCATATGTAATAATCACCAAGAATTCTGATATTCACACAGAGAAGTGCTTGTGGCAAACATTTTTAACTGCCAAACTAAGATCTTTCTTTTTTAAGATGAAGAAAGATAAGCAGCATTGTTTTATAAAGATGAGTTTATCATCTCCTCCTCCACACCCATTAGTCCTCAGAAAAGCTATTTCTTGAAACTGAATTTGGAGCTTCTAAAATGGCTTTCACAGTGTTGCTGTCTTCATCTGGGGATTATGGTGCTTAGGGAGTGAAGACTTTCAACGTGAACATCCCAGATTTTTCCAAAAACTTTTGTGGCATCATTTGTGCCTACCCGCGAGTGTATTGTTTTTCTTTTTATGAGGTTGTGATTTTAATACACACACACAGAGAGAGAGAGAGAGAGAGAGAGAGAGAGAAGCATAACAGTGGCTATGAGAAGGAAACGCTTCTCCATGAAACATGGAACAGGTGAATAGCTGACCCCGGGGGCAAGTATGAGAATGGTGTTCAAGCCTCATGGTAGATAGGATTAGGAAATGTCAGGAGCTGTGTTGTATTCTCCAAACTGTAAACTTTAGGAGTCCTACAGAGTGAATGTTAATAAATATTTTTGATCAGGAGGAGGGTTTGGGTTTATAGGGAGCTTAAGAGAGAGAAATGTGGCTGCCCTTCCCCCACAGCTGGCCACTACTCTGGAGGGGAGAGTATGACACATTTGGGTATGGACACAGAAGCATAGGTGAGTGTGGTTGTTAGTCTTCCACCAAATGCTCTTCTGTGTTTTGTTACCTGTTAACCATATAGATTTTCCTATGTACCATTAAATTATCACTCAGTACAGCACTTGGACAAAATAGGAATAGTCTACTGTTGACTGTTTTTAGATTAATAACTTTGAATTTTTCCTAGGAGAGATTTTAAGAAGTTACATAGTCTAATCTCATGAGTGCCAAATATAAGAAACAAAGGCTCTGCAGGTTTAAGTTTTCCTTTGCCTTTTCTTAAGAATTTAAATTTTTTCTTCAGAGGTTTTCCTTTGGGCTTGTGGATAATGAGTAACAGAAATGAAGGAGGGCTACCAAAAGATATTTTAAAACATAATTGTGTCCTTAAAAACATGGTAATTATTGACAGGGTTTTAAAACGACAGAAGTTTCTAGCTAAATGCCCTCCTTCACACCCCCACTCCCACACTGAGTACTTTGTGGGAAATATGTGGTAGCTCTTTGGGAAGAAGTATTAAGTTTGTGAAAAGAAATGAAGAGTTGCCAGGTCCAGGGTAAGCAGAGGACTGAGAGAAGGAAAAAGGTGGACAGAGCTAAAGGATGCTAAGATCCCCCGGGAATTCTTTTAGTAAGCGGATGCTAAGATCCTCCCGGGAAGTCTTTTAGTAAGAAGCCCTCATTAGAGTGTGAGTGCCTGATGGACAGGAATGCATCTCACTGGTCCTTGCAGTCCTCTTCCCAGCCCCTGCCTTTGTACTTGAAGGCTGCAGTCATCTGGGTACGCTACTACAACTCAGGCCTGTGAGGTGGGCAGAAAGGGTGGACGAGATGTAGTTCATCATTTGGAGGCCTCAGTATTGCCTTTTTTTTTCTTTTGAGCACACAAGACTCTTAATCACATTTTCATATGTGTTCTGTTTCTTGGCCTGCATCAGGAGGCTCATAGCAGCATGCTACTGACAGGTGAGTGTGAACTAAGTGTTAAAGGAGAAGGAAACAGAAAATGAGAGAATGCCAACTTGAAGCCATGTGTGCATTTTTGTGAACAACATTTGCCACTTTCTTAAAGAACCCCAGTTAGAGAAAAAATAGTGCAGGGAGCAAATTTTAGTCGGCTGGTTAGGTTCTGAACTGTACAGACTTTGGACCTTGGCATACGAGTAGTCATTCTAGAACCTTTTGAACTTTTGCCACCAAGTAATTCTGAAAAGGCTGATAGCCAGCAGTAGATAGTGGAAAAAGCCAGTGTCCTCTGCCTGAAAAATTAAGGTACATATTATCCAGGTGGCTAAAGAACCTGCCTAGCACAACAGCAATAGCTGGTAAGTGGTAGGATCATCCAGAGATGAAGGGATGGATCACAGGATGGTTGCTGTGCTGGACTTTCGCCCTAGAATTCATGATCACTGTAGGAATTCACAGTGTAGGGGAAATGGTGCAGATTTTATAATTAGGAAAGACCTGTATTCTGCTTTCCATTTGACCACTATCTAGCAGAGACATGGGAATACTTAATGTCTCTGACCCTGTTTTCTCACTTAGGGATAGGGCTTTTGCAGATCTGTTGGGAAATATTCGGGTCAAGAGGGGTTTAAAATGAGATGTTGTCTGGCACTGAGTAGGAGCTTAATATCAATCAGTTCCTTTCTGCTTCAGTCAAAACTGACCTTTTTATGTGAGTAATTATTGTTTGTATTCCGTTCTCCATTTTGAATATTGAACCGTGAATGCCAACAGCCTTATGATAAAAGGGGCCATTTGTCAGAGACAGTCCTGTAAGTGCCTTGTAACCTGGTAGATTCTGCATATAAGGGCAGGCAGGTTACAAATGCGAATCCCCATAGCTAGTACACTCTGCGTACAGCAGATTCTTAAGCCATCTGTCTACCCTTTTTATGACTATCGTGAAGTCCACATAAGCCAGAGTTCAACAAAATGAATGAATGTAATCCCAGAACTGTGGAGCTTCTCTGTGATTACATAGCACAGAGAACTACAGAACCGTTTTCTGGAAGAATGCACCATGCGATTATGCTCCATGTGGAATGGGTATACCTAAATGTTGGTAGACTGAGGATGAGGTTGACAGGTTGATCTGAGTAGAGACCCTGGGAGGAAGCTAGGATACTATGTAGTTGTGTTGTTGTTGCCGTTGTTTTGCAGTTCCTGGCTGCTCAGTGTTGGCAGCTGTGTGCACGCTTTCTCTTTTGAGTCAGCGAGGCACACAAGTAATTTCCCATCCTGAATCTGTCACAGCTGCTGAGCTGTAGTGGCTATAACTGGGATGTGGCTATTAACTTTAAAAATTTGCATAAATCCAGCCCCCACTCCCCTGCAGAGGCTCAGTCTTGTCTTTACACCTTCCCCTGAGGTGATTCTTTTCTGGGGGTAAGAGTGGGAACTGGGGGGAGAAGAAAGGAGGAAAAAGAAGGCGGACCACTCTGGGCACCAGCGGAGGAAGTGTGGAGTCCATTGATCTAGGTACTTGTGGGGAGGGGAGAACTCGAGCAGCAGCTGCCAACGGAAGGGCTGTGAGTGAGCAAGCGGGCGGCTGGCAGCGAGGCCACCGGCAGGGGGGGCCCGGGCCGAGGCCGCGCCACCTCGGCACCACGCGGGCAGCCGGTGCGGGGTGACCGCGGCCAGGGGAGCGCTGGGTGCCCACCATGGCCGTTATGCAAGCGGTGGCCCCTGGTCCTGCCTCCCCGCCGCCCCGCGTCCCTTCCTCCACGCTGCCGACACTCGGATCTCTCTTGCTCTTTCTCTCCCCTGTGTTTTCAAACAGGAAGTGCACGGCTGTCGATAACGTGCTGCCGGGTCCCAGGATGGAGGAGTGAAGTCCCCGTCGCCGCGGTTCCAGCCTCCGGAGCTCGCCCAAGCCGAGTCCCCAGAGAGCGCCCTGAGGGAACAGGGTGGCCGCCTGGTCCAGGTGCGCGGGGTCGGGTCTGGTCCGGGGCGCTGGTGGGGAGGTCCGCGGCACGGAGTGCTGCTGGGATCGGATCTGCACCTCCAGCTCAGTGCTGCAGCCTCACTCGCCGGTCCCCACCACTGGCTTCTCACCCCGGGGGCTCTGCCAAACTCTGGCTGCTGCCGCCCTGGGTTCGGGCCGGCGGAAGGCCCTGGGCGCGTGCTGCGGACGCGCCTGCCAGGACTCTACCGGGGCGCTTTCCAGGCGGGACTGCGCTGGGGCTGCCAGTGCCTGGGGAGTCTTCCTGGAGTCCCCGGCTGCCCTCTCTGCTCTCTCCTCCAACTGCTGCTGCCTGAAGCGGCAGCTCTTTGTTCCTCCCTTGCTGGTCTGAGGTTATGAACTTAAATGTCCTGGGAGGCAGGGTGGTGTGAAAGCAAGGGGTGGGGACGTAGGGAAGAGGAAGAAGATGAGTTGTGGGTGAAGTGTAAGGTGGACAGGAGAGAAGAATCTTAAGTGTCCATGCTCAGAAGTCTCAGCTTTTCAGCTGCTGAAACAGAGGACCACGGTTCCTTGCCTTCTGTTTTGGGAAAGCCAGGCCGTGCCAAATGGAGGGAATTAGTGATGCAGACACACACCAGAAAGGTAGGGACCAGGAATGAGACACAGCAGCGAGTTCTGAGGTGTTTAGTCTGGTGTCTGGCTTGTTAACTCCACCGTGGTTTCTTAGCCAGGCTTCCTTGCTGAGACAGAAGGTACTTTAACATATGAGCCAGGCATCTTTATTAATTCCATTTGTCATCAAAGTAAAATTGAGAGTGACTTTTCTCGAATTCACCAAGTAGATTATAATTTCACATCCACATCGTGTTCCATCTCACACGTTCATAGAAGGAGAATAAAACGCTAGGGCTGGTCTTATGCTACAGACTTTTGCATCTCTATTTCCCTGGCAGCTCCTCTTTCTCCAGACTAACTCAGATTGACTTCTCCCCCCAGTGAAAGCCTGGCCTTGTTTTACTGCCTGTTTATCTACCTGGTGAAACTCCAGGCTTGAGGAGGACACTAAGGGACTGGCATGGTTGAGTAGGATCAGTCTGACCAGATCATTATATGGTCTCAAATTAAATGTTTGAGCCCTGTTAAAGCCAGTAGCATCTTCTTAATTTTTATTTCAGAGGAAGGGATGTGAGCATATGACTAGAGGGGAGGAAAGTGAGACTCTGCCAGAGAAGGTCTCTCCCTGTAGCACCGAGGAAAAGTGAATCTGTGTAGCACAGTATCACACATACTGTGTGCTTTCACTTTATTGGGTAGCCAAGCCATCTAAGGAGTCAGGGTTAGGTGTAGAATTTACATTTATGACATGGGATGCTGACTATACATTCTGATGCTAAAAATTTTATAATAAAACATTTACTATCTAATTAAGTTTGCTTTGAAAGTAAAATTTACCAGGGTGGGACAAATTTACCCACCTGAGTACAAAACATGTACTCATTAAGTACCTGACATTAAGTAGCCAAAATGCACATTAAAAACTGAACAATTAAACTTATCCTTCCTGGATAGACATGGACTTCTTAAGTCTGAATTTAATTGTGAGATGGCTGTGTTTATGCCTCTTCTTGCCAAATATATCATGAAAAGTGAAGAAAGTAATCAAGAGAGATTCTTTTTTTTTTTTTTTTTTTGAGATGGAATTTCGATCTGTCACCCAGGCTGGAATTTAGTAGCTCTGTCTTGGCTCACTGCAACTTCTGCCTCCCAAGTTCAGGTGATTCTCCTGCCTCAGCCTCCCGAGTAGATGAAATTACAGGTACGCAACACCATGCCCAGTTAATTTTTGTATTTTTAGTAGAGACAGCGTTTCACCATGTTGGGCAGGCTGGTCTCGAACTCCTGACCTCAAGTGATCTGCCCACCTTGGCCTCCTAAAGTGCTGGTATTACAAACGTGAGCCACTGCACTCAGTCAATTGAGAGATTCTTGAAAGCCCTGTACAACCATAGTGTTTTGCCTCTGCTTTTATCCCATGTGTATTCCTTGCCCCCCAGTTTTTTATCTGGGGACTTTCTTTAGCATCTGTCAGTCTGCTCTAAGATACAGTAGAACAGCTTTTGTGACCCTCCAAATCTCTTTCCCATTTAGGTACAGAGTCTCCTTCCATTCTACTGATACTTAAACTCAAATATTCTATCTGGCCTTTAGATTGTCATTTCTATTTGCACACTGTGTGTTATGTATTTTTTCTTTACTCCTTTCAACAGAGGTAAACCCTTCTTGCTCCTTTCCATGCTGTAGTGAAGTAGGATTCATTTTCTCTAGTTTATGGAGAGAGAAAACAGGCTGATGAGATGTGACTTGTCAGTGGTCGTATTAGTAAATGGAGTTGTTGAGACCTGAACAAGGGTCTTTTGATGTAATGTGTGGCTCTTTTGTAGTCTGGAAAGTTGCTGCCTAAGGAAGAGGTGGCAGTGCTGATTCAGGTGGTCCTTTACCATTCCAAAAGAAAGCTGGATTGCCTTACCACATCTCCAGGTTTCTCGTTACTCCTTTTCACTCAGGCTCTGCCTGAAGCTCAAGGTTTGTTTTTATTTTTGAGGCAATTTTTTTTAATATTTGAAATTTACACTTCCTCTGTGTCTGTGATTAGATTTAACTGTGTTTGCACCAGTGTGATTTGTGTTCTGCCAAAATTCTAATAGTATATTTTAATTTACAGATATTTTTTGTCAGGTTTTAGTGAGCAAGTATCTTTCCGAGGGACCAGATTACCATATTTTAATTTTTTAGAATTAAAAAACCACTTCTGGCTTACTCCTAGAGCAGTTTATGTCCCAGAAAATTAATTAATTAGTAAATGATGTATATGACTCCACTCCCCACTACTGCTGCCACCATGCACATCCCCTACGCTTTCATTCCAGCTCAAGGTAATCCACTGAGAGGGTCATGTTACAGAACAACGTGAGTAAACCCATGTAACTTTAAATTATAGATGAAATATTTTTGTAATATTCCTTAGATGGAAGTAAGTTTATTTCCTTATCTTTGTAGCACTTAAATTTGAGGCTGTCTTTAGCTATGGTTTTAATGTTGCACCATTAACTAAACTGTAAAATAATGGTTTAATTTGTTGTACTGCAAATTAAAATTTGGAGTACATTTTTCATAAGTGTTGGATAAAATATTCATTTTCTCTTCCATAATTAGAGTATTTGTAGTGGTCTATAACTTTCCCTCTGTAAAACTGTGGTCAAAACCCTCAGAGAGAGAAGATAGGGGAGGAGCAAAAGAGAAGAAATGAGAGATCATTCTTCTATAAGGGAGGAATGAAATGATACATGTATAGTTCCTTAGTACACAGTGCACTGCCTTTTCTGTCTGTTGGTGAGTTGCAGTGGCTTGTGAGCTAGCCGTGTATCTCTTCCAACAGAAAGGCTAAAAATGAAAGGGTAACTAGCTTTGATGTTAAATGCCAAGGAAAAGTTAATGGCCAAGAGGGGACTAGGAGTGGAGATAAATGCAAGTTAAGATTTCATTTTTTCAAAACCTTTTTTCTTTTCATGTATATTACAAAGCAAAAAATAGCTTTCTTAGTCAAATTATAAACTATAATGCAGTGGCCCCTGACCCTTACAAAAATCAGGAAGCTTTTATTTAATATTAAAAGATTTCAATGATCTTAACTGGTTCACTGTTGACTTTGTATCTCTTATAATTGCAAATGTTTCATGAGGGTTATGTAATTTCACTCAGCTGAGTATATATTGCAAGTAATGACTTCAGCATCTTCCTGTATTTGTAAAATAGCACTGCATGTATGCATGAGATAGGGATTCAGCCTACAGACCTCTTCCAGCACCCTGAAGTCTATAGATTGGGAATCGAGGCCAAAGCAAAACAACTGCTCCAGACTGAAAATGTATAATATATTAGCCATCAGCATATAAAGATTCACAGATGGAATTTTTCCTCTTTGTTGTACATTAAATGGGTGATGTGGGAAGCCCTGATATTGGATCTGGTCTTGTCTCTGGGCTAATTGTTTTTCATGGTCAGCTTTGAGATCTTTGCAGTTAGTCATGGATAACTGGATTTCTCCTAAGAGCATTTTGCCTGCAATACATCTGTGAATATCCCTTCCCTGTTTTTGTAGAGTCAGGACTCTGAGGCCAGTTGTAGAATCACGACGGTCATAGCCACCACCACTACCAACCTTGTATTCATTTCCCAGAAGCTAAAAGAGGCTTCCCAGTCTTAACCTTTACAGTTTAAGTGTAAGAAAAAGGAGATTTGATTTCTCCCTGTTCTGCAGTGGAAAAAACTGATGTGTGAATTCACATTGAATTAGTCCCTGATTTCTGTGTGTGTTGTATGACACAAATGTAAGTCATTCTGCTTAAGATAGGTTGAGCAGGGCCTGGAAATCTAGTAGGGTTATTTCATGAAGTTGCTTTATTTGGTTAAAATAAATCACTTCCTATCTATTGAACACTATAGTTTTCAGGCACTGACAAATAGACATTGGTTATCTCTAATCCTCCTGGTATGCAGAGTGGGTAATAACCATGTTTTATGTGAACAAACTGAGGCAGGCAGAGACTCCAAGTCACATGGACAAACCAAGGCCTGGACTCAGATGCAGATTTGTGCAGTCTCTAACGCTGAAACATTTCCCTCACTGCATACCCTGCTTTCCTTTTTCTTAAACTAGCCTATGTAAAGAAGTGATCATGGTTTGTTTAGTCTTACTTACCTTTTCAGCAAAGGTTAAGTTAAAACTATAGAGAACATGGAGACAGTATGAATTGGGACATGTAAGGGTCAACACTTTTATGAATATTTTTGGTTTCCATGTAGTATGTATTCATTTCTTCCTGAGGAACCTAGACATATGGAATTTATTGGCCTTCATGACAATTTCTTGAGACAATATTGCCCACAAACAAAATTGCTGGATCATAGGATATATGCATACTAGGAACTGCATAATTTTACTGGGAACTCTATAGGTAGTTGTCAACTTTATGTCTCTACCAATACTGCATAATGACTTTTTCTTAAACAGATTTCCTGATTGCTGCCAACCTGATAGATGTTGATTATATCTAATCGTTTAATTTTGCCTTTTTCTGATTGCTAGTGAGGCCGAACATGTCTTCATCTACTTAATTTAATTTCCCTTTTCCATGAATTGTCTTTTTACGTCTTTAGCCTATCCTTTATTTTCTGTTGGGTCTCTTGCCTTTTTCTTGCAAGAACTTCTTGAAATAATTTTTGTAGTGTTTCTTGTATACTCTAGAAATTAATTCCTCATTGTCTTTAGACACTGTAACTTTCTTCTAGTGTGTCGCTTTTCTAATAATTTTGTCTATGGTGCCTTTCAGTAATAGCAGCAATAAAATCTTTAGTTTTAATGCAGTTATCTCATCACTTTATAATATTATTATGGTCTGTGCATTTTGAGTCATTTAAGAAGTCCCCCCCTATTCCAGGCTCACAATATTGTCTCTCTTTATTTTCTTTTATTAACTTCAGAGGTTTGCTCTTATCATTTGGGTTTTTAAACCACTTGGAATTTGAGATATGAAGTATTAATCTAAATTTCAGTTTTAAAAATCTGGTTCATATTATGAGCCAGTTTTCCCAACACTATTTACCAATAATACATTCTTTCTCCACAGAGTTTTGGTGCTACCTCTAGCGTGTAAGTGCATATATGTAAAGGCCTCTTTTTGAGATCTCTATTTGGTTCCTGTTGACTTAATTGTATGTTCTTGGATCTTTGATACACTGTTTATTTATTTATTTGTTTTAAGTTTAGGGGTACAAGTGCAGGTTTGTTACATAGATAAACTTGTGTCAAGGGGGTTTGTTGTACAGATTATTTTATCACCTGGATATTAAGCCTAGTACCCATTAGTTATTTTTCCTGATCTTCTTCCTCCTCCCACTGTCCAGAAGGCCCCACTGTGTGTTATTTCCCTCTATGTGTTCATATGTTCTCATCATTTAGCTCTCACTTAGAAGTGAGAACATGTGGTATTCAGTTTTCTGTTCCTGTGTTTGTTTGCAAAGGATAATGGCCTCCAACTCCAAGTCCCTGCAAAGGACATGCTCTTGTTCTTCTTTATGGCTATGTAGTATTCCATGGTGTATATGTACCCCATTTCCTTTATCCAGCCTGTCATTGATGGACATTTAAGTTGACTCCATTTCTTTGCTATTGAATACACTGTTTTAATTGTTCTGTGTATCTTTATATAACTTATTAGCATGACTTCTTGTTACATGGACATTTATATAATTTGGTCATATTGGCATGATTAATACTTTAATATAAATTTTTTAAAGTTCAAGACTTTAAGATTATTTTGAGGCAGATTCCTTGCCCTTATTTGCATGTGTTAACTTTTTGCAAGTACACATTTTCTAAAAACACATTTCTAAAAGACACATTTTTCTAGGAATATTGTTTGATTTCCTTACTTGGTAACATAATATTGCTGACATTACATTTTCTTCTGTTTTTGTTTTTTTGTTCTCTTTTCTTTCCTTTCTTTCATTAGCAGTTATGGCTCCCTTTCGTACTTGGTCATCTGTGTAGGGCAGTGGTGTCTCACTTCAAAGGCTTGTCCTCCTCCATTGCTCTGTATATGCTTATAGAGCTATGACGTACATTCCTGGTATGGCTTTTGATTGAATCTTTTATGCGGTGTGATGCTGTACTGACTGCATGAGTGAATATTCTTGAAAGTCTCTTAATTATAGATGTCTCTTTATTGTTGGGAAGACTTTGTCAGTTTCAGCTTGATTTTGCCCAAGTTTACTTTGCTCCCATCTTCTCAGTTTACTGGGTCTTATTCTTCCCCCCGTCTCCAATTTATGTCACACTGAATGCTAGGTCACTTTATTTGATAAGTAGGTGTTTGTGTGCCTGTGCAGAGTACGATGTATTTTCCCCTTGGTTTTTAAAATGTGATGAAACCATGTTGGGTACATAGCTTATTATTATAAATAAATTTGAAATCATTATGGGGACAAATTAAGGTCTCAAAATAGGTATGTGTGACAAGGTTAGGCTAAGACAAAGATGTTACCCTTGGCCAATAGTTATAGGATTAGGTAGATGATAGCTGTATTTTTTTGTGTGTGTGTCTGTAGTTCTTCAGGTGCTTTATGGACACAGGAGAGAGTTGCAGACTTTTTAGTTAACTGCTGAGATTTACTAAGCTTGCACAAAGTCTGATAAACTCATAATATGGAATGTTCTAGAGTCTAAAACCCACTGAGACAGATAAGACTGATATCTGTGGGCTGTTGGAATCGTTCTCCTATTGTGCTTTAAATGAGATTTATTAGGTATTCTCTTGAGTTTGATTATAACAGCCCTCGCTAGTGACCTGACTAAACTTACATGCTCATTAGAGGACTTTATCAGTATGGAAGTTCTCCATTTCTCATTCAGATTCCTCTGTGCTTTCCTTTCCTCTTTTTCAATTATTGTAATATAATTGACAGCCAAACTACTTCATCCATTCAACAGGAAACATTTGCTGAGCTCTAAATTATAAAATCTTATTCCCCCCACCTCCTGTGTACCATTTTGTTAAGTTCTGGGGTTGCAATGTAGCTATCAAAAGGTGCCTAACTTCTGAATATAGACTCATAAACCTTTAACTGGAACTTAATTTTTATAACTTAAGGCACTTTATAGCAATATATTGTGTTAATGATGATAAAGAGTAGGACATATAGGAGGGAGAGATTTGTTCTTGTTTGTAAGGAAGGAATTCCTGAGGGAGGTGATTTTGGTGCTGAATATTGAGAGGCTGAGATCATTTACCAGGCTGAGGTGGAGAAAGGCCAGACAGAGGAAACAGCCCAGGTTCAGAGCCCCAAAGGGCTTAGTGAGTGCTGAACATGGAATATGAGTGAATGGCGCCGAGTGGTGGTGGTGAAGAGGGGAGAAGACGCTGGAGGTGCCTACTGGCTTGGATTCTTGGTCAAGCCCATGTCTAGGGCCATGAATGTCGTTTCTGGAAGTATGGACTTTATCTTGACAGCACTGTGGTATCATTAAAGGGAAAATAAATGCTCTGATCACTGTTTTCAGATATGTGGAAAGGAAGCAGGGAGAAGTCTAGTGGCTACTATAATAATCCGGGCAGACATCATGAGGACCCAAACTAAGGTGATGAAGGTGAGAAAGGAAAGGAGAGACTGGATTGGACAAATGCTGAGGAGAAATAATTGATTCTTGATTAGATGGAAAGTGGGAAGGGTATAAAAGGAAGAAAAAAGAGAGATGATTCTTGATTCTTCTGGTTTGGATGACTCAGTGTCTGAAGGTGTCATTAGTAAGGGTGGAAAACATAGAAGTTAGGGGGCAATAGTGAGTTCAAGTTGAAGTGGAGTTGGGGTGTCTGTGGGGCATTCTTTTAATCTTAGAGACCTGAGCCCCAGGAGAGAAGTGAGGGCTGGAGACAATTGTTGAAGAGTGACTAGAATTGACTGTGTTAGCGGTGAATGTCATTGAGACTCCACAGGGATGGCCAAAGGATCAAAGACAGAGCAGACAAAAGAAGAGGAAACTCTGAAAACAAAAGTGAAAACGTTGAGTACCAGGTGCTTTTTGTTTGTGTGTTTGTTTTTATATTTTATACAATTCTTAGAACAATCTCCCGTGAAATAATGATGTTATTGCCTTTTACAGACAGGGTGTCTAAACCTCAGGTGAGGAACTTGCCACGCTGCCAAGAGAGTAAACAGGGAAAAGCCATCAGGTCTGTCAGGCCACAGGAAGGTCCAATAGAGTGAAGACTGAATATAGGAAATTGGATCTGACAGGTAGATATTCAGTAGGTGATCAGAAGAGTTCTAAGGCCTAACACTGGATTGTCACCAGTGAGGAAAGAGGAGGAGAAGTGGGGGCAGCAAGTGGAGAGACAGCGAGAGAGCACAGGCCGGAGAGGGAGCAGAGGCACGCGTGTACACATTTGTCTGCGAGGAATTGTGTGTGTGTGTGTGACTGTGACTGGAGCTTATAGTTTGGTTGAGAATAGTGGTGAGAAAGTGACTAAAAGTAGAAGAGGAAATCATTAATGGAGTAAAGTTCCAGAAAAGATGGGGGGGCAAGTTCTAGAGCACAAGCATGCTCAAAGGGGTTGCTATAAAAGGGAATTGGGACGTTTATTCCATTGGGACAGGAGAAGAGGGGGAAGAGATATGTGTGACTGTAGGTGAATAGGCAAGTGGATGGGAAGGAAGTTGAGAAAGTTTGCTCCTGATGGCTTGGATATTCTCAGTAAAGGAGGAGATGAAAACCTCTGAGAGTGTGGGGCCTTGAGGAGACAGCTGGAAGTTAGTAACAGTTACTTTTGAAAAAGGAGCCCAGTGCTCTTGGATGAGTGATAGCTGTGCATCACTGAAGGTCCAGCTGGGGTTTAATCAGTGGTGGGTAGGTGCCGATGGAGGATTTTTTTGCTGTTTGTTGGAGTACTGTAATAGGAATAACATGAATGACCTTTTAAAATAGAACACACGGGCCTTGCCTAAAACATTAAGTTTGGATGGTTATTTAAAGATTGCACAGGAGGGGAGAAGGAGCAGTGGACTGAACATTAGGGAACTTGAGTGCTAGTCCTAGTTCTTCCATTTAATGAAAGATAGGGAGTTCTTCCTCCCCGTCTTTCAATGGAGGAAGTTGCATTTAATGTCCTCTGAAGTCTTCTGTCACTCTCAGAACTTCTGTGATATTTGCACATTATTAGACAAAAATGAGTGAAGAGAATAAGAGCAGCTAGAGTCCTACCATTGATCATTTATGGAATCTTCTGATAGCAGCACTAATGCCAGAGCCTTTGGGAAGTTGCCAGCGTGAAAGCAGGACAGCTGTCAGCTAAACATACCCAGGTGTCTGCAGTTGTGTCTGTGTATGGCAATGGGAGATGGGTAGCAAGTCAGAAAAGGGGAAGGACAGGAGCATGAAGCTGTGATCAGATTTGTGCATGAGGTAGACAGTGTGGAATTACCATGTGCCCCTCCTGCTGAGTGCCACAGTTCCCTGAGGAATCACTGGTAGCAGATGATTTTGTCGTTTCATAAGAGATGATGCTCTTTGCATTCATCTCTTTGTTGTTTATCTCTCTCTCTCTGATTGCGTTTTCCTTTTTTCTAGGCTCATTTCTCCCTCTTAGTTAAAAGTGTGGTATCGTAGAAGAAAATCAAACAGTTGGCGAAGGCTAAGTATTCATAGTATCTTACCTTATGAGTCCATTCTTCTCTCGGCTTCCATCACTGCACCTTGATATTTCTTTGCCTATAGATTTTAAAGGATTTCATCACTCCTCTGAGTTGGGTATATTATTCCCTTGGAAGGTGTACTTATTCTTCAAAGCCATTTAACTGTCTGAGCCCCCTTTTAAGAACAGTGATAACATCTTAAATCCCTCAAGGTGTGGTTAGCATTAAAAGGTGAATCCAGTCAGGTGAGTGGCTCCAGAGATTAGTGTAATAATTTAACAGGCCTAAGCAGGTGATAGGACACTCCTTTGTAAATTAAGCCTCTAATTTTTCTCTGTGCTCATGCAGATTTGAGAGAAACCTGGGAATTTCCTTTTCCCCATTAAGTTATTACACAACTTAATGCTTGGAAAATTCTTCACAGGAAGAAACAGGGTGTAACAGTTTTTGTGAGACATCTTTTAAAAATTCACCCTTTAGCTTAAGTCTGAGAATACAATTCCCTTTCCGCCCCTTAGCTCTCGATTCTTTCTGAAAGTCTTAATTTCTCCACATAATTATATACTCTTCAAAGGGAAAATAGTTAAAAAAATTAAAACCACTTAAACTGAAAGTTAAAACATTGTTCATAAATGTGTTCTTTCATTTCCTGAGAAACAACAGGAAAGATTTACTTTCTCAAAATAAACTAAGTAGCTTGACTATGAACTCAGACCAGTAGAGATCAAAGATTCAAGCCTCAGCACACAATGGGAAATTTTCAGTCATTTTTCTAACCACAAAAATAAGTCTAATGCTAGTTTTTGGGGTTTGTTTTGTTTTGTTGCCTGTGGCATCAGGATATATATGTATATCCTTTGGCATATTTGAAATTGACTTAGCCTAGTGTGACTACCTTGTATGTCTGGGAGAGAGTATTTTCAAGATATATTTGATGAGTGTGAACATGCACATATGGAACAATGGGAAAATGGCCTTCTTGGGCATTAAATTTAGGAAGAATATAGAAGAACCAGTTGACTTTTTTTTTTATTTGTTTAGCATCTAAAATTAAAATTAAACTTGCTAGATCAGTAAATAATTGCACAGCTGTGCTAGTAGCAAAAGTTTAGCAGCCCGTGTTGAACATTGAACTATATTGGAAAAGGCATCTGCTGCAGTAATTACACACACTCTCTCTCTCTCTCTCTCTCTCTCTCTCTCAGGTAAGAATAACAGCATTTATTAATAGTTCTCTATTTTCAGAAATAAGATATGAGAGGTTATTTTAAAGAAAGAAAGTAAATCTTCATATGGTTGGCAAATTTTTATTTGTGGGGTACAAGCAAGATGAGGGAGCGGTATATCCATGCAGTATTCATCTATCATTAATTTCTGTCAAATAACGTGATTCTGTATTCCTCCAACAGTGTAAAATAGGTCAACATTTTGTCTTTCACAAAAATATAGAAAATCAGATCTCCGAGCAGTTTACTGCTATGATCTCAGCTTCCTTTTCAATCCCTTAGGTATTTTAAACCTAAGTCTTTATATTTTAAATGGGTCTCTTGTAGACAGTATGTATTTGGGTCTTGTTTTCTTTATCTACTCTGACAATCTGTCTTTTAATTGGTATGCTAAGGTCATTTACATGTATAGTGGTTATTGATATAGTTGGATTAAGATCCACCATGCTTGTAACTGTTTTCTGTTCATCTCATGTGCTCTGTTTCTGTTTCTCCCTCCACCTTTTTTATTTTCTTTTTTGAGACAGAGTCTTGCTCCATCACCAGGCTAGAGTGCAGTGGCGTGACCTTGGCTCACTGCAACCTCTGCCTCCTGAGTTCAAGCGATTCTCTTACCTCAGCCTCCTGAGTAGCTGGGATTACAGGTAGTGCCGTCACGCCCAGCTAATTTTTGCATTTTTAGTAGAGAAGGGGTTTCACCATGTTGGCCAGGATAGTCTTGATCTCTTGACCTTGTGATCTGCCCGCCTTGGCCTCCCAAAGCCACCGTGCTCGGCGTCTCCCCACACTTTTACTGCCTACTGTGGTTATAAGTTAACATTTTATACAATTCCATTTTATCTCCTCTTTTAACATATCAGTTGTACTTTCTTTTTAAAAAGGTTTTCATGGTTACCCTAGAGTTTATACCCAAAAACGTATGTATGTGTATGTATAGAAAAAAATTTGAAGGCTATACAAGACATTGAGAGTAATTATCTCTGGGTGGTAAGATTATAGATGATTTTGACTTTTTGTAATTTTTTGTGTTAAGTGATTTTTTAAAAAAATAACAAGCAGGTATTAGAAATTTTGGTGAAAAAGAGAGGCAAATCACAGCAAAATAAGCTGAAAGTCTTATTATGGTTCTAAAATGTGTACCCTCTCTCTGCTTCCAGCTTGAGATAAGCACATTATCCCATAATCACCTGCACTCCATTGGTGGGAAAAGGAAAGTGTTGACTGCTTTTAAGCTTGCATTGGAAAGGTGGTCAGCCCCTGTCCTATACTTTTTGTGCCTACACAATGAAAATTGAATCCTTAGAGTGACTTGGAATCAGTCTACCCTGTGGTTTGACATAAAGTTTTCTACATGTGTAAAGTTAACCAGACCCCACCATTTCTGCATAATTGAGGTTTCTCCTCTAAGTGGGATGTCTTTTTGCCTCTTCACTGTCTTTTGAAACACAATGAGCAGAATTAGAGCACTTGAAAACAACTTTAAAGTATAGCCTTTGCCAGCCACCATGGCACACGTCTGTAATCACCGCACTTTGGGAGGCCGAGGTGGGTGGATCACCTGAGGTCAGGAGTTTGAGACCAGCCTGGCCAACGTGGTGAAACCCCGTCTCTACAAAAAATACAAAAATTGGTTGGGCATGGTGGCAGGCACCTGTAGTCCCAGTTACTCGGGAGGCTGAGGCAGGAGGATTGCTTGAACCTTGGAGGCAGAGGTTGCAGTGAGCTGAGATCGTGCCACTGCACTCCAACCTGAGCGACAAGAGTAGAACTCCGTCTTAACAAAAAGTATAGCTATTCATGTAAAACTTTCTAATACTTTTTTTGTTTGCTGTTATGAAATCTCTCCTTTTGGGTGGAGTGGAGAAGGGATGTCAGGTAGTATCAGTGGTAACAGGTGAAGAGATTATAGCTAACATGAGGCTGTTGGTCCATCTGGATTTCAGGGAACTCACTTTGTGAAATATTAGAGAAAATTACCGTTGCTGTTCTCATAAGGCGAATTATATCTTTTGAAGTTTTAGAGGTTTACATGTAAACCAAACCCAAATTAAGGTTTAAGAAAGTGGCATGGATTAGTGCAAACAGACAAAATGTTGATTTCTTTAAAAATTGTTTTAGTACTAACTGACCTTGCAGGTGTTTTCAAGAAAGTTATAAATTTTGTAAATATCATTTTAGTAGCCTGTAAAATTTGGACTTTTTCTTTTTTTGCTGCTTACCTGCTGCATTAAAGTGAACAAATGACAAGTGAAATTGTTTTGAATCTTCTGAGAGAAGGAAGTTTATAAAAGCAAATGCCTTTTTCTGTACTTCAGATGAAAAATTGTAGGCCTCTATTTTAATATAGCTTATTATTAGAACAAATTTCATTTAAGACAAGAAATGAAGTCATAGTTATAGTCTGTTTAATAGAATTAAACATTTTGACATAAATAAAACAATTACAAAACTTAAAAAATAAGTGTAAAAAAGAATTGATTCACAGTACACTGAGTATTACAGCTATGTTAAAGTCTATACAAATATTGAACACAAAATGCAAACAATTGTTATTTAAGGGATTATAAGTACATTTAATAAATTTTCTTTACAATTTTTTTGAGGTTAGAAATCTTACAAGAAGTAGAGGGGTCAGAAATCAAATTGTTGGGATGCTTATTAAGCTAAGCTCAAAATGTAATTGAATTTTTAAATTTGCATTACGAGTCATATTTGTAGACTATTCGGTAGATGTGGGGAGTAATGGTAGGTAGCAGCAAAGCTAGGTAACTTGACTTTTCTTTTTTTTAAAAAAAAAACAAACTTATTTTCAGATGAGCTACTCCATACACAGAGATAGTAGTGGCAAACAATGATAAGAATTCTAGGAGTTGTTACTGTCTTAACACATTTATCTTAGCATTTACCTATGTTGGCCTTGGGGCCTTTGACCTGCTAACATTGGACCCTTCTCTCTGTTTTTAACTTGTCAAAATTGTCTTTATAACATCTATCTACCTCTTTATTTCTCAGGTATAGCTGTGAAAATACTTGAGTGAGAAATGGTTTGGGGTTAAGGATTGTGAATTGGAGGAAGAAATAATCCCCTCATTATTTTCAATACAGGAAAAGAGGATTATTTGTAACCCCAATTATTTGTAACCTTTATGTTCTTTACCCCAAAAGAACATAAAGTATAATAGGTGATCTTTGCTTTTATAGATGTGAACCATAATAACTACTCTTAGGAAAAGATTGGTAGGTCTATTTTCTACTTGCCTTTTCATCCATTTATTTCATGATGATTCCTCTATGTTTCCTAATCATTTGCTCTTCGGAAAAAGTGAGAGCTTGTGATCCTGCACGGAGGCCAGTACACAATCTAGATGTTAGAGGAGTGCATTGACAAAGAGATTGCCTTCCATTTTGTGCTCCCAAGAGGTGGTTGTAAACAGGAAAGTGAAATTGTTAAATGACAAAAATTATTTTGACAGTACTATGTAAAAATACCGAGCACCAAAATAATATTTATGTGACTGCTAAATTTATACATTTAATAAACATTTACATACAATGTATAAAATATGTGAGATATTTTAGACATTTGCAAAAATTTCTCTGCCTCTTTTTGTATTTAATTCTAGATAAAGAATCAGTATATTTTGGGGCAGTAACAGTAAGGCCAAAAGCAACGTTTTTACAGCAGTCTCAGAATACCTATTTGCCAAGTATTGTTTCCACTTTATGGATGGGGCATAAAAGCCAGATAGTTTGTTTGACTTGAAGGTCACTGGTTAGGTGAGCCTCTTATTACTAAGTAAGTTTTCACCAGTGCTGGGCAAGAAAGCTTACAAATCTCTACTTAAGGCAGGCTTATATCTGAACCATTCTAAGATAAAGAAAATGTACAATTTAAGCTTTTCTGGAAGAAAGGAAAACCTCAACACTTTCTGATCTCTCTCAGATCAATAGCATTTTAAACTAAATCTTTTATGCTAAAAGTTAATTAAGGCAACTCTGATTCCTTTCTTAAGTTTTACATCATCCTCCATGAAGTAACTAACCAAAGACGAGGCCCACTTTCATCCTTCTTCTTTATTGATCCCAGGACTCTTTACTCTTCCAAGTCCAATTTTAAAATATACACACATTTTGTGCATTTTTTTTTTTTTAGATTTTCTTTTGAATTCTTTTAACATTCTCCATTCTCCCTTTTAAAGTTACTTGGAAGGGCTGTTATAGGAAACTTCATTTGCAGATCTGATAATTTTCTGGGGTAAAGATAGGTAGAAGTTGCAGGGAGACATACTTTAGGTTAATGCAAGAAACAAATCAACTTCAAAGCCATGCAGAGCTGGACTGAATTGCCAGGTGCTGTCTAGGGCCTTAGCACTAAGGGCACTTTTGAGAGTCTGTCCATCCTTGGCCAAGGGAGTAGGGAGATTTGAAACTTCATGGGAGGGCGGGGCAGAGATGCTCTCTTAAGTTTATGCAGTGTGTACATACCATTCAGTCACAAGCTTTATACTAGAAAAGCCCGTGCTTCGATACCACCTCTGCCCCCTACTAACTGTATGACCTTAGAAAAGTCAGCTAAATTCTCTAAGCCTCAGTTTCCTCTTCTTTAAAATGAGGTCAAAATGGTATGAGGATTATCGTGTGACTTTAACATATGTAAAGCACATGGTTTAGTTATTCTCACTGACTTTGTGATTCTATACTTTTTCATTCTGTGCCCCTTTTCCTTCCTTTCTTCTTTTCCTGCTCTCCCATTCATTCACTGTAGAGCCTTTAATGATTTTTTCACCTTTTATTGTCCTCTTCTCTATTAATACCTGTGTCTTAGGACCTACTAGTGGTGCCCAGGGATGCCCTGAACTCCTTCGGTAGCAT
The DNA here is from genome assembly GCF_030222135.1 of Aotus nancymaae. Classification (NCBI taxonomy): domain Eukaryota; kingdom Metazoa; phylum Chordata; class Mammalia; order Primates; family Aotidae; genus Aotus; species Aotus nancymaae. The sequence goes on from NW_026988418.1 coordinate 52,529,575, forward strand.
CACTGTCCACGTCTCACACCTGGACAAGTCAGTGAACAGGTATTGGTTCTCTGTATCCTCTGGACTTGACATATGGACATCCCCAAAGACCTTGACAAAGCCAAGATTTATTGCTACTTTAGCTTTCTTATGATGTGTACTATAACACATTCTGCTCCACAAAAGCATAGATAGCAGTTGGGTATAGATAGGGGAAAGGGTTTTATACAGGGGCTAATGGATGTAGTATGCTGGTAACATTTATTATTTTCTTCATTTAAGTTTCTGGTTTTGGAGCCAGGCATCTAATTACAAATAATTATATTTGAGAGAGAAGAATATCAGATCCAGAAGGGCCAGAATGATTCATCCTCTTTAATGGGAACATTTAACATAATTTTGGGGAATAGCTGTAGTTACTAAAGAGGCAATATAAAACATTGATTCATTACAAACTGTATGAAGACCCACTTGCTTGGCAGAGTGATGTCATTTAGAAAAGTGGTAGAATCTCATTAGTATATACTTCATGACTAAAAGAGCTGGTTATACTGCTAGAGAAACACAGATTGTTAGAGCTAGAAGGAGCCTTTCAGGTCACTCTATGCAGTGACTTTCTTCTATTAAAATAAAATGGAGATCAGAAAAGTGAAGTGACTTTTTCCTTGAAACATAACTCTTGATACTGAAAAAGGGAGATGTGGGCCCTAACAGTGTTATTTTCTTACATCCAGTGTACCACCATGACTTCAACCTCTGGACCTGGGAGTCATTTCTTTGTAACTCAAAGAAGGCTATATACACCCTGTGAGCCTATACTGCTTACTTAGGTGTTAATGAAAAACCTTTTGTTCTTCATCAGAGCCTTCTTTTGTCTATGTTAAATGATTTTATAAATTTTTTTGTTTATTTGGTTGCTCTAGCTTAGGGATAATTGAAGTAGGCAAATCTTTGGACAGTTTTGTTCTCCTGTGTTTAGCACTTTTTTGATTTCTTCTCTGTGCTGGATGTATTTGTGTTTTTTAGCCTTTCTGTGAGTTATCTCTAGGAGATGGGTGTAACTGTATCCATTATTGTCATATGACAAAAGGAGGCTTGAAAAGCTTAGACAACTTGTTCCAGGTTGTACAGCTTATAAACTGGAACTGGATCCCAGGTGAGTTTTCCAGAGCAGATATTCATTATTGCCGTCTTTTTTTTTTTTTTTTTTTTTTACATTTCCTGCTTTCCTTACTCCCCAAGTAAAGGGGGAGCAGAGTATGGAATTGAAGATCTTACTATGACAGATGATCCAAGGAAGATCATCTAGCCTGACCCCGTGGCTTTCAGCAGACAGGGTGTTTTTTCCCATGATTTCATGGATCAGATATTCAAGGCCTTTTTAAATTTATTTTTTGGTTTGCTATTTCAAAATAAAAAGGCTTTTAGTTCTTTGTTATTATAAAAGTAATAAATTCTCATGTAAAGAACATATAGGAAATAAGGAGAATAAAAAATGACCTTTGTAGCTCCCTAGTCAGATGATGAAGAGTGGATTCAAATAGCTGTATCCCTCACTAGCTGTTTGACTTTGGGCAAGTTTTATAGCCTTCTCATGCTTCAGTTCTCTGTGTGTAAAACAAGAATAATAATATTGCCTGCCTTATATAGTTGTTATGAGGATTACATGAGCTCTACTTGTGAAGAATTAGAACAGTGACTGGCACATAGCAGGTGCAGCACAAGCATTGATTGGATAAAATAAAGGGCTGCCCATGTAGATAGTCTTCTGGTCTGTGGCCCCTGGAGGAAGAGGCAGAGGCAGACCGAAAGTGTAGATCATGCAGTACACAAGTGGGTAATGGGCTGAGCTGTGTTGAAGCAGGGGCAGGGAAGGCGGCCTGGGAACCTCAGTTTCTATTTGTTTCCTCTTAGTGATCCTAATAACCTGGAATATTAATAAACTTCTGTCTCTCATTTTCAAGATGCTAAAAATGATTGTGCTTCTCCTTTTTCCTCCTAGCTTTCAGAGAGCCCGTGGAAACTGAGCCTGTTTATTTGAGATTTTTCTGTTGCAGGGTAGGCCAGACATGAATTTCCTTTCATGTGATATTTTCTGTGGTCTGTGTTAGTTTAGTTCTTCCTTTGTTTTTTTGTGCTTTGGTGTGAAGAAAGAAGATGCCTTGTTTATAAAGCCTTGGTGTCTTTCATGTATCATGCATTCTTAAACTAATTCCAGTTGCTCTGACCCTTTGAGATTTTAAACCTGCTTTGTTCCGGTTTTTAAATACTTTTGAAATATTAAAAATGTTCACGAGGGAGTGTGTCATGGGAAAAATTTCCCAGGGTTGTTTGTTCTTAGAAAATTGTGAATTTGCATGAAGAGGTTTTATGCTGGGTTAAATTCTGCCAGGTGCATTGGTCACTTGAACTTGAGTCTGGTTCTTTTGATATTTAAATCCCTGTTTTTATGGCATAAAGTGCAGAGCTGGAACCTCTTAAAACTAAATGCCTGCTATGTTGAGCTCTTGCCCCATTGTCCCATCAAAGAAAGGTCTTAAGTAGTACTAGGGTTTGCACTGAGGCACCACGTCAATAGTGAGGATCAAAAGATTTGTCTGTTCTGTTTTTTGTCTTTGAACCAAGACTTTCCAAAAAGAACACAGACTTGTTTTGAATATTGCTGCCTCTGGGTGTGAGTGATAATGCAAGTCAGAGTATTTTTGTTTTTTAAAAACTGTTCTTCATAGATGCAGAGGTAAGAAAATGCAAGAAAAACAAAAACACTTTTTCAAACTTGTACAAAGCAGTCTTTGAATGCAGGTGGTCCTCAGTTTACAAGAATTTATAACCCTTCCTTCATCTTGTGAAAGACACCACTATCCACCAGTTACCATTTGAACATTTTCCATAATGTATCCTTCTCAATTAACTCCCAGCTGTGATGAATTGCCAAACCCTCTTAATTCTATCTCAGATTTTATCTGATGTCTCTTGACTGTCTTCCTGCATGCTGCTGGAGTCCACAGCTCCAGCTGCAGCCCCCATCATGTCTTGCCTGGACTGCTGCAGCTGCCTCTGAACTCCAGTGCTCTCTGTACCTTGAAACCTTAGTGACCTCCTTAACACCCTCCAGTGACTTCTCATTGTCCTGGGAACTCCTTAATAAGGAGTTAACAAAGCCAGAGTCCTTAAGACATCAAGACCTTGCCCCAGGAAATCTCGGCCTCCATCTCTAGTCTAAAGCTCTAGTCTTACGTCCCCTCCCCCCACCATCTTCCAGACACACAGAACTTCTTTCCGTATTTCTTACTGGACAAGTTTTCATGACAACAGGCTGTGTCTGATGCCTAGCACACTCTTTCCCCCTCTGCTACTTCACTTTTGTTTGGCTAACTCCTGTGTCTTCTTTTTGTCTTAACTTAATATCTTTCCAACAGCTCTGTCTAACCCCTAAACTGGATTAGGTCTCCTTGCTGTCTCCATAGAATGTTATACGTCTCCAGCATTTCACTTATTACATTTATTTGCCTTTTCTAAAAGATTCCAAGCCCCATGAGAGCATAAATATGTCTATCGTGTTCCCTACTATGTCCCAATACCCAGCATACAGTAGGATCTCAGGTGTTTTTGAATGAATGAATGTGGTCCAGATCATTCCTGTATTATTACCTGTAGTAGTGCTTAGCACACAACCTGGAAATGAATTTCGTTTCTTTAAAAGGAGTTTTCAAAAATCGTTTTTGTTGACTTTACTTTGCTTAATTGTACTAAATATATATAAACATGAAATATATACCTTCTATGCTTATAGTTCTTATAAAACTATTAAAATATTTTAAAATCACACATACAAATAATACTTTAAAACCATTAAAATTTAAATTAACAATAAGATGAATGCTTTTTTGCCAAAGCCAAATCACTTATGTTGATTTTTTTTTAAATATAAAGTTGTTGCATTGGGTCAAAATATGTACTTAATGCATATGAGTCTTTTGACTTTGATAACAGTAATTCAGAGAATACTTGCTTGCATAAGTAAGTTATTTAGAAGCACATTATGGACTCGAAGGCCTTGCTTGCTAGCTCAGGACTATCGGAGCTTATCAGACCACCGGTCTGCGAGTGAATAGCTCTTTAGTTGCAATTTTAATGATTTTAATAACTTACAACTTTTTTGTTAGAGCTGTAAATGTCCTGTTCATTCAAAGATGATGTTACCATTTCAGAGTTACTGACATCAACTCCAAATATATATCTAATTCAATTATTGGCAGAATCAGGGTTAGGAATATGCTTGTAAATTTTAGTTCTTACTGATATGGAAAATTTTTAAGGTCTTCAGCATGCAGCTGAAAGTGTCAGACTGTTGAAGGAAGTCAGTGGATTATAGAAATGACTCATTCACATTATTTTGAAAACAACTTGAATGGAACCCTTTCTTATTGCCACCTCTTTGTAATTTTTGAAACCTTTGTTTTGCAGTACTTTCATGTATAGCACATACCTTCATGTCATTTGACCTTCCCTTGGTGTGATTCTATGGATTGCGTATCAAGTCTGCCTCTGTCCTTTCCTCATCAGCCTGACAGTTACTATAGTACATTTCTTCACTGTTTGTCATTTTATGGTGCCATGAAATCGAAGTCTTACTCAATGACAGTCTTAAATTACACTTTTTCATTGTCATGCGTGCTTATCAGCACCCCAGGAGTCTAATGGCTGACAAGGAACGCTCAGTACTACGGCAATCATAAATATACACCTGGGGACAGTATTGCTAAGGGGGTCATTCAGATGGTTCAGTGTACATTTATATCAGTTTCCTTTAGATTAACATTGAGATGAAAACGCAGATTGAAAGATTATTCTGGAGAAGTCATAGACTCTTGAATGTGTTGGTAGTTTTTTTAGAGATCCTTAGACCCCTGTTTGAGAACACTTGTTTATAACACTCATAGCAGACTGTGTACAAAAATACAGCCAGATTATCGTGTTTCTGCAAGTGTTGTGGCTTTTGTAGGCCATTCCTTTAGTTCTCTACTTTTCTTTAGCCTTCAAGCCTATCCCTACATCTTATAAAACCCCTTCTTGGTGAGAAGAATGTCAGGCTTTGTTTTCTAGTCTCACTAAGGCCCGATAGGCTCTCTGTTGACGTCTTTCTCTGGCTATTTCTGGTTACCGAGGTAACCCTGCAGCCCTGCCCCTCAGGAGCATGCAGCACCTGTTGAGGAGGGAATGTAGAGAACAGAGCAGCAAGGAGAGTTAAGAGTGGCATGAGGATTTCAAGTATATCAATCAGATAGATCCTTAAACTTAAAAAGGAAAAGTCGGTGTGATGTGGACCCCAAAGTTGAAGGCATTTTATTAAGCCAAACAATGTCAGGGTAGAAGGTCACTTAGTATTTACATATATATTTTTAACTGCTTTATTGAGATATAATTCATATACCATACAATTGGCCCACTTAAAGTTTATAATCCAACAGTGTTTTTAGTACATTTAGAGTTATGTGACCATTACCACAATCAATTTTAGAATATTTCATCACCTGAAAAAAACTCTGTCCCTAGTAGACGTCATTCTCCACCCTTCTCAATTCCACCAGCCGCTGACAAACATTAATCTGTATATTTGCCTATTGAGAACATTTAGTGTAAATGAAATCATACAATATGTATTTTTTTCATATATTTATATAGTCACTTTTTGACTGGCTTCTCTCATGTTTTTAAGGTTCAGCTACATCGTAAGCATGTGTCAGTATTTCATTTCTTTTTATTGCCAGATCATATCCCATTGTATAAATATGCTAGATTTTTGAAGTGTACCATTCTCTAATGCTAAGAATATTCACATTGTGAAACAGATCTCTGGGACTTTTTCATCTTACAAAACTGAAGCTATGTATACCACATTTTATTAATCCATTCTCATAGATTGAGTTGTTTTCCATTAGAGCAGTTGTGTAAAATGCTGCTGTGAATATTTGCATGCATGTTTTTAGGTGGAGATATATTTTCACTTTTCTCTTGTATTTTCTGCCTAAGAGTGGAATTGATGGGGCAGTCATCTGATTATTCTTTAACGTTGTGAGGAACTGCAAAGCTGTTTTCCGAAGTGGCTGCACCATTTGGAAAACATTCCCACTAACAATGTCGTTTTTTACTTGCATTTTTCTAATAACTAAGGATGTAGAACATCTTTTCATGTGAAGACATTTAATAAAAATTTTTTCCTTAAAATAATGTTTTACTAGATTGTCAGGGTTATAACTTAAGAAGGAAACATCCTTTTGGAATTCTTCAAGGATACAAATTGTAACCCAAATTATGAGGATTGAAAGACAGAGAGTAAATGGCTACCCTCATTGTAAGGACTGACCGTTGGCAGGTTAGGATTTAAGTAGAAATGGTTTAGCAATCTTATTTTCAGGAACGTACTAAACGGAGTCCTGAACTTGGTTATCTATGATAAGCAAAGGAGGGAAGAGAAAAAGTGGCAGATGGGCCAATGTAAGCCATTCCCTTTCAAGATGCTAAGTTACTAGACCAAATAATGGCCTTCAAATGTTGAGAACATACCTAAGCCATCTATATATTTTCTAGTACCTTGTTTGGTGTCTGTCACAAAGTATTTATCATTGGTTTTGCAGAAGATAGAACCTTGAATGCAGCTGACACACCAAGAGTTTTGAATCATAAAATGTAAGGATTAGAAGCTAATGATTCCCACAGGGAATTTTATATTAAGTAAAAGTGGGCTGCACAAACCCGTTAAATTCTTAAAGGTACTGGACCCCTCAGATTATGCAGAGTTCTTTAAAATTATGTCTAATCTCTCCCATGATCCCCACAACACATGCATGAAAGATATATGTGAATTCCATAATGCCAGTGAGGTGTATTTATGTAAATATACCTCAGCGTATCCTCCTGCCAAATAAGGCACATCAATTTTTACAGTAATAAAGAGCTAATTGTTGAGTTTTAACTATATGCTAGGCACTGTGCTGAGCAGCGTACATCGTGTCATTTAACTGACATAACAACTTGATGAAGTTGATCCTACTCCTATTCCCATATTACAGAAAAGGAAATTAAGTTCAGCAAGACCAAGTAACTTGCCGAGTATCACACCAGCTCTAAAGAGGCTACAGGAGGATTCTAGGCTTCTGGTCAGTAATCTCAGCCACTGTATGTAAAAATGTCTTTCTTATACCTCTTAGTCTGCTGTAGAAATTGGGAGGTCATAGAATGAGAAGTTTCTAAGTATTGGCACTGTTTTTGGGGGTCGTGGTGGTGGTGGTTTTGCGACAGAGTCTCGCTCTGTCACCCAGGCTGGAGTGCAGTGGTACAATCTTGGCTCACTGCAACCTCCGCCTTCTGGGTTCAAGTGATTCTCCTGCCTCATTCTCCCAAGTAGCTGGGAGTACAGATGCACACCACCACGCCTGGCTAATTTTTATAATTTTAGTAGAGGTGGGGTTTCGCCATGTTGGCCGGCTGGTCTCGAACTCCTGTCAACTTTCTTCTTTCCTTTTCCCTTTCCCTTTCCCTGTCTTTTTTTTTTTTTTTTTTCTGGAGATAGAGTTTTGCTCTTCTTGCCCAGGCTGGAGTGGAATGGTGCGATCTTGGCTCACCACGACCTCCGCCTCCCAGGTTCAGGCGATTTTCCTGCCTCAGCCTCGTGAGTAGCTGGGATTATAGGAATGTGCCAATACACCCAGCTAATTTTGTATTTTTAGTAGAGACAGGTCAAGCTGGTCTCAAACTCCTAACCTCAGGTGATCCGCCCGCCTTGGCCTCCCAAAGTGTTGGGATTACAGATGTGAGCCACTGCACCCAGACAGATTAGATTTAATTTTCTAATGAAATATGATGTGGCATTGTCGAGGTTGGACTAGAACGTGTAGAAATGGGTAGAATGGATTTACATTTGAGTTAAAGCCCAGATTTAGGCAGTGGGAGGGAGAAGACCAGTATAAAAGAGTTCAAAGATGAAACTATTTGGACTTGGTAACCTGCCTGTGTGATAGAGGACTTGAAGATGGGTTTAAGAAGTCTAACTTGGCAGACATGGAAGAGGAGCCATCACTGATGTGGAGTTGCAGGGTTAGGGGAGAGATGGGGCGAGGAGCATGAAAGCCTGTGATAGACTTAGGTTCAGGACTCTGCTCTGATGGTCTGAGAACTGTTGAGGTTCTTTTGTGATCTTGGGAGCTTTTGTCAAGTTAATTAGAAGATAAAGAAATTAATTTGTTTGCCTGCCTTTTGGTTTTTCTAAAAATCTGATAGAGACTAAAGTGTCTTTTGGCTTCAGTTTTCAAGGTCAAGAAGAGAGTCTAGTTAAACTTTATGTACTTTTACTACAGATTTCCTATGTTTTTGCGAAATTTTGTCTTAAGTTGGTGCATTTAGAAGGGAAACTCAAGAAATACTTTGTCACTGAAGAGATGAGAGGCATTTGACACTCCCTCCCCACCTTCCCCTCAGAATTCAACCTGACAATGTGGAGGCTTTCACAGCCATCTAGTCCCAACATTGTCTATAAGATGCTTCAAGATGAAACTTTAAGGAAAACAGACATGTAGGAGGCAGTGACCAGGGGTACCTAGAAATAGGTACCCTTTCCATTTCAGCTTTGTGAACTTTCGTTCAGTTTGGTAGTTTTTAAGTGAACTAATAGCATTGTGGGCATTTTACTCTTGGATTTAAATTTGGATATTTTCTATAGGATATTGAAATGCCTTCTACCTAGGCATAGAATTCAACTTTAAATAATTCTACTTTAAGTCTGTTCCTGGGATGAGGTACTTAGTAATACAGTGTTGAAGTGGTAGATGATGAAGTGACTTCCTGTGTTGTTGTTTCATTCATGTCTCAGGTTGCAAAGTTACGTAAGTCGTTTACAGTAAAATACTGGTGAGGAAAAGTTCATTTGCCACCGCTAGAAGGTACAGACTCCCCGCATTTAGAATGATGACTATCTTTGGTCTTTTCTTGCAGCTGTCTTGTTTATAGAGTCACAGTATCTTATGTCTGCCTACTGTTAAATGTCACGATCTCATGGGTAATGTAACGTAACAATGCTTGTATTTGGTGCTTTGTTAAAGAAAACAAGTAGGTGATTACTTCTAGTTGAATCAGTATTTGAAGACTCATTAATGATTAATTGAAAACATACACAAGCACTTTTTTGGTAAGTGCCTACACATAGTGGTCTTTTGGGGTTCAGATATTTACAGATACCCCCTTTCCACTCCTAATAATATACATTTGCTCTTAGACTTAAATTGTATTTGAACAGAATATGAAGTTTCTGATTCTTAGACTATTTGCATTTACATATGGCATAATTACTCTTAGGTCTCTGATGGTAATAGACGTCCATTTTTTTTTTCATTAATACTCTTGTTTCTTTCTACTGTTTTTTTGGAATACTAACAAAATACCTTAACTGTCATCTCAAAAGTTAATGACAAATGTCAGTAAACTTCATTACAAACTTCTTGGTGATTTACAGTTTGAAAATATTGACAACTCATTGTACATGGTACCTATAGTTTGGAACAGATGGTAAATGGGTTTATTTCAATACCTTCAGTGGCTCTTTTCTGAAAAAGTCCATTGAAAAATCTATGAGGCTTTTTTGTACTTTTGCCTTTTTTTTTTCTTTTTTACTTGTTTACTTCTAAATACTGCTTCGTGTTCGTCCACTTTTACTTTTGGGCACTTACAGCCTTTCTCTTCATTTCTCATTGTGGCCATTATATTTCTTTTGACCTAGTATTGCTCAGTTTCTTGGATGATCTCTTCCTCATTACCTGGCAATCTCTGGCAAAATTTCAAAGTTATATTTTGTAAATTGGAATATCACTTTCCTGAGAGCATATTCTGTCTGCAACTGAAATGCAAGCTCTTTTGGGACAAGTACCATAGTTTAAATGTAAATTATTAATTGACAGTAGCAAGCATGGTACTAACTATGCAGTGCTTTCTCAGTAAGTGCTCATTGAATTGAGTTCACCTTTGTGCATGATGGACAGCCGTATTATCTGGATGTGGAACATAGAGAGTGTTCTGCTAGCTGTTTGCAGAAATACTGTATATCCCTTCCAGGGAAGACCGCTCATTGCCAAGGCATAAGGTCGAAAACTGCCCAGTGGGGTGGAAAGCAAAGGCAGTTGGCTAGTTGTTAGTGCTTTCTTTACTTTCTATGAGGATCTTTCGATGGCAGTGACCAGGACTTTATTCAGTTATTTGTTATAAAGAGGCAAGACATGAACCAACCCAGTCATATTCTGTCCAAACATATTTGTGGTCCATTCTGCTTTCCCCAGCTTTGGTTTCCTCATTTTACATGTCCAAGAGAATTTTCTTAAGGATAACCATCTTATTAGAAATATGTCTAATTGATGATGAAGTGTCTATATTTAACTATTGAACTTTCCTCTGGGTTCTCTCTGCTTACTTAATGTGACTGCATTTCCCTGAGATGAATGCTGTGTGTTTTTGCAGTCTCTCCCCAACTTTGCCCCTCCCCTCTCAGATGAAGGTGCATCACTAGAGAACCTGCACCATTGTGTCTCCTACACTGCATCAGGTAGGCAGTACATGATTAGTAATGTGTATGCAAAGCTTGCATGGATGCTTTTAAGAAGTTGAACTCTTAATATTTTGCTTAATTTCCACAAGTTTAGGATAGGATTAACGTAGAGTTGAAATTAAGATAGCATCTTGGGAATTTTAGATAGGAATAGTTTGTGACCCAAAATGAATGAAAATTGATATTATAAGCAGACTTTTAGTCCGGAAAATTGACTTTTTTCTGTCCAGACTGTGAACAGTTGTCTTGTTCTCACCAAAGGCAATTTTGGTGTAATGTTCTTAGAAACAGTTTGTACAGGCTTCTGTAATTGTACAGGGGAGAGATCATAGAGATCCAGGGAACAGAAGATACTAATTCAACCTGTCCTCGTCGAAAAATTTGACCCTCTTCCCTGTATCTCAGCAACGCCTCAATGCTACAATGCAGAGTTGCAAAATAGCAAAGGCTTTGATATAAGTTTCTATGTTACAGCCTTCTGGGAAGAGGGTGCTGGGAGAAAAAATATTTCCAAATGTATAATTGCATATATACACTTTTTAGGTTCTCCTTGTATTTTTAATGATCTAATACCTTGAACATTTTGATAAATTTAATTCTTAAAAACAAAACTACCAAACACAAAAGCCAGCTGGAGACAGCAAATGACTAGGTGGGTATTGATTGAAGTTCATGACTTCCCTTCAGTGATTTCTCCTCCTTACACAGCTCCATGCTTATGTCCAGATGGACTGACTGTATTGATAGGTTCCAAATACGCAACAGACACATTAGAAGAGGGGTGTTACTGTCAAAAACTAACAGCCGAAGAGTTAAAATATGAAATATATCTTTGTCATTGTGTAGGATTGAAAACTATCATGATTTAAGCTGTTGAATCAAATTTATGGCATGGTTCTGGTAAATCAAAATTTTATAATCCTATCTGTTAAGTTGGTTGGCAAAGCCCAAATGTTTTCCCTTATGAAACAAATTTATAAAGTCAGAGGATCAGCCTTATCATAGCAAATTTAGAGTGCCTTTTGATAATGAATGACCTAATAGGTTATCAATCTTTTCTGTGAGCAGTGTTTTTTTTTTCTTCATCAGCTGCCTAAAATATTTGGGAAGTTGTATCTTGTGGGAGTTGCCATTCATCAGGAAATACTTGTTCATAGATGTAAGCCAGACCACATGTAGCAGTAAATGTTATTTATCACTATGGAAACTAAAAATCACAAATGGGATAGTCTTAAGTGTTAACCATTCTGCTTCCTATGGCAATAAGTCATACCCAAATTTGGTTCACTTCACTCAAATATTTATGGGACACTTACAATTAAAGGGTTTGTAGGTACTTTGTTTAATAACTAAATTTCTTCTACACAAAGCTGAAAACATCATAAAGGGAAAAACTAGGAGGAAGAGTTGCCAGTTTATGTGGATCATCAAGCTCATAATTGTAGACCGCTAAAGTGGGAGTCAAAAGACTAGAGTTTTTGCTGTGGTGCTGCCAGAAACTAGCTGTGTAGCTTTGAACTAGTCTTCTAACTTCTTTGGAACTCAGTTTTCTCCTCTATAATGAGATAGAGTTGGACTCTATGACCCCGAAGTGTGAATCTGTTTTCCTTTATTATTCCTTGAGAAGTAAGAAACCATTTGTGTGTATGTGTGGTAAGAGGGGCATAATATTTGGATTAACTATGTCAGGAGTAATGAAGATTACTATTACACTTCAGTGACTTTATCACCTAAAAAAAAGAACAAAAACTCATGCTTAATAAGGATAGGGTCCACATGTTGCCATTTATCTATGGATTGTGCCTTCTGCTCAACTCAGTATGTATTGACAAAGGATGTCATTATCGTCTAGCAATGATGAAGTATTGCAATAATCTAAATTGTAGATGTTGAATTGACTTGTAGCCAAAAGGTGACATTTAAGGAGTATAATTGCTGTTCATAAATAAAAGTAAGAATAATGACTTAAGCAGTAATCCAAAGATCTTTGGAAGTTGATGGAAGAAGAGGCTGGCTGAATTGATGAGTGAGAATGTTTACTCATAAATCCATTTAATTCTTAGTTCTACCAAGACTTTGCCATGATTGTCATTGCAGTAGTTCCTATGTAATGGGAATATTTTCCTATAATGAAAATTTGAATCATTTGGTGTTGCTGTGGTTGTGTCTGGACAAGGCAACTTCTCTTGCCTGTTGTCTCATTATTAAGTCGGGGGAATAGCTATCCTATCCTTCTCAAGAATAATATGGGGATAAAAAATACCTATATAAAGCTATAAACCAATATTATTTTGTACAGGTTAAGTAGCCAGGTGGAATCTCTTGGACTTGATTGAAAATACAAATGCCTTTTTGACAGGCATTGCTATTGGATACTTTTTTAATATGGGAGAAGTTGACTAGATTTCAAATTTTAAAATATGCATATGATTGAAAGAAGCTCTAAAACATTTAACTATCTGGTCTTCACAAAATATCATAATAGCTGTCCATTAAATGTTCTTCATTCACTCATTCATTTATTTTATAGCTTTTGATCATTTGCTAAATGCCAAGCACTGTTAAGAAGCTGGAATACACAGTTGTGAATATAACAAAATCCTTATCCTTATGAATATCATATAGTAGATGAGTCTGGTAAGCATGCATTTCATGGGTATCTATTAGATGTCCTGTAATAAGTGCTAATAACAAAATTAAGCAAGATAAAGAGATAGGGCAATGAGAGAAGAGGGTATTACTTGGTCAGAGAAAACCTATCATATACAACAGTGTAACTTCCATCTCTTTTAAGGTCCTCTTTATTTCTATATTTTGTCATCTGACACTCTACCCAACACATAGAAGGTGCTTATTAAATGTTAAATTTTTATTTATTTAACAAACACTGATAGAGCACTTACTCTGTGCCAAACAGTGTTCTGAGTGCCTTGCAAATACTATTTTATTTGATTTTCACAATAACCCTTTGTATACTGTTTCATTTTATGAAGAAACTGAGGCACCGATATGTTAAGGAACTTGCACAAGGTCACAGCTAATAATGAATGAATTAAATTGTAAAGGAATTTTAAAAAATAAAGACTCTTAAAGGGTCTTAGTGCCACCTCTGGCTTTCAGGAACACCAGAGAGGATAGGACTCCATATTTTGGGAGCATGGTGGATGTGGAGCATGTCAACCCCTGAGGTCCTTTTGAAAAGCTCCTAATACCCCTACCTCCCAGGTGGGGCAGATACCACTCTTCCTTAGGCTTCCATCCACTTAGAGCTCTTTTCTGCTGGACCCATTAGAAACTTCAGTTGTGCCCTCATCTGCTCTGCTGACACCTGGACTTTCCTGGGGCTGAGGTTAAGTGATAGCTTTTCCTCTGTGGTTGGGGGATTACAGCTACTAGAGAATAATTTATCCTCTTCATCCCTTTGCCTACCTAGTATTTAAATGGCAAGCAGTGTTTTTATACTGTGGTCCACAGACCTTCAAGATTAAAACCACCATGGGGCTCATTCACTGTACATATTCCTGGGCTCCACCTCAGACCCATTAAATCAGGCTTTGCAGATGGAGCCCAAAAATCTCTATTTTAATCTTCTTAAAAACTACTGGGTTAGAGGATGTGCAGATGCCCTTGTGAGGGGAAAGAGATGAAATAAGAGAGTTACATGAGACAGGTTTTTCTCCACAGAGAATACAGATAGAGTCTGTAATTCTGATGCAATTCTTTCCTTGCCTGGTTAGGGCAGAGAGGTGGCAGGGTAGTAGGAGATCAGATATTAAGGGAAAATTGATGTGAAAACTCCAGAGTCATTTAGAATAAGGGTTAGTTAACTGTGGCCTGCAGGACAGCTGCCTGATTCCGCAATAAAGTTTCTTTGGAACATAGCCACATTCATTGGTTTATGTATTATCTGTGGATCCTTTGCACTTCAGTGGTAGAGTTGAGTAATTGTTACAAAGACCATACTGCCTGCAAAGCCAACAAATATGTAGGCCAACAAAAATGCCTACAAATATTTGGCATTTGGCCCTTTATAGACAAAGTTTGTTGGATAGCTAAGCTGGCCAAAGAACTTTATATGAAGATTGGAAAGTTTCTGTCTGCTCTCCAGTATGATAGCCACTGGCCCTTGAAGTTTGGACAGTTGAGCGCGTCAAGTGTGGAAAATATGACCAACTAACCGAATGTTTCATATTATTTAGTTTTAATAAATTCTTAAAAATAATTTAAACCTAAATGGCCACATTTGGCTAGTGGCTACCATGTTGGATAATGCAGAACTAAAGTGAAGCTTTCAGATTGGAATTGGCTGTAAAATGTCAAATATGACAAGGGTCTGCTTTAGGCCTCTGGGAAGAGGGAGTCTAGGGAAAGGAACATCTGGATAGGATGTATTTTAGAAGAAGCATCAAACAGTTCTTTTTCTTTTTTAATTTGTGTTGATTAAGAGTAACCTGTGAAGATCCAGTTCTGCCACTTACAGCTTTTTGACCTTGGTCAAGTTACTTAGCTTCTCTCTGCCTCAGTTTCCTCATTTGCAAAACAGGGATAATAGTAATACCTACCTTCTAAGATTTGTATGAGCTTTAAGTGTGTATATGCTTTAAAACTACCTTGTACATAGTAAAAGCTTTGTGAGTGTTTGCTGTTCTTAATTATCGTTATCATTATTTCATGATATTTTATGGCCTAATCTAAGAAAATAATCCCTATGTATTTGCCCCTCTTCCCCTTTTCTGTTTTAAGGAAAGTGGATTCTGAATTGCAGGGTAATTTGTATATCAACCTGGCTAATGCAGCCTGTTCCTAATTTAGGGACCAGCTGTGCTTCATATCCTTCCATGTAGGTTCATTACAGTTAACACCATTGGGTCCAGCACGTGACATACGTGGTATGGTATTGTCTGTGTTTTATTGGTGGTCACTGTAAACTTTGATAGATAACAGAAACTCTTCAAAAATAGACAAGGCATTTTTATTTAGAGACAGACTGTTTCTTAGTGTTAGTTCTTGTTCCTAAGCAGAAATCATAGTAATATTTGAAAGGAAGTATGTTTCTGTTTTATCTTGAGATGTGTCAGAATCTCCTAACATGAGTAAGCTTGATGTCCTCCCTTTTATAGAAGCTGAGCAGGACCAGTAGGAACCGTTTGAGAGGTGGGAGTTGCAACTGTTTGTGTAAATGATAGCGGTAACAGAAATTGAAAAGTGAAAAAAATACTCAATCATGTCACTATGGGTTCTTAAAATCCAGTGGCTATTTCTTTTCATTTTTTTTTTGAGATGGAGTCTTGCTCTTTCACCAGGCTGGAGTGCAGTGGCACGGGGTTTCGGCTCACTGCAACCTCCATCTCCCAGATTCAAGTGATTCCCCTGCCTCAGCCTCCTGAGTAGCTGGGACTACAGGCATGTGCCACCACACCCAGCTAATTTTTTGTATTTTTTAGTAGAGACAGGGTTTCACCATGGCCAGGATGGTCTCGATCTCCTGACCTCATGATCCGCCCACCTCGGCCTCCCAAAGTGCTGGGATTACATGTGTGAGCCACCGCACCTGGCCTCCAGTGGCTGTTTCTTAACTCTTCATCTTCAGTATTTTTTACTAAGTATCTAGTTCTGTAGACTTGCAGTGGAGAAACGATATCACTTAAAAACTTCTCAGAAGTGAGTGAGGGCAGCTTCTTAAAAATCTACTTTTAAGTTTTCTGAGACAGCAATTATCTAACAATACGTTTTAGTGCCTAGATCTGTTACCCAAGGCTCTAGTGTTCAGCAGATATTATGTACTCAACAGTTGCTCATCATGCTGTGTTTTTGATCTGTAAGATGGTGTTGCCAACACCCCTTGATGAGCAAATGTATATAAGAAGAATGCCCTTGCCTAGATGTCAAGAGCTATTTTCTTATGCTAGTAGTCCCATTGTTTAGGCCATATTCTTCTGTTTGTTGTCTTTTCTCATTCTGGATTGTGTTTGAATGTATCTGAGATGCATTGAACCTTCTTATAGTTTCCATGGGCTCATTACACTTAGAGCAAAAGGAATGAGAACATGGTCAACTATTAATATCCTCTAGCTTGAAACCAGCTACAGCCTGAAACTTTAGTCATCTTAGGGAAGGAGGATATGGAGGCATAGAAGTCTGATGAGGGCCGGGCGAGGTGGCTCACACCTGTAATCCCAGCACTTTGGGAGGCTGAGGCAGGTGGATCTCCTGAGGTCAGGAGTTTGAGACCAGCCTGGCCAATATGGTGAAACCCCATATCTGCTAAAAATACAAAAAATTAGCTGGGCATGGTGGTGGGTGCCTGTAATTCCAGTGACTCAGGAGGCTGAGGCAGGAGAATCGCTTG
Organism: Aotus nancymaae; assembly: GCF_030222135.1. NCBI lineage: Eukaryota > Metazoa > Chordata > Mammalia > Primates > Aotidae > Aotus > Aotus nancymaae. The sequence goes on from NW_026988418.1 coordinate 52,546,494, forward strand.
AACCCAGGCAGAGGCAGAGGTTGCAGTGAGCTGAGGTCACGCCATTGCACTCTAGCCTGAGCAATAACAGTGAAACTCCATCTCAAAAATAATAATAATAATAAAAAGTTTCTGATGAGATGTGGCCCATGAGGGACTGGACTGCTCAGTAAGCACAGCTGTTTGGCTGCAGGCTCTATATTTCTGTGCACATCTGTGCACCCCGGGCTCTGTATCTCCCTGCTGCATTTGCCTGCTCGACTTTATCTATGCTTTTGTAGCACTCTTATCTATAGCCATTGACACCCATTTGTATCTCTTCAGCTGAAAAAGAGTAGGCAATGAAAGCATTTATCCTGCTGTAAATTCAATATGTGTTCTTCTCCTTTTGTTTGGGGATGCAGCTTTCAGTTTAGAAGGTGGTTCTAATTTTCAATTTCCTGGGGGTATAAACTTTATTAATATAAATTGCAGAGCTAGAATTAATGAGTAGAGGTTTTTGAGCAGACTGATTTCAGCTCACTATAAGGAAACATTTGTTGAGAACTAAAGCTGTCCAGTAGTTTGCTACTGAAAGACCTTAAACAAGCTCAATCAGATGATTCTGGTAGGAATGTTGAAATGGATAGGAAGCTGGTGAGATGGTTTTGTATGTTGGGATATTGTACACTTCAAAGATAACAAAAATACTCTCTTGGTAAATCTGTTGTGTTACCTTTATTTATAATATTGTGTACAAGAAACAGTTTCTTTTTCCCTAAATCATAGGTGAATGAGACTATCAAAGTGGCACACTAGTAGATACCATTGTTCTGATGATTCATGTTATATAATCATTTCTTCCCTACAAATGTATTTTAAAATTAATTAACAATTTACTAATTATAATATACTTTACTGTATTCAGTAGTTATTTGTTTGGGACCTATTGTATCCATCACACTGTGCTAGCTTCATGAGGGATTAAAAATATAAATATGGTTCTGCTTTTACATTCTAATAGGAAAAAGAGATGTGTAGGTTAGCTAGACTATAAATGAAACTATGAAGTGTATTAAGATTGAATTACAAAAAGGTGAAGTAGGAGCCATTTAATTCCTTCTGGAGCAATCTAGAGAGGTGGTGTAGACTGAACTTGAAAAGAAGTGAGGTTGAAAGAGGCAAGGATAATTATTATTAACATTTATTTGGTATTTATTGTATGTGAGGCATTTATGTGCTTTGCATGTCTCTACAATGTCTGGTACTGTTACCATCATTGTACTGATGTAGAAACTGATGAGGGGCAAGGAGGAAATTTAGTATAGATGTGTAAGCAGGGAGTGTTGAGTAGTCTAGTGTGGCTGACTATGTGGAATTTGTGGGGTCAGGGAACTGGATAAGAGATGAGAAATGTAGACTAGTATCAAATTATCTAATCCAAAAGAAAAATTTGACTTTCTAAAGTCATTTCTAGGATCATCTGAGGCAAAATATTTAATGCAAAATACATTGGCATTGGAGTGATGAACTTTAGATCCCAGTGCTAGACTGTTACAGACAGTGAAATCTCATTAGGTTGAACATTTGTCATAAATCAGAAAGAAGAGGCCTGGGTTTGATTTTTCTTTTTTTCTTGGCCTACCAAGTACTTGCTGAATATTCTATAATTTACAGAGATTTAGGCTCTTTAGCCATAACATGAGAGATAATAAAACTTACCCATGAGTATGTGAAAGTTCCAGTCTTGGTGTCTTATATGTATATAAGAAGGGTGTAATAAATATCAGTGGATCTAAATCAGAAAATAGGATTAAAGCAGCAACTCTTGCCCAGCCAGCTAGATACCCTTATATATATTTCCTTTTGTATCCCTCTTCAGCCTTTCAAATTCAACACCTTATTTCTTCTTGCATGGACTATTCATACTAGTCGACTTTGAACTGATCATTCTAGTCCAAATACAAAATGTTAGATTAATTTTTTCAAGCATATGTTATTGCCCTGTTTTTTGTTTGTTTGTTTTTTTTTTTGAGACGGAGTTTCGCTCTTGTTACCCAGGCTGGAGTGCAATGGCGCAATCTCAGCTCACTGCAACCTCCGCCTCCTGGGTTCAGGCAATTCTCCTGTCTCAGCCTCCTGAGTAGCTGGGATTACAGGCACACGCCACCATGCCCAGCTAATTTTTTGTATTTTTTAGTAGAGATGGGGTTTCACCATGTTGACCGGGATGGTCTCGATCTCTTGACCTCGTGATCCACCCGCCTCGGCCTCCCAAAGTGCTGGGATTACAGGCGTGAGCCACCGTATTGCCCTGTTTAAAGATTTTTGATGGCCCTCCATTTCCCACAGAATGAAAAGCAAGTTCTTACCTACGAGCTCTATTCCATTATTAATCTCTTCTTCTTACTGGCCAATCTCATTTCCAGCTCCATTTCTATCCCTAATCCTCCCAGTCCAATGATTTCTCCTTTATGGTTCTTTCCATCTTTGAGTATTTTTCATCCAGTCACTTATTCAGCCAACAGGAGGGCTGGTAAAAGTGGGAGTATGTGGAAATTCTCCTTCAATTGCATATTCTTTGGAAAATACAAAGTGTAGTTTTCCAGCTGAGGGTAGGGAGGAGATTTCTAAAGAGAGGAAAACGTATGAAATAGTCATCTAGGAAAGGAGATAAATGATGGACTTGGGAAGTGTACTAGGATTGCCAGGCTAAACTAAGAACCCACCTGAGATCGGTGGTCATAAGTTTAAAACAGTACTTGTCAGTCAGCATGGGACTGATTTTCAACAAACATGTTCAGCAGCCTGGGTACAGTTGCAGAGTAGGTGCAGATTTGGACTTAGCAAGAGCTGTGGTTTGCCAGATGAGTAAGATGGAGAAAAGAAGAAGCAAGGGAGCTATGGTGTAAGGAAGGAAGGAAATGTTACAGTAATAGGCCAAGTGGAAGAGAGGGCCTAAAGGGGCTGAAGGCATGAATGCATGAAAAGGCATGATCACGCCTTTTCTTAGGCATGAATTGTGATTTCCATCCATTAACCTGCAACAGCCTCACTGAACTTCATTTTTAGCTTCTGTTTTTCATTTCTAAAGTCATAGTTGAGTGGTCATTGGCCTTATGACTCCTGGCCCAGAACAGCAAGGCCATGCTGAGAGTGCCCCTGGCTATGAAAGTACAGTCAAAAAGCATAGGCTTATTGGAATTTCGTCCCAGGGATGTGAACAGATCATTAGAGTGAAAACCAGAGGGAGTGATTTGGACAATTGAGAGTTTTAGAAACATTAAAAGATAAATAGAACTTTCTAATTGACTGGATGTGAGGAGAAGGAAAGGGTGAAGTCAGAAATGCTGCTTAGACTTTAGCTTGGGTTGACTGGATAAATATGGTTTTCAAGTTTACATTGTCATAGGTTAGCTGGGTAAGAGTATTGGAAAATGATTGCATGAGGACTATGGTAAACTAGCAGGCACTTGGTCTTTCTGAATGGGGGTTAGCTCAGCTATAGTTGATATTATCATGGGGTATGTGGATCCCAGGCTGCTAGATATTTTAGTATTTAAAAATAGGTCAAGACTTTAATATGCAGTCTCCCAATTTATAAATGCTGGCTTAAAAAAAAAATGGCAAGTTGTATTTTGACCCTAGATACCACTTTTCCCCTTGAGGACATTCTTTCACATTATGAAATAAGATTTATCTATATGAAACTGCATTTATACCTCATCTTCAAGAATAAATTTGAAGCACGTTACACAGAGGCAAAGCAGGTACTGAGCTGTGCCATCCAGGCCACAGGCCTTAGAGCAGTTCTGGGAAGGGGCATGTGGGGGTTATAAGTGCCAGCCAGCCTGTGCTATCACCAGCCTTTTCTTAGGCATGAATTGTGATTTCCATCCATTAACCTGGCACAGCCTCACCTAACTTCATTTTTAGCTTCTGTTTTTCATTTCCAGATTCGTAGTTGAGTGGTCATTGGCCCCCTTGGCCCAGAATGGCAAGGCTATGCCGAGGGTACCCCTGACCGTGAAGTAAGAGATGGAGTTGGCCCTGCTAACTTTAACTCTTTCTGTGAACTGTTCAGGAGTCTTCATCTGGAAGCAGTTCATCCATACCCAATCCCTTGGTGACGGAGTAATGTACTGGGAGGGCCTGGAACTCCTGAGGCTCTTCCCAGCAGAGCAGCTGCCAGAGAGAGGAAGATAGACCTCACTGCCATCAGAATTAGGACCAGGACCTCTGTTTCTTGTTATATGCTGCCTCTGGAGCCTTTGAGTGTGCATTGGGACAGGAAACTAGAAACCTTGGCAGTTGTTTGAGAAACGAGTTGCCCTAAAACAGTAGCTATGGCTATTTAGCATATGTTTGTTGTGTCCCCTTAAGTACTAAGCCCTGTGCTGGGCCCCAGGAACACAAAGGTGAATAAGGTAGAGATATCCCTGCTGTCATGGTAATTTATTTCTTGCTTCCTTCCATTCATTCATTTCATGAGCTTTGCTGTTTGAGTACTACATGCCATGCACTGGACTGGCTATCAGGAATTTTAAAAATTGATTAATATGAGTCTATTCAAGGATAAGCAGAGAAATTATAATACCTTCATATTTACTCCGTAAGTGAGATCTCCTGCAAGTGCTGTGAGTCCACAGATGGTAAGTGCTGTGGGAGATACTGAATGCAGAAAAGGGCTCATTCCCTGTCCTCAGGGAGGTTATAGTCTGCCTAGGAGAAGAAAACTACACCACCTCCAGAAGCATATCCTGCTATTCAAATGTTTCACTTTTTCATCATTTATATGTCAAACTCCAGTGTTTTTGTATTCCCAGCAGAGTACTGCCATTCAAGTGCTAATAAATGTTGGTTGAATTAATGCATAAATAACTGTGTATCACAACACAGAAATTGACATGTTGCTATAATAGAAAGTCGTTCTTTTAGAAACAGTGATATTTGAGCCAGGCCTGGGAAACTAGGTGGCAGTTCCACAGGAGAAGAGAAGAGGCATGCAAACTCCAGAAATGACCGCTTGTTAAGCCCAGGAAACAACCTGGGTTCTGCCTGGTAATGAGCCTACAGCATATGGAGAAATTAGGAGAAAGGATGTAGGCAGATAGTGGACGGGGCTTCAACTGCCAGTCAAGGGACTTTAGAGTTTATTTAGCAGGTAGTGGAATTTTTGAAGGGGATTTCCAGAGCTGGGCATGGTGATGCCTGCCTGTAGTCCTGGCTACTGAGGCGGCTGAGACAAGAGGATCCTTTGAGGCTGGGAGTTTGAGGGTATAGTGCATGATCACACCTGTGAATACTGCACTGTCACCTGGGCAACTTAGTGAGACCTCATCCCTTAAAATGTGTGTGTGTGTGTATGCATGTGTGTTAAGGGGGGAATATTTTCAGAAACTTCTTTCAGAGGGTACTTTCAGAAACTACTTTTGAGAAAATCTAGGCAAAACCATTCAGGACATAGGCATAGGCAAGGACTTCATGACCAAAACACCAAAAGCATTGGCAACAAAAGCCAAAATAGACAAATGGGACCTAATCAAACTTCACAGCTTCTGCACAGCAAAAGAAACAGTCATTAGAGTGAATCAGTAACCAACAGAATGGGAAAAAATTTTTGCAGTCTACCCATCTGACAAAGAGCTAATATCCAGAATCTGCAGAGAACTAAAACAGATTTACAAGATAAAAACAAGCCCATTCAAAAGTGGGCAAAGGATATGAACAGACACTTTACAAAAGAAGACATACATGAGGCCAACAAACATACGAAAAAATGCTCATCATCACTGGTCATTAGAGAAATGCAAATCAAAACTACATTGAGATACCATCTCACGCCAGTTAGAATGGCGATCATTAAAAAATCTGGAGACAACAGATGCTGGAGAGGATGTGGAGAAATAACACTTTTACACTGTTGGTGGGAGTGTAAATTAGTTCAACCATTGTGGAAGACAGTGTGGCGATTCCTTAAGGACCTAGAAATAGAAATGCCATTTGACCCAGCAATCCCATTACTGGGTATATATCCAAAGGATTATAAATCGTTCTATTGTAAGGACACATGCACACGAATGTTTACTGTGGCACTGTTTACAATAGCAAAGACTTGGAACCAACCCAAATGCCCATCGATGATAGACTGGACAGGGAAAATGTGGCACATTTACACCATGGAATACTATGTAGCCATAAAAAACGATGAGTTTGTTTCCTTTGTAGGGACATGGATGAACCTGGAAACCATCATTCTCAGCAAACTGACACAAGAACAGAAAATCAAACACTGCATGTTCTCACTCATAGGTGGGTGTTGAACAATGAGAACACATGGACACCGGGTGGGGAGCATCACACCACTGGGGTCTGTCGGGGGGAAATAGGGGAGGGACAGCGGGGGATGGGGAGTTGGGGAGGGATAACATGGGGAGAAATGCCAGATATAGATAAGGGGAGGAAGGCAGCAAACCACATTGCCATGTGTGTACCTATGCAACAATCTTACATGTTCTTCACATGTACCCCAAAACCTAAAATGCAATTTAAAAAAAAAAAAATCTTACAAAAAAAAATGAAGAAACTACTTTTGATAGCAATGTGGTGGGCAGATTGGGGCAGTCAGATCCAGTTAGATCAAAATAGGGCTTTATTTTTGAGAGTTGGGGAGACCCAAGCATGACCAAAGGCTAAGGGGAAGGAACCCTGGGGTTTTCTGAGTGCATGGTCACTCTGAGATGGTAAGAGAGGAGATAAACAGCACACCTCATTGGGATCAGCACTGGTATTGGAAATTCTCAGCAAAGTCCCTGCTGGAGAGAGATGCCCTGGAGGAGCTTGCCTAGGCTGTGGATTCTGGGCCTTTAAGGCTGCTGTTAAAATCACTGACTGTGGGGTTTCAACTGGGTAGGGAAACAAGAAAGAAAAAACGGGAGGGGCTTATGATAGACCCCTTGCATGCTCCAAAACATCTAACATGTTGTTCAAGTGGTATAATTGACATATTGATGATCAGACAGAAAATGCAGAGCACTGAACGTTCATCTCTTAGGACCTCAGTTACCTCCTTTGTAAAACAACGCTTCAGATTCTGTTCAGCACTAGCAGTCTGTGAATCTGTCAGTGGAGAGACATAGGGACTTTAGAAAAGCTGGGTGCTTTCTGAAAACCCAAACAAACACCCACTGCCAGCATCCAACTCAGGAAGGGCATCCAATCCTATCATTGTGGGTACTTTGATCCATTTCTTTCTTATTATTACTGATTCTTCTTTGTAGGTAAAAGTTTATAGGAAAGCAAACCAGCTAGTTTAGAGTGTGTTTCACGTTAACCTTTTTTTCCTTTCTCAATGCTGAAGAAAGTAGGGCAGGTTGTTTGAACAGCATCTACTCATGCTACAGCCTGCACCTAAAATTGCAGATGGGCCTTTCTGCAAAATTCCTAAATGCGTGAACACAGGTTCTTAATTTGTTCTTTATATTTTGTTACAAAAGAAAATGATCTCACAGAGAGGCTTAGGGTGGGCTGTAGACGAGGTAGACGTGTGTAATAGAGCCCTTTCTATTTCCTGACATTAGTCACTGAAGGAAAACGCCCACGTAATAGTAAAAATAATACCTAACATCTGTTCAGCACTTTGGAGCTCCCACTTGCCATATATATTAACATCCAGATATCAGAAATCATATGTGTGATGTTATACTCTAACTAATGAAAGCAAAAGGAAATATTGAATATTTAGGTGCATGCATTTATTTAGGTAAGGATTTGTGGTGAAGAGCAGGCTTTGACACTGGGGAAGCAATAGCATGGATAAGAAGCATGGAGTTAGATAGACAGACACGGGTTCAAACCCTAACTCTTGCAGCAGGGTGATCTTTAGCAAGCTGCTTAATGTTTGAAGATCCCAGCTTTCTCATTGTAAACTAGAACTATAAATCCTCTCAGACTTGATGTGATGATGGAAAGAAATTAGGTTTGTAAAACTCAGATATGCTTGGAACCAGAGAAGGACACAGTAACTGATAATAACAGTTACTTAAATGGTGTACTGTTGGATCTTGGCGTCAGGAACCTTTTCTTACCTTTGTGTCTTATACCCACACTATCACAGTTCCCATCTACATTTCTCCCTTTAAGATACTGCATTTACACTTTCTGCCTCAGTCCCACTGATGTCATGCTTGATGTTGCCTCTAGCTAAGTTGTGGCAGCAACCTCCCAGACAATTACTAGTATCTCTCATCCTCCCATCTCCCCATAGCCACACCACAGATCTCATATAATACATTCTAAACCATTTCACGTTACTGTGAATCTGTACCATCTATCTGCTGCTTGTTAAATAAAACTACACTCTCTTTGGATTTTGATGTCCTCTGAAATCTGGCAAAATCTTATCCTTTGACTTTATTTCCTATGACTACTCAGTACAAATTTTTGGCTTCATTCACACCAGGCATCTTAACCTTCAACGTAGAGTGAACTCAGTCCTCCTCAGTGCCTTTGTTCATGGTGGTCTTCCTGCCTAAAATGCTGCATATAGCATTGTTTATAAAGTGTGCATGCATGGATGCATGTATTATGAGTCATAAAAGAAACAGGAAGACCCAGAAACACTTCTTTCTTTTAAAGAATGATGGAGAAATTCATATCTAGACACATTCCTCTGCTCTCCGTTTCATTTCCACCTTGATAATTAATGTTCTGTTAGTGTTAGAGCACATTAACTTCATAATGGCGTGAATACATCCTAGTAAGGATGGTACCAGCACGTTTAGTAGCCTGAAGGACGAGATTTTTAAGTTAGGTATTTGGAAAGGACAGAAAGGCAATTGTAAGTTTCCTGTATATGTGCACAAAGAAACATCTGTCTGGACCCATCAGAGAATCCTTATTCTGCTGTTGCTGGTATTTACTGTCTTCCTTAAGTTTGTTTTCTTTAATGGAATAAACACATTGTACTTGGGCATCAGTGAAGACCTGGTGTGCAGAGAGTTCCCTGTTGTCCGTCTCTTACAGGATCCTCAGTTCCTCAAACCATGGCTTCAGGCTGCAGGCTGTGGAGGCAGAATAAGCAAGGAGTCATTTTAAGTTTACTCCCTGGTTTCCTTTACATCAGTTTTCATAAGATATAACCTGATGTGTCTTTGACCTATAGACAAATGCTGTTTTGCTTGGTCTTCACAATGTAACATTATTCTGGTTTGTTGTGATGCTTTACCTCACTTACTTGCATTTTTCTTTCTATTCCTTTACTCCTTAAAGAAGAGTGCTGGACGTGGTGGCTCATACCTGTAATCCCAGCACTTTGGGAGGCTGAGGCGGGTGGATCACGAGGTCAAGAGTTCAAGACCAGCCTGTCCAAGATGGTGAAACCCATCTCTACTAAAAAATGCAAAAATTAGCCAGGCATGGTGACACATGCCTGTAATCCCGGCTACTCGGGAGGCTGAGGTAGAGAATCGCTTGAACTTGGGAGGTGGAGGTTGCAGTGAGCCGAGATCGCGCCACTGCACTCCAACCTGGGCAACAGAGCGAGACTCTGTCTCAAAAAAAAAGGGGGAGTAAGAGAAGGGAGAGGAATAGTAATGGGAGAATCTGTTGTATATCATACTTCATTCATGATGAATCTCATTGTCTTCAAAATTTTTCCTCCCATTTTTAAGAGTGTAGAGCCTCATCCATGGCAGTTAGTGGAAACTTAAATATCCTAAGATTTATCCTTTGCCAATTCATTTAATCTCTGAAGAGTGAGAGACTCTTCTCAAGTCTCAAGACAGGGAAGTGCTCTTCTCAAGCGCCCCAGGCAGAAGAGGTCATTTGTGACTTCTTCAGGGATAGAAGTCATATTTAGGATTTTCTTTTTCCTCCGAGTTTCTTCAAGTTTCTTCTTAGAAGTTTAAGTAGTGGAAGAAGGATCTAGTAGCTCTTACATGCTAGCTCACTCAGTAGCATTTTTTTCTTATCCAATAAGGTAAGTGCTTGTTAAATCATAGTAGCAATTAAGAGGCTGCTTCTCTCTTTCTGTTAGCATTTATTTATTGTAAGGAGGGAACATCTTTTTAGAAACCTTAAAGCACTAAATAATAATCAATTTAAATAAGGTGAGAAGGAAGAAACATTTTCCTCAGTTTTTATCTCAAAACATATGTTGTATTCACAACCCATAAATTGGCAGTAACAGCAGCCTACTTCATAAAAGGGAAATATGCATGTGAGGTTAATTAGGTTAAATACAAATATGCATATGCAGAATGATAACTTCAAAGAAAACTGCAAATTTGTTCATAGCAAAGAGTGGCGGGGAATGCCATAAATATTAACAGTGGTCAGAAACTTACCTGATTTTTGTTTCGTTTACTTCTATGTGTTTATATTTTCCAATTTTTCCTTATTGAATGTCATTAACTTTATAATCAAAATGTCAGTTTTTTTTTTTTTTTTTTTTTGAGATGGAGTTTCACTCTTGTTGCCTAGACTGGAGTGCAATGGCATGATCTCGGCTCACTGCAACCTCCACCTCCTGGGTTCAAACAATTCTTCTGCTTCAGCCTCCCATGTAGCTGGGATTACAGGCACGTGCCACCATACCCAACTAATTTTTGTATTATTAGTAGAGATGGGGTTTTGCCAAGTTTACCAGGCTGGTCTTGAACCCCTGACCTCAGGTCATCCACCTGCCTCGGCCTCCCAGAGTGCTGGATTACAGGCATGAGACACCTCGTCTGGCCAAAAAGTCAGTTTTTAAAAAGTGTCTTTTAAAGAAATGATGCCAAATGATGGGTGTGTGCTGATTTGGTGATCTGTTAAATTTTATTTCTTAGAAGAAAAAAATGCAAGAGAAGTATAAAATCTGAGAGAATAAGTGACTAAATATGACCTGTTGAATATACTAATCATTTACATGGGTAAAATCTGGAAACCTCAGATATCTGGAAGGTTCACAAAGAAGGAGTTTATCTGTTTAAGTTAATTAATACAGATGAAGTGCTTTGAGCAGTGCTTGGATATGATACACTTTTTTTTATTATCACCCTTGGACACTAGCAAATATTATAATACCTTGTATGAATGGTGGTATTCACTAAATGCTTGTTGAATGAATTTTTCTAGACTGTTTATAGCTCTGGTTCATTTGGTAGTTGTGTCACATTTGGACTTTGATGCCCAGAACTGAACTGAACACAGAATGACACACATGATCTGACAAGCGCAAAGACTAGCTGACCATCTCCTCCCCTGTCCTGGTCATTGTCCTGGTAATGGTTTTTTGGTGACCAAGTCCCTTTGTTGCCTCATAGCAAGCTTTCAACCTATGAAAACACTGAAGTATCTCATGATGAAGTAGCTGAACTAGTTCTCTTTCCCTGATCTGTACTCTTGAATTTTTGAATCAAATTATTGACTTCCCTGGTAATCTAACCTTTTTTTTGGTTTGGCCCATCTTTCAGCCTATTAAGGTGTTTGAATTGCTAATTCTTTCTGTGCTGTATGCTATCCTCTTAAGCTTTATGCAATCAAAATTTCTGTAGCAGTATCATAAATTTAAAATGTGGGATAGGACAGAGAGCCCTATGGCATGGCATCCTTCTTATTATGTTCTTTATAATGTTACCACCTCAGTTATTTAGTTTCTTGGCTAACGACAGATTTGGGAGCCACAGGGAGGGAGGTTTCTTAGAGTCAGGTGGACTGATCATAGTCTGAAATTATTATCTGGTGCTTCAGGAGAAAACGGAAAAGATGTAAAAGGACACCAGGGAAGACATGACACCATGCATTTGTCAAAACCCATAAAACTTTACAGCACATATATTCAACGTTATGTATCCAAATTTTTAAAAGTCATTTAGAAGGTTGGAGGATCCCAGGATGGAATTCAGACTATGACAAAAGAATCCAACTGTATTACGAAGTATGGAATAAACTCACTGAAGAAAGTGAATGCAAAAGGGTACCGACATAAGTAACTTAGGAACTATATACAAACACTATGTTTTGTTTGATAAAATTGTTTCCCATGAGGATATAGGCTAATGATTCTGAAACCATTATATGTGTATACTGGAATTGAATAATTAAGTAAGTGGGTAGTGGATCATGAGGGTCTTGGTTTCTCACTTTGGAATGAAAAGTTATAGATAAGCAAGGAGAGAAATGATCCATGTGGTAATGGATTTGAATTGGAGATACCGGTATGAATTCATGTTTAGCTTGATATAGATACAAAATACAAAGGAATATAGATATGTGTATAAACACGAGTTAGTAAACACACAATTTCTTTGCTGGGTCAGCTGAGAGAGCCTAAAAGCAACAACGCCCCAGCAGCAACAAGCATACCTGGCATCCAGACATTGGTTTCTTATACCATTATCCTGTAAAAGCAACCAGGAGTCCTCGTTCTGAAGCAGAATGACGAATTTTAGATTGTAGAGCTGGAGCAGGGAATGTGCAAGATGAACTTGGAGCATCTTGTAGTGCTGGAAAGTAAGGAAGAGCTTAAAAAACCCCACAGTGATGAAGGTTTATCAGAGGGACACAGGAGATATTGAAATAACTCAGTATAGCCAAAGATGAAATAATTTGAGTAACAAAATAAAGTACTAATGAACTATAACCCAAATTATGAAATTGTATCCATACTGATATAAATAAATGTTAAATCAATACGTAGGGAGATAGACAAATATGTGCAGAAAAATTCCAAATGAATTATGTAGGTATTCCATCCTCAAAGAAGTGGGTCATAATAACATGTCTTTTCCCTAAGTGTGGGCTATGCATAGTGACTCCCCTCCAAAGAGCAATGTGGAAAGGGGGAGAAACCTGACAAATACTGCTGACGCCTGGTGAGCAAGGTTAACATCAACAGTGGTAAGTCAGGCTAGTAGTTATGCTTGATACGATGTGATGAGAATGCCACTTTACCTCTGGGGTCTTCCTCCCAGAAACCCGTAATTTCAGGCTAATCATGAGAAAAACATGAGACTAATTCCAGTTGATGGTCTTTCTATAAAATACCTGACCAGTACTCCTCAAAACTGTCAAGGTTATCAGAAACAAGGAAAATCTGAGGAACTGTTTCAACCAAAAGGATCCTAAGGAGAGATGAGTAATAAATGTAATATGGTGTCCTGGATGGGATCCTGGAACAGAAGAACATTAAGTAAAGACCAAGGAAATCTGCAAAAAGTATGGGCTTTAGTGGATAATGTATTTATGTTTGGTGTGTGAATTATGACTAATCTGTGGTATTATTAGTGGGTGGAGTACATTGTAACTCCTGGCAGTAACGTCACAACCTTCCTCTAAATCTAAAACTATATATTTTAATTTTTTTTGTTTAAAGGCAGGCCGGACACAGTGGCTCATGCCTGTAATTCCAGTACTTTGGGAAGCCAAGGCGGGCACATCACTTGAAGTCAGGAGTTCAAGATCAGCCTGGCCAACGTAGTGAAACCTTGTCTCTACTAAAAATAGAAAAATTTAGCCAGCTGTGGTAGTGAGCGCCTGTGGTCCCAGCTACTTGGGAGGCTGAGGTAGGAGGATTGCTTGAGCCTGGGAAGTCAAGGCTGCAGGAAGCCAAGATTGTGCCCCTCTACTTTAGCCTAGGTAAATTGAATGAGACCCCGTCTCCAAAAAAAAAAAACACACACACACACACACACACAAAATGGCTTCAGGATTCCAAAAGCATTGTAGGTGAGGGCAGCATACCACACCCTAGGAGCCCGTGGGCCTCCGTATTACAGAAGTGTTGATTGATGTTCTTGATATTGGAGCTGAGTCATCATGAACAGGTTCAACTTTGTCCTGAGAACCAACTAACTCAGGGATGTTCTTACTACATTTTCCTGGTTACAGCCAACTTTTTGGTATTTAGAGCCCCAGGCTTTGTATACTCTGTCGTTATTGAGTCTTTCCTGACATGGTTTAACCTAGGAGTCACCAAACTCTCCTCATTCCCTGGCAGAATCTCTGGTTCCTGGCTCAGGCACATCCATGTTTTTGATTTTGGAGTGTTTTTTGACGTAAGAAGAAGTCACAAAAATAATAGAGGGTTCTCCAGTACCCTTCACTCGGCTTCCCTTCATATTAATGCCTTACATACCATAGAACAATTCTAGAAGCCAGGAAATCAGCATTCATACAATACTGTTAACTAATCTAGAAACCTTATTCAAGTTTTGCCGGTTTTCCTGCTAGTGACCTTTTTCTAGTCCAGGATCCAATTCAGGATCCCACGTAGTACTTAGTCTCCTCCAAGCCATGAAGATAATTCCTCAGTTTTTGTCTTTTATAACATCAATACTTTGGAAGCATACTGGCTGGTTACTTTGTACATTGTCCATCCATTTGGGTTTTCTGGTATTTTCTCATGATTAGATTGGGTTTATGCATTTTTGGCAAGAATACCGCAGAAATGATGTGTTCTTCCAAGTTCGTCATACCGAGATGCACATGATACTGATACATTTTATTACTGGTGGTGAAACTGTGATCTGTTAGTAAGGATGATGTCTGCCACTCCATCATAAAATTATTCTTTTCACCTGTATAATAAATATCCTGTGGAGAGATACCTTGAGGCTATGCAAATATCCTGTTTTTCATACTTTTGCCCACTGTTTTTAGTTGTCATCAGTGTCGTGTGCCTACAACAGTTATTGCTGTAATGTTTGCCTAATGGTGATTTTTGTCGTTCCATCATTACCTCTACATACATTATTTGGAATTCTACTTTAAGAAAGAGCTCTCAAGATGCATTCGTTTTAGTAATAATAATAATCACAATAATGTTGATTATATTAATAGCACCCGACATTGTTATTATGACTTGCTTTGTGCCTGACACAGTGCTGAGTTCTTGATTTCACTTTTATAACACCTTCTTGATGAGCTCATCTGTCCACAAGAGTTATATTTCCTGGAGAACCCTCTCCAGCTTTTCGGTGTGGATTAAATAACTCCCTTTGTTCCTGTAGTTTACATTTGCCCCTCTGTCATCATCCCCCTGCCCTCTGTGCTAACAACTCTGGATTCTCTCACTCCACACCAGACTTTTGGTCTCTTATATCTGCCTCTCCACTTCCATGTATAATGTCCATCACATCGTAAGTGCTCAGAAACTATTATTGAATAAAATAATTTGTTTTTGAGCCTGTATAACCCCACTTCATCCTACCTGAGCCTGCTCCATTGTTCTGTTTTGCATTCTGATAATTGTTCTTTAGTAGTCAAGCCATGTGTTTGCCCCATGTGAAGCTCACAATGATAAAATGCTGGATATTTCACAGTGCTGCTGCTGTTAAGCCAAGCGTCATGAACTCCCTCTCTCCATGCCTGAGTTGTTAAATTATGTACCAGGCTTTAGACTGATCCCTGTTAAACATCATCTTGTTTGTTTTAGCCTGCCTTTTCAACCTATGGAGATCTTTTTGATACCTGATTCTGTTCTCCAGCCCATTTGCTATCCTTTTCAGCATTGTGTGATTTAAAATGTTTAATCTTCCAAATGATTGATAACAGTGTGGGATAAAGCCAGACCAAGTTATCCCCTTCACTTGTTTAGCACTCTAGGTGCAGTGATTCGACCTGTAAGGAATCTACAGAACTGTCACTAGATTGATATTTCTATCAAATTCACAAGGTTGTTGTATGTAACTTTGTGAACACTTGCTTGAAATCAATCAGACGAAGTTTATTTGAAATTACATGTCCTCAACTCTCAGTTGACGTGGTTCATTTGTTCTTTCATTCATTCATTTATTAAACAGATAATCTATAAACATTTATGACAGGTACTGTTCTAGGTGCTGAGAATAGAGTGTGAAAAAAATAGACAAGATCTCCACTTATGGATCCGTAAGCAACCAAAAACATAAACAAGATAATATAAAATAGCTGTAAAAGCTGTGAAGACAGTGAAATGAGGTGGGGACCAATCAGGAAAAGCCTCCAAGAAGACATGCCAGTTGAGCTAGGGCAGGAGTGATGAGAAGAAGGGAACAATGAGAAGATCTGGGGAATGAACAGTCCTGCAGAGGGATGAGCATGTGCAAAGGTCCTGAGACACACGTCAGCTTGGCATATTCAAGCAACAGTGGGGCAATCAGTGGACGAGAACATGGTTATAGCTTTCAGTTACTTGAAAAATATTCATATCACTTTTTTGTCTAGAAAGCATCTAATTTCATGCTTAAAATTTGACTTTATTTGCTCATTTAACTAGGAAAAAAATGGTAGCCCAGAATTGCAAGAGATTTAGCACGTTTCTCCAGGAACAAAGTATTCTGAAAACAAAACAAAACAAAATATTAGAAATCATGTATTTTCAAGGAATGGTAAGAATGCTCCTGTCTTCCCAAGCATACATTTTTTTCCCTGAAGTAGGTACAATGAAATCCATTCATATTGTAATGGGACGTACAGTATTGTTCTGGATGCTTTAATACCTAGTATTTTAGAATGACTTTTATATTAGATAGTAGTGTAAAATGCCTTGAAATATGCAGTTGATTTTAGACTTAAGACCTCTCGATGATTTCAGACTTACTCTTTTTCAGTACAGCATAGTGGAAAATAAAGAGTATTGTTAGATGTATACTGGAGTAATTTAATTATCATTTGAATTGTTCTATATTTGCAGATAATTGGTGGTGTGAGTTTTTGACTAACTTGAGATTAAAATGTGCTAAACCCTTACCTGATAACTCTCATTAGAGCAATATATGCTGGAGGCAGAGGGCTCTTGTTAGGGACTGAGTATTTATGTCCCCCACAAAATGTTGAAATCCTAACCCCCAGTGTCATGTTATTAGGAGGTAGGGCCTTTGCGAAGTAATTAGGGCGTGAGGGCCCTGCCCTCATGGATGGGATTCATGCTGTTAGAAAAGGGACCCTAGAGAGCTTTCCTGCCCTTTTCTTACCATGTGAGGATAGACAGGGAAGTCAGCTGTCTGCAACCTGGAAGAAGGCCCTCACCAGACCCAGCTGTGTTGGTACCCTGATCTTAGACTTCCAGATTCCAGCACTGTGAGGAATAAATGTTTGTCATTTAAGCCACCCAGCCTGTGTAATTTGTTCTAGCAGTCCAGGTTGACTGAGACAGCCCTGTATTACTCACTCTTCATATTAGAGTGAGCTGAGCACATAGCATTCTTGGCATCAGTAGCACAAAGGCATGAAAGGAAATGCTTGAAGATGACTGGAATGTATAGTAGAAATGTGATTCCTGTTTATCTCTGAGTGTTAACTTTCAGAACATAGGAAATTGAGATGCTCCCTTAAACATTCTTTTAGATAGCAATTTAGAGAGGCAAGTTGAACTTAAATCTTTCAGGAAATTGGACAGAGTCATAGCCCCTTGGGTTTTCAGGTTGGTGTAAGAAAGGTTGCTGACATGAATTGGCTAAAAGTGAATGGAGAACAGAGTAAACCAGGAAGATAATGTTCATGTACATTATCAGCACAATGTTGAGTAAGCTGAAATACAGAAAAATAATGTGTACTTACTATTATCTGAATGTGAGTGACATAAGTAAATTTCATAAAGGCAATGTAAGTCACCACTCAAATAGTTGTTTCTTTCCTTTCTTTAAGATACCAGTGTTCCATATCTTATAGGTGAGGACGATATTGGCCGACATGATAGGGAAAATTCTGTCAAGTTCAGAGAGAACCATAGTGTTGAAAGAGGAAAATACCGTATTCCCTGCAGGATGCCCATGTTCTTTCATTGTCAGCTTCCAAGACCCAAATGTGTCTGTAATAGGTGAAGGTTGGCTGGGCGCAGTGGTTTACGCCTGTAATCCCAGCACTTTGGGAGGCTGAGGCAGGTGAATCACCTGAGATCGGGTGTTCGAGACCAGCCTGACCAACATGGAGAAACCCTGTCTCTACTAAAAAAAAAAAAAAAATACAAAAAATAGATGAAGGTCTCCCACCGCCCCCCCACCCATCACTCAGTCAGCAAGCCGGCTGATGTCTCAGTGCCTACAGTGAACAGTGTTCATTGACTCCTGTACTTGCTTCTCTGAGGACAGATAGGTGTGCTAGATAATTAACATTGTTTTAGAAACAAAATTATTGCATGATCCTAAAAATATATCAATGTACTGGGAACATATGCAGGACTTTTATCTTACTACCCAAAAAAAGATAAGCCTACTATATTCATATAATATATTATGAAGTCTGTTAGATGGCCTTTAAATGTGTTCATTTTTCTTATTTGACAAGAGTTTTAAATCCCTATATACTTACAGATTTGGCAGACTTGGTATGTTTTCCTCAAGCTATCATTATAAACAAGCAAATGCCTCAGAAAAATTCCCAGCTAGGTAATTTTATCTCTAATATCTGCTTAATTTCAAAGGCAACTTGAGTTAGCCCTGTGCAAACTCAAAACACTGTGTATAAATACATGTGTAATAAATTTTTTCCATGTACCACATGTATCTTCTAAGTAGCATAATGTTGGTTTTAAAGAGGTACCAGTTTGTTTTTTTACTTATCTTTTAATTTTCTACGTGAGCAAATTTGACATGTACTTTTAAAAATTAAAATATTTTCAAGTTTCTATTGATACATGATATTTCATTTTAGGCAGCAGTTGAACTTCTGAAAAGTCGTTGAGACCTTGAACTTCTGTAAGCTAAATGATTTTAAGATGTCTTGAAAGAACTCTAAGAAGATGAATAATTATACCAATTTTTTCAATGATTTTAGTAATCTCTTTATCGTGTTTCTTAAAGCAGTTTACATCTATGTATAATTTGTGAGGCCCAGGATAGAATGCCTCTGAGTCTGATACTCTGGAGTAGCATACTCAGCTGTACATGGGTAACTTTTTTATGGGAAACATCAGAAAAGGAAAGGCATGACAACATATGTTTATTAAACATTTTACGTAGTGTATATATTATGTCTCCTTCTAAGAGGCAAGTGTTGAAACCTTTATTAGACATTGTGGTCCTGATATGTCCACAGATACATTCTCTAATAGTCAAAAAAATGATACATGACTTTTAGATTTCCAGACTAACCACCCAAAAATCTATGTCTTAAGTGACTTCGTATAAATACACGGCCAATAATGGCATATTTCCAGGACTTGAAGCAGAAGTAAAAGTGTGGGGAGAGGATCAGTCTTGAAGACTCCCCTGTGGGTGAATGGGAGGGCAGAGGGGAGGATGAGGGTGGTAAAGCATAGATGGGAAGAGGCCAGGAGGTGGGGAAGGGAGGGGTCGTAAACTTTGGATCTGGAGGAGCCCTTAGAGATCATGTCATCTGACACCATCGTCGCACAGAGGGGAAGCGAGATACAATACATTTATATGCCTGGCTTGTGGTCACGTAGCTAGTGGCCGAGCAAGACTAGAATTCAGGTTTGTGACTCCCAGCACACTTTACACACTGGCAGTTTGCTAAGAGGAGGTGAGAAATGCACACAGTGGCTTGGCAGGGAGAGAGAGGCTGTGAAGAATTAACACAGGTAAGGGGCGCTCAGGCCAAGGGTATGTGAAGCTCCTGAATGAAGATCAGGGTTTACCACCCCTGGAGGACAAAAGTGGTATGAGACCCCAGCACACAGGTCAGGATCCTAGTCAAATAGATTAGCATTCAGGACGGAGTCCAGTCTAAGAGTGAGAAATTGCCATACTAGTGATGATAATAATTACTCTACTCTTTCCTTCTTTCTCCCTTTTTGCCTTTCTCCCTTTCTCTCTCCTTCTCTCTTTTCTTGTGAATCACAGTTGTTAAAAAAAACAAGCTAAATCTATATCATGAGAAATAAACCTAAATAAACATATTCACATATTCTCAAAAACAATTTACTACTTGTTGGATACCTGTTGTCCATTAGACATTAGGCTAGGCTGTTTATTGCAGCATAATCATTTAATTTTCATAATAATCCCTTTGGAAAGGTGTGGTGGTTCAGCCTTTGCAGAGGGGGTACTGATTGATATTCAGAGACTTAAATGATTTGAAGTCAGCAGAGTGTATTAGAACCCATTCGTTAGGTTGGGAGCAGAGGGGCAGAAGGAAATCCAAAGGGAGAGAAGTATGCAGATGTGTTCATGTGCACATTTTGATGATAACTATTGATGTATGTGCGTCTCTCTTGGCTGTTCTATAGGAATGCATTCAGTAATCCAGTGGCAACATACCTTCTTGCTAATATTTTAATAGTATAGATCTGTTAATGAATTCTGTTAGAAACATTATACTTGGTGTATTCTGTTGCTTTATGGTTTCATTTTAAGTTGAGTATTAAGGGAACACAGTATTGTAATCGGAACTCTGCCAATGCTTTTATCTAGAAGCCTGTTGCCATTTTTGTCTTTGTTTGTCCCAAGAAAGATGGGATTATATTTTTTCCTAGCAGATTAAGTTGGTGTAGTATCTTCTTGGTTATCAAAATACTTATATAGCTTTGAGATTTAGAATTGGTAAATATTCATGAGGTGTGAAAAAGCATGATACACACTGTGCAGTCTTAATCCCATAAAACTGACTGTTGTGTCTATACACATGCAGGACCTAGGAGGACACATCAAACTGTAAACTGTCTGTGATCGTAGATGACTTTGTACTTTGCTTCTTGGGTTTTTCAGCTTCCTGTTAGGCAGACATTAACTTTTTTTTAAAAAAAAAGGTTATTTTAATTATCTGAAAAAAAATATGATTTTGAAAGTCGGTAGTTTGCTCTGAGTAAGCGTACCGTGATTCAAACCTGTCTGCCTTAGCCAAACCCCATTTGATTTCTGCAGTGCTATGTTGCCCAACCAGAATCAAGATATAAGGTGTGGGCGGCCGAGGTGCAGTGGAGGTTGAGGCTGGGACAAGGTGCATCTGGTGAGTGCCTGGTACAGGGAAGGAGCGGCATTGTCATGATGTACCTCTCCTGGCACAGCAGATAACAGAAGGAATTCGCACCTGATCCCTATACTTGCTCCTGAGCAGCTGAATAAAGATGTCTCTGATATGTGACTAAACCTCTGTATGTGGTTTAGTGCCCGCCAACAGCTGATACTGGGAGGAAAAATCTTGCGTTCCTGAAACTTTTAAACCATTGAATATGAGCCAGTAAGCAGTCATTGATATACTGCCGTTATTGTACCAGAGTTAACTGATGCTGTGGAAGTGAGGCCACCACATTTATTAAATCTAAAAGTAATTCATGAGAGGATGGTGAAAAATGGAAAATCGCATACTGTTGAGGAATCATGAAATATCTATGCGTGGATATTTAGCCTTGTTCTCCACCTCTATGGGGAAGGGAAGGGAAGCATTATTCATTGAGCATCTCACAGTGTTCCAGGTATTAGGTGCTGGCCAATCCTCACAAATTCTACAGAGGAAATACTCTTACTTCCTGTGAATCAGGATACTGAAGCTCAGAAAGAGCTCCTTTGCTGTGGGTCACATAGCTAGTAAATTGATTCAAACCCAGATATGCCTAAATTCAGAGTCAAGTGGAAGAGGAGTTAGCCTTAAACCTGAGTGGCCCCAGCAGCAAGGCCAGTATCGATGAGTATGACAGAGATTAATTTCATAGAAAGATCCAAAGGAACTTTCTTGTAATAAGTGCAGTTCCCAAAATCAAGCAAAGTACCTTGAAACAGATATATACCTACACAACACAGCTTTACTAAGATTTAATTTACATATTATAATATTCACCTGTTCTAAGCATTCAACTCCAAAGTGCCTTTTAAGGTAGTATGTTTCCTGTCATTAGAAATGCTTGTACAGAAGAGTCTGGAAAATCTCCCAGATAAAGTAGAGGAATGTTCTGTTTCCATCACTGTGAAGATGTTCTATTTCCATCACCGTGAAGGCCAGTGTTGAGTAACTCAAAAGCAGTGTCCATACTCCGACGTGTTGAGTGGCTGTTTACTTAAGTGTTTTAAATGCTGATGGATGTAAAGGAAAGGAAAGTTCCAAAAGGTGTTCCAGTTGTGCTTGTCATCTTAATTTTGGATCAACCAGATGAGCTCTTCAGCTTTGAAAACACCCAGGCTTTTAGTTCTGGCTGCATGCTACAGTTGCAGAGGAACTTTTCAATGATTCAGATGTAGATGCAAGAGGCTACCCTAGGCCCACTAAGTTGACACCTCTGGGGCTGTGGCCTAGGATTACATTAGTTTTTGAGGCCACCCCACATTATTCTAGGGTGCAGCTGTGCTGAAAACCACTTTCTTTGGCTGAGGAGAGGCTCAAGTATGCCAGAGTTTCGTGGAGGGTCAAAGATCCAAACCAACCTCATCCTGTTGGTGACCCCTCTTTTCTGCCTGGTCAAATCAGCCATGTCCAAGTTACTTCTGGTTTGCCAGCCATTGCTGCTGTGCCATGTCTGGCTAATTAAAGATGTCTGACAGTGTTGGCAGTTAACCAGAGGCAGTTTGTTTTGTGACCTTACCACCAAGTCAACTTTGTATCTAATTCATGTCCACCAGACATTTCTACAGATCTTTAGGATGGCGAGGTCCTTGAGAAAAGAATTAATGTAATTAATTCTCCATCACCTTAGCTGATCATTGTTTCTGCTTTTAGAACAATGATTTTACTCACATTTGAAAATTTTGTGTATCTGTTCTTCAGTTATGCAGATCACAGTGTATAGGCCCACATCAAAGGATCAATGCTTTCTCATTTGTCTTCTATGTGGAACTTGGATGGTTAAATGATTATAATGTAGTAAAGTGAAAATCTAGCCTGGGAGCTAAAGGGTGTCAGAACTGATGGCCCTGGGGATCCTTTGAAACCTCTCTGAGCTTGTTTCTTTGTAAAATGAGACCAACAATTCCTGCCTTGCAGTGTCACTTTTAAGAATTCAGCTAAAGAATATGTGTGATAATGTCTTACAAGTATGTATTTATTGCACCCCTTCCATGTGCTGGGTAGTATACTAGTCCCTGGGGAAACAAACGTGAATGAATTATGATCCCTGCCCTGGAGAATCTTACAGCGTTAGTGAAGGAGACAGACTCAAAACCAGATAATTATATGGGAGTGTGGAGGGGCAGAAATGCACAGGATACTACGCTTGGAGCATCAAGGGAGGATTAAAAGGACTGGGTTATTCCAGGAAGGTTTCCCAATAGGCACTGACAGCAGGCAAAGACAGGAAATTAACAAAGTAAATTGGAGAAAGCTGGGTACTTGAGGCAGAGGAAACACAGGAGGCAAAAGCCTGTGGATGAGAACCTGGTAGAGGGACAATGTGATGCTAATGCTGATGGTGTTTTATTCAATTCTTGCCTTCCCCTAGGAGAAATGACTTTTTTGCATCAGAGAAGATTCAGAAGGTAAAGACGGCAAGATATGTAGGTTAGAAAGTCATCATCTGTTTTCTTCTTAGTTTGCCCGATTTTGTGTGGGTATTTGAAATATACCCACACAAAATGAAGTATAATACAGTTGAGTGATTTATGTCCATCATAAAAAAAAACTGTAACTAAAAACAAAACTTTGTCCAGGCCAGATGTAGTACATGTTTACCACTTAAGGTGGACATCGAAGCATAGTGGTACTTACTGCAAGTGTCTCTCAGAGAAAGGAGGCTGATTTTATAAAGTCTTTGTAGCTCAGGAGGTCTGAAAACTAAGAGTTGGTCCACAGCCCATACAGAACACTGAAGATAAGCTTCTCTTGAGCCTCACACTAATTTTTCTTTCTGTCCCAATTTTTAGGCAGCAAAACCACAGCAGCATCTCGTCAAGACTATTGTTAATGCAGCTGTCTCTGTTGGTTTATGTGTCTTATCCTCACCCTGTTTCCTTTACAACTGTACCATCGTAGGAATCAGGAACCACAAAGCCAGGTATCCAATGGTGATTTCAGTTATTTGCCATGGCGAGTGGAGGCCAGAGGAGTCAGGGAATGTAAGGGGTGCATAATTCTTGTGCTGTAGGCTTTCCTGCCATAAGTTGTCAAGTGTACTCCACAGCATCCTGATACCAGCCAGGCTTCCTCTGCCCTGGGAAGCAGACTGTGCCCCATGCATCTCTAGTCTAGCAAATCCTATCAGAAGACAAAATGCCTTCATAAAAAACAGAGTGACAACCTCTTCTCTCTTGCCTCTTCTGCCGACTCTGTTAACAGGCAGCATTGGGGCAAGAGAGCCTGCAGGGCCTTTCACAGCTGGAGTTCTCCCCTGTTTGAGCTCTGATTCCCCATGCTCTGTAAGCATAAAGGAGATATGCTGGGTGGAAAGAGCTGTAAAGAGGCAGCCAGGAAGCCAGATTTCAGGTCCATCTCTCCCTCTAACTGGCAGCCTGGCCTTGGGTATATCATCAGTGGACAATAGTTTCTCTCCTATAAAAGGAAAAGATTGGGTTTAGATTGTTTCTGAAGTTCTGTCTGGATTGAACCTGGCAGGAATTGTAGTTGCTCACCTTACGCTAACTGCGTCATTGTCTGATCCCCAGCTGTCCTCACCTCTGCCCTTGCCCCACCCTTTCACTCTGTCTTTTTCGTACTTCCCTTTGCATCTGACCTGCTCCTGCCAACTCTGTTCTTTCATGCCCGCCTCTCCGTATCTAGAGGGAATACTTTGGTGCCCAGACAGGGCTAGATTACCAGATAGGCAGATTAAACATGTGTCTGGGACACCTGAAAAGCAGATACCGCACTCAAATGTGTGTGTGTTTTTTTTTAAGAATTTGATATTTGCTGCTTTTTCATGAGAAAAAGCAGACCTTTGCTGGATTTTTCTTATATCTATTTTATGGTTTATTATTTAAATTTGATTTCTATTTGGAGGAACACTGTAATTTTTTTTCAGTACTTTCTGCCTCTGAAGTCATCTTTTTTCTCCTCCTAAACTTCTTGGACTCAGCCTTTCCACTGAAGCCTCACAGAGGTAGGGAGATGCTGCTTTGCTCTGCCGTTTTCTCTGTACCGGCCTTGTGTGTGCTGCTTTTAGTGTGGTAACACATTTCTCTATAGCACAACTCACTCAAGTGTTCCACTTGATTGTGTACTTTCTTTTTTTTTTTTTTTAAGACAGAATTTTTGCTCTGTTGCCAGGTGCCAGGCTGGAGTGCAGTGGTGCGATCTCGGCTCACTGCAACCTCCACCTCCCGGGTTCAAGCAATTCTCCTGCCTCAGCCTCCTGAGTAGCTGGGACTACAGGCACGCACCATCACGTCCAGCTAATTTTTTGTATTTTTAGTAGAGATGGGGTTTCACCATGTTGGCCAGGATAGTCTTGATCTCTTGACCTTGTGATCCGCCCGCCTCGGCCTCCCAAAGTGCTGGGATTACAGGCTTGAGCCACCGTGCCCAGTCCTTGATTGTATACTTTCTAGGTGAGCATCTCCATGCTGGGGGCTAGACCCTGAGGCAAAGGTAGGCCAAGAAGAGAGGCACAGGGCATGAGACACACTCATCCTCCTCCAGAGTTTATAATTGAGACACATGTTTTCTCCACAACAATTAAGCACCAGAAATGGCCATACATATTTGAAGGCATGCAGAGCAGTCTCTGGAAGATGCTCCTGCAGAAGAGACCTCAAAGAGAAGATGGTGGAAAGTTTAACCATATTAACCTGATGTGAATATCTGAATGGCCTGCTACTATTTATTTCCAAGCCCTAAATCCCACGGTTGTGGACTGTTGGCTGTTACTCATTTTCAGAGCTGCCCCAAACCAGTTTCTCCCAGACTCAAGCATTCTCTGTTTCTGTCTTCATATCTCTCCTGACCTGCCTTTTGTCCTTTGAGCCTGCCCTCTTTGATAAGCTGCTGTAGCCACTGAGAAGAATGACCAAGTTGAGTCCCTGAGCCCACAGAATAAAAGGATGTTTTCTAATGGGTTCAGTCTGGTTGCCTAGTGGGGAACATTTGTCTTTTGCATAGTCCGTAAGTAATCCCCAGTTTCTTGTTTTCATCGTCTGGTTAATCCCATGTCATTGCCTTTGAAGTTAAATAAATTGATTGCTTAATGTGCACTGGGCACTGTTAAGTGCAGACATGTATGGGCTCACTAAATCCCCACCACAACCTCTGAGGTGAGTGCTGTTGTCTCCCTCTTACTGAGAAAGACAGAGGGGAACAGAGATGTCAGGTAACACACCTGGCATCACACAGCTAATAAATGACAGAGCCAGGATTCTTCGCTCTGGCAGTGTGACTCCTGTTTCTCGTCTCTTAATCATTGCACTGCATGTACTCTGAGTGCAAAGGCAGAGAGGATAGAGTGGTGTAGAGTGCTGGCGACAGCATGGGGAAAGTAGTAACACTCTCCATTTGAGTAGATGAACTGATTTTCAGTTTCTTTCTATCACAATGAAAGTTGTTTGAATTGTTAGTGAGGAAATTTCGGAAAATGCTTCACCTTGAATAGATTAGGTAATATCTTTTCTCTGTAATGACATCTGCTTAATTCTCTTCATCACCTTTTTTTTGTTTGCCTAGTATTTGATCAAAATTAAAGTTGTCTGTCCTGATGCCTTTTCAATGAGGTACACAGTATCACATTGCCACATGTAATTTACACTCATGTGACACTGTTCTCACTGCTGTGAGAAATGGCAGGATTATCAGAAAGGGTGGTATTAGATATTTTATCTCCCTTAATCTGTGGGCAAGCATCGTTACACATATTGGAATATGTCTTTTCAGGATTCTGGTGGACTTGGTTGGTTTATTTTAAGGATGAGAGTTTCCTCCAGAAAGTTAAACATTATTACATCTGGTACTTTACCACACTTACTTTTTGGGGTGTTTGCTGATGTTCATAACTGTAGTAATAACTGTGATTCATAAAAAGGAATCTCTTATTTTACAAACATTTCAATCTGGTGTCTTGAGTTGAGCCCAGCAACTTTATAGCTGGCTCTGAATTGATTTCTCCTAAAACATATATGTATTTTTAAGATTCTCTTAGTACCTCTTCCATCTGATATTCACATGTCATTTTATTTAATGATTCTAGAGGCTTGGAAGGCTGCTAAAAGTCATTGTTTTTGCCTTTGAGAATAATTATCATCATGAAATCCCCAGGTTAGCCTGAGACCATCTAACCTTCTCCTACTCAGGATTTAAACCAGTTTCTGTGACTCCAAGGACAAACCAGAGAAGGGAGGGCCTAAAGAATTAAAGTGGGTGGGACAAGATGAAAACACTAAAAGTAGAGATAGCTTTCTGAACTATCTGGAAGGATCTTCTCACCCACCCCCAATACTTCTGTCAAAGCTAAAAACATTTCCCCCTTAGTTTGGCTCCTTCGAAAGTCCCTAGGCTCAGTTGCAGTTTTCATTGCAGCTGTAAGTGACCACTGGTGAATTCAAGAAAGTTGGACCTTCTGGCTCTTTTTGGAGTTAATGGAGCATCTTGTAGTTTAACAGATGTGAAACTGTTTTTTTAGAAGTATCAGCTGCCTACTGGTCTGGTTCCTGGGCTGTGCCTTTTTGGTTCAGCCCAGGGGAAAGGAAGGAAGGAAATAAAATGAAATGAGTTCATTCACTTTTCTTCCTTAAAAGGACTGCAGGAATACAGGAGAAGGATCAGGGGCATCTGAACTCAGTAAATTAACTTGTTCTTCTCTCTGCTCCAGGTTCTTTCATTTGGTTCTTGCTGACATGCTTTACCTGGAGCTCTGTTGGCCACTCCTGCACTGCCCAGGTATTAGGACCAGACACTGTAAAGCTGCAGGGAGGGGTGTGAATGCCTTAGCGTCCAGAGTCCTGACTTAGTAGAAAGCAGGTCAATTTTCTTATCAGAAGACCCGAGTTTGAGTCCCAGTGCCACTACTATTAATTAGCTGGGTAATATTGGGTAATCTTGGAGTTGAACTTTTTAAACACTTTTTCCCCTAACTTGAAGTTGCTAATAACACTCACTTTACAGGATTGTTGTGTGTTAAAGTCACTTATTAAGCCATCTAGGATCCTTTCTGTTATAGTTCTATACACAGCTGACTTTTTTAGTTGCAGGCAAATATACTTGATTTTGAAGGTTTTAAATAATCTAAAGGATTGATAGTTTGAAATAGTTGGTCATAAAAATGAAAAAGAACTTGGGAAGAAGTGTCATGGTGCCCTTCAGATTTATTTCAGCACAGGTGAAAGAAGCCTCCTAAGAGCTAAGTTTTCACCTGTGTCATTTGGCTTAGACAATAGTTGGAAGAAACTTTTCATGGTTTAATAACCGATTTCCATGTGCTAAGACATAAATAATATTTTAATAGAGCTGTTTCTCTTTTGAATATATGTTAATTGTTTCCCTCTAAGAATTCACACAGAAATTGGATATCACGTTTTGGACTACCTCCCAAGAATTTTGGGGGATGGGATATGGTCAAATATTCACTCATGAACTAATCAAACAGATTTGTTTCCCTGTCACCACATTTTTGCACATATATCTTTTTTTTTTTTTCGAGACGGAGTTTCGCTCTTGTTACCCAGGCTGGAGTGCAATGGCGCGATCTCGGCTCACCGCAACCTCCGCCTTTTGGGTTCAGGCAATTCTCCTGCCTCAGCCTCCTGAGTAGCTGGGATTACAGGCACGTGCCACCATGCCCAGCTAATTTTTTGTATTTTGAGTAGAGACGGGGTTTCACCATGTTGACCGGGATGGTCTCAATCTCTTGACCTCGTGAGCCACCGCGCCCAGCCCACATATGTCTTTAATAAATATTCACTGAAAGCTGTAAGCTACACAAAGCAAGGAAACCTATCCGCTATTGAAGTTTGAGGGATCCAAGTGAATAACCCCTCTTCCATGCCCAGATTCCATACCAGTTAGAAAGATAAAGGAGTCAGGCTGGTAGATAGCACAATACCATCTTTATTACTGATGCATTTTGGAGAATATGGCTTTGGGTCTGCAGCCAACTGGGCCTCCTGAAATTTTATCCCTGAATTAGATAAAACAACCCCCCTTTTCTTGGCATGCCAGGATAACAGAAGCTGGTACCCTGCAAGGGAAAGCTGCCTACCCCCAGCAGGAGAGAAGTCCAGAATTCATGACCTCTGCAGACAGGCAAATCTCAAAGAGAACGAAGAGGAGGAATTAGTGAGAGGGCAGCAAGGAAGGCCTGGTGTATTATTGTAAAGCATTCTCTCTTGGTGATGTAACGTGAAGAGAATGAGTAAGTGTCCTCTTACCTTAACAGCTACAGTAGGATCTCCAAAGGTAGCTGAGACCTGGCCCCTGCTTACCAGGTACATTGAATGGGGGAGGAAGAGAAGGCATCTCTACAACTGTGTTTGAACAGTTGTCCTTCACAGCTTTAGCTAAGGCTCTAAATGCAAGTGGGAGCACATTTTTATGGGGCAGCCACGTTGTTCCCTCTTGTTTTAACTGCCCCCCTACTGCTGTTTACTTTCCACATCTGAAGCTGCTTTCAAGTATCAATTTTAGGCTTAAAAAAAAAATCCCTATTTGACTGAAAAAATGAGAGGAACGATTCCTCTTCATAAAATGCTAAACAGAACTAGACATCTAGTACTGTACACACTGTAGCCTAAAGGTGAATTTTACCCTCAATATAAGCAGAGTATACTGTACGGCAGCAGTCAGCTCAAGGAGAAGTTCAAGCATCACTGCTCCTGAAGAATGGAGAAAAGTAGAGCCGCTGTCTTCACTGAAGGAAATTCATCATTATCCCTGTTAGTAATTTCATAGCTTTGGAAATTGGTTTATAGTATTTACTAACCCCACCCCTGACCCTGCCTTTTCTACTTTCCCCATCTTCTTTCCCCTTTCTAAAAAACAAGCTTTTGACTGGGTGCAGTGGCTCACATCTGTAATCTCAGCACTTTGGGAGGCCAAGGTGGGCGGATCACAAGGTCAGGAGTTCTAGACCAGCCTGGCCAAAATGGTGAAACCTTGTCTCTACTGAAAATAGAAAAATTAGCTAGGCGTGGTGGTGAGCACCTGTAGTCCCAGCTACTCGGGAGGCTTAGGCAGTAGAATCACTTGAACCCGAGGCAGAGATTGCAGTGAGCTGAGATCACACCACTGCACTCCAGCCTGGGTGACACAGCAAGACTCCATCTCAAAACAAAAAAACAAGCTTTTGTAAAAAAGTAGACCATGATGGCCAGGTTGCTGCTTGCTCACAATGCCTGTCCTTGGTGTTGGCTTTCTCAGCCGAACTTTTGGAAGCCAGTTGTCACCCAGGACCCGGGACTGGCATTCTTTGGAAAAACCTGCCTGTGTGTGGTGCCAAGTTGTGTCAGCCACTCCATGTTATTCTTAGATGGGCTCTGGAGTAAGACCAGCCTGTGTGCATGCGTTTGCAGTAGGCACCGGATAAGAACTGGAGTAATGACTCCAGAAGTGAAGGGTCACAGCTCTAACCTGCTGAGTCATCTGAGCTCAGCCTTGCTGGCAAGGCCTCCCAGGCTGCATATAGTTTGCTTTTCCTGTTCACTGCATTCCAGCCTGTCAACAGCTATTTTCTGAAGGTCTGTGGGGGCTCATGTAGAAAGGGAATAGGTCTGGGCGAAGGCCAGGAATCTGAATTTGTATTATGTACCCTAGCTCATCTTAATTCAAATGTTTATAAGAAACACATAAGAACGGTAACTCAAGCTTCTCCAAACAAACCTGTCAGCATTTATTCATGCAGAAAGGCTATTGTCATGTATCATGTTTGGAACACAAGGGGTCTCAAAGGGCTTCCCATCCATCTTTCAGGTGCTGGGCTTCCTGTCTTCCACTGTGTCTTTTTTTTTCTTTTCTGAGAGTGAGTCTTGCCCTGTTGTCCAGGCTGGAGTACAGTGGTGAGATCTCAGCTCACTGCAACCTCCGCCTCCCAGGTTGAAGCGATTCTCCTGACTCAGCCACCTGAGTAGCTGGGATCACAGGCATGGGCCATCACACCTGGCTAATTTTTATATTTTTAGTAGAGACGGGTTTTGCCATGTTGGCCAGGCTGGTCTTGAACTCCTGACCTCAGGTGATCTACCCACCTAGGCCTCACAAAGTGCTGGGATTCAGGCGTGAGCCATTGTGCCCAGCCTTCCACTGTGTCTTAATTCTGAGTGCCAGCACCCTTCACTCCCCTTTGTTCCTAACTGCCAGGAATGTGCAGCAGCTAATTAAGTAACCTGTAGTTTGTGCCAGGAACTGTTCTAAGTCCTTGTAAATATTAACTCATTTAATTCTCACAAGAATCCTGTGAGATTGGTGGCCATTACTACTACTACTACTACTGTTACCACCATCCACCATTTAATAAGCGAGGAAACAGAAGCACAGAGAGATCAAGTATATTGCCCACGTTCATCCAGCTAGTTCTAACAAAGTCAAAAGTTGAATTCAGACAGTCTGGCTCTAGGACCCAGTGTCATAATTACTGCACATGGGGCTAACCTTGTTATATAGACCCAGTTACCACAGACTTAAAAGTATGATTTGTATTTAAATAATATTCTGATAATATTATCTTTCATAGTTTTTTAAGTATAATTTTCTAGCACTTTGGATAACTAAGTTGTTGTTGTTGTTTTGAGATGGAGTTTCGCTCTTGTTGCCCAGACTAGAGTGCAATGGTGCAATCTCATCTCACTGCAACCTCTGCCTCCCGGGTTCAAGTGATTATCCTGCCTCAGCCTTCAAAGTAGCTGGAATTACAGGCATGCACCACCACACCTGGATAATTTTGTATTTTTAGTAGAGACAGGGTTTCACCATGTTGATCAGGCTGGTCTCAAATTCCTGACCTCAGATGATCCACCCTCCTTGGCCTCCCAAAGTTCTGGGTTTACAGGCGTGAGCCACAGCACCCAGCTACTCATCGTTTTAAATCATGTATTGGCTATGAGCAGATGAGGAAGAGGAATCGTACTGTGTGTTGAGATTGCTGACAACCTTTCTAAGCTGCATTTTCTCAGAGTTTCAGCCTCAAAAGGGACATGGATCAATTTGTAGTCTGATTTCCTTCTCTTCTCAGTTTACAAACAAATTAGAGGAATTGTTTCATGAGTCCCCCCTGCATTAGTCATTTCCTGCTTTGTGATCCCACAGCAATTTGTTCATACTCCATATTTTAAGTAAATACTGTTTTGTAATTAATGTGCTTATATGTCACTTCTTTCCACCACCATCATCAGCCGCCTTGCCCCAACTGATTTTTTCTAGAGATGGAACCAGGTCTAATTTATGTTTGTCTTTCACCAACCAGTGACAAACAGATGAATCATGTTGCCTGGAGAGGTTAAGGGATTTGCCTAGAGTAGCAGCCCTGAATTGTGAGTGACTTTCATAACTCCCAGCCATGTATGTATCATCCACATGTTGCCACAAAGGTTTTTAAATAATGTGAA
The DNA here is from genome assembly GCF_030222135.1 of Aotus nancymaae. NCBI lineage: Eukaryota > Metazoa > Chordata > Mammalia > Primates > Aotidae > Aotus > Aotus nancymaae. The sequence continues at coordinate 52,578,755 of NW_026988418.1, forward strand.
TTCTTGCAAAGGAGTTAGGACATAATTTTCCCATTATATGCCTCTACACTAGCTCGTTTATAAAACATTCATAATAGTGATGATGATGATGATAGTGATGATGTCATCACCACCCACCCAACTGTGTCATTTTGAGGGTCAACCTAAATGATAATATTTGTGAGAGCTTTGGAACTGGCAAAGCCACCTATGCAGGTATGTAGATTGCTGTTACTCTCATCTGTTATTATTTCTGTGTAATTTACAAAGTATTTCATATTCATCATCTCACTTCTCATTACACCTTTGTGAAGTAGGTGGCCTCATTGTCATTTCACAGACACAAGAGCTGAGGCTGAGCAGGACTAAGTATTTCAACTATAATCACAAATAACTGCAAGAAGACTAGAACCCAGTCAGCCCTTTTGCTTTCTTCCAGTACAGCCACTAGAACAAGGCTGCAGAGTCCCTCAGGGGTGTTGTCATTATCTTCTGTTGAATCTGCTGCATCTTCTGTTGTGTGTTTAGGTCCTCGGGCCCTTAAAGCCCTCCTGGGTGAGCCCAAGAAAGAGACATCTTTATGAGAAATGAGAGTGAGGTCTTTCTAAGACCAGTTATGTATGTGTGTTTAAATGCTAGTCAGATTTTTCATTTTATCAAAACGCAGGGCTTGGACACACAAAGCTTTGTAAGACAAAGCAAGTTTAAAGTGGCTGACCATTGTCCATGTTGGACCAGCAGCAGCAGCATGTGAATGTGTGGGTTCAGGCAGGAGGGGCTAACCTCTCCATGGCTTTTGTCTCAACAGGGAGTTCCTTACCGTGACTCTCAGAGGAAATGAAGGATGATAAATCCAGCTGCTGCTTCCTGTTTCTATAATTCGGGGATTTATTTTTTTTTAAGGGTAGAATGCTTTATTTTTAAACCAGTGGAAAATACCCTCAACGTGTTCCTTGTTAGTATTTCCTTGAAATCTAGATGCACTCAATTGAGCTTTAAAGGGGTGTGTGTGTGTGTGTGTGTGTGTGTGTGTGTGTGTGTGTGTCTGGGATGGCTCACTCTCTTTCAGTTTTTCAACAATAACAACAACAGAATGAAAACCAATTAAGGAAGATTTTACTGGGCAGGAAGCTCTATGTGAGATTGATGACAGTATCTGATTTAGAGGAAGCCTCTAATTTATATCCGTGGTATTATTATCTCTCAGGCTATGCTTGTGCAATTCAGGTCTGGTTTTTCTTCTGCTTGTGATTGTGTCATTAGTAATAAAGACCTGAGTCATTTAGGAAACACACTGCCTCCTCACATATCATTGTTTACAGACAGTAGCTGTTTGGTATAAATGATTAGAATGCAACTTTTGGGGTTTGATTGTGTAGCCACTGACTCCATAACTAAAACCAATAGGTAGAAATACATTTTTCCTGTGCCATTTTTTTAATTTCCTAATTTAAGAGAGAATGTATATGGGGTTCCAATGGTGCATCATTCAGGAGCAGTATAGGGAATTTATTGGCATTATAAGAATTTAGTAAATATACCAAATTCCCTCACTGATTTAAGAACCTTAGCTCTAATTTAAGTCCCTTAGCCCCTTCTTTCATATTCTTAAAATCATAGCTAAGGTACCATTCTGCTTATAGTGGGGTGATCAGTACATATTTTGTACTTAAGTGAGCAGTTTATTCTTTAAGAATAAGGATTAAGTGACACTTTAATGAGTACAGAATAAAAAAGAAATCTTCACAGCCTAAATTTAGAGAAGAGATTATACTGAATATTTGGTCTGACTTTGTTAACAACTTTTTGAAGATAAGATTTTAAAAATTTGAGACTATGACACTTACTGGAGGACTGTGTCCAGCACACTCAATGTTAAGAACTCTGGGATTCTCATCTCTGTTGTGCCATTTCCTTGTTACAGGTTTCTTGGCTATAAAATAAAGTTGATATTATTTCTTTGTCTTATAGCAGTTTGTAAGGATCAGATTAGTTGGAATCCGTGGAGTTTTCTTTTAAAAACTGAGATAATGATAAAGACCTTAGGTAATATTGTTATTAAAAGACAGTTGGGTTGTTGTTTCATTTTTTTAGACTTTACTCCTTGTGCCCTTAGGCAGCCTTTAACTACCAACATTTTGTCACCTTCGCTTTAAGGGTTTCTTCTAATGATTTTTTAATTTGTAGAAGCAAATATAATTTAATTTGAGTTAATCTCTAATTTAAAATAAGCTGAGGGGGCAGGTATGGGCTTCGTAGTGTCAGTCACTTCTGGGTTTGAATCCTGGCCCATCATGCATTAGCTGTGTGATCTTGATCAAATTACTCAAACTTTCAAAACCTGTTTTCTCTCAGTAAAACTGGAGTAGTAATACCGCTGCTCAGGATGGATAGGACAACTTAATAAGCTCAAGTATGTGAGTGCTTGGTTATTCAGGAGGGGTAGTTTCTTTCCTGTCTTCCCCTGCCTATTAGCAATAGCCTCAGTGTTGAATGGCAAGATAAAGCCCAAGATTTCCATGTAAAGACACCAGCAGTGCACAGCAATTCCCTTCTCTACCCCATCTTTGCCCCTGTATACCATGGCAAGGAAATGAGAAGTAAACTAGCTGCTTTAGGTCACTGACAGTCTCCTCAGGAATAATACATATTTCTTTTCCCTCCTTCTTTTTTTCAGTGTAATCTGACTTGAGTTCTCTGAATGCTTGGCCTTCCCAGGGAGTTTCAGTGGGTGAGAAAGCCTGACTCTGCTTGAATTACTTGAATATATACAGAGCTACTCACTCATATATTCTGTATTTTGGTGTTTTTTTTTTTTTTTTTTTTTTTTTTTTAGTTATATAGTTTGTGGAATTATTTTTCAAGTTACCTTTTCTCCTTTAGACTTTTCAAAAAAGGACCTTTTAAAATTTTATGACGGGATAAGTAATATGGTGGTTAGCAAGGTTAGTGTTTACCAGTTTGCTGAAGGGAAAATCAAACAACATATGTCCAAACTCTGTTTAAGAATTTCCCAGGCCGGGCGCGGTGGCTCACGCCTGTAATCCCAGCACTTTGGGAGGCCGAGGTGGGAGGATCACAAGGTCAAGAGATCGAGACCAATCTGGCCAACACAGTGAAACCCCGTCTCTACTAAAAATACAAAAAAAATTAGCCAGGCATGGTAGCACGTGCCTGTGGTCCCAGCTACTCGGGAGGCTGAGGCAGAAGAATCACTTGAACCCAGGAGGCAGAGGTTGCAGTGAACCGAGATTGCGCCACTGCACTCCAGCCTGGTGACAGAGCAAGACTCAGTCTCAAAAAAAAAAAAAAAAAAAAAAAAAAATTTCCCAGCTGGATGGGGAGGCTCACACCTATAATCCCAGCACTTTGGGAGGCTGAGGCAGGCAGATCACCTGAGGTCGGGAGTTCACCAGCCTGACCAATATGGAGAAACCCTGTCTCTACTAAAATTACAAAATTAGCCAGGCATGGTGGTGCATGCCTGTGATCCCAGCTACTTGGGAGACTGAGGCAGGAGAATCACTTGAACCCATGAGGTGGAGGTTGCAGTGAGCCAATATTCTACCATTGCATTCCAGCCTGGGCAAGAAGAGCAAAACTCTGTCTCAAAAACAAACAAACAAACAAAAAAAAACAGAATTTCCATGGAATTCTGAATTCCTCAATTTCTGTACTTTTATGAAGTCATAGCAACATGCTGCATACTTGAGTTCTAGCTCCTTGTAGAAATATGTTTGTATGATTTGACTTTATGCTCAAAATAAGAAACAAGTAACCATAAGAAAAACATCTCAGTACTTTCTCACCCTGCTATTCCCAACCTCTCTACTCCTTTCCCATCCTGAAAAATACACCCTCCCATCATACCTGCCTTCCCTCCTTACTGTTGTACCAGCCTTTTGTTTTCGTCTGGAGCTGAGATTCAAGAGGTGAATATTCACTTTCCCACATACGGTGAGCCAGACTTCTTCACCGAAAGTGCTCAGGCCAGAATGTCAAGTGACTCTCACCTGCCAGATCCAGCAGTCACCTTTACTCCTTAATGTGCGTGACTTGCTTTTGACACCTGCAGTACTGTTTGCCACTCTCTTCCTGAAGGGGTTGCCTCCTTTGGCTTCTAGGCCGACATTCTCTCCATAGTTCACCTCGTCCTCTGGCCCACCCTCCTTCTCCTCTGCTGAATGCTTTTCTTCTCCCAGTTCCCTAAATGCTAGTGATCCCCTGGATTCTGCCATTGGCCTGCTTTCCTCTGTGTGTGCTCTCCTTGGATTATCTCATCTTGCATATATGGATTATTCATAAATATGTAATTCCATCTCAGATCTTTCTCTTAGGATTCAGGACAATCAACTATGAGATACCTTGACTTAAATTTATTATACCAGTACCAGCCATTCCAACTGAAAAATTGAATTTACTGGAAATCATGTTGACGGTAGAGTAGTTTTCTCCTTCATCTCCCTGCCTTCAGCCTTTCCTCCCTTCAGTCCTGCTTCTACGTTCCTGGTAGAATTATTTTTAAAACAGAATGGTGACCTTATTGCCTCACTTGTTAAAACCTTTCAGGCGTTCCTTACTGTCCCTTTCTAATTAGGATCTGACAATATTGAACTTTCCCTTAGTTGTACTCTGAAAAATCTCCCCATCCTTCAGTTTTCCAACTCTCACTCCCTACCCCCACCCTTTTGTGTTCTGGAAAACAACAAAGGACTATCTTGCCCTCCAGTATTCTGGGATTAGACCCATCTCTGAGATTAGACCTATCAGAGTCCTTCCTCCTGACTCCCAGATGCTTCCTTGTTTACATGCCTCTAAAAACTCCAGACCCTGGCCAGGCGCGGTGGCTCATGCCTGTAATCCCAGCACTTTGGGAGGCCGAGGCAGGCAGATCACCTGACATCAGGAGTTTGAGACCAGCCTGGCCAACATCTCTACCAAAAATACAAAAACTAGCCCGGCATGGTAGCATGGGCCTGTCATTCCAGCTCCTTGGAAGGCTGAGGTAGGAGAATCGCTTGAACGCGGGAGGCAGAGGTTGCAGTGAGCTGAGATTGCGCCACTGTACTCCAGCCTGGGGCAAAAGAGTGAGACTTTGCTCAAAAAACAAAACAAAACAAAAAAATCTAGACCCTTTCCTTTTCTTTGAGGCAGCCCTCATTAATGAATGTTTTATTGCAATAGCTTGAATAAAATCACCTCCTTGTCTGGTGCATTTTGTCTCTCACAAGTCTTACCCTGTTAACTTTGTTGTAGTTATCATTATATCATTTTATGTTTGTGTATATTAACATAATCTCTATTTTATAATATATTACAATATATTGTTTATAATTGTTAGTATAAAATACTATTTTATGTTTATATTTCCACTTTAAGTGTTTAGTGTTTGTAAAATACTTGTATTTATAAATAAGGATCAACTATAAGTCTGTCCAAATCTTTCTAGATGCTTTTAGTTAAGAGGTGTTTTTTAGTAGTTGGAGGTTTTATTAATTATGGTACCAACTAAACTGTTGAGACACCCAAATAGAATGACTGAAATAAGATCGATGTTTATTTCCTCCTCAGAACAGTCCAGATATGAGCAGCCAGCAGCTGGCAGGATAGCACTGCTGTGTTGCACACATGATTTCTAAGGTTGTCCTGCTGTCACCATTTCTAGCCTGCAGGAAAAAACGAAAAGGAAGGCCAAGTCAAGTAGCCTTGTCTTTATGAAGGTTACCAGGAAGTTAGTTGAACTGCTTCTGACATCTTGTGGTCCCTCTTCATTAGGTGGCCACACCTGGCTGCAAACGAGGCTGGGAAATGTTATCTCTAGATGGACACCAACGTACCCAGCTATACTGGGTGATGATGGTGGCAGGTGTCTCTTACCAAAGAATGGTTTTGCAGGGACACCTAGTTCTCAGAGAATGATTTTGATTTAAAAGTCAACTTGGGAGGAAATGAGTGATTAAAAATAAAAAACATCTGGACCTACCCTAAAAGTTTCAGTACTTGCCATAAGTAAGTAACAGAACTCAATACTTCTTTTTTCCTTCTAGAAAAATATGCCATGCAGAGTTTATGTAAATTTAAAAGACAGTTGGTAGCTCTTATCCTGAACCAGTGCATTTGTGGTGAAAAGTGGTGGCACAGGATACAAGAGCATATTACAGACAAGTGCTTGCAACATGGAACCCTCTGTACACTTTTGTCTCATTACTTATATTTTCAAATTCAGTACAATTTATGGTATCAGTTTATTACCATCTTCAAAATATTTTCTGAAAGATAATACTGATACATTTTCTAAGTGGAAGAATTATCATTCCTTTCCTGCTACCTTGTATTCCTCACTGTCAAATGTGTTACATAATTTGGGTCAATTTCCTGGCTGATGTCCCCTGGCATGCTAGTAACAGAATTAATACATGCTTGCCGACGTGCAAATCCTCAGCCCATGGTACAGGGCAGCCTCTAACCATGAGCAGCTTCAGCTGTTTCCTGCTTCATGCAGCAAAGATACTGTCATGTTGTATATATATTCTGATATGGAAAAATGTGGGAAATGCTGTTACGATGGTTTATGTAAATTTCATCTTTTTGTATGCCAAATTTTTTACTAGAAAATAATTGTTATAAGATACTACCATGGTAAAAGGTCAGTCCCCTTCATAAAGAAGTAAAAGTTATCCTGCTATGTTATCCACTTTCAAGGGACTATAACTGTAAAATATCTAAGATATGATACGACTATAGATTATTTGCCTAAACATATCTAGACTGAGGTTTATATATCAGCCTTACATAATGGCATCAGACCTATCTAGCCTATGTGGCTTGTAATTAGGGTGACAGTAGCACCTGGTTTTCCTGGAAAAGTCCTTGATTTTGTTTACTATTATTGCCTATTGCTGGTCTCAGTTATCACAGTTTTCTTTGCATTCATATACTTTATTGTCTTTTTTTTTTAATTTTACATATAGTGAAGCCAGGGTCTTACTACATGCCCAGGCTAGTCTCAAACTCCTGGGCTCAGGTGAGCCTCCCAAAGTGCTAGGATTACAGGCACGAGTCGCTGCATCCAGCCATGTCATTTTAGATATTAGCACTGTTTACCCTAAATGATTCTGGGCAGAATGGTGGCAGTGGTCCATGCTCCATCTTTTCCAAACTAATTAAGATAAGCATGGATGGACCTTTAAGCTCTGGGAGGGCAAGGACTGTATCTATCTTCCTCTACTTTGTGAGTGTGTGTGTGTGTGTATGTGTATACAGCACCTACCACTTACCTAAGCTAAACATTTGTTGAAAATGTAAATGATAATGAGTTTGATGGCTTCATGACAACACAAGTTTGGTAAAGTCTGTGATGGGCAAGATATGTTGTTGCCAACTACAAATGCTAAATACCTAACACAGTGTGTAGTGTTTAGGAATGAAGTAGATTAATGAATGGTCACCTCAGTCTTATATATTTCTTAGCATTTGCAGCCTCTATCTAAAGATATGGTGGTTCATCAAGACATTAGACATTTCTACAATTACAGTTGTAATATGTTGTATATAAAGTCACAGAAACAAGAAACTTATTTCTTGGTTATAATGATCTGTGTTTACTGTTTTTTGGTTTTATGAGGAAAAAAGATGACAATCACTCTGAAAATGATCACATCATAGATAAATTCTATCACTTGTAAGTTTTAGACCTTAATTTATAACCAATGTATGATATTTTAGGCTGGGAGTCCCACTGGATGTGCCAGAAATGGCTACTAGATGGCTGAGATATCTGCTCCTTTGGGTGGGGCTGGAGACCGTTTCCCTGATTGCATTCGCTCTCCTCAGTTTACTCCAGGGCATATATAAATGTCCTTTCCTCTGTCAGCTGTGAAGTGAAACAGATTGGGAAACACTGTTAATGCCCTCTACAACTAAAATAGCAGGTGCTTAAATAAATGCATTGGCACCGTTGACACCTGAGTTTGCAAAATAATTTTTCAAAAATGTTATCTTGGGCCATTTTTTGAGAGTTAAATAGATATGCTTTATCAGAAAGTAAATATCCAAGATTATCCAAAGTCAAAGACCATAATCTTCAAAGAAGCAATTCATCTAAAATATGTAACAACATACTGAATTAGAAAGCATATTCTCACATGAAGTTAGAATAAAAAAAGAAAGATAGCATGTTTGTTTCTATTTTGGACCTTCCCACCACAGGAAGGTGGAAGAGTGTTTATGAACTGTGGGCTGCTCCATTGTGAGTCAGTCCTACATCTCTACTAATGCTTTATCACGGGGAAAATGTTTTAAATTATAGTATCATAACAGTGGCTCTCTACTAAAATTCTACTAGTTAAGATAATTTGGGGAAGGGAAGAGACCATTAATTCCAAGCACATCTTAGCTTCTGAAGGGCTTCCAGTTAAATGTCCTATCAGATCTGCTTTTCTAAAGATCATTTGTTATTTTCACAAGAGCTGCACAAATAGATGCTAAGTACTTAGAATTAAATAAATCGAATGTGAATAAAACATTTCTTTGCTTTATCAAATCCTTTGAAATAGAACAGAAGGTATATTTAGCCAAATTTACCAATTTATCACTAAATCGAAAATAAGGACTTGTTTGTATTTGAAAGGCCAACCCTTTAGGGGAATTTTTATTTATCTCTAAAATATTTTCTGAGGTCAATAATGAATTCCTCTACAATAGAGGTTATATTGTTAAAGGTCATTAATGATTTTTAAGTCTTCATTATCCTTTAATGAGATTGAGATTAAGATATCTGTAATATTTGACTGATGTATATTTTAACTCTGTCTCCTCATCTATTGGTTTTCTTGCTTTTCTGTTCTCTCTTTTCTTCGTTGATTTTTTTTCTTCGTCTCAAAGCCTTTATGATTCTTTTTTTTTCGTCTGTCACCACATTTCAAATCCTGGGTTTTCCCAGGGACCCCACCTTCCTCAAATATTTCTGGACATTTAAATCCAATTATGGGAAGTTGTTAGGGTAGGAACATTCAATGAGCGGGCCTGTCATGTCTTCAACATTACACTGAGTGGTAATGTACCTTGTAATGTACCTTGTCACAGTGGGGTTTTATTTCCAATTCATTGATAAGGAAAATGAAGTCCCAGGTTTACACAGTGATGTGAAACATTATCTGTGTTCCTATTTTACAGGTAAAAAAGGTGGAAATGGGGTGAAAACTCAAGCAAGCTAACTCCTTAAGCCACATTCTTATCCAGTATTCTACAAACTTAGTAATTTAATTTCTAGTTAAACTAGCTCCATAATAGGGACTCTAGCCCATTTGTGTATAAATCATGCCATCCGTTGAATATTTTATACAGGTGTAAACTATTTGGCCTAAATAGCCTATTAATCTATCAATTTTACTCAATACCTTTTCTATCACTTACAACCTAGTTTTAACTACCTACATATATATCCTTTGCCTGGAGTCATGCAATAGCTGCTTTCCTGATCTTACATCTTCCCTCACTAACCTATATGCTGAGCCCAGAGTAATCTTTTAAAAGGCACAAATCTAATTTTCACCTGTAACCGGGGTCGTGGGATGTGGGGGAGGCTTGGCTCCCTCCCCTATGGGATATGCCGAAGGTTTTTGGGCTCTCACTCACCCAAGAATGGGGAGAGGGTCGTGGCGGCAGGGTGAGCTCGTTCAAGTAAATATCAGACCCAAAGAGTTTTGCAGACAGCAATTTACTAGGCAGACAGAAAGAGAGAAGTGGAGTTCCGTGCTATTGTGGGAGGGGATCCCAGAGAGAGAAATTCCGTGCAGGTAAAGAGAGGGAGATGGTTCCCATGTTGCTGTGGGAGGCTATCCGGAGACGGGGTCGGTATAGATAAGGGAGTAGGGGAGATTTTAACCCTGGAGTTACTCCCGCCCCATTCAAGTTCTCATCCAGTGAGAGGAGCTTTTCCAAACTTCCTCTGGAGTGATTGATCTTCGACTCTGATATTGGATTGGTTGCCTGGCCCGAAATCAAAGCCTCCTCCCTTGGAGCTTTTGGTGGGCTTTCTAAACAAAGGAAACTCCCCTGGACTTTCTACCTAGCCCGTGCGAGGGAATGTTAGACAAAGAACTCTAAGTTCCCAGATGGAGACGGGGATGAAGGCCTGTCGGGCATGTTGCTGGGAAATTTCTGCCTTTGAAACCACGCCCCTTGTGGACTTGGTTTTCCTTGACGCAATCCCTCACACCCACCTCCAGTCTGCAGCTAAAAACATGCCAGTGACTTACAACCGCCCCTTAGTTTGATGACATCAAATTGTGCTTCTAAGACCCTGCATCATCTCCACTGCATGTTCCTGTGATTCTTCAGGCTTTGGGCACTAGTGTTCTTTCAGTTCTCCAGTCATTCTATGTTCCCTCTCTTCACAGAGCCTTTGCACATTCTGGGCCACCATACCCATATACTCTTTCTTCACACCTCCCTTCCATCGTGATTTCCTCAGAAAATTCCTCCTGGATCTTGAAAACTGAAGGAAACACCCCATTATTCACTTTCATAGTACTGTGCAGCCAGGGGAAGGTCCAAGCCTCCTGGGATCTGAAATTTATGCATCGTGAGGGGCTCTCATTAAGAAAACTGTCATAAAATTAGAGATAACAAATATGAGTACAGGACCTTGGAAGAGGTCAGTGTGAGGATAGGGTCCTGACCCCTACTCTTCTTTCACTGCATGGCAAATCTACCTCAGCCTGTACCTCTTGTTGGTAGCTCTTCACGTTGATGATTTGATTTATATACGCAACTAGGTGAATATTTTTTCCCCTACACTATGCACCGTGTGAGAGAGGAAATATGTCTGAATTTACTCCCCAAGTTTTCTCCAGGAATTTGCATAGTGTTAACACTTGAGTATACAGTATATTTTTCTTGCGTAAAGGAATAAATGAGCAAATGAATAATTAAAAGAAGACTTAGAATTGATGCTTATAATGCCTGTATAAAATTGGCTGAATTTCTTGGACTCCAAAGCCAGGTGGAGAACATCTGGGTTCCATGGCTCATACCATTTCATCATGAAAGACAAAATTCTCAGTACCAGGTGGTAAAGATGAATGTTTGTAGGGTTATTTATATAAAGCACCTTATTCCACACAATGAATAATAACCAGCAGCTGTTACTCAGGGCTTACCATGTCCTGGGCACTTGCTCAGCACTTGCACATGGTATTCTGCCTTAACACGTATGGCATTCACCACTAACTCACTCTCAGTCAGAATTTTTGCCTCCATTGTCCTTGCAACGCAGAAGGGCAGAAAACCCCATCAGGACAAGAGGAGGCCTGAGGTGCTGGCACTTTCATTGTCTCAATGGGCCTCCCTCTCTGGAGCTCCTTCCTCTCTGCCCTTTTATATCACCTGTTATGTGCTAAGATGGTGTTTGCTTGCCACTGCCCTAGAGGTCATACTGGCTTATCACCTGCCTTCTGCTAGGAATTAAGTCTTGGTATTATCTCCTAGTGAGGGTATGCCCAAGCTTATATTCATCTTTGTTTTCCCGTAGAGTGCTTAATTATGAGCCAAACTGCAAGCAGGTGGTCTATCAGAATGAGCGTTAAAATAACCTGTTAAAAAGAGTTCTAATATGTTGCCCATCTGGACATTGAAAAATGCCTGTCAAAGTTGGTCATTTTGACTTTGATATAATTAATGGTGAGTGACCTTTTCTCACCGACAGTATTCGGTTCAGGTTGGGTGCCTTCTGAGCACCCTTCTGGAATGCTGTTACAGTTGTGAGTGATTCATTCTGTTAACAAACCTTTATTTAAAGTTCCTAATCTGTGCTGTACTCTGAGGATGTGCAGGTAAAAGAAAGTGACCTCCTATTAGGCGGAGGCATTGAAACCCAAGTGGAGGAAGAAGGGGAGACAGACAGAACTAACAGTTCTGCAAGTGTCCTGGGCAGCCATTGTCTGACTTTGCATTTATTTGTGGTCCTACTGGCTAGAGTCTCCTAATCAACTACCAAGTAATCCTTTTAACTCAATAAGCTACCTATCCAAGGATTAGAATTTGTGTCTGAGTATTTTTCTCTCATACTAACTTTGAGAACTTTTTGAGGGTTAGTGAGATAAGCACCAGACCAAGGTTCTCAGGTACTTTTCCAGCAATCTGTACCAAACCAGGAATAAGGACTGACAGGCTCTCAGCTGTCTATCGCCAGAGCAGATATTTATGGGTTTATGATCAGAGGGGGCTTTCGGTAGCAAAAACAACTAGAAGAGAATGTGGCAACTTCCTGGGACCATGGAAAGCTGCTTGGGTGTCAGGGATATGCTGTGCCAGGCATGTGCTAGAAGAAATACTATTAAATGTCAGTAAACTTAAAAGGAAAATGGTCAGGTTTTATCTAAGATATCCATTTTACAGATGGAAAGAAGCAGGGAATTTTAAAATGCAAGCAAAGCTCCTGCCTCATAAACTGGATGAAGTTGAACCAAATGCTTCACTCAGTTTGGGATGACTTTCTCTGGAGCCTTTATTAAGGTCTCTTAGCTGCTAGACTCTCTTTCAGGGACTGATGAAACTTGTCATTATCCCTTGCTTTTTTTATGTTTCCTCTAAGTTGCTTTCTCAGTAAGGGCAGCTTTTAATTAAAACAAACCCTTTTTGATCCCCAGAACCCTATAGCATAAACTCTGTAACTATTTATTAAGTAAAGTTTCTAGTAAAGGATACACTAAGTGGGTTATGCGATACTGAAGCATTTGTGAAATTCTGCTGGCTGAGTTCATGATTTAAGGGAATGCTGGTGCTAGCTTGTAGAAGAAACTGAGATAGTATGGAATAAAATTTGGAAGCCATTGATTTTAGAGCCTCTTTTGTGTTGTTACGTGAATAAAATCTCATTTGTAAGCCCTCAAATGTGGGCCTTGACTTTTAGAATTGAGAGCTAGAGGTAAAAACAAATTTACAGCAGTATACTAACACATTTTTGTTAATTCCTAAGATACTTTGTTTCAGACCTATTAACACGTATTTAGAGTTCTTTTCCTTAACTCTGAAGCAGATTTGCACTGAATAAGCAGTACACTAGGGAGAAATCCTGAAAGAGACACTAAAATGTAATTTGTGTAAAGTTCTTTTCATATTTCACAAATTATGAATTTCCTATAGTCCTCTTTTAGGTGTTAACTGGATTTATAAAAAGCTTTTGGTGGTTAGCAAAATGGATGAATTTTGCCCTATGAGAAATCTGAGATTGGTGAGTTTTATATAAGGAATGTTTTTTAAAATCTTCAGGTTTTTCCCTAAAAAAATTGTTTCAGTTATTTTTGAATATCTAAACCAAAATAGCATTAGAAAGGAACTGTTTTTTAAAGTATAATTTCTTATCGTAATCTTTTAAGAGGGAGTGACACTAGTGATTTACGTTTCGTTTGTATGTAGAATTACATGAGCTATAGAGTATATTGTATACTTGTAATACCCATAACTATTAACACTTAAATAATACAGTAACACAGAGGCCTATTGGAAAAAAACTAAATCATTCCTTTTTCCCCTGTTGCTTCTAAATCATTTGTTATTTTCTTTAACCATATATGTTTTTGATATCTGATTTAGGTGTGGTATGTGAGTCTATGTGTACATACACGTATACGCTTATGTGTCTATTGAGTGTTGGGGAAGTTTTATTATAGAGGTGGTGTAGCTCTATAAATTTTAATTTGTTCTCATTTGATTTATTTCAATGAAAGATTTGAGAATTTGATCCTCTAAGTCTTTTGTATGTTCTCCCATTTGCCCAGGTTGACCAAGAGGGCTGACTTTTTTCCCTATAGGAAGAAAATTAAAGTCGATTATTTAATTGGGTAGTTAATTCATGCCTACCCGAATCACCACCTACTGACAAACGTTTGTCAGTAGGTGATGATTCACACCTGTAATCACAGCACTTTGGGAGGCTGAGGCGGGTGGATCACTTGAGTCCATGAGTTCAAGACCAGCCTGGGCAACATGGTGAAACTCCGTCCCTACTAAAAATACAAAAAATTAGCTGGGCTACTTGGGAGGCTGAGGTGGGAGAATCACCTGAGCCCAAGAGGTCAAGGCTGCAGTGAGCCAAGATTGCACCACTGTACTCTAACCTGGACAACTGGAGTGAGATCCTGTTTCAAAAAAAAAAAAAAAAGATAAGATAAACTAAGTATAATTAAGTATTATATTGATTAATCAAGCCATTTGCTTCCTTATACATTAAACTCTTTTATTTAAATAATATTTCAAAGCCATTTGGCTTCCTTATTTTAATCGGGGTATTAAGACCTCCTAGTGCAGATGAACTTTTAAAGTTAGTTTTATTTTTTATTTTTTTTGAGACAGAGTCTTGCTTTTTGACCCAGGCTGGAGTGCAGTGGCGTGACCTTTGCTCACTGCAAACTCCACCTCCCAGGCTCAAGCAATTCTCGTGCCTCAACCTTTTGAGTAGATGGGATTACAGCCACCCACCACCATGCCCAGCTATTTTTTGTATTTTTAGTAGAGGTGGGGTTTTACCATGTTGGCCAGGCTGGTCTCAAACTCCTGATCTCAGGTGATCCGCCCGCCTCGGCCTCCAAAAGTGCTGGGATTACAGATATGAGCCACCGCACCCAGCCAACTTTTAAAGTCTTAATTTAGGTGATTAAATTTTTCTGTTTTAATGCTAGGGTTTTCTTGTATTGCTCATAATAATCTCACGCATATATATTTTCCAGAGCTACCTACATTTGCTATGGCTAACAAATGTGAACAAAGAGCAAGATTTGAATCCAGATCTCTTGGGCATTGGAGTTGTGCTCTTTCTAGTATCATTTGCCACCTCTTCATATAAATAATTTTTTTTTTTTTGAGATGGAGTTTTGCTCTTGTTGCCCAGGCTGGAGTGCAGTGGGGCAATCTTGACTCACTGTAACCTCTGCCTTCTGGGTTCAAGCTATTCTTGTGCCTCACACTCCCAAGTAGCTGGGATTACAGGTTTCCACCAACAGGCCTGGCTAGTTTTTTTGTATTTTTAGTAGAGATGAGGTTTCATCATGTTGGCCAGGCACCTGACCTCAGGTGATCCACCTGCCTCAGCCTCCCAATGTGGTGGGATTACAGGTGTGAGCCACTGTGTCCAGCCAGTAATTTTAATTTAAATACATCTAAAAGAATAAATAAAATTAAATACCAAATATTTATCATCAGTCATTTATTTCAGGATTACTCTATGTACATGGTACTAATACTAGTTTAAAATGCAACAAATTGGCCTAGTCATCCTCTGTTATTAACAGACTAAGACAGGCTTTTCTCCTCAATGATTCTTTTTTTTTTTTTTTAATTCAGACTCAGCAAACGTTTCTGGGGACTTACTTTGTGCCAGACCTTGAGCCAGGTGTTCCTAATACATTACACTATGAGGTGGTTTTTATTATTAAGATTTTACAGATGAGACATGGATATTAGAGAGATAATAACATAAGCAATCATTTAGAAACATATTTGAACTTAGAATGTAGTCTAGCATGAACAGATACAATAGGCTACAACCATATCTACCTTCACTATCTTATTTCTGTTGAAAGGCAGATTAGGCAGTAAAATAAACAAAGGTTGAGATCTGGTTTCTTTCTTTTAACAGCTTTATGGAGATAAAATTTACATAACATACAATTTACCGATTTAAAGTATATAATTCAGTGTTTTTTAGTGTAATCATGGGATTGTCCAACGTGCATATCTTCTGATTTTTTAACTTGACTCGTTATTGACTTTTTCCATTACCACTAACCATATATTTAAATAAGAAAACAGGATCATAATTCTAAAAGGATTTAGATTCAACCCTGTTATTTTCAGATTTAGTTTTGTCCAACCAAAGTCCAGTAACTTTTCCTTTTCAGTTCTAGTACAAAAACTTCCTTGACTTCCATGAGAAATGTTTGCTTACAGGAATGTTAAGCTGATTTTCATGTGTGCCATTGACAAAGAGAAGCTTTGGAATGTGAAATCCACTTTCTCGTAATGTAATTTTTTAAGTCTTTTGCAGTGGACATACTATAAAGGAGAAACCAAAGAATATATGCAATTAATGCTTATTAAATGTGCCTTTCTCAAGTTAAAAAACAAAAAGCCCTTGATAACTATTTATAGCCATTCTGAGTCCTGATTCACTAAGGAGTTCAAACCTCAAGATGTGGATGGGATGCAGAAACCAGGTGCTGATCTCCTCTCTCATTGGCTTAACTTCATGTTAGAAAGAATCATATTGTTATGATGGCCATACTTCAAAAAGCAATATACAGATCTAGTGCTATTCCTATCAAACTACCCTGTCATTTTTTGCAGAATTAGAAAAAAACTTTTCTAAAACTCATATGGAACCCAAAAAAAGCCAAATCGCCAATGCAATACTAAACAAAAAGAACAAAGCTGTAGACATCACATTGCGTGACTTCAAACTATACTACAAGACTACGGTAACCAAAACAGCATGGTCCTGATACAAAAGCAGACACATAGACCACTGGAACAGGACAGAGAGGCCACAAATAAAGTTGCACACATACAACCACCTGATCTTTGACAAAGTCAACAGTAACAAACAATAGGGAATGGATTCCCTATTCACTAAATGATGCTGGGATAACTGGCTAGCTATATACAGAAGATTGAAACTGGATCCCTTCCTTTCACCATATACAAAAACTAACTCAAGATGGATTAAAGACTTAAATGTAAGACCTAAAAAAAATTAAAACCCCAGAATAAAACTTAGAAAATACTATTCTGGATGTTGGCCTTGGCAAAGAACTTATGACTAAGTCCCCAAAGGCAATTGCAACAAAAACAAAAATTGACAAGTGGGACCTAATTAAACTAAAGAGGTTCTGAACGGCAAATTAAACTATCAACAGTAAACAGACAACATACAGAATGGGAGAAAATATTTGCAAACTATGCATCTGACAAAGATCTGGTATCCAGAATCTATAAGGAACTTAAATCAGCAAGCAAAAAACAATTCCTTTAAAAAAATGGGCAAAGGACATGAACAGATACTTCTCAAAAGAAGACCTACATGTGGACCTACATGTGGACAACATATATATGAAAAAATGCTCATCATCCCTAATCATTAGAGAAATGCAAATCAAAGACAGTGAGATACCTTCTCATACCAGAATGGCCATTATTAAAAAGGCAAAAAACCACCAGAGGTTGTCAGGGTTGCAGAGAAAAGAGAACACTTAGTGCACTGCTGGTGGGAATGTAAATTAGTTCAGCCACTGTGTGGAGATTTCTCAAAAAAGTTAAAACAGAACTATAATTCAACCCAGCAATCTGTATTGCATATGTACTCAAAGGAAAACAAATCATTCTACAAAAAAGATGTGTACTTGAATGTTCATTGCAGCACTTTTCACAATAGCAAAGACACGGAGTCAACCAAGATGCTCATTGACAGTGGACTGGATTTTTTTTTTTAATATGGTACAAACACACTATGGAATACTATGCAGCCATAAAAAAAGAATGAATCATGTTTTTTTGCAGCAACATGGATGCAGCTGGAGGCCATTATCCTAGGAAAAGTAATGCAGGAACATAAAACCAAATACCACATGTTCTCACTTATAAGTAAGAGCTAAATTACACTGAATATACATGGATACAAAGAAGGGAACAATAGACACAGGGGACTGCTTAATGGGGGAGAGAAAGGAGCGGGGTTGAGTGGGAAGGCTCCTGATTCAGGCATTGTGCTCATTAGTCAGGGATCCCCAACCCCTGGGACGCAGACTGCTACTGGTCCATGGCCTGTTAGGAACCGGGCCACACAGCAATAGGTGAGCAGTGGGAGAGCGAGCGAAGGTTCATCTGTGTTTACAGCCATTCCCCATTGCTCACGTTACTGCCTGAGCTCTGCCTCCTGTCAGATCAGCAGCAGCATTAGATTCTCATAGGAGTGTGAATCCTATTGTGAACTGTGAATTCAAGGGATCTGGGTTGTGCTATCCTTACAAGAATCTAATGCCTGATGATCTATCATTATTTTCCATCACCCCCAGATGGGACTGTCTAGTTGCAGGAAAACAAGCTCAGGGATCACACTGATTCTACTTTGTGGTGGGTTGTATAATTATTTCATTATATATTACAGTGTAATAATAATAGAAATAAAGTGCATAACAAATGTGATGCACTTGAGTTATCCCGAAACCACGCTTCTCCACAATCCATGGAAAAAATTGTCTTCCATGAAACCAGTCCCTGGTGCCAAAAAGGCTGGGGACTGCTGACCTTGGTGATGGGATCATTCATATACCAAGCCTCAGTGACTCAGTTTACTCATGTTACAAACCTGCCCATGTACACCTTGAACCTAAAATAAGTCACTTGAGAATCATAATGTACTTAATATACTATATTATATAAATGTGTTTAATATACTTTATACACATACACACTCAGTACATATGAAAAGCTACTTTTGTTTTCAAAGTGCTTGTGCATCTTTAATTCAGTTGATGTTTGAAATACCCCCCGTAGGAAGGGCATATGTCATTATCCCATTTTTAGTGGGTAAAATGGTATAACAGATACATTAATTCAAGCCCTGTGGCTGACATTGCTGGAAAGTGCTGGGTTTTCTGCTTTATGGCCTGGGCACTTCCTTAAGCCTGTACCTACATCCATGCCTTGGTTTCCATGCTTTGGCTTACCCATGAGGTGTGATATCTGTACAGGGGTATAAGGGTATACTAGACAATAACTGGGATAGCATTAAAATTATTTGTGGTTTCTCTGGCACATCATTTATCTCGTGCTATGCTTTGCCCTTGCTATTTCTTCAGTCAAAATTGTATTCCCTCCTCTCCCCACCACCTCATGTGTCACCCCTCCTTCATCTCTCAGCTCTGTGAAGTTCTCCCAGTTACCACATGCAGACTTGGGCTTGCCCTGTCCTGTACATCTGCTGTATTTTGTATTAACTTCGTATTACTTTGTGTTAAGGTCAGAGTGATGCCCTTACTATTAGGTTGGTGCAGCTTTTGCCATTACAAGTAGTGGCAAAAACCGCAATCATTTTTGCACCAACCTAATATGTTGTAATTGTACACTTACTGCTTATCATCCTGCATTAGACTGGGATCTCCTTGAGGGCAAGGACTCTGTTAGACCATCTCTGCATTCCCTTCCATGGTGCCTGGCACCATGGGGCTGGTGGCTTTCTTGAATTCCCAGTGAATGTCAGGAAGGGATGATGGTGATTACACAATTTCATTGCTTTGCCACCTCTAAGCCAAGGACAACAGTGGGGAGTTTCCTCCTTCAATAGCCAACACATAGCCATCGGATGATGCATGGTAGAGAAAAAGATTTAGAGATGAAAGATTCTGTTAGCTCTCTAACTTAATTAGTTCAGAGAGGTCATTTAAGCTTTTTGAGCCTCAGGTTTCCTCATACTGTTGGGCAGTAGTAATGCCTAGACGACCAGATTATGATAAAAATAAATAGAGATCTTGTATAGAAAAGTAGCTTGTAAACCGTAAAGCACTACAAACATGAGAAATAAAGAAGAAAAGGTCATCTGGAAGGAAGAACATGTGCTTTGGCCTTAGGTGGGATTTTAAATCCAGACCCTGCTACTAATTATTTAAAGTCCACACTTCTGTGAGTCTATTTCTTCTCCTCTCAAGAATAAATAACAACACTTTGGCTGTTTAGAATAATGTCGTGAAGGTTAAATAGGATTCAGGCAATGTTCTACTTGTGTTCCACCTGTGTACATTCAACTTTTTCCAGCCAGAGCTTTCAGATACTGTATGGTCCTACCTCTGCACCTTCTTTTCTATGGCAGAATCAGTTCTTTGTACTCCAGGGGGAGCAAGGGCCTACTCTCAGGCTGGGGAAATAAATAGTGAGGGGAGACCACCAGAGGAAGAGACAGGCTTCCCTGGCATGTGATCCCAGCCAGCCTGGATTTGCCTTGGGACAGGGTGGAGGTGCCGCCTCAATGTCATGTCACAACACATTCCTAGGACAGCTGTTTCTGCTGCAGCTTCTTTTACCATTTCCTTTGAAACTTTTTACTGAAGTGAAAGCCTACACACCAAAAACTTTTTATTGAAGTGAAAGCCTGAGTGTACAGATCACATTTTATAAATTGAACACACCCATGTAACCAGATCGTTCATTCTTGCTGCCACCTAGTATTCTATTTTGTAAAGATACCACATCTTTTTTTTAAATTCTACAGTTGATAGGCATTTGGATAGCTTCCAATTTAGAGCTAATACAAATGGTGCTTCGATGAGCATTCTCATATATGTTTTCTGATGAATATATACCCATCTTTCTTACAGGTATATACCTGCAGTGGAATTGCAGGGTCATAGAGTGTGCTTATGCCCAATTTTAGTAGATAATACTAAAACATTTCCCAGAGTTTCCCAACATTGACACACTCACCAGCAGTATTTGCATTCCAGTTGCTCCAGCATCCCCACCAGCACTTAGTATTATCTGCCATTTTAATTTTAGGAATTCTGATGGATTTTATAATTTCATATAACATTTAGAAATAGAGCCATTCCCTTAGCCCCCAAAACCTTAAACTAAACTTTTGTACATTCATTTTCGGGAATGTGCTCTGTATAAAATTGGGAAGTTGTATCAGATGTAAAGCTCCTAGTACAGTGCTTGCCACGTGGAAGGAAATGACAAGTGGTAGACACTATTAGTGTCATTATCATCATCACTGGGTGCCATCTGTGTTCATCAAGGGTAAGAGTAGGGCATGGTGGATTACAAAGGTGACTAAGACGTATTTTCTGCCTGAGAGGAGTTCAAGAGCTACTCAAAGAGACCAAGATTAGAAACAGATTTTTGTGGGGTTTTTTTTTGTTTGTTTTTGAGACAGAGTCTTGCTCTGTTGCACAGGCTGGAGTGCCGTGGCACAATCTCGGCTCACTGCAACCTCCACCTCCTGAGTTCGGGCAGTTCTCCCTGCCTCAGCCTTCTGAGTGGCTGGGATTATAGGCGCCTGCCACCATGCCCCACTAACTTTTGTATTTTTAGTAGAGATGGGGTTTTGCCACGTTGGCCAGGCTGATCTCAAACTCCTGACCTCAGGTGATCCACCCACCTCAGCCTCCCAGAGTGCTGGGATTACAAACGTGAGCCACCATGCCCAGCCTAGATACAGATTATTATTAGACAATATGATAGCAATTTGAAGGAAAAGGTAGTACTTGAGCTGGGACTTAATAAGGAAAAGTTCAATAGAAAAAAAGAGAAATTAGCTGGAGAAAACAGCGAGGGCACAAAACTTCTGGTGGGGGATGGCAGAGTGGACAATGTGCTGAAGGAGAGGAGCTCATCTGAGGTTGGAGTGGTCGTGTGCTGTTACTGAGTGTTAATCATTCTTGCAGGGAGTCTGGGGCTCGAGCTGGTGACCGTGTGTGAAGTTACAGTACTCTGTACTCTGTTGCCGTGCCCACTGCCACTACCTTTGAACTTTTCTTCTCCCACTGGGAAGGTGGACAGCCTCTTCTATTTCCTGGGATCAAAGCCTGTCCTGAGTACAGGGTGCTTGAAAACTACCATTGACATTTCAACAGCTGCAAAATAACACTGGTTGCAAGGATCCAACAGTGTCTCTGCTGTATGGTCCTTTAACTATGTTTATGCTGAGACCTGGCTTGTAGTGTTCATTCTTGCATAGACCCAGGTTGCTTTGTGGTTGCAATTCAGTGTAATAAAATGCTCCTCTGCGCAATACCATCTGTAGATGTTAATAAATGTTCTCAAGGAATTTTTAGGATGCTGAAGATAATGATCAAGATCTCAAAATTATTTCATTGATTGAGCACCTGCTACTATATGTCAGGTCAGGCATTGGATACATAGGACAAAGAAGGAAGTTGGACATAGTGCATGTCTTCATTGAACTGGTAATCCAGTGAGAGATCAGACAAGTAAATACAGTGTCATAAGGGCTGTGATGGGCGGAGGTACAGAGTCCTGTGAGAACACATCCAAGAAGCACCTCACCCAGACTAGGGGATCAGGGAAGGCTTTCTGGAAAAGGCTGCAGAAACCTGATAGCCTAGTGAAAAGGAGTAGGGAGGAAGTAGTCAAGGCAGAGGAAACAAAGAGTTGGAGGGGCTGAACACAAGGGAGAGAATGGCTTGTTAGAGAAGCTGGCAGAAGTTTCTCTAGCAAGACTGGAGCAGAGGGATCCTAGAGAGTTTTTACCAAAGGACCTAAGGCAAGATGGAAAATGCATTGAACGAGGTAAAGACTGGCAGCAGGAACACCAGTTGTAATCATTATGATGTAAAAGATGGATAACCAGTGTTCTCAGTACACGGACTTTGAAAATTCACTCCTCTCTCAGTCCTTCAACCCAAACATTCTGGCTTCTCTAGAACCAGGTGCAACTACAGTCACATATCACTTAAAGGGGATACCTTCTGAGAAATGTGTTGTTAGGCAATTTCATTGTTCTGTGACTATCAGGGTGTACTTACACAGAGCTAGATGGTGTGTGTGTATATGTATGCATGTATGTATGTATTCATATGGAAAACCAAATTCCCAACACCGTTACTGAATATCAGTCCTCTCCCCTACTTCAGGAGTCCTCAGTCCCCAGGCTGCAGACTGGTACCCATCGAGACCTGTTAGGAACTAGACCACATGGCAGTAGGTGAGCCGCGAGCGAGTAAGCATTACCGCCTTGTGTCAGCTCAGCAGCAGCATTAGAGTCTCATAGTAGCGTGAACGCTGTTGTGAACTGTGCATACAAGACATCTAGATTGTGCGCTTCTTTTAAGAATCTAATGCCTGATGATCCAAGATGAAACAGTTCCATCCCAAAACCATCTCTCCCCACAACCCCTGTTTGTGGAAAAATTGTCCTCTACAAAACTGGTCTGTGGTGCCAATAAGGTTGGGGACCACTGCCCTACCTGATCTGTAATGCCAGTGTTTAGTGTTGTATGTCACGTTTCTGTGCGGTTCATTATAAAATGGAGTCTCACTCTGTCATCCAGGCTGGAGTGCAGTGGTGTGATCTTGGCTCACTGCAACCTCTGCCTCCCGGGTTCAAGCAGTTCTTCTGCCTCAGCCTCCTACGTAACTGGGATTACAAGAATGCACCACTATGCCCGGCTAATTTTTGTATTTTTAGTAGAGATAGGGTTTCACCATAGTGGCCAGGTCGGTCTCATACTGTTAGTCTCAAATGATCCACCTGGCACTCGGCTTCCCAAAGTGCTGGGATAACAGGCATGAGCCACTGTGCCTGACCATTATAATCTTATGGGACCACCATCATATATGCAGTCCATTGTTGACCAAAATACCATTATGCAGTTCATGACTTTATTTAAAAAGTAAAGAAAAATCCTATTTGAAAGAAATCTGTCGTTTCTGTTATGCAAATGGCCCTTTAAAACATGGTCACCAGGTATGACTGTTATGTTCTTTGCCAGGGATAAACCTGTGCAAGGTGTATTCTCTAGTCTGTACAAGAAGTAAGAGTCACTCTGGGCTGGATGCGATGGCTCATGCCTGTAATCCCAACACTTTGGGAGGCTGAGGCGGGTGAATCAATTGAGATAAGGAGTTCGAGACCAGCCTAACCAACATGGTGAAACCCCATCTCTACTAAAAATACAAAATTAGCTGGGCATGGTGGTGCACACCTGTAGTCCCAGCTACTTGGGAGCCTGAAGTAAGAGAATCGCTTGAACCCAGGAGGTGGACGTTGCAGTGAGCTGGGATCGCGCCGTTGCACTCCAGCCTGGGCAACAAGAGCGAAACTCTGTCTCAAAACAAAAAAAAAGAACAGTCACTCCGTATAACCTGCAGCTTGATGCTGTGTTTTGTCCATTCTAGATAGGAACTGAAGAGCTCAAAATGACCTGAGGTTGAGGTGTTTCTCATTTAGTTTAGCTTCCTATGATTCCAGTAGCCTTTCTTCCCGTTTACCCAAGCCATTCACGAAAGCAAAACCCACACAAAATACAGGAGCTCAGAATAAAAGGGGTTCAAGTGAGCGTGTTATCTCCCACTTCCCCTACGAAGGTACAAATGTTTTTTTCACTTTCTTGGTAATTTTTTTTTTAACAATGACTGGATACCAGGCATTTCACACTTAAGCCCTGAAGTCTGGGAATGTGATTTCTAACAATTTTATGTTTGGAGTTCTTAGGCTTGTGTTTACCTGCTTACATAAGAGATATTTTGCTTACAAAACTGGCTATAGATGTGATCATTGCTGAAGTATTCATTGTATTTTATTAAGAAATATTATGTACCTGCTCTGTGCAGTACTAGGTATGTGGAAGGGTTTCAGAAAAAAAAAAAAATAAGACCTGGTCCCTGCTTTCAGAAACTTAATTTAAAACAGAGCAGAATCAAAGTACTAATGCCACCTTTCTTCATTGTGTCATCCAAGGAAGGCACGAGTAATCAGTCACAGCACTGTTTCCTACTGAAACCAGAATCAGCCTCAGAATCCTCAACGCAGCATTCCAGACAACCTATGAATAGATAAAAATCCATCTTCCATCCTTTCTTTTAAAAAATACATGCATTCTCAAAGTCTTGGGTACTTGCCTTGGTTTTTATTGCTTTGTCTTTTGTTCATTTTTAAAGAAACAAGATGATTTATTTCTTTAAAAAAGACAAAGCAATATGAATATGGAAACCCAAGAACCTCCCGAGAAAGCAAAATATGGTAATGTGGTTTTTCAAGAAGTTGAAACTTGAAACATTTGGTTCATGTACGTAATTAGAGAAGCCCATTCCCATTACTTGCCACTATAAACACAGTTTTTCTTGGTTACTTCCAGGATGATTGCCCTGATACTTTATTATTTGTATAAACTAGTTCCAGTGCTATAAAGCTGCCAGCTGGTAGTGAATAATGACCACATTTCAAGTTTCCTGGTGCTGGGGCTTCCTTCATGGCTGCTCAGGTCACTTGCTTTAGTAGAGAGCATAGGTCTTCCAGGTGCTGACATTCAGCATCACCATCATTGATTATTTCATGGCCACCTGAGTCTTGAGCTGTCTTCTTAATCCACATGCTTTCCATAGACACTGCATCAAAGGCCAGAGTTTCAGCTATATGTATTGATAAATCTCAAGTGGATAAGACTCCTCCTAAACACTAGACCCTTAATTTCAGCTGTTCATGGACACTTCCACCAGAGTGAATGGAGCTAACATAAACAGCTAGCAAACACTGGTAGCCAGAGGGTGTGCTAGGAGCTTCACAATCATTACTTAACCTTTCCAACAACCCTTAGAAGTTTTCATCCCTGTTATACAGATGGGAAATACAAGGCTTAAGGAATCACACCATTAGTAAATGTTAGGACTGAGTCTGGAACATGAGTATCCAGAGTTCAGTGGTATTTAATGGTATACACAGACCCTTCAATTTTGGCTTACACAAAATAGGAGTCATCCCCTCTCCTTGACCTCCAAATTTCAATCTTAACTTTAAATGAGTCCAGCCAACAACAAATGCCCTCCTGCTGTCATATCCTCCTTCAAGGTCCACTAAGTAACCACTATAGGCTTTATTTAGTCTGTCATTATTTCTTACCTAGAATGCAATTCTTACTCATTTTTCCCCCTTCCCTTGCACTAGGAAACAAAAGCTATATATTCCCCTTTTAGTTTACTTTCTACTACACTTATCTTGGATAAAAAGATAGGACCTGAAAAGAAAACTTTAGTTTGGAGAAGGCACAGGATTTTTCTCATTTACTCTTTTCACTTGCATCTCTAGAATAATGTCTTTTGTCTTCTTGTTTTCTAGGAATGTTTACCCTTGCGGAAGTTGCGTCACTTAATGACATTCAGCCAACTTACCGAATCCTGAAACCATGGTGGGATGTGTTTATGGATTACCTGGCTGTTGTTATGTTGATGGTAGCCATCTTTGCAGGAACCATGCAACTTACCAAAGATCAGGTGGTCTGTTTGCCAGTATTGCCATCTCCTGTAAGTTCAAAGGCACATACACCACCAGGAAATGCCGATGTCACCACCGACATCCCGAAGATGGACGCAGCCACCAACCAAGACCAAGATGGACGGGCGACAAATGACATTTCCTTTGGGACATCTGCTGTGACACCTGACATACCTCTTGGAGCCACATATCCTCGCACAGATTTCACAGTTCAAAATCAGGAGGCAAAGAAAGAGAAGAAAGATCCAACAGGCCGAAAAACAAACTTGGATTTTCAGCAATATGTATTTATTAATCAGATGTGTTACCATCTGGCCCTTCCATGGTATTCTAAGTACTTTCCATACCTTGCTCTTATACATACTATTATTCTCATGGTCAGTAGCAACTTTTGGTTCAAATATCCCAAAACATGCTCAAAAGTAGAACATTTTGTTTCAATATTAGGGAAGTGCTTTGAATCCCCTTGGACTACAAAAGCGTTGTCTGAGACAGCATGCGAAGACTCAGAGGAAAACAAGCAGAGAATAACAGGTGCCCAGACTCTACCAAAGCATGTGTCTACCAGCAGTGATGAAGGGAGCCCCAGTGCCAGTACACCAATGATCAATAAAACTGGCTTTAAATTTTCAGCTGAGAAGCCTGTGATTGAAGTTCCCAGCATGACCATCCTGGATAAAAAGGATGGAGAGCAGGCCAAAGCCCTGTTTGAGAAAGTGAGGAAGTTCCGTGCCCATGTGGAAGATAGTGACTTGATCTATAAACTCTATGTGGTCCAAACAGTTATCAAAACAGCCAAGTTCATTTTTATTCTCTGCTACACAGCAAACTTTGTCAATGCAATCAGCTTTGAACATGTCTGCAAGCCCAAAGTTGAGCATCTGACTGGTTACGAGGTATTTGAGTGCACCCACAATATGGCTTACATGTTGAAAAAGCTTCTCATCAGTTACATATCCATTATTTGTGTTTATGGCTTTATCTGCCTCTACACTCTCTTCTGGTTATTCAGGATACCTTTGAAGGAATATTCTTTTGAAAAAGTCAGAGAAGAGAGCAGTTTTAGTGACATTCCAGATGTCAAAAATGATTTTGCGTTCCTTCTCCACATGGTAGACCAATATGACCAGCTGTATTCCAAGCGATTTGGTGTGTTCTTGTCAGAAGTTAGTGAAAATAAACTTAGGGAAATTAGTTTGAACCACGAGTGGACATTTGAAAAACTCAGGCAGCACATATCACGCAATGCCCAGGACAAGCAGGAGTTGCATCTGTTCATGCTGTCGGGGGTGCCCGATGCTGTCTTTGACCTCACAGACCTGGATGTGCTAAAGCTGGAACTGATTCCAGAAGCTAAAATTCCTGCTAAGATTTCTCAAATGACTAACCTCCAAGAGCTCCACCTCTGCCACTGCCCTGCAAAAGTTGAACAGACTGCTTTTAGCTTTCTTCGCGATCACTTGAGATGCCTTCACGTGAAGTTCACCGATGTGGCTGAAATTCCTGCCTGGGTGTATTTGCTCAAAAACCTTCGAGAGTTGTACTTAATAGGCAATTTGAACTCTGAAAACAATAAGATGATAGGACTTGAATCTCTCCGGGAGTTGCGACACCTTAAGATTCTCCACGTGAAGAGCAATTTGACCAAAGTTCCCTCCAACATTACAGATGTGGCTCCACATCTTACAAAGTTAGTCATTCATAATGACGGCACTAAACTCTTGGTACTGAACAGCCTTAAGAAAATGATGAATGTCGCCGAGCTGGAACTCCAGAACTGTGAACTAGAGAGAATTCCACATGCTATTTTCAGCCTCTCTAATTTACAGGAACTGGATTTAAAGTCAAATAACATTCGCACAATTGAGGAAATCATCAGTTTCCAGCACTTAAAACGACTCACTTGTTTAAAATTATGGCATAATAAAATTGTTACTATTCCTCCCTCCATTACCCATGTCAAAAACTTGGAGTCACTTTATTTCTCTAACAACAAGCTCGAATCCTTACCAGTGGCAGTATTTAGTTTACAGAAACTCAGATGCTTAGATGTAAGCTATAACAACATTTCAATAATTCCAATAGAAATAGGATTGCTTCAGAACCTGCAGCATTTGCATATCACTGGTAACAAAGTGGACATTCTGCCAAAACAATTGTTTAAATGCATAAAGTTGAGGACTTTGAATCTGGGACAAAACTGCATCACCTCCCTCCCAGAGAAAGTTGGTCAGCTCTCTCAGCTCACTCAGCTGGAGCTGAAGGGGAACTGCTTGGACCGCCTGCCAGCCCAGCTGGGCCAGTGTCGGATGCTCAAGAAAAGTGGGCTTGTTGTGGAAGATCACCTTTTTGACACCCTGCCACTCGAAGTCAAAGAGGCATTGAATCAAGACATAAATATTCCCTTTGCAAATGGGATTTAAACTAAGATAATACATGCACAGCGATGTGCAGGAACAAATCCTAGATTGCAAGTGCTCACGTACAAGTTCTTACAAGATAATGCATTTTAGGAGTAGATACATCTTTTAAAATAAAACACAGAGAGGATGCATAGACGGCTGATAGAAGACGTAACTGAATGTTCAATGTTTGTAGGGTTTTAAGTCATTCATTTCCAAATCTTTTTTTCTTTTGGGGAAAGGGAAGGAAAAATTACAATCACTAATCTTGGTTCTTTTTAAATTGTTTGTAACTTGGATGCTGCCGCTACTGAATGTTTACAAATTGCTTGCCTGCTAAAGTAAATGATTAAATTGACATTTTCTTACTGTATCACCTTTTTTGAGGGGTCTTAATTTACTTTGCTTAATTGGTGCAATATTGCTTTAACTCAGATCACTAAAGACAGACACATCAAGTCCAAAATTGTAAATTTAGATTTACTAAAATAGTGATTTATTTCCTGTTTTAATTTAAAGCGCCTCAGATAAGCACTTCTCACAATAGTTGACTGGTACGCTGCTTCTGAGCATCTCATATCATAGATTTTATACTTTTACAGACTTGGAATGCAGTAGAGGTATGTGGATTGTTAGAGGTTTTGTTTGTTTTTTAAGAATAACAATAAAATAAATTTCTTAATAGCTTTTTTGACATAGTTTGGAGTTCTGATTATATGGTACATTTTTCTACCAATAATATAGGGTTACCAATATATAGAAAATATTTTCTAAAAATAAATTTTATTACAACAAAATAAAAATTTCAATGACTTATCAACACAACCTCCAGTATCACCACTATTTGGGAGATAACACAGAATCACAAGTATCATTTAATTTCTTGCCCTTTTCACTGTTGTTCTGATGTTGGTGGGAAAATAAAGGAAATGTAGTTCATTGGGTAGGGAAACTCTACCTTTCCCTGTCTGTCTTAGTGACAAGCTGTATTTTCTGTTTGTGTGCAGCTAGGAGGAGTCATAGCCAGAGAAATGCTGGCAGAATACACTTTTTAGATAATGATGTCCTTCTTTATCTAACTTACCAATGTCTAATCAATCTCAGAAAAATCAAAAAATTCCCTGCCACCTGTTTAGGTATTAGTTGGCAGGTGTTTCATAGACCTTTTGCAGGACTCTTTTCAAGAGAAGAGAACAGTTTGGCACTCTGACAAAGTAGTGTCCTCTCAATACAAAACTGAACTCTCTTAATGAAACACTGGACTTTTGTCACTTCTAAGCACAGCTTGAAGGATTTTCCAGAGAATGGGCAAAGATAGACTTATATCTTTTCTTTCCTCCCAGAACTGAACTCTGGGGGTGCTGGCCTGTGGCCAATGGAGGTGAAGCTTTGCCTGCAGTAGAGCCTATAAATGCTTTGAGAAGTACTATCACTAATAGAAAAGGCTGCAGCCCCTGTAGTTCAATTAGGAATTGATGCTGGCTCTGGCACCCTGGCCATTCCTTCTCCTCTTCAAAGGCTTGAGGTGGGGGACTAGCTTATTAAATGTTTTTTAAGTTTAAGTTTAATCAAACAAAAAGCAGTGGCATATTTTCAGTACAAGGAAATTCTCTTCTATGCATCTTCCAGTTGTCACAACATTCATTAGTATATTCACTAGTATTGGTGATATACCTGCTTGGTGCCTATCTAGTACAAGGAACTAGGGATCCATTGTTAGTTCTAAGTGCTGGCTACATGGAGATTTATATAGCAAAGTAGAGAGATAAATATGTAAATAATAGACATGTTTAATTACAATTATAGAAGGTATAGGCCAGGTGCAGTGGCTTACACCTGTAATCCCAGAACTTGAAGAGGCTGAGCCAGGAGGATGGCTTGAACCCGGGAGTTTGAGACCAGCCTGGGCAACATAGCAAGACCCCATCGCTACAAAATTTAAAAATTAGCCAGGCATGGTATTGCAATCCAGCCTGGTGACAGAGCAAGACCCTGTCTCAAACAAAAAAGTGTACAGAATCTGTAAATGAATAATGGCAGGAGTGGAGTGAACTTAAAGAGGAGCTTCAGGGAAGTTTTGTACTCAAACAATCCTGAACATTCCCCTTCCACCAGACACCAAGGGCACTCTTCTCCCTGCTTGGTAATGCCACCAGCTGAAATTGGCACAGCATTTTTAGAAGGATGCCACCCTATCTTAGTTGTAAGATAAGGAGTCCAGATCTTACGATCTTTGCTTTTAGGACCAGAAAATTTGTCTTCCCTTTTTTTTTAAATAAAAAGCAAAAACTTATTGAAGTTTAATTGGCATATAAAAGGCCATACATATGTATACCTTAAATATGGTATACATCTCAATGAGCTGCCTTTCTTTCTTAAAACAAGTGTATATAGTTTTTGAAGGGCAGGGATGGCAGGACACCACAGTTCACTTTGCTTTTCAGAGGAGCCATTCTATAGGAGCCACAATCTATGAGAGAGTCCCTAAGTTTGGCCACTGGCAGCTCTGCCCATAGGCTTTGTTTCCTAAACGGTACTTGGGGTTCAATCACTTAGAACTGGTTGGTGTTAGATGCCTTCAAACAGTATCAAGGGGTACTTCTTACCCAAATTTCTGTTGACTATTAACCCTTAATGATTTCCTTGACCTCTGAAAAGTTCACGGTCAATTGATTTAAATGCCACATTCCGTACCACTGTTTGCAAACAGGAATACTCCAAAGGAGAGTTCCTAAGAAATGCTGACTCATTTAACAGACTTTACTGGGTTTTGAAGCCTCAACAAAATAACAGAAAAAGAGTTGTGGGGCCAAGTATACTGTCAATCTATATGTCCTCTTGAATTTATGTTGACATCACTTGGACCAGACATGGGAGAAAAACAAGTTAGTATGTATAAAATTTGGCTTAATAGTATTTTCTTATCTTTCCATGAAGTCTGCCATATCTGGGTGAGTCTCATAAAGTCAGAAAGAACTTGGTTTACTTGTGGTGGTTTTATTTTTTCTCACCAGCAGTCAGCTGGCTTGACAGAGAGGATTGGCTTTTTCAAGGGTTCAGAAAGATGAGCTGGAACTGTCACAGGGACCTCATTCTTAGTAGTACAGATTTAGTAATTTAATAGTAGGAAGAGTTCATTCTGTAATTCCTAGCCAGCAAAGTCCCGACTGTTTGACATTTTTTAATATAAAGAAAGAAGTCATATTCTTTCTTATTATCTGTAATACTTTCTCTGTCTCCCCTGGTCTCTACTTCAACCAGTAACCAACTCTCAAAGTTGCTGATGGCAGCAAACTCCAAAGTGCCCTTGAGGCCAACATTCAATAGTTATTTCCATTCACCTTGTTGAATAAAAGCCAGAGTGGTGTCCTCTCGCTAGGATTTCTGGCAGCACTTGCGTCAGTAATTCATTCCAATAAAATGGTCTCTTTATCAACTGAATCCCCAAACAAAGACTGTACTAACAAAAAGCTCCTTTCATGAAAAAAAAAGAAGGGGGAAAAAAGAGCAAGCCCCTGGAAACCAGTTTTCAAAAGTCCTCTAACTTGTGACTACAACACGAAGAAGTGGCCCTGTCTGATTCTGGCCAGCTGTGGCTCCCTTAAAGCAAGGGCTCTGGGTATTCAAGGTGGTATCCACTGGGGCACAGGGAAGGCTGAAGCCAAGGGGACAGAAGAGCAGCAGGCCAGGAACCATCTGCCTCTTAAGCCTGGCTTAGCCTGGCCTGTGGTGACAGTCACAGCTGAAATCGGGGAAATAAGCCCCTTCACTCAAAAAGCCAATAGCAGATCTCCATTTTTCATCCTTGTGTCTCTGGACATAAAATGTATAAACTGTCCCAGGTAAGCATCACCTTTCTTGTGGAAATTCATGGGATTATTTGCTGAGAGTTAATCCTGAAAAGTTTCATCCACCCCGCTCCCACTTCTGTGGGACTCCTGATGGTAGAAACTTCCCCAGCCCCATCTGCTGTCACTGTGAGATCTCCATTCACTCCTAAGATTCCAGGCCCTGGAGTGAGAGTGCCTGGATTTGAATCCTGCCTTGGCCCTAACTGCGTGACTGTGCAGAAGCTTCTTACCTGAGCCTCAGGTTTTTTTTACTGTAAATGGGAATAGTCATAGTGCCTACCAAATGGGTTTTATTGTGTGTGACAATTGAATGAGGTGATTCATTTGAGGCACTGTGCCTAGCAGATAGTAAGTATGCAATAATACTATTATTACTTTTATCCCCAGAGACTGTTGGTCTTCCCTAATATGCATTCTCTCCTTCCTTGGTAATGGAATTTTCACTGAACACCTGGAACACAACAAAATGTGTTATTAAAGCCAGGCAGCGGTGCATGCCTGTAGCCCCAGCAACTGTGTAGACTGAAGCAGGAAGATCACTTGAGCCCAGGAGTTCCGGTCCAGCTTAGGCAACACAGCAAGACCTTGATTGTTTTTAGAAAACAAAACAGACCAGGCGCGGTAGCTCACACCTGTAATCCCAGCACTTAGGGAGGCCGAGGCAGGTGGATCACTTGAGGCCAGGAATTCGGGACCAGCCTGACCAACAGGGCAAAACCTGTCTCTACCAAAAATAACAAAAATTAGCTGGTGCAGTGGTGCACACCTGTAGTCCCAGCTATTCAGGAGGTTGAGGGAAGAGGATCTCGAGCCCAGGAGGTAGATATTGCAGTGTACCAAGATCCCACTGTGGCACTCCAGCCTGGGTGACAGAGCAAGACCCTGCCCCAACAAAATGAAAAACAGTTTCCAGACTTACTAGGGACTAGATGTGCCATGGGCTAGAATTTAGTTAAATTATAGCCAAGGGAGTGGGAAGGGAAGTAGAATGTGACATTTCTGGATTAGAACCTTAAAGGAAGGGCATATCATCCTTCCCCATTCCTGCTGCTTAAATTGCACATATAGAAGCCACATTTAGACTGTGCAGACCAGGGCAACAAATCCGATGTGACACAGCAGCACAATAAAAGTCTGGGCCCCTGGTGACTTCAAGAAACAGGGTCATATAAAGGAGAAATAAACCTCTGTCCTGTTTAAGCCACGATTAATTTGGGGGCTCTGATACATGCAACAAATCCTAAAGACCTTCCTAATCAAAGCCTGGGCAGCCGTAGCAACACTGGGGGCTTGTTAGAAATGCACAATCTCAGACCCCTCCCCAGACTGATCGAATCAAAACCTGTGTTTTAACAGGATGGTGTCCAGGTCATTTATAGGCAAATTAAAGTCTGAGAAGCATTGTCCTAAATAACACACCTATGAAGAACAAATCAGTCATCGGAAATGGTGTTTCTACCCCCATTGGGTTGTGCCTTTCCCGTCAGCCTCCTGCTGGGCTCTAGTGGGAGAGGAAGGAATTGGGGATTTTGTTGGTGCTTGTGGTTTAGCCCAGCTTCCACATCCCTACTTGCTCCTGCTGGCAGGCATGCCTTCCATGTCACCATAGCAACTACAGAGCAGAAAAAAGCCACAGTAATTGTGGGCTGCTCGAAGAGGCGATGGCAATATAGGTCATCCTCCCAGGAGTCTGAGGTTTTGAAGGTCTATAACTGCCCCAATGGCA
This sequence comes from Aotus nancymaae, assembly GCF_030222135.1. Classification (NCBI taxonomy): domain Eukaryota; kingdom Metazoa; phylum Chordata; class Mammalia; order Primates; family Aotidae; genus Aotus; species Aotus nancymaae. The sequence continues at coordinate 52,612,712 of NW_026988418.1, forward strand.
TATGCACTTGTGCTAAGCCCTTCACTCATTGACACCCTTCGCGTGCCCAGGTAGCTAAACTCTCCCATTCTGTTAACCTTCGGGCTGAGTCTGGTTTAGTTGCTTGAAGTTCAGTCAACCATGGGATAATCTGCCCATTTTGAGCCTTTTCAGAATGCTTCTGGAAAACTGCCAAGTAGCCCAGCATGAAAATTAGAGTAGTTTTAGGGGAAAGACTTACTCAAAGGAATCACACGGATGTTACACTAAGCTGCGTAGATAATGTAAAGAAATACATTTTTTTCAATTTGCCATTGAAAAACTGTAAGTAATAGCCATTTCAGTACTTTAAAATGAGGTTCTCCACTTTGGAAGTCTGAGGCAGGTGGATCACTTGAGGTCAGGAGTTCGAGACCAGCCTGGCCAACATGGTAAAACCCTGTCTCTACTAAAAATACAACAATTAGCCAGGGGTGGTGGTGTGTGCCTGTAATTCCAGCTACTCGGGAGGCTGAGGCAGGAGAATCGCTTGAACCCAGGAGGCAGAGGTTGCAGTGAGCCAAGATCACACCATTGCACTCCAGCCTGGGTAACAGAGCCAGACTCTGTCTAAAAATAAATAAATACATTAAAATTGAAAAATGAAATGAGGTTCTGCCTGAATGAAAACTTGAAGATGTATCTCCTAGGGTTTAAACTGTTTCCTTCAGCTTAGGTCTGTTACCTATCGGGCTTTGGTTATGATGGAAACCTCTGGTTACTGTCCTGATGATAACCCTTCATCTCCCTGAAGATGGTGTTTAAATCGCTCATTATCTCCACTTCCTAGAATGTTGTGAAGATTATGTCAGCATGGTGCCTAGTGCTCCCTGGAGATAAATATGCATAATCAGAGTTTGCTATTAATTTATCATCAAGGTAGGAAATCCAGTTGAAGAGAACATTTTCATCTCTGCCTTAGAAGTAGCTGACACATGAATTCAAGTCTACACCTTCCACTTATCAGTCCTAAATAACTACTGTTCTTTATAGGATTATATGTTTCCATTTCTGAAGATAGTAGATGATATTCGAAGTGAATTGGGCTGGGTGCTGTGGCTCAGGCCTGTAAATCCCAGCACTTTGGGAGGCCGAGGCAGGAGGATCACCTGGGGTCAGGAGTTTGAGACCAGCCTGGCCAACATGGCAAAACCCCATCTCTACCAAAAATATAAAAATTAGCTGGCATGGTGGTGTGTGCCTGTAATCCCAGCTACTCAGGAGCCTGAGGCGGGAAAATCTCTTGAACCCAAGTGGTGGAGGTTGCAGTGAGCCAAGATCTCACTACTGCACTCCAGTCTGGGTGACTGAGCAAGACTCCATCTCAAAAAAAAAAAAAAAAGTGAATTAGACAATATAAGTAACAATAGTAATAGCTCCAACTCTGTGCCAGATGGGCATTTGACTTGTATCACAGCCAACCAGGAAAGTGAGTTATTTCTATTTTACAGATGAAGAAACTGTGAAGTTACACAATCTGTCCAACGTTACCCAGCCGGCAGGAGACAGGGGCACTGCTAAATCAGGCAATGTGCATATTTTATCGAATCCTCACAAGACCACTAACAGAAAGGCTTTATAGTCATCTAACAGATGAACAAACATAGAGAAATTGACCTGTCTCTGTTCTCACATTGTAAATAGCAGATACTAGTCTCTGATGCAGGCACCTCTATAACCAGGGAGGTGTTGTTTAGGCTCTTCCACTAAAATACCCAGCAGATGACTGGTGCTCTGTCAGCAATTCAAAAAGATGTTTTGAAATCTGTGTTGACATCCGGTTACATAAATATGCCCCAAGCTAGGATTTTTCTTCATTCTTTAGCGTTTAGAGAGAAGTTTTGATGTGTCTCAGCATCTGTCCTTAGCGTTTCAACTTGCTTCCTCTGTTAGGCTGTTGACAGTCGTGAAAGGGCAATCCACCCAAGGTCATGAAATTATTTTCCCTCACTAAATGTTAAAAGCATGACCGTCTTTACTCATGGTCATTTACTCAGAAATGAGAAAGCTCTGTCTCAGCTATTTGATGCAGAGTTAGTGTGGCAGAGAGTGACATTCAACAGATCCAGAAAGGTGGGTGCAGGAAAACACTGTAACATTTTCTAGGCCCTCTGGGCAGATGTGACTTTTCTTTCCAGCATGGCATTTCAAACACGGATTCTTCAGCTGTTACCAACCCATGCGGCAGCAGGCGTCTGCATCGCCCTGACCTTTATTTTTACTGGATCTTTTTCTTTTTCTGTTGATGGTCGCCGTACTCCACCATCTGGGCTGGGACAAGAAATCAAATATTTGCGGTCCGTGGGGAGGAAGGACCCAGTTTCACATGGAAGAAACTGCTTAGAGAAAGAATGAATAAAGTTGAGGACACTAACATTCCCACCCCTGCTGGTACATATGTATGTACCACTTCCAGATTTGCATTTCATTCCAAAACCCGCAGGAGGTTTCAATTTTTTATTATTTATTATTTTTTTATTTTTATTTTTTGCCTACCTTCCTCCCTTATCCATTGTAATCTATTCTAATTCCTCAACCCAAATGAGCTCAGTTTGGCAGAGTAAATTTTAGACAAAACATGACTTGTCAGATGAAAAGCATTTGTGTGTCTTTTATATTTTTGACCCCTTGTAAAAGTGGGCAGAGCTTTTATGGGATAACACAGTATCATATACAATCAATATAAGCAGAATCTTCCCATTCACTAGGACTAAAATTACAGTCAGTAGTGACCGAGAAAAGTCTGCCGACCGAGCAAGGAGCTAAGAGGAGGCCAGGAAAGGAGAGGCCAGGAAAGATGTTTTAAAATATTGTAAACAGTTATTCCTTTATTTACAGAATAAAATTAGCCCAATGACACATTCTAAGTATGGCCTCAGTTCTTCTGCCAGCCAGAGCTAAAGCCATAGCAAATAACACGTGTGCTCAATTGCAGTGAATTGAGAACCATTGCAATTGCTTTTGAGAAGATTACAAGAGGTTCTAAGTTGGTTCTATGCATACTGAAGGTTTTTTTGTTTTTTGGGTTTTTTTGAGAGTCTCGGTTTATTGCCAGGCGGAAGTGCAGTGGCGCGATCTCAGCTACTGCAACCTCCGCCTCCTGGGTAGAAGTGATTATCATACCTCAGCCTCCCAAGTAGCTGGGACTACAGGCGCCCACCACCATGCCCAGCTAATTTTTGTATTTTTAGCAGAGATGGGGTTTCACCATGTTAGCCAAAATGGTCTCGATCTCTTGACCTTGTGATCCACCCGCCTCGGCCTCCCAAAGTGCTGGAATTACAGGTGTGAGCCACCGCGCCGGCCATACTGAGTTTTTAGTTGCTAAAATCCTCCTCATTGAATGAAACTAAGTTAATTTTCTTAGCTTAAGACTTAGCTCCCTCTGTATAAAAAGCCTCCTGCCAGCAGCATGACTACCTGCTCTTTGTCATTAGAACTGGGAAGCTGCAGAATATGGTGGTTAGAGTTTAAGCTACTGGAACTGCCTCCTTAAAGGCAAGTTACTTAACAAGAGTGTGTTTTTGCTTTCTCATCTGTGAAAAGAGGTTAATGATAATATTTACCTTGTAGCATAGCTGTGTGTATTAAGTGAGTTAACACATGAATTGCTTAGGACAATGCCTGGCATGTTGAATGCTTAATACACTTAAGTGATTTCATTAATAATATTTCTATAATAGCACTTTTGAGGCCAAGGCAGGTGGATCACGAGGCCAAGAGTTTGAGACCAGCCTGGCCAATATGGTGAAACCCTGTCTCTACTAAAAATACAAAAATTAGCTGGGCATGGTGGCATACACCTGTAGTCCCAGCTACTCAGGAGGCTGAGGCAGAAGAATCACTTGAACCCAGGAGGTGGATATTGCAGTAAGCTGAGATTGTGCCTCTGTACTCCAGCCTAGGTGACAGAGTGAGACTCCATCTCAAAAGATATATATATTTCTACAATATTTGAGAGATGTATCCATCATTGAAACCTGGAAAAAAAAAGCTATTCAAATAGAAGATTATACAAGAGATGAGAAAATAGACACTGCCCAAGTAAGAACTTATTTTGCCTTTCTCTCAAAAGACAGCAAAGTCAAGTCACTGGTGACTTAATGTGTCACAGACAGCTTTCTATTCATGTATTAATTTGTGTATTTTGCTTAGTAAATCAGGGTATTCAGACATTGTAACACCAAGAACTCTCTTGGGTTAGTTAGGATTTTTTGTAAATAGTTCTCTAAACTTGGGTCAGACCCAATGACCTACTGCTGAAAGACCTGAAGACAGATTTTCAAAGAGTAGCAGCAAGGAACTCTGACTTGGGGTAATTTATTGAGTCTTTGTCTTAGCCTTCTTTGTGCTGCTATAACAGAATACCAAAGACTGGGTAATTTATAAAGAAATTTTTTTTCACAGTTCTGGAGGCTGGGAAGTCTAATATTAAAGTGCCTGCATCGAGGACCTTCGTGCCGCATCATCCCATGGCAGAAGACAGAAGGGAGCAGGAGAGCCAGGGCGAGAGAAAGAGGGCTAACCTCATCCTTTTACCAAGAACCCACTCCTGAAACAACAGCATTCATCTGTTCATGAGGGCAGCGCTCCCATGACCCAATCACATCTTCAGGTTTCCACCTCTCAACACTGTTGCATCGGGGGTTAAATTTCTACTACATAACCTCTGGGGGACACATTCAAACCACAGCAGTTCTCAATAAGGAATGTTGACTGTTTTTGTTGGTCAAGGGATAAGGAATCTGCTGCTGGGCTGAGCAGTATTTCGTATCTCTTTTTGGTTAACTTGAAACTTAGACTGGTCATTGGGACTAAAAGTGTTCTACTTTTTTAGTCTATTAAAAAATATGAAAATTCATCTCTGTGACCACAGATATTAATAGCTGGTCATTTGCTTTCTTCATAGAATTTATTTGAAATATATTTATGTTATAGTTTTAAAATATCTGATCCATAAAAGCCCATGTTTACAGAATAGATGACTAAGGGTATGATTTGCAAAACAAAAAGAATCTTTTCTTCTATTCATCAGGGTTAGTTAGCTCCTCTAGAACTCAGAAAAAAAGTGCTTATATACAGTGTTTAGGGAATGAAACCACTGGTTACAGCCAAGCATACTTGCAACACTTTTTAAATGAGCACTTTAGACAGAATGGTCATTTTAAAAGTACAATCCAGCTGAGTGTAGCGACTCATGCCTGTAATCCTAATGCTTTGGGACCCAGGACGAAGCAGATGAATCACTTGAACCCAGGAGTTTGAGACCAACCTGGGCAACGTGGTGAGACCCCGTTTCTACAAAAAAAAAAAAAAAAAAAAATTGTAAGAAACACCAGCTGAGCATGGTGGTGTGCGCCTGTGGTCCCAGCTACTCAGGAGGCTGAGATTGGTGGGTCTCTTGAGCCCAGGAGGTCGAGGCTGCAATGAGTCAAGATTGCACCACTGCATTCCAGCCTTGGCAACAAAGACCCTATAAGTAAGTCTATGGTACTTTGTAATGGTAGCATGGGCCTATTAGTACAGAAGACATTCACCTGAAGTTGCAAAGACAAGTTGGAATGGTGTGACACTGGAGCACAGTAAATGAGGACAGAATTGAAGGACTTGGGGTTAGAGAGATAAAGGGGTAAGTACATTTAAAAACAAACAAAAACAAAAGAAACTATCCACCCGCACTTTCATTGAGCATCTTTAACCATTCCTCCATCTTTTGCCTGCAAGGAAGGACTAAAAAAAGTGCCTGATCACCTGCTCTTTGCCATTGGAACTGAGAAGCTGCAGAATTTAGTGGCCGCTGGAACTGCCTTCTCAAAGCCATGTTACCTAACATGAGCGTTAGCTTCTGCTTCCTCATCTGTGAAATGGGGTTAATGAATGATGGTATTTTCCTTGTAGCATAGCTGTGTAGATTAAATGAGTAAACATATGAAGTTAGCTTTTACAAGATAACACAACTCATATAACATTTCCACTGCAATTTTAACACTGTTACAATCCACAGTAAGATATAAACAATGATGAGATGTAAAGGATTATCTGAGACACTGTGAGATCTCAACTTTACTTGAAGATTTAGTTCAATCTGTTGCATTTTTAAACCTAGAAACAGACCATGAGGCATGCAGGATTTAAATAGAGCAGACTTTTGCTGTTGTATTATATTAAATATCAACCCTCCACTCCACCAACTCTTTGTTTAAAAAAAAAGTCCTTTAGAATTCAGTTGTACCAACAAAAAAAGGGTGGGAATGGGGAGACTGGGAAAGCAGAATAACTTAAGGAGACTGGTCAAGTCAGTCATTTCTTCAAGAAATATTAACCGAGCTCTTACTTCATATAAGCCAGGCAACATGCAAGGTTGTGAAGTAAATCAGATGTACTTGATCCCTAGCAAAAAATGATTCAATCCATGCTTTGCTCTCTGTTCTTGTCCCCACCCTCTATTCCCTACCCCCATCTGTTGTCAGATGCCATTCTGCAGAGGTGCAATTAAGAGTGGGCTTAAGGCCGGGCGCGGTGGCTCACGCCTGTAATCCCAGCACTTTGGGAGGCCGAGGTGGGTGGATCACGAGGTCAAGAGATCGAGACTATCCTGGTCAACATGGTGAAACCCCGTCTCTACTAAAAATACAAAAAAATTAGCTGGGCATGGTGGCGCGTGCCTGTAATCCCAGCTACTCGGGAGGCTGAGGCAGGAGAATTGCCTGAACCCAGGAGGCGGAGGTTGCAGTGAGCCGAGATCGCGCCCTTGCACTCCAGCCTGGGTAACAAGAGCGAAACTCCGTCTCCAAAAAAAAAAAAAAAAAAAAAAAAAGAGTGGGCTTAAGCCTGGCCAACATGGTGAAACGCCATCTCTACTAAAAATATAAAAATTAGCCGGGCATGGTGGCGCACACCTGTAACCTCAGCTACTTAAGAGGCCGAGGCAGGAGAGTCGCTTGAGCCCAGGAGTTGGAGGTTGCAGTGAGCTGAGGCGGTGCTACTGCTCTCTAACCTGGGTCACAGAATGAAACCTGTCTCAAAAAAAAAAAAAAAAAAAAGGTGGGAGTGCAGTGCAAAGAATACAGGCATCTAATCTAGGTTCTCAGCTAATTCAAGGATGGTGGCCTGCGGGGACTTGTACTTCTCGTCAGCTACAATCTCTTCCTCCCACCCTTTTTTTCTCCCTTTTCTCCCTTTCCTTTGTACCCTATAAGTTAGCATTAGGTCGCAGCTTATACTTGTTTGCTTTTTCTTATGTAGGCTTCTAAGTGTTCTGATTCCTTTTTTCCTGATTACAAAAGTAGCACATGTTCATTGTTACACAAAAATCAAACGTTGCAGAAATGCATGGCCTTTGAAAATATGTCACTCCACCCCTCAAAACTCCACATTGACTTTCTTTTAACTCAGAATAAAAGAGTAAAAGGCAGTCTTTCAAAGCCCTGTCGATTTGCACCCCCCTTACCTCTCTGACCCCATGTCCTCCATTTCTGTCCTTTTTTACTGTGCTCCGGTATCACAGCCTTCCAGCTGGCCTTTGCAACTTCAGGTAAACTTCGGCATAGCTTCTGTATTAGTAGGCCCTGGCTGCCATTACAAAATACCATAGACTGGATGGCTTAAACAACAGAAATGCATTTTCTCAGTTTTAGAGGCTGAAGTCCAAGATCAAGGCTCTGATCCATTTGGTTTCTGGTGAAGTCTTCCTTCCTGGCTTGCAATCAGCTACCTACTTGCTACGTCCCCAACCTGGCCTTTTTTCCATGAGTGCATTGGGAAGACCAGGGACTTGGGCGAGCTCTGTGGTGTCTCTTCTCATAAGAACACTAACCCTATCAGTCTGGGCGCGGTGGCTCACGCCTGTATTCGCAGCACTTTGGGAGGCCGAGGCGGGTGGATCACGAGGTCAGGAGTTCAAAACCAGCCAGGCCAAGATGGTGAAACCCCATTTCTACTAAAAATATAAAAACTTATCCGGGCGTGGTGGCACGTGCCTGTAATCCCAGCTACTCAGAAGACTGCGGCAGAGAATTGCCTAAACCTGGGAGGCAGAGGTTGCAGTGAGCTGCTATCGCGCCACTGCACTCCAGCCTGGGTGACAGAGGGAGACTCCGTCTCAGGAAAAAGAAAAAAAAAAAAAGAACACTAACTCTATCAGATAAGACCCCATCCTTATGACCTCATTTCATCTTTATTATTTCCTTGTAGGCTCCATCTCCAGATATGGCCACACAGGGTATTAGGGCTTCAAAATAAAAACTGGGGGAGAACACATTCAGTCCACAACAGCTTCCTTTTTCAAGTTGTTGCTTAAGTATTACCTTGCCAAAGAGGCTTTCTCTGGCTTTCTCTTAAAAACACTGATTTATTATTTCTAACACTTCTGTGGGCCAGCTGGGTTCCCAGGGTCATCTAGGGAGGCGGCAGTCATCTGACAGCTGGATTGGGACCAGAGGGTGTAAGACTGCCTCACTTGCGTGGCTGGAGCCTTGGTGCTGATGTTGGCAGGGCCTTTCTTTTCATGTATCTCATCCTTCTTTGGTCTAGTCTGGGATTCCTTACACAACAGCAACAATTTTCAAAAGTGGAAGCTTCAGTTTATGACCAGACTGGCCAACATAGCCAGATCCTGTCTCTACAAAAAATAAAAGTTAGCCAGTCGTGATGGTGCATGCCGGTAGTCCTAGCCATTTGGGAGGCTGACACAGGAGGCTCTCTTGAGCCCAGGAGTTTGAGGCTGCAGTGAGCTTTATCATGCCACTGCACTCCAGCTTGGGCAACAGAGAGAGACCCTGTGTCTTAAAAAAAAAAAAAAAGTGGAAGCTTCAAGATCTCTCAGGGCCTTGGGTCCTGACTGGCAAGTTCGAAACAACAGAGTCCATTTTGAGGGTGTGCAGATATAGGAAGGCATGATTTATGAGGGACCACGATTGTAACAGGCTGCCACACCACCCGATTTAAAATTGCAAACTCGCTCTTATTTTACTCATAATTTTTATCCTCGGCCAACTACAAATCCTATAGAAAGAGAAATATTCATTTGTTTTTCTTCCCAGATTTACCTCCAACACCTAGAATAGAACCTGGCCTGTTGTAGGTGCTTAATAAATATCTGTTAAATAACTGAATACATGAATTTTGAAAATGCTTTCCAGAATGCATCATTTTAGATCTTATACCGTTATGCATGCTTTTACTGTTAAATAGCACTTTCCCTTGAAAGATCTTGTCTTACTTTTTACAACAATCTCACTAGGCAGGCAGGGCAAATATCGTTGATCCCATTTTATAAATGAAGAAACTGAGGCCTAGACAGGGGAATGATTTGCCTAAGGTCACATAGCTGATTGATAGGAAGTGAGCTTGTGACTTCACATCCCAAGGTTTCTACCAGCCATCATGCAACCCCAGGTGAAATGCCGTCTCACTCCATTCCATTTCTCTCCCCAGGGTTTTGTGCTTGGGAAGCTCTGTTCATTGTTTTTGTTAGCCAGGTAGCTTTGTGCCATGGGGCCAAGCGGAAAAGAAAGCATTTTTAATTTTTCTGATATCTCTCCATGGAGGCCAAAACCTAAAGGTCTCAATGATCCAGAGTCATCAAGACACAAAAAGGTAAAGGTGTCAGGACCTTTCTTTACGGACCTTGTCCCTGGATTGTGTTACACTGTTTGCATAAAGTTAAATTTTAAATCTGCATATCTAACCTGTGGTTACCAAGTTCTTCTGACCTGAATAAACCTTGATCTCAGCCTGGAGCAAGCAGAGAACAATCTCCTCTCAAACTTTGTGCTGCTATTCCACCTGGAGAAGGTTTGGTTAACAAGTCAATCTTGATATTTAAGAAAAGTGATACCCGACTGGAGAAAATAGTCAACACAGTACTTTCGAAAGGTACTTTGCTAATTCTGGGGGTGGTTAGAAGCTTTGGTCCCTTTAAGGAAGGCTCCTTGGGACAGCTTGTAGACTATAGCTAGAAGCAAGTTAGAGATTAGAGAAGTCATTTTCTTGCTTTAACTCTCTCTCTCTCTCTCTCTCTCTCTCTCTCTCTCTCTCTCTATATATATATATATATATATATATATACACACATATATATATATATAGCATGTCGAGGGGCGGATTTTTTTTTTTTTTTTGAAAAGACAAGGTCTTGCTATGTTGCCAGACTGGCCTCAAACTCCTAGCCTCAAGTGATCCTTCTGTCTCTGCCTCCCAAAGCTCTGGGATTATAGGTGTGGGTTACCACACCAAGCCAAATGAAAAGAAGTCATTTTCTAAAATAAAAAGTTTTATCTTTTCTCCCTCATTCTTTCTCTCATCACAGTGTTTTTAATTGGTTATCAAATATCATTCTAAGTAAAGAAAAAAAATTAAATTATTAGCATACATTTTACCACTTATCTGTATATTGTACAATCCTCTTTTAAAATGCAAATATAAGAGAAAATATAATTTGTATGCAGAATTAGTGGCATTGCACAGTTCATATTTTGTAGCTCAAACATGCTTATGAGTTTGTTCTTACCCGAACAATGGAAATGGTATAGAAACTAACTCAACTGTTTTTATTTCACCTGTTAATATGTGCATATTCTATCAATACAGTACATTTGGCTTGCTGATGAATGAGGGAAGTAAATTGTCAAGAGATTAATTTTCTTAATTGGATGTTATTTATCTATTTTTTTGAGACAGGGTCTCGCTCTGTCACCCAGGTTGGAATACAGTTGCGTAATCATGGCTCACTGCAGCCTTGATCTCCTGGGCTAAAGCAATCCTCTCACCTTGGCTTCTCAAGTAGCTGGGACTGCAGGAATGTGCCACCACACCCAGCTAATTTTTTAAATTTTTTACGAACATGGTGGATTTGCTGTGTTGCCCAGATTGGTCTTGTATTCCTGGGCTCAAACTATCCTCCCACCTCAGCCTCCCAAAGTGCTGGAATTATAGGCACAAGCCACCGTGCCCCACCTTGGATGTTATTAACAAGCTTTTTCCTTCTTAACACTACGAACTGGTGATGTATTCTATGCAATACAATAGGAAATGTAAACCTCCAATCTTCAGTGTTTAAATGCTCCGGAAGGTGAGAAGCTAGCATAATTCACACTATGTTGGGGAGTCACTGTAATCTGATTTTACTTGCTTCTGCAGTGGTATTTTTTGTAGTTCTTAGTGACGCCATCTTTATTACCATCTCATTTTCCAAGGCCAGCCTTCTTCCTTTGTTCCTTAAATTCAGTTAAGGTACTGCAAATGATTTATGCTAAAACAATTGATATGACTCATTTTTCTGGCTGGAAATTTGATCAGAAAAGAACCAGATAAACAGAAATTTTTAAAAACTTTATTCAACCATCTCTTTGATCAATGAGATTAAAATAGGTACAGTATTTGAATATTTATTGAGCTATTAAATATTTATTGATGAGACAGGCTAGATGGTGAAACAGTAGTGGACAATATAAACACAACCCATTTTCATGGAGCTCACATTCTAGTGAGGAAAAAACAAGATGTTAGTTAGCAAATAAGGTATTTTATTTATTTTTTTAATACATGGTTTTTTTTTTTGAGATGGAGTCTTGCTCTGTCACCCAGACTGGAATGCAGTGGCTCGATCTTGGCTCACTGCAACCTCTGCCTCCCAGGTTCAAGCAATTCTCCTGCCTCAGCCTGCCAAGTAGCTGGGATTACAGGCATGCATCACCATGCCCAGGTTTTTTTTTTTTTTTTTTTTAGTAGATATGAGTTTTTGCCATGTTGGTCAGGCTGGTCTCGAACTCCTGACTTCAGATGAATCACCCACCTCAACCTCCCAAAGTGCTGGGATTACAGATGTGAGCCACCACACCCTGAGCAAATAAGGTATTTTCATCTAAAGTTAATTGCTATGAAAAGAATCAAATACATGGTGTAATAGAGAGTGATTTGGGATGCTAATTTAGATTGGGGATAGCTAATTCTTTCTGAAGATGTGACAATTGGGATTAATAACTTGCATATGAATCACCCAGGGATCTTGTTAAAATGTAGACTATGATTTAGTAGGTGAGGGATCTGGCCTAAGAATCTGCATTTCTAATAAGGTCCCAGATGATGCCTATGCTGCTTAGTCCGTGAAACACATGTTGTAGAGAAAGGATAATGAAAAGGATCTGGAGAAGGGAGTTCCAGAAAGAAGAAATAGCAATTGCAGAGGTGTTGAGGTGGGAAAACGTTTGGTGTTTGGGTTCGAGAAACAGAGTTTTGTAGAGGATGGGAGTAGTGAGTGAGGGATAAGGATATGTGATAAGGTCAAAAAAGTAAACCACATTATGGGCCATGGAATAAAGTTTGCATTTTTAGTATGATAGAAGACACTGGAAGATTTCAAGGAGATGAAGAGAAACATGATCAAATCTAAGCTCTTGAAGGCCAACATGGAAACTCTGGGAACAATGAATTTCAGAGGAGCAAGAGTGGAGGAAGAATAGATTTTAAGAAACTAATGTAGTAGTCCTTGTGCAAGATATTGATGACTTAAACCATATATTAGTCTGTTTTCACACTGTTATAAAGAATACTACCTGAGACTGGGTAATTATAAAGGAAAGAGGTTTAATTGACCACAGTTCCACAGGCCTATCAGGAAATGTGGCTGGGAAGCCTCAGGAAACGTGCAATCATGGCAGAAGGTGAAGGGGAAGCAGGCAACTTCTTCACAAGGCAGCAGGAGGGAGAAGAGTGACGCAAAGAGGGCAGAGCCCCTTATAAAACCACCAGAATTTGTGAGAACTCACTCTCACGAGAACAGCATGGGGGAAACCGCCCCCATGACCCAGTCCCCTCCTTCCCTAGATATGTGGGTATTACAATTTGAAATGAGATTTGGGTGGGGACATAGAGCAAACCGTATCAAACCAGAACAGTAGAAATGGAGATGGGGAGGCCAGGCGTGGTGGCTCATGCCTGTAATCCCAACACTTTGGGAGGAGGCCGAGGTGGGCCGATCACTTGAGGACAGGAGTTTGAGACCAGCCTGACCAATACAGTGAAACCCTGTCTCTACTGAAAATACAAAAATTACCCAGGTGTGGTGGCAGGCACCTGTAATCCCAGCTTCTTGGGAGGATGAGGCAGGAGAATCACCTGAACCCGGGAGGTGGAGGTTGCAGTGAGCCGAGATCATGCCACTACACTCCAGCCTGGATGACAAAGCTAGCCTCCATCTCAAAAAAAAAAAAAAAAAAAAGGAATGGAAATGGAGAAAAGTAGAAGGCTTGGATTCTGATTTAGTGGCAGAGCCAACAGGACATATGGATGGATTGAATATAGTGGAGGTGAGAAAGAGAAATCAAGAATGTCAACTAGATTTATGTTTTGATCAACATAGAGCAGGTGACACCATTTCCTGAGAGGTAAAACAACAACAAAAATAACAACTTGTATTTCAGACAAATGGAAAAGGGAAAATTATGAAGAATAACTTCTAACACATTCATTTGTATGTATTCTGATGCATATTTCATTTAGAATCTGACATTAAAATGAAGACAGAAGGGCAAATGCATTTGAGACTTTAGAATATTTTTGGTAACAATGTGTTAGGTGAAAAAGGGATATCTGGAAAAGCAATGTAACTAGTCTGGCAAATAATATTTTACATTATAATGAAAGTTAAATAGACTATTTTGCCCATGCCTGGAATGTTCCAGTTGAGGTAGATGATTTCTTAGAACAGAGATGAGTGGAAAGTTAGGGTATTTCTGAAGACCCACTAGTAAAATAGCAGTGTTTCTCCTTCAGAGATTGTTCCCTTTTGATTCCTATGAATAATTCTGTCATTTGCAGAAGTTTAAGAAAAAGTTACATTTTGTTTTCCAGCTACACCTCTAACACATTTTTCTGAAACTGTTTATAAGCTCAAATTTCCAGTTGAAAGGATGGTTAAGATTAAATTACTCTTCAAATTCCGTTTTCCTTTCAAAGTTGTTTTTCCTTGAAGACGTCTCTTTGTCAAGGTCAAGTGAAGTCGCTGTTGAAGGAAAGAACAGAAGGAATTTGGAATGCTTTTCTATTAACTGCTGAACCACAATGACCTATTCCTTGACAATACCCAATAGGGCTTAGGGTCTTTCGGATAAGTCATTTTGGAGAAGCGTTTTCTTCTTTTGCTGTTAGGTTGACATGGCAAAAGAAATAACATGATTTGTGTTAACCTTTGTTTTAGTATGTTATTGCTCAAAGCAAGGTTGTAGAAACTATGAGAATTTTTGCCTAAATGATACAAATTGCATTTTCACCACCCAATACTGCACCTGGTAGATATTTAGCAGGCATTAGTTGAATTATGAATTCCAAGAATCTGCTAGAAATCTTAGATTTTTTTCCTTTCATCTGGCAGATTGTGAGATGGAAGAAGAGGAGGAGTTAAAAGCTTTTAGCTCCTAGGCAAAAAGGCACATGTTGTTTAGAAATCTATTTCCTCTGAAATTGAAAACATCAGTTTTTTAAGTACACTTTATAGAGCAAGGCCCTGAATCTGAAACCACCTTTGCAGAGATTATGACAGCAAGACAAGTCTGGCGTGGCTGCCTCCATCTTGCTTCTAGCCGCACAGCCTGACTGTCTTTCCTCATTGCTGGGCATAGGCGAAGCTAACCATGGGAGAAATTTAGTTTACCTTTTTTTTTTTTTCTTTAATTAAAATGGGGATGAGGTCTTGCTATGTTGACCAGGCTGGTCTCAAATTCCTGGTCTCAAGCGATACTCCTCCCATCTTGGCCTCCCAAAGTCCTGGGATTACAGGTATGAGCCACCACTCTCAGCCTATAGTTTAAAAGGAAAGATGATAATAGTCCCTCCCTAAAAGTAATCCCCCCCTTGTTAAGGGACTGAAACCACCTTTGTAAGACTAATGAGAGGTCACAAGATTAAGATTATGGTAGGGGACTGAATTCTGCTAAACTACAGGCATATTTTCTATAATCCCTTACTGCTCAGGAGTCATGTGGTCAGAGGTCACAAGATTTGTGACTTCCCCAGTTGCTCCTGTAGGTAACATCACTATTGTAGAACCTAAAATTGTTCTTTTGAATTTTTTTTTTCAGATTTTTTTTTGATTCTGGCAACTGATTGACCCACCCAGACCAGAGGGTCAGGATTTACCCAGTCCTATAGCCCCACCCAGAGGCTGACCCAGTGCACAGAATTGTTTTCCACACCCCTGTGATTTCATTCTAACCAATCAGCAGCACTCCTCCCTGCCCACCAAATTACCCATAAAAACCCAAGCCTCTGAGTTGCTGGGGAGACTGATTTGAGTAATAATTCCAGTTCTGCTTAGCTGGCCTTGTGTTAATTAAACTCTTTAGTGCAATAATACTGTCTCAGTGAATTGAATTTACCTGTGCAGTGGGTAAGGACCTGTCAGGCAATTACAAATCCATAAACATTGCCTTTATAATTATCTTGCTAATTCTATATACAAACTTCTTTAAAGATTAAAAAAAAAATTATTTTAGTGTTTTTATTTTATTTTATTTTTATTTTAGAGAAAGACAGGATCTTGTTCTGTCACCCAGGCTGGAGTACAGTGGCATGATCATAGCTCACTGTAACCTTGAACTCTTAGACTGAAGCGATCCTCCTGCTTCAGCCTCCGGAGTAGCTGAGACTACAGGTGTGTGCCACCACACCTAGTAATTTCTTCCTGTCTGTCTTTTTTGGAAAGAACAGGGTCTTACTATGTTGCATAGGCTGGTTTTAAACTCCTGGCCTCAAGCAATCCTCTCTTCTAAGCCTCCCAAAGTGCTGGGTTTACAGGCACTTGAGCCATTTCACTCCGGTTATATAAAAACTTTCAAGTTTCTATTTAGTTTGCTTGGCAGGATAAGGGAGATTCTCCCCACCCCCACTCCATCTAGGGAGAGTTTTTAGGATCAAAAAACTCTATAGTAGAAAGTAAACAAATATTCTCAACTAATGAGAGACTTTTGTACTGAAAAAGGTCCAGGAAGACAACGAAATCTCCTTTACTACAATAATAATATAATAGGGTTAGGTGAAGAACTATTAACATCCTGGGGAAAAAAGCCCAGCCCTGGGGCTGGAATACAGGCTTGTAATCCCAGCTACTCAGGAGGCTGAGGCAGGAGAATCACTTGAGCCCAGGAGTTGGAGGCCAATCTAGGCAACATAGTAAGATTTTGGCTCCAAAAACAAACAAACAAACGAAGTCTGAAAAATACTTTGCTCCTGTGCTACTGGCCCCCATTGTCTTTGGAAGATGAGCAATACTGATTATGGGGAAATGTTTCTCCTTAGTTATTTCAAAACAAAATTGGCTCCCCCATTAGCCCTCATACCCAAGGGGGAAAAGCATTTCAAGAAGTTCCACTACAGGACTGGCCACATTCTTCCTACTTTAGAGCAAGGGGAAGGATGAGCCAAAGAAATCTGCCTTTCAGAAGCCCAAGGCATTAATCTTTGCCCTTAATAAGAGACAGCAGCAACTGGGACCACTTTGTCTTGTGAGGAATGGGACAGAATGGGACAGATTTCTGGGGCAAAGGGATGGTATCATTAGAAAGGAATCTCAGAGGGAAGATCGAAGAGGAGGACAGCAGAAACCTTGGGGAGACAGAGAGCAAGGTAACAGCCATTTGGGATATCTTGTAAAGGTCTAAATTGTGAGTCCTTGTTCTGTCTGCTCACTTCTTTGCCTCATATGGTAGTAGGGAGCAGGTTACTCATAGAGGCTTACAACTGTTGGTCCTCCTCCTCTGAATGATTTTGCAATGCTTATCTACATTTTTTAGAAAAAATTAAAGTGTCCAGAGGGTGTTTGAACTTGAGGAAATAGGCATGAATGTGTTTGAGAAATATCCTGATCACTTGGTGGTCCCTGGCAGAGGTGGGTCCCAGAGGGATACAGGCCAGACTCTCCCCCATAATTAAGATAAGGAGAAGTTTACTCATCATGGGGCTAAAACACAATGGCCTAAAGTCTGAGGCTTTGACATGCTAAGTACTTTGAACTGAAGGAGATCGCAAGGGCCTCAGGAGAACATATTTCTGACCTTCTCCCACCCTCCTATCTCCGGACTCTCTTTCTCCCCTGAAGCAACTCATAAAACTAGAATACAGCTTCCTTAAGATGGGTTGTAGAAATTCTAACTCCTCTGCCCTGAAGCAGGCCATAAAACCTAGAAATGTCACTCTCTGACATTCTCTCCTCTTCCCTGAAGACCTTCATGAGACAAGTGTCTCGTCCTATACCCAGAGAAAGAAATGCTAGTTAGCGAGGCCAAGAAGAATCAGGACAGGCCTTGCTGCATTCTTCTCAGCTGATTACCATTATTACAGCACGCCCTTTTTGTCCGATTTCATTTCTGTGTGACTGTCCATTCCTCAGCAAACCTAAGCATAAGAATACCCAGCTTTTCCTGGGTCTTTGGGTCTTCCTTTCTGAAGTCTCCCACGTCATTTAAAACTTTGTTAAATACATTTGTCATGCTTTTCTCTTGCTAACTTGTCTTTTGTTACAGAAGTGTCTGCCATGACCCTTGCGATGAGTGATGACAGAGTATCATATCTTTTTGCCCCTCCCCAGGCTAGCAGATGACTCTCTAATTATAGGAGATAAGATACCCGCTTTGCCTTGATTAAACCTTGGGAACTAGCCAAACTTATCCACATAGCAGAATAGGAAGGCATTCCTGACACACCTGAGTCACATGATACTTAATTGTTTTTATTACAAGGCCTTTTGTGAGGACTTGTAAGCAGTGGGGAAATTAAGGTACTCACTCACCATTTCTTTCACAAATACTAATTAAATGCCTTTAGATGGCAGGTTCTATGTCAGGTTCTAGGCAAATTAATTGTTTTTGGTCTCTGACCTTAAAGATCTCATGATCTACTGAGGAAGACAACCATGAAGAGATCATTTAATTCAATTCAATTGGACTGAAGAAAAGACTGAGAAACAAAGACTGACCAACATAGTGAGACCCCATCTCTACAAAAACTAAGAAAAATAATCAGCCAGGCACAACAGCGTGCACCTATAGTTCCAGCTATTTGGTAGGCTGAGGCAGGAGGATTGCTTGAGCCCAGGTGTTGGAGACCAGCCTCAGCAACATAGTGAGACCCTGTCTCTACAAAAAATTTAGCCGGGTATGGTGGCATGCATTTGTAGTCCCAGCTACTCAGGAGACCGAGGCAGGAGGATTGCTTGGGCCCAGGAGGTTGAGGCTGCAATCGAAAGACCAGGCCACTACACTCCAGCCTGGGTGACAGAGTGAGACCTGTCTAAAGAAAAAAGAAGGCTGAGAAATGAGATGATAAAGATCTGGACTGATGCAGTGGTGAGAAAGATCCAATGGGAGAGGGAGGCTGAGAGATACTTCTGAAGTAGATGCAAATGGATTTCATAGGCAATTGGACACTGCAGAATGAGGGGGTGCAGTGTGGAGTAAGAAGTCCTTGGGCTCCTGTTAAGTAATTCTGACCTCTTATTTAAAATAATAATAATAAACTTGAAGTTTAAATGTCGATATTGCCGAAAGGAAACAACTGAGAAGGCAGTCCGACTTGATTTGGTGTCTACTGCTCCATGTGATCGTGTTTGAGTCAACCGACAGTGAAAGGATTTTGAACCTGGGTCCTTCTTGCGGGCCCCAAGGCAAGCCACAGCATGGCACTTACTTCTGAGGGGTGTCAAAGCTGTCCCTGGATGTCACACCCTAGGCTATCACAACCAAAGAAAAGACTCAGCACAGCTCGGGTGAGGCAAGGGTCAGAGAGAGACTGCAGCTGTGACCCCAGGGCTTTGAGTGTTCTGTGTCATGAATGAGAGTGTTGTTTTGCCTTTTTGGATGAGTACATGTGTGTTTTGGACAGCTTGTAGATTCTGGCAATCCTAGGAAGGGTGGGGCAGAGGACTTACCTCAGAAAAGGGAAGAAAACAAAGAACATAGGCAGAATAACTTGTCCAACACCAACAGCAAATGCACCATTTTCCTTCTGCAAAAATGAATCAAATGTCAAGATGAGGAAGACCCAATCAGTAGGACAGTGAAATGGTTGAGAGTATGGGCTCCAGAGTTAGATTAGCTGAATTCATCCTTCCTAGCCCTGAGATCCCGGACTGATTACCCAAGCTGTCTGAACTCTTAACAAGAGCCTGGCACATTGTAAGTGCTCAGTAAATATTAGCTTATACTATTCTAAGTAATTTTGGGCAGGAAATAGAAATCAGACAATTTTTCTAACCCTGAATAGGAAGCTAGGAAAAAATACTTTCAAAACAACACTGGAATAAAATTCCAAAAGCACAAGCGACAAAAGAAAAAAATAGCTAAATTGGGTATCTTCAAAATGAAAAACTGTGTGCTTCAAAGGACATCATTAAGGAAGTGAAAAGACAGCCCCCAAAATGAGAGAGAAACTGTGCAAATCATTATATCTAACAAAAGGTTTATATCTAAAACATAAAGACCTCTGGCCAGGCACAGCAGCTCATACCTGTAATCCCAGCATTTTGGGAGGCTGAGGCGGGCAGATTGCTTGAGCCCAGGACTTTGAGAACAGTCTGGGCAACATGGTGAAACTCCGTCTCTATAAAAATTACAGAAATTAGCCGGGCATGGTGGTGTGCACCAGTAGTCCCAGCTACTCAGGAGGATGAGGTGGGAGGATTTATTGAGCCTGGGAGATCAAGGCTGTGGCACTCCAGCCTGAGTAACAGAGAGAGACCGTGTCCCAGAACAAACAACAACAAAACAAAACAAACAAACAAAAAACACAAAAGCAAAGGAAAAAAAAAGAACTCTTACAATTCAATTATAAAAAAGACACAGAAACCAATGTTAAAATAGGTAAAGGACCTGAACAAGCATTTCTCCAAAGAAGATACATAGATGACCAGTAAACACATGAAAAGATGCTCATCTTCAGCCACCTTGGAAATGCAAATCAAAATCTTCACATACACTAGGATAACTATGATCAAAACAACAAATAATAATAAGTGTTGATAAGGATGTGGAGAAATTGGAATCTTTACACTCTGCTGATAGGAATCTAAAATGGTGCAGCCAAAAAGAGTCTGGCAGTTCCTGAAAGGTTTAAAATAGAGTTACCATAGAACACAGGAATTCTACTTCTATGTATATACCTACGAGAAAGGAAAGCATATGTTCACACAAACATGTACATGAATTTCATAGCTGCATTATATATAACAGCCAAAAAGTAGAAACAACCCAAATGTTCATCAACTGATGAATAGATCAACAAATGTGGGACAGCCATACAGTGAAATAACATTTGGCAGCAAAAATAAATGAAGCACTGATACGTGCTTGCAACATGGGTGAACCTTGAACACTTTATACTTAGTGAAAGAAGCTGATAGAGATGGGAAAAACCAAAGTGTTTTTCCTACTCTCACATACCACTCGACAGGAACTTCTGATAACAGATATGTAGGGGGGTTTCTTCACACACCACACAGTTCTTTTGTGGGTATTAACTGAGTGTCCTACAGTTTAACTCCATCCTGACACTATCTATCCCACAGGTTGAGGGCTCATTCTCACAAGACTGCCCCCGACTTCTGATACGAATTGTAATTTCTGACTGACTGGCTACATATAAATCAGGGTTCCCATGACCTCCTCCTTGGGTTTAATTTGCTAGACAGGTTCACAAAACTCAGGGAAATACTTACATTTACACATTTATTATAAAGGATATAACAAAAGATACAGATTGACAGAAAGATTGAAGAGATACATAGGGCAAGGTATGGGGGAGGGGACACAGATCTTCCATACCCTCTCTGGTGTACCAGCCCTCCACTTACCTCCAGATGTCCAGCAATCCAGTTTTGTGGGGGCTTTTATGGAGCCCTCATTATGTAGGCATGATTGATTACATCACTGGCCATTTGTGATCAACTTAACCTTCAGCCCCTCTCTCTTCCTCAGAGGTTGGGGGTTTGAAAGCTCACACCCTCTGATGACGTGGTTGGCTTCCTTGGCAGCTAGCCACCCCCAACCCTTACAATCCTGAGGCTATCTAGGAGATTCCAGCCACTAGTCATCTCATTAGCATACAAAAGCTACTGTCCTGTCTCCAGAGACTCCAAGGGTTTCAGGAGCTGTAGTGCCAGGAACCAGGGCAGAAACCAAATATATGTTTCTTACTGTATTATAATATTATAGAAACCAAACTCAAAAGACCACATTTTGTGTAATTTCATTTATATGGAATGTACAGAGTAAACAAATATTTAGAGACAGAAAGTAGATTAGTGGCTGCCAGGAACTGGCAGCACTGAAGAGGAATGAGGAGCGTATACAAATGAGAATGGAGTTTCTTTGCGGGGTAATGAAAATATTCTAAAATATAATAATGAGTATGGAGTCTCTTAGGGTAATGAAAATTGTAAAATCGATTGTTGCAATGGTTGCATAACTGTGACTATACTAAAATCGATTGATTTGCACATTGTAAATGGGTAAACTTTATTTCAATACAATTACAGGATAGAGAATATGAATACAGTAATTTGTATACTGTAACGGGTGAGCTATATTTCAATAAAGCTAGTTTTTTTAAAACACTAGAAGGAGGAGGCATCAGTATGTTAAGAATATAATTTTCCTGGTTAAGATATGTCATATGGTCAATATGTTTCAGATTAATGGATCAACATGAAATGAAAAATGTCCAGTGGGTGTACCAAAGATGTCCATCCATGGTCTTGGACGTTCTGCCTTTTAATGAATGACCCAGAGAAGTCCATTGCTCCCCCAGATCCACTCTCTACCCTGCTCTCTGTGGGGAGGCTGGCTTATACTAATCATGCCAATAAGCTCTCGTGGCTTATAGCTGGGTCTAGCCACAGGAAGCTCCAGCAGGAGATGCAATGGATGGAGGACATCTCCCTCCCTGCAGTCCAGCCTATGACTCCCTCATTATGACAGACAAGAAGGCTGCTTTACCTTGATCCTCAATCTTTTTGTCAGCTTGAAGTTACTAGCCCTGGACAACCCCTTGTGGTTTCCCAGCACCCTGGCCAGTTTCCTGTTGGAACACTAACCAAAACCCTGCCAGTGCATGAGTGACATAAAGCAGGATGCAAAGGACCTGGACTGAGAACAATAGAATGAAAATGACAAGATGGTAGTTAATGAAAAGTGCATGTGAAGATGTGGTTACTACACTATTTGAAGCTTTGATTATTGACTGTGAAGAGTTCAGATGATGCACTCCCTCCAAAATAAAATTCTAACTTCATACTATCCCAAATAAAAAAGTGTTTGCACTCTCTTCCTGGGGTTAGACCACTCTTAGAGTACTGTGTTCAGCTATAAATAACACATGAAAAAGTCATCTGTGTCAAATTACGGTAGATTTTAAAGCATCCATTTTACTTCCAGCCCCATCTCTTGGATACTCAAACATGAGCTAATGGGGGCTATGAAATCAGATAATTTGCTAAGTAGACATGGAACTATTTTAAAAATTGCCTTTCCCTTCCAATTCTTGAGACACTGTTTTTGAACCAAACTCCCACTTCCATTACAGTAAATTATTTCCCAAGGAGCTTCTGGAATCTTTATACACATAGACTTAGTGACTCACCCCACAGACTTGAAATAAACACAAACCTATGCGCACATTTTAGCCTGAAGCCTGATGCACACGAAAGAACTAATAAATAGAGCAGATCAGAAATCGTTTCTTATAAGCCTAGTTTTAAGTGTATGGCAAAATTCAAATTGAGATCAAATAAATAATATCCAAATGTTAGTGCTAGAAGTGGCTTTAATGTCGTTTAATTCAAGTCTCTGCTTTTATAAGTAGGAAAGGTGAGGCCCAGAGAGGCTAAGTCTTGCTTGAATTCACCAAGCTAATTGGTGGTAGAACCTAGACAAAGATCTCAGTTTTTCTGCATCTATTCACTGTGCTACTTTGCCTCCCTAATAAAATCACGCCTGTAAACACCAATTTGGAGGGGATTTGGCAAGTCTTATTATTTTCTCAATGTTTGTTGGCTATCTACAGTGTGATAAGACACTACCACATTTCCAAGACATTTATATACCTTATTTGAAGCTGAAAAATACAGTGTTTGTAATGTTTAACTGAGAGACTTTTAAAAGTTTTCTTGATTTTTCTTACGTATTCATTGCAAAAGCATTTATTGAGAAGCTATTAGGTGCTAGGTAATGTCCAAAGTACTAAGCAGTGAACAAACATTAAAAAAAATCCCTGCCTTCATAGAACTTACCTTGTAATTCTTATTTTTATATTTGGGGTAGACTTCAAGGGAATTAAGAGAATTCTTCCCCTACTTTTGTGATAGCCAGCATCTAAGATGGCCTCCAGTGACCTGCCTCCTGGTGACCACACTCCTGTGTAATGCCCTCCCAGAATGCCCATGCATCCTGGATAAGCAACAGAATACTGTAGAAGTGATAGTATATGACGGAGTTTTAGTCATAAAAGCACTGCAGCTCTGTTTTTGCTGCTCTTGCATCACTTCCTCAGGGAAAAGAACCCTCAAACAGCCCTAGGGAGGCCACAAGTTGGGAGGAACTGGGATCTCCTGTTAGCAGTCAGCACTCTCCAGCACGTGCACGAATTGTCTTCCAGCCTCTGTCAAGCCTCCATATGACCGCAGCCCAGGCTAACGTCTTGACTACAGCCTCATGAGGGACTCCAAGCAAAAACTACCAGCTAAATTGCTTCAAAATTCCTGACCCTCAGTGACTATGAGATATAGTAATGTCTATCATTCTTTTTTCTTTTTTTTTGAAAGGGAGTCTCGCTCTGTCACCCAGGCTGGAGTGCAGTGGTTCGATTTTGGCTCACTGCAGCCTCTGCCTCCTGGTTTCAAGCAATTCTCCTCTCAGCCTCCTGAGTAACTGGGATTACAGGTGTCTGCCACCACGCCCAGCTAATTTTTGTATTTTTAGTAGAGACAGGAGTTTTATCATCTGGGCCAGGCTGGTCTCAAATGCCTGACCTCAAGTAATCTGCCCACCTTGGCCTCCCAAAGTGCTGGGATTATAGGAATGAGCCACCACGCCCATTCTTTTACAACACTAAGATTTAGGGTAATTTGTTATGTGGCAATAGATAATTGACATACACCCTGAGTTTTAGGAAGGTTCCTTACAGAATAACCATCTGAGAAGCACCTGCATATTAAAAATGGAAAAGGAAGCAACATTTTCCAGCACTTATGAGTCATGAGAAAAGAGAATCAACTCAGTGGAAAAGATACATAAAGGCATTGGCTGTTTCAAATCCATCATTTTTTTTTTTTAATTTTAAAAGACGGGGTTCCACCACGTTGACTAGGATGGTCCGATCTCCTCACCTCGTGATCCACCCGCCTAGGCCTCCCAAAGTGCTGGGATTACAGGCGTGAGCCACTGCTTCCGGCCTCCTCAAACCCATCATTTTTGATCAAGAGTTCTATGTTTTCGGTGCTGTCAGAAATGTGGGGTTCTAAAATGTGAGTGGTAAAAATGCAAAAGTGGTACACTTTTATTATGTTGGAGAGAGGAAGAGACCCACAGGTGAGGAAAAGGCAATCTTCCCAACTATAATAAAGAAAGCTACAAAAATTAACCTAGGGTGGTTAAATTCAGCAGTGGGCCATGGCAACAGAAAAACACCACAAAAAGTACAACCACCAGCAAGATTGTTTACTAATTATTTATTTTCATCAAGAAAAGAAAAACATATCCTTGGTAACCTGCAATTCTCAATGAGCTAATTCACAGCAAGTCTTTCTCTGGGAAAAGAGATAATTAAATCTTTCTGAAATCTTTGCTCCCTAACAACAATGGTCATTAGGGTTGTTCACAAACATTCTTGTTCTCTTTTCTTCCTAACACATGGTGATTGTAATTTCCCCCACACCTGAAGGCACGGTCATGTGACTTGGCCAATGAAATGTATGTGGAAGCTGTAAAAGTCAAGACGCTTCAGTATCTTAAGTTTTTACCGTCATAGCAGCCAGCAATATTCCTATCGTGGTTGCTCTGTCAGCCTTGAGTCTGGAGGAAGGATGACAATGGTGTGGAATGAAGCTTCTAGCAGACCATGATACGGAACATCATGAATAAGAACTATATCTTCAAATTTAAGTCACTGAAATTTTGGGTTTACTTGTAACTGCAGTGTAGCCCAGCCTAGCCTGGTTGAAATAACTGATAAATAACAGAAGTTCATGTTCGTCAGTTCTGTCTCTTCAGATGCTGGATTAGCAGCTGTTGGGGCTCAGAAACGGCTACCCCAAAATACGGTGCTTTGACGTGCCGAATGGAGGAAGCAGCCTCAAGTTCTCTCTGACCTCCCCTGTACCCCGTCTCCGTCTTTCCCAAAGCACAGGATGAAGTTGTTCTCTATAGTTCCCTTATCTGCCTACAGTCCAGACTTGCCAACGGAAAAAACAAATACCTCTACTCCTTTCCTGAGTTTTAATTAACTGAACTCATATCACAGGAAGAAAGACAAGGCTGTCAACAAATCTGGACAGTGTTTTGTCACAAAACATGATCTGCTTTGTGGGCCCAACAGGCTTCTTCTCAGGCCATTACATGTTCTTGAAGCCTATTAAATTCCCCTGAAAATCACTTACTAACCCCGTTACATCACCCATACTTCCCCATCTCCCTTTCTCCGAAGAAGAAACATATAAAAACATCTAGACCCCATTTCATGGATAAAGAGGGGACAAGCTCTGTGATTTTCCTCCATGCACGTTAATAAATTTCTATATCTTTCCTTCTATTAATCGGCCTTTTGTCAGTTGATTTTCAGCGAACCTTTAGAGGGCAAAAGGGAAGTTTTCCTACAGCTTTCAACTCATGAGGAAGAGCTACTGTGTGTAAGAGTCTGGCTGCCAGCCAGGTGCCTTCCATCCTACATCTCAGTTGAATTCCACAATAAACCGGAAAGCAGCTATTGTTGAACTCATTTTACCTATAAAGAACCTGAGAAGCAAAGTGACTTGTCCCAGCTCATTGGCAAGCAGCAGAGCTAAGACAGGAAGTCAGGTTTTTTCCCCTTCCTTCCTTCCTTCCTTCCTTCCCTTCCTTCCTTCCTTCCTTCCTTTCTTCCTTCCTTCCTTCCTTCCTTTTTTTTGAGGCGGAGTCTTGCTCTGTTACCCAGGCTGGAGTGCAGTGGTGCAATCTCAGCTCACTGCAACCTCTGCCTCCCAGGTTCAAGCAATTCTCCTGCCTCAGCCTCCCGAGTAGCTGAGATTACAGGCGCCCACCACCACGCCTGCTAATTTTTGTATTTTTAATAGAGGCAGGGTTTCACCGTGTTGGCCAGAATGGTCTCAAACTCCTGACATCAGGTGATCTGCTCGCCTCAGCCTCCCAAAGTGCTGGAATTACAGGTGTGAGCCACCACGCCCAGCCAGAAGCCAGGTTTTCTGAGTATAAAACCCAAGCAGAGTCACTATGCTGTACTGAGGCCTCCTATTGCTGATTATGAACCGAAGTCATTTTATCCTACCTGATAACTCAGATATCACCTCCTCCTGAATTAGTCACTTTTATATGCTCCTCTTGTCTCTCTCCAAGAACTGAGCTGTGGGAAGCTTTCCCTCATCATATTCCTTCACTTAGAGATAACTGCGATTCTCTCACTCAATGGCAAGGAAAGAAATACTTGGTATGTGGCCCCTGAAAGGTATGTTAAGCATTTTATATACATTGCAATCTTGTTTAGTCTTTATACAAACTTATAACAGAAGTATTATAGATCTATTATAAAAGTGGGGAAACTGAAGCCGTGGCAGGTTATGTAAATTGTCTAAGGTCTTAGTTAATCATCATTGGTGGGTGAAGTTCAAGCCTGTGTCCACCCAAATCCAAACTCCTTTCCCGTTATAGCACCTCTTCCCACGGTGATATTTGCTGTTTGCTGTGTCTCAATTCTTTTTTATTTGGTTGGGAGTGCGGGACAGGCTCTCTGTTGCAGGGGGACAGGGCAACTCTGTTGCCCAGGCTAGAGTGCAGTGATATGTTCACAGCTCACTGCAGCCTTGAATTTCTGGGCTCAAGCTATCCTCCCACCTCAGCCTCTGGAGTTAGCTGGGACTACAGGTGTACGCCACCACACCCAGCAAAGTATTTAATATTTTAGTTTTTGTAGAGATGGGGCCTTGCTTTGTTGCCCAGGCTGGTCTCGAACTCCTGGCATCAAGTAATCCTCCTGCTTCAGCTTCCCAAAGTGCTGGGATTACAGGTGTGAGCCACTGCATCCATGCCTGGCCCTGCCTTCAGTTCTATTAGCACTTGGGTTTCCATCACCTTTATGATGGCACTTCAAGAAATGGGTCTAAACTATGGCATTTGGTGATTCATGAGTGGGCTCTACTAGCATTTAGTGAACTGAGATGAGGGAGGAGAGACACGCTGCCATAGTGAGACAGCCCATACAACGAAGAATTTTCTGTCATCATATGGGATCTTCTAATGTCCCAATGGATCAAGGTTCATGTATATGGAAAACCTGTTTATAAGTTCCAAGCCTAAGATCTAATTTCATTTTATATACAAATATGAACCACTTAGGAATGCAATCACCAGCTAAACAAAGGAAAGATTACATTCTGTTTTGTTGGGACTTTTTCAAGAAATGATCACCACTTCAGAAAATATATCACCTATTGCAAGGCTTCTCATGGTATTTGACTCACTATAATGCCACACCTGTATCAGTCTGCAATTGTAGCTGTCAGGTGCAAATATGTAGCATAGAAGCTTTGGCACATCTTTCAATAGACTTAGAATTGATCTCACTGAATTTTATGACTAAAGATTGTTTTAAAAATAGTTCATATTATTACCACCCTGCATTTGAACAAATTTAGCAATTGGATAAGAAATTCATAATAGAAAAATAATGAGATGGAAGGATTTTTATATTTTTGTGTTATTTGGAAGCTGCCCCCAGAGCTGTGCCACATAACCTCTGTGTAACTCTTAAGTTACTATTTCTTTGCACAGTTTATTATTGAGTTCCTGTTGTCCATCCAAGAGCATGGTCCCCAAGGTCATTTTAAGTACTGGCACCATAGATGCCACAAAGCACAAAGAGATTTTGAGAAAAGAGACACTACTCAGTCCCACGAAGTAGCATATATTTGTACATATAGAGAGACACTACGTTTATGACAAGACACAACTGTGGATATCAGAGTCCTCATGTTTTCAACTTTGCATTGTAATTTGTTTTGCATGTTATCCCTACTCCAATTAAATGGACACTTTCTCTAGTCTTACATGCATAAATTTAAATTTCTCTAAACTATATTTATTCTAGTGTGGCCTATACCCTTGTTCTTTCATTTTCTTATTTCTTGTATAGATATTCTTACTTATATCCTAACATTCATTATATAACATTTCTTATAATGCGTGCCACAACACACATTATAAGAAAGTGTAAGTGAGCCGGGCACAGTGGTTCACGCCTATAATCCCAGCACTTTGGGAGGTTGAGGCTGGTGGATCACCTGAGGTCAGGAGTTTGAGACCAGCCTGAATAACATGGTGAAAGCCCATCTCTGATGAAAATACAAAAATTTGCCGGGCATAGTGGCAGGCACCTGTAATCCCACCTACTTGAGAGGCTGAGGCAGGAGAATCGCTTGAAGCAGGGGCTGCAGTGAGCTGAAATTGTGCCATTGCACTCCAGCCTGGGTGACAGAGAGAGACTCCGTCCCCCCCACCAAAAAAAAAAAAAGAAAAAAGAAAGAAAGTGTAAGCAACTGACTACTTCAATGTGTTCTCATGTAACCTGGCCCAAGCAAAGTCTTCTAATACACGGTAACTTATTTTTACTCTCCTTTTATTGTTTTTTTTTTTTTAAATATGGTTAAGACTGAATATGGTTAATATGGTTAGTGCTGAAAATCTGTGTCCCAGAAAATTCCTCAGTCCAAGGAAAACCAGGATTGTTAGTCACTCTAGATAGTGTTGATTTTTTTGTTTCTGAAGTTATGTGAGTAGGCAGGCTTTATATATATATATATATATATATATTTTTTTTTTTTTTTTGAGACAGAGTCTCCATCTATAGCCCAGGCTGGAGAGCAGTGGTGCGACCTCAGCTCCCGGGTTAAAGCGATTCTCCTCCCTCAGGCTCCGAAGTAGCTGGGATTACAGGTGCCTGCCACCATGCCCAGCTAATTTTTGTATTTTTGTAGAGATGGGGGTCTTGCCATGTTGCCCCGGCTGGTCTCAAGCTCCTGGCCTCAAGCAATCTACCCATCTCAGCCTCTCAAAGTGTTGGGATTACAGGCGTGAGCCACTCTGCCTGGCCCACAGGTTTTATTATCTAAGTACTTAATTTCATGATGGCAAGAGAAGTGTTACAAATATTTGTTATAAGAAAGGTATATTGGGTCTCTGTGTATGGGTAGAGAACCACAGCCCTAGAGAAAGCCCTGATTCATGGAGTGGTTTAGGAACAAGATCTGTTCCTTCAGGCTTTCCAAAATGGGAAACAGTCAGGGCTGAGCCCCAGCCTTTCCTGCATAGGTAACATTTGCACCTGTGAAGCTGAGCTAGTATTTTGGGGTGGGCAGGTAAATCATAGAGCATTTGACAGCCATATTCCTAGCACTGACAGCCACTAGGATACATGTCCAAATGGGTACACAAGTTTGCTTTTGTTTTTTGTTTGTTTGCAAAATTGTAGAACAGGAAAAGTGAAAAATCTGGTTTTGCTGCCTTCCTTTTGATGCACTGATCCTCATGATCTTTATGTCCTCATGTTGAAAACTGTCCCCAAGAAGTCTAGAAGGTGGAAATATGTGTTCTGGCCTCAGAAGGACTTTGATTCCAATCCCTGCTCCGACTTACCATGTGTCTAAACTTCTTTTACTGTAAAATGAGGATGATGATAATAATGCATCTGTCTCACGGAGTTAATGTAAAGAATGCAATGGACTAATGTCACTCATTCTTGGCACAACACACAGTAGATGTGTAAAATATTTTATTTATTATTTTTCCTAGGCCTACCCAGCTCTACCCTTCCCAGTAGCAACTTGTGAGTCAAAATGAGGAATTCTCATTCCTCGACCTCCTCTATCACCTGGGCGACTAGTTTTCTGTGGCTCATAGGAAAGCATTCCACTTAGTGGAGCAACTCACTGAGTGGAGGGAGTCGCTGATAGACTGCCCTCTTAGCAGGCTGTAGGTATTTTAAAACTTATTACCCTCACCAGAAGATTATGTGTGAGATATTTTTTGAATTGAAGAGAGAATAGGAGCATATTTGCCAATGCCCCCTGTTATGGGCTACATTGTGATACTCCCAAATTTATATGTTGAAGCCAAAACTCCCAGTACCTCAGGATTTATTTGAAGATAGAGTCTTCGAAGTCATAATTAAGGCTAAAGGAGGCCACTAGGGTGGGCCCTAATCCAATATGACTGATTTCCTTATGAAAAGAGAATTAGGATGCAGACACACAAAGAGGGAAGACCACGTGAAGACAGAGAAGATGACCATCTGCAAGCCAAGGAGAGAGGCCTCAGAAGAAACCAACACTGCTAATACCTTGATCTAGGACTTCTTGCCTCCAGAATGGTGAGAAAATAGACTTCCATTGTTTAAGATGCCCAATCTGTGCTACTATGTTATGACAGCCCTAGAAAAATAAAACACTCCCTTATTTTTGTCATGGACCTTTTGTAGATTAAAGCTTCTGGGACCAGATTCCAGATTAGTTCTCCAAATTCTCTGTTCTGCTTTTTCATTCCATGGCAAACCCCAGAGCTTCAGTCTGTGGGGTTCACCATGAGGAGGAAAGAATTCTTTATTGAGCTTCTACACATGCATGACATTTAATCATCATGGTACTTACGGTGGTGGTTATGATTGCAGATTGGGAAACCGAGTATCACAGTGGTTATATATCTTGACTAATGCAATCATTTATTCAACAAGTGTTTATTGAACATCTATATCATATCTATATACCAGGCACTATGAGAGATGCTGGAGTCACATAGAACTAAAGAATTAGTTAGAAAAGCAGATTTTAAATAGGTAATTATGTAATTATAATAAATATTTATGAATGTGATAACTTATGGAGGAGCATAATATATCAATAGGAGAGCCAAATCAGCTTGGCTCCACCCAAAACAAACTTAGTGAGCACGTATTATATGCCAAACATTGTGCTAAGTGTTTGAGAAATATCAGGGAACATGACAGATACAGACTCTGTCCTCATAGAACTTCCATGTCTAAATGGAAAAGAAGATATCAAACAAGGCTTACAAATGAAAGAGATATGTTACAAGAGTTAACTTCAAGATTATATGTGAGCATTTTAGCAGAGGCGTATAATTTAGATAAGAAGTCCAGGTAGGCCTCCTGGAAGAATCACTATATACTGTGACCTGACCAATCAGGTAGCAGTGAGCCAGACAGAGGGTGCTGGAAGCTGTCTTCAGTGAGGTCATCTCCTGTTGACACAGAGCTTTCCTCCCTGTACATTTCTCTGAATGCATTTTTTCTCTGCCTGACTATAAACATGTTATTTAGGTAGAATATTGAACACTAACCAGAGAGCTATTTCAGTATTGTTTTATCTAGAATGGGACTTTACCTCTTAGGGCATAAGCCTGAGAGCTTTTCATCTCAGGTGACTTTAGATTGCTTCCTCTCCCCTACCATTCTGTTGATGGCAGACACTGGGAATTGGCTTATATAAAACCTTTTTCCTTATTGCCCTCTACTATAGAAGCCAGAAAGCCAAAATACTTATCTCCTGACTTAAATGTTGTGAGGCTACTAAGTCTGTCAACCTTAGGTGTTTTTGTTTGTTTTTCCCTTTTGTTTTCATTTGCAAAATATGTCCCCAACTGATTCATTCATTGTCTTACCTCTCTGGTAACAAAGAAACAGAGGCTTGAACCACTATACTTTAGCTTTGAAAGATTCCAGATACTTTCTAATTTCTGTTTCACATCAGGATATTCCTAGTTGGAAAGCTCTTGGCATTACAACAAATTCAAGCTGAATCATATTTGTTTAGACTATTATATTCAGGATTGCAGAGCCAGCTGCCTTTGAAGTGCTCTGATTTAAATACCTGGGGCTCTCATATTCAATGCTTCTTGTTAAAACAGGTAAAAGTATTCAGGAATGTGGCCCCTCCCAAAAGTTTGAACACAATAAAAAATGATGCAGATGGCTGGGTGAGGTGGCTCACACCTGTAATCCCAGCACTTTGGGAGGCCAAGGCAGGCGGATCACCTGAGGTCAGGAGTTCAAGACCAGCCTGACCAACATGGAGAAACCTCTGTCTCTACTAAAAATAGAAAAATTAGCTGGGCATGGTGCTGCATGCTGTAATCCCAGCTACTCGGAGGGGCTGAGGCAGGAGAATCGCTTGAACCTGGGAGGCAGAGGTTGTGGTGAGCCGAGGTTGGGCCATGGCACTCCAGCCTGGGCAATAAGAGCAAAACTCTGTCTCAAAAAATTAAAAAAAAAATGCAGATTAACTTTTAAAAAGTATAGATAGCCAAGCGTAGTGGTTCACATTTGTAATCCCAGCACTTTGGAAGGTCGAGCAAGCTAATTGCTTGAGCCTAGGAGTTTGAGACCAGCCTGGACAACATAGCAAGACCCCATCTCTACAAAGAATACAAAGATTAGCCAGGTGTGGTAGTGCACACCTGTAGTCCCAGCTACCCAGCAGGCTGTGGTGGGAGGATCTATTAAATCCAGGAGGTTGAGGCTGCAGTGAGCTGAGATCACACCTCTGCACTCCAGCCTGGATGAAAGAGTAAGGCCCTGTTTCTAAAATGAAAAAAAAGTATAGCTATAGGAAAAATGGAAAAGAAAAGAAAGGCAAAGGTACAAAAGCTACTTCCAGGTGGTGATTCAGATTATGCTTCCTTTTATAAGATCTAGGCGAATGGAAAATAAATCCTCCTGAATAAAGTCTTCGCTGGAGATAGAAAATTCCTTCAAATGACTCCTTTCTTCCAACTATTTTATCTTTTTCACAGAGAGGTGTTTAGAAAACAGATTTTGTAAGGCCATCACATTGTTTTGCAGTATAATTTCAAAAGTAGTCTCTCTTTTTTTCCTTTTTGAGACAAGGTCTCACTCTGTCACCCAGACTGTGTAGTGCAGTGGCATGGTCATGGCTCACTGTAGTTTTGACCTCCTGCTCAAACGATCCTCCTGCCTTAGCCTCCTGAGTAGCTAGGACTACAGGCATGTGCCACCATACCTGGCTAATTTTTAAGTTTTTTGTAGAGAGGAGGATCTTGCTGTGTTCCTCAGGCTAGTCTCCAACTCCTGGGCACAAGCCATCTTCCTGCTTCAGCCTCCTAAAGTGTTAGGATCACAGGTGTATGACACCATGCCTAACAAAAAGTATTCTCTTACTGAAACAAATCCACCTTTTTGTTTGTAAGAATCTTTCCCCTTGGAACACAGTATCAGAGCTTGCAAATCAAAACTACATGTTTACCTTATCTTAGAATAAATTGATTCAAAAATTTTGATCTTTGTAAAGTTGATCTTTCAAGAGCCAGATTAACCACCTGGATTCAGTAGTGGGTCCTGTGTGTTGCCTGCCTAACCAGCTGAATTGGAGACCACATGAGCTGAATTTCCTGGTTTGGCCAGAACCTCTCTTTGTGGGCAGAGAGGAAATGAAAGCAGCAGAAAATATGGAGATAAGATCAACCACCTCCCCTAGTGAGATCTGAGAGACTCCCTTGCCCCAAATCTCTTCCTGTTGGATACTTGACAGGGGCCACTGCTTTGGAATAAGTCAGCAAAGATCACTGGCGGACAGAGAATGGAAAGGCTCCTTTGGTTTTAAGGAGGAGAGAAACACTGAGGCCCTCTAGGAAAGAGAGTGTTTATCATAGATACACAAACTGGAACCAGAAAACTGTTTGGGGATTGAGGGAGCTCCAGGGACTGATTTTCCTTTATCTTTCTCATAGCCAGGATCATCTCCCTCTTGTTATCTTTCTGCTTTTTTCCTATGTTTTCCTCTTTTTATCAAGAGGCCAATCCCTCAATCCAAATGCCTGAGAGAGCTAGTGCAGATGCATTTGTTCCGTGATGCTGCCCTTTGGGTAGAGCTCTTTGCCCGAGGCATCTTCATGAGTCATTAACCAACTGATGGAAAGCCTGCCTCAGGCCAGCCATCTACCTCTGGTCCACTTAGTGGTCACTTGTGCGTAGACACCAGCCTAAGGTAACTTCCCTGATCCTGGGTACTATGGATGCGGCAATTTATACTAAAAGCAACTGTTGGATGACAGTCCCTGGGATCTGCATTTAGTCTGAGTCCCAATGCGATCACATGTCTTATTTGTTTGACCACTTAGTACTCAGATTTCTTCTTCTGTGAATAGGGGATAATAATGAAACCAACTTCACAGGGTTTAGTGAGGCTCCACCAGAGTAATATATAAGTGAAAGGGCTTTGTAAACTGTTAAATATTATTACTAATGATATTATTATCAATGAGAGATAACCTCTTAAGCCATTTTGACCCCTTTGGCTTCTCAGGCTAGTCATTCATCTTAAAAAGGAACATGGCAGGGAGCAAATGGGGAGTGACAGGGGCCAGGAATCTCGTTACCCTGTGTTAAGGGATGTCCAGAGACAGCTAGCCAGGAGTCCTGGTCCCCAGGGTCTCACAAAGCTCTGGGTTCTTGATGTGTATGTGTATAAAATGAGGGGGAAGAAAGGACCCCTCTTCTCCTCCCCTCTACTGACACCTCCCTTTTCACTGATAACGCCTCCAAATTTCTTTAAAGACAGAGAGAAGCAGATGAGAAGTAAGAAAATTAAAGTTGAGCCGGGCGCGGTGGCTCACGCCTGTAATCCCAGCACTTTAGGAGGCCGAGGCGGGTGGATCACGAGGTCAAGAGATCGAGACCATCCCGGTCAACATGGTGAAACCCCGTCTCTACTAAAAATACAAAAAATTAGCCGGGCGTGGTGGCTCACGCCTGTAATCCCAGCACTTTGGGAGGCCGAGGCGGGTGGATCACGAGGTCAAGAGATCGAGACCATTCCGGTCAACATGGTGAAACCCCGTCTCTACTAAAAATAAAAAAAAATTAGCTGGGCATGGTGGCGCGTGCCTGTAATCCCAGCTACTCAGGAGGCTGAGACAGGAGAATTGCTTGAACCCAGGAGGCAGAGGTTGCGGTGAGCCGAGATCGCGCCATTGCACTCCAGCCTGGGTAACAAGAGCGAAACTCCGTCTCGGAAAAAAAAAAAAAAAAAAAATACAAAAAATTAGCTGGGGACGGTGGCGCGTGCCTGTAATCCCAGCTACTCAGGAGGCTGAGGCAGGAGAATTGCCTGAACTCAGGAGGCTGAGGCAGGAGAATTGCCTGAACCCAGGAGGCGGAGGTTGCGGTGAGCCGAGATCGCGCCATTGCACTCCAGCCTGGGTAACAAGAGCGAAACTCTGTCTCAAAAAAAAAAAAAAAAAAAAAAAAAAAAAAAGAAAGAAAATTAAAGTTGAAAACAGAGAGATGTTAGTGACTAGGCAGAAGTAATAAGAT
Source organism: Aotus nancymaae (assembly GCF_030222135.1). NCBI lineage: Eukaryota > Metazoa > Chordata > Mammalia > Primates > Aotidae > Aotus > Aotus nancymaae. The sequence continues at coordinate 52,648,322 of NW_026988418.1, forward strand.
ACTGGGTGTGAGTTCCCTAGAAGGGCAGGGCAGTTCAGCCCACAGAACTCAATTGCTGGGGAATTTCGGCTCACACTAAACATCCTGCAGCTGCCAGTAAATGGCAAGCCCTTTGTATGAAATGTGGCCCTGACCTTGGGCAGAGCTGTGTGTGAGCACCCCTGGACCCCCTGACTCACAGCTGTGGCAGCTAAACAAGGGTGGAGCACTGGACGGAGTACAGTGGCTTTGTTATTAGGCTCACCAAGTCCCTCACTACACAAGGGGAAAGATGGAAAAGAGGCTGGAGGGATACTTCTTTAATAAGCCTCCTGTCCCAAATCTGAAACCTGGGTCCTGTTTGAATAGGCTCAAGTTGCTTCTATCTAGGCAGTCATGTACAAATGATCTGTGTGCTGCAGAAATTCATAATTTATTTATAAAAGCACATTTTCAAAAACACACTGCAAACTGGAATGTCTTGGTGCAGCACAGACTAGCTACTAAATTCTGATGGCCTAGATGGACCTCAACAGAGCCATGTGGTGTGGGAAGATTAAATACGGAGGAAGAAAAGTAGAAGCAAACTTTCGATATGTTTCTTTGAGAAGAGTATAGGAAGGTCAGCAAGGGGAGATAGGGAAGTGAAGAAGTCCGTGAATCATTCTCCTCTATATTTGGCTAATTTCCTCATTGGCATTGGCAGATATGACTTCAAAGTCCCGGGGTCCTGACTTTCTTTTTCCAGGGTGTTTCATTCTCTGTTAATTAGGACATTGGAAGAATTGTCATGATAATTATAATGTCTAGACTAGGGGAACTACAGGAGGCAGTAAGAGAATATTTAATTGCAGAGTGAGAAGACACATGAAGATGACTGGATTGTGAAAGTCTCTCCTTAGAACAATGCCACACGAAGCTGTGTTTCACAGGATTGCTCTGACATTGCCTGTTGCGTAAGGGGACTCTTTGATGTTTTCTCTGAGCATTTAGTGTTTTTGAAATTCCCATTTCCTTGAGAAGATAATAAGGATCTGCAGAAAAAGTGGGGCTGCAGTGCTCTGATGTTTATCAGCTTTACTCTCAGAGTTGGTCACTTAAAGGGTGGTAGGGGTGGATGCTCTCAGAGTTTCTTGCCCAGACTAAAAGATACTGGCTGATTCTTTTGGAGAGGTAGGAAAACTGATTAGGCAGGGAAATCTCTCACCTTGCCAAGTTTGGTCATCATATTTCCCCTCCCGCAATTCAATTGTATGCTTTTTCCAGTTTGTTAGTGAAAGTATGGCTCAGAATGTTTTCCTTTCCAACACAGTCAATCCTTGCTTATTGGTATCCAATTAACTAGGAGAAGACAAAATGATTGGTATTATAATGATGGCTGCAATGTGCCAGACCATCTCCAATTACCTTGTATTTTCTCCAAATGGAATTATCACTGTTGTTTCTGCTGATGATGCCTGTAAAACTAGCTTATTATAAAAATTCAACATTGAGAACTGGGATAGTGAAAAATCCCTTTACAAACATTTCACCTCACAGTTGACCTTCCAGTTAACCACTCTATAGACTAGATCCCTTGGAAATTTTCATGCACATAAATATACACATGTATGTATACTACAGACTATATATATGCAAATGAGATGACATACAACCTGTAAGTAACCTGCCTTTTCACTTTATATGTTATAAACATACATATCAAACATATAGAACTACCTCAACCTTTTCAGTGATTACACATTTTTTTTTTTTTTTTTTTGAGACAGGGTTTTGCTCTGTCACCCAGGCTGGAGTGCAGTGGCGTGATCATGGCTCACTGTAGCCTCAACCTCCTGGGCTCAAGTGATTCTCTTGCCTCAGCCTCCTGAGTAGCTGGGACTACAGGCACATGCCACCATGCCTGGCTAATTTAGTTTTTGTAGAGACGGGGTCTCACTATGTTGACTAGTCTGGTCTTGAACTCTTGACCTCAAGTGATTCTCTCACCTTGGCTTCCCAAAATGCTGGGATCACAGGCGTGAGTCACCACTCTCTTAGCCTCCCAAAGTGCTAAGATTACACCCAGCCTCCAATTTTTTTTTTTTTTTTTTTTCTGAGATGGAGTCTCCCTCTGTCTCCAGGTCAGAGTGCAGTGGCACAATCTCGGCTCTCTGTAACCTCCGACTCCCTGGTTCAAGTGATTCTCCTGCTTCAGCCTCCCAAGTAGCTGAGATTACAGGCATGCGCCACCATGCCCAGCTAATTTTTATATTTTTAGTAGAGACAGGGTTTCACCATGTTGGCCAGGATGGTCTCGATCTCCTGACCTTGTGATCCACCCGCCTCGGCCTCCCAAAGTGCTGGAATTACAGGTGTGAGCCACTGCTCACAATATATATTTTTTAATGCCAATGTTTCATGCTATTAATCAATGTATAGTAACCAGATATTCCATCTCAACCATTTTTAAAATTTTTAAATAGTGTTTATATGGATGTCCTATCATCCTTATCTAGGCATTCCCTGGTTTTGAAGGCAAACCATTTTGAGATATTTTAAATATTTCATTTTAGCATCAAGAATAATTTTCTCAATGTGGGGACTTGAGTTTGAAATTTATATTTGACAATATTCTCAAGTAAAAATTAGAAGATTCTAATATTGAACCTTTTAATTCACTGGCAATGTACAGCTCCCTAGACAAGAATCTGGAAGGATGGAGAGAGGCTAAGGAACACAAGATGTGTCCCTCATAAATAAGAAATTTTGGTAAGTCACAGCTGTCCTTCATTTTCAGATAAATTAATAAGAATCAATGGAAGCTCTTAGTGCATCATAGGGCTGCCTCCTAGGAAGGGGTGCATTTTCAACATGATTCAAAGAAATGATTATAACAGATTATTGCCATGGTTTTTGAAGGTTGAACATGGCTTTCTTATTAGACTCTCCAGTTACATCCTCTAGAGGATACTCTCTGTTGCCCTGGGGGGATAATATCTGAGTAGAGTTACAGAAGGCAATTGTAGGATATGGAGGAGGAAGGCCCTCTCCCTCATTACTTTGTGCTTTAAAAATTAAATAAACAGTCAAGTTTACTGTTAACATTTTTCTTTCTTCTTTCCAGTTTCTGGAAGCAAAAAACAATAAAGAGTTAAAGAGCATGGGAAAAATTCCTTTTGCTTCATATATATATATATATATATATATATATTTGTTTGTTTTTGTTTTTTTTGAGATGGAGTCTCACTCTGTCACCTGGGCTGGGGTGCAGTGGCACAATCTCAGCTCACTGCAACCTCCACTTCCCAGGTTCAAGCAATTAATTCTCCTGCCTCAGCCTCCCAAGTAGCTGAGACTACAGGTGCACACTGCCATGCCTGGCTAATTTTTTTTGTATTTTAGTAGAGACAGGGTTTCACCATGTTGCCCAGGCTGGTCTTGAACTCCTGATCTCAGGCAATCCACCCGCCTCAGCCCCCCAAAGTGCTGGCATTACAGGACCGTTGTGGTCGGTCCCTTTTGCCTAATATTTATTAATTTACTGAATGAAACATCATACACCTATGACCTTTCTTCTTTTAGCAATTCATAACAGCATGAATATTTAGGAATAAGAAAACTTTGAGGAGAAAGATTTATTATGTAAATAGGAACATCTACTACCTCCCTCATGAAGAGGGATATTTAATTCTAAAGCCAGGGCATATATTTTGCCAAAACAAGTAGAGCCAGGCCTGCTGTCTGTATCAGCTCCACCCAGGCAGGTTTCGGGTAAGGGAGGGAGTGAAGAGGGAAGGTAAGTCCCCAGAGTTCTCTTATCTCAGCCACAGCAAGTAGATCCCTGAAAAAAGCAGGAGCAGACACTTTTCCAGCTAGTCCTCTTAGCCTCCTACCCTATGCTGTCCTTTCTCTAGGCCTCCTTTTAGAATTTCTGAAAAGGATGTGGTCAGAGAGGCTTGGAGAGGATTGAGAGGGAAACAGTGATTCCAGACTCAGGATGGGGTCAGAAGACTCCTCAGGTCACCCTTGCTTGTTTCCGAGTCATAACGCTCTCATTTGTTAGCTGAATGACCTTGGACAAGTACCTTCTACCTTTCTATTAAAACAACGCATTTTCCTACCATCATGTGATTCTTTAAGAACAAGTAAGAGAATTGTATTGATCAGAATAACCTGTTTCTAGAAATATCTGGGGCAGGAAGGCCACTGATTGATGGAAAGCACTCTTTCTTTTTCCCTGAGCACTAGAACTAGCCCAGTAATGCTGCATATACTTTTCCTTTCTTCGAGCCAGATCTCAACTAGTATACTCTAGTATCTACGAAATTGTTTGAAAGATGAAGTAAGTTTCTTTTTTGAGACAGGAAAGTGAACCTATATGCACTCACCTTCTCCCATGACCTCGTCGAAATAAAAGTAAATAAGCACAAGGGGGAGAAAAGCATGTAGTAGGGAGCAGTAGAAAGCAATAAACTGGAAATTTCAACAAATTTCTAAAAGAAGGTGGAAGGGGAGAGTTAATGGTTAAATTGGGCAGAAAATGCCACAGCCTAGAATACACAATGATAAAATGACAATTGGAAACTTAAGAGAAACAATTCTGAACAATAAAGTCACAGACCACACATGAAGCAAACTACAACTGGGCAGGAATATAAACAATTAAGAGAGTCTATGAAAAGGCAATTCATTTGACCTTGATGCTAGAAATAGCCTCATTTGAGAGACCCAGGGGTTATAACATTAAGTCCATAGAAAAGAAAATATCCTAACATATTAACATTGAACAATGTTTATATTAATCATAATTGAGTATGTGCAGTATATTGGATTTTTTCTTTTCTTTTTTTGGAGACACAGTCTCTCTCTGCCACCTAGGTTGGATTGCAGTGCATAATCTTGGCTCACGGCAACCTCCATCTCCCAGGTTCAAGCGATTCTCCTGTCTCAGCCTTCCCAGTAGCTGGGACTACAGGTGCCCACCACCATGTCCAGCTGATTTTTTGTATTTTTAGTAGAGGCAAGGTTTCACCATGTTGCCCAGGTTGGTCTTAAACTCCTGAGCACAGGCAATTGCCCGCCTCGGCCTCCAAAACTGCTAGGATTACAGGCGTGAGCCACCGTGCCCAGCCTGTTTTTATTTTTTAAAAAATTTTAAATAACTTTATTTTTCAGAACTGTTTGACTTACGGAAAAATTGCAAGATAGTACAGAGAGTTCCCATATACCCTACAGTCAGTTTCCCTGTTATTAACATCTTACATTAGTATAGCCCATTTGTTACATTAATGAATGAGTACCAATACGTTATTAATAACTAAAGTTCATACCCTATGCAGATTGTTTTAGTTTCTCCCTAATGTCTCTTTTCTATTCTAGAATCCCGTCGCATCCAGGATATCACATTGCATTTAGCTGTCATGTCTTCTCAGGCTCCTCTAGGCTATAGCAGTTTCTCAGGCTTTTCTTGTTTTTGATGATTTTGACAGTTTTGAGGACTACTGATTAGGGTTTTGTAGACTGTCGCTCACTTGGGATTTTTAAAATTGTTTTCTTCTTATTAGGCTGCGTGATTGGTTTTGTGAGGAGAACCGAAAAGGTAAGGTGCCATTTTTATCACATCAAATCAAGAGCACATTCATACTATGTATTGATAGCACATACTATCAATATGACCTCAATCACCTGGCCGAGCGAGTGTTTACCAGGTTTCTCCAATGTATAGTTAGTTCTCTCCCTTTCCTTACTACACTTTTTGGAAGGAATTATATAGTTTCTTAAACTTCTAAAGTCAACCTATAGAAAAAGTAGAAAATAGTTTTTTACGATGGCAGTACAATAGAAATATTAACAATTTTGTTAGTTGTAAAGTATAGCTGACAAAAATAGAAGCGAGAGGAAAAGTGCAGGAATGGGAAGCGGAACCACTGCTTCATTTTATAGAAGAGAAAGCCCACAGACATGCTATTAAAAAGAAATAGAAATGTGAGTATTTAGAAATATAAAGGTTTAGTTCCAAAAGGGGAAATGAAATATATGATTACTGCTGTTAAACATTGGGAAGAAGAGGGCAATATGAGAGACGTGCTCATTTTAAAACTGTGGAATTAACTGCTATTGACTAAAGGTTGGTAAACCAACACGAGCAATATAGAGTGCAATGGAAGTAAACACCAAGTGATCTCATACCCGATGAAACAAGGAAGTTTTTCTCTCCGGAAGAACTGGAGCTGAGCAAGGGGAGGGAGGAAAGGCTGTTGCTTTTCAATGGAAGTTCTTTTATACAATGTGATTTATTACCATGTGCACAGATTATTTGCTTTAAAACAAAAGATGATGTATAGGGTAGTACCAGGACTCCTACTAGAGAAGCTAGTATGACCCCTTTTTTGGGTAGCACCCAGCTTCAGTTACAGCAAACCAGTGAACTGCCTAACCTTCATCCACACAAACCACATTACAATGTGGTGTTTTGTTGAGGCAGGAACCTCACATGTGAGGCAGTGAAAGGAGCAACTGTCTTAGGTCTTTGATTTGTAGGAAAGGCATTAAAAAAAGAACTTCCTTTGTTTCCCTGGGATTAAAGACTAGAAAGATTTCAGTTACAAAAAAAGAAATTGGCTGAAAGATGTAACAAATTGTCTCTGGTTGCAAAGTATTGGCAATCAGTGGAAATCCTCTGTGTGTTTCCTGTGGTTAGCATTTATACAACATGTTTCAAGTTTAAAAGACCTTTACTGCCATTAGCTAATTATCTCCCAAGGGCTGCAGGGTAGTTAGAGGAAATATTGGAACCAATCCAGCTTTTAGAGCTCTAAGTTGTATACACACATACAACTGTAGCAACCCTGATTCAGGGTGTAGTTGTTACATTATTTCCCACAAATAGATCAATCAGTTAATGTATGGTTATTCAATCTCTGAAGTTCTTTTTCGAGGCTTCACATTTTCTTCTCAAGAAGTACAAGTTACTGAAAGAGAAGAGCACTTATTCTAATAACACCTCTCCTAAATGTCTTGAAAATAAGTAAACATTATTGATAGTTTTAGGTTCATCATCAAATCAGAATCCCTGAAGTGAGGCCTGAGCTTGGCACTCCAGAAGTGCTCTGGGTGATTCCAGAGAAGAGCCACTATCAAGAACCATAGACTTAAATGGCCAGTAGAGGTTCCTCACACCCACCATCAATAACTATCTCTCCAAAAAGAATGAAACACAATATTTGACTATAGAGAACTTTTTATAAGCACTAATTGTTAATAAATATTAAATCTTGTTTTATGCCAAATATATATTTTACATTACCAAAGTGCTCAAGAAATTTGGAGGATACAGAAAAATAAATATGCATGTATATATAAAAAGTCATCACAAAAAGAATCCTTGTTCTTGTTTTGGATTCTTCGTTCCACTTTATTTTAATACCTCGTCTTTTCTTTCTTTCTTTCTTGATTTTTTTATTTTTATTATTTATTTATTTATTTATTTTTTGAGACGGAGTTTCGCTCTTGTTACCCAGGCTGGAGTGCAATGGCGCGATCTTGGCTCACCGCAACCTCCGCCTCCTGGGTTCAAGCAATTCTCCTGCCTCAGCCTCCCGAGTAGCTGGGACTACAGGCGAGCGCCACCATGCCCAGCTAATTTTTTGTATTTTTAGTAGAGACGGGGTTTCACCATGTTGACCAGGATGGTCTCGATCTCTTGACCTCGTGATCCACCCGCCTCGGCCTCCCAAAATGCTGGGATTACAGGCGTGAGCCACTGCGCCCAGCCTTTCTTTCTTTATTTCTTCCTCTTTCTTTCTTTTTTCTTTCCTTCCTTCCTTCTTTCATTCTTTTTTCTTTTTGAGACAGGGTCTCTGTCATCCAGGCTGGAGTGTAGCCACGTTGCACGCTCACAGTTCACTGCAACCTTGAGCTCACAGACTCAAGCGATCCTCCTGCCTTAGCTTCCCAAGTAGAATAGCTGGGACTACAGGCACACACCATCATACCAGGCTTGCTTTGTCTTTTAAGAAAATTTATTGACATAGCAGTTATCGAATTTCATACTGGCTCCAAACAGCAATAGACCTAAGCAATTTTATATCTTGCTTTTCAAATTTGCCATTATAGTGAGCATTTTTCACTGTTTCATGCTTTAAAAGTCATCTCTGAAAATGAAATGAGGCAAACAGGAAAGTTTCTATCCATGGTTACGCCAAAATAGAAATACAGGCACTTGCAGAGGACAGGCCAAAAGTATTCTCTGCTTTGGTGTTCCTTTAGAATTCTTCAGATCATCAGGAACTAGAACTTGAACTCAATTTCTGTAGCCACATTCTAACTATATTTGGTGTGTGATGCCCTCTACTGGCTATTCTAGGATGGTGCCTTTTCCGTTTGTAAACTAAGAACTCTAAAGAAGGGGGTTTAGATTGTGTCCATGCATGTTTGAATGTTCTATGTCTGTATTTTTATTTATAGGTGTTGCCTTCATGTAATTGAAGCTATATGAACACAGGAACTGGCTGTGTGTCTGTTTTCTTTTTATTCATTCAAGAAACATTTTAAAGAATTGACTACATGCCAGGCATGGCACTAGGGGGCTGCAGGCACAAAGATGAAATCTCTGCCTTCAAGTGGCTCATTATCTTAACTATTGGGAGAGACACGGTCAGGCAGGGGAACCTACTCAACATGCCTTGAATATTCCAGCAGAAGAACTTGATTCTCTGTAGACAGTTGTCTTTCTCCATCTAGAAAAATCATCCTCTCCAATGAAGTGTCCAGCTTTTGGAACAACACATGTGGCAGAGCCAGGAAGAAACAGAACACCATCTTAGGAGGACAGATCCAGCAAATCAATTCTGGCGATCAGTGGGGTTGACAGGTGTCACAGCCAGCTTGCTCTCAATTTACTTGGTAAATTAAAATTTACAATGGAATATAACACAAGAGTAAGAGAAAATGAATGACAATTATTCAGAGTTGTAATTGAGTTCCTATAAGGGAATGTACTTCATTTTCCAGAAAAGTGTACTTTATATAATGCGTAACCAATAAAGGAAGGTATCAATTACATTTTGAAAGCACTTTGCATTTGGAACTTTACCTTGCTTTCTTGGAAAATAAATTCATATAAAATAAACCGGTTTTTTTTTTTTTCTCAATCTGAGGAAGGTCTAGAGCTCAGGACAAAGCATTCATGATCACTTACATAGTTACCTTATGTGTATTAATAGTTCTGTTTGACTGCATTATGCACAATCATGTAAAAATCCTCTATAGATTAGCAAAGTCTTTTTTCTTTTTTTTTTTTGAGACGGAGTCTTGCTCTGTCGCCAGCGTCAGGCTGGAGTGCAGTGGCACAATCTCGGCTCACTGCAACCTCCGCCTCCTGGGTTCAAGCGATTCTTCCGCCTAAGCCTCCCGAGTAGCTGGGACCACAGGCACGTGCCACCACTCCCAGCTAATTTTTTTTGTATTTTTAGTAGAGACAGGGTTTTACCATGTTGGCCAGGATAGTTTCGATCTCTTGACCTCGTGATCCACCCACCTCGGCCTCCCAAAGTGCTGGGATTACAGGTGTGAGCCACCGCACCGACAAGTCTTTTTTTTTTTTTTTTAACTGAGGTCCCTGATGATGGTATTGGGTCCACAAGGTTGGCTCTATACACCAATAGACCTAAGCATGACTAAACAATATTTATCATAAACATGAAGCCAGCAATTGCTGGTTGTGTGGTCTTGAGTGAGTTACTTAACTTCTCATTAGTTTTTCTTTTTTTAGGAAAGGGTATAACCTACCTTATTGTAAAGAAATAGGCATGTAAAGTATCCATCAAAATTCCTAGCACACAGTAGCTGCTCAGTAGAGCACAGTAGGTACTTCAAAATGATGGAGATGCAAGCTTAAGCTCTGGAGCCAGGCTGACTGGATTTGAATCTTGGCTCTATGCTTCATTAGCGTTGTGACTTTGAACAAATCTTTACCTTTCTGGATCAGTTTCCTCATTGATAAATTGAGGAGGATAATAATACTTGCAATCATAGCATTGTTGAGCAGATAAAATTAGTTAACACCTGTAAAGTGCTTTGGAACATTTATGAACATACAGGGCTTAATAAAGGTTAATTATAACTTATATTACTATTCCTTTCAGCTTTTAGAGACACTTGCATCTTTTTGTAGTTCTATGTTAAAACCAGGCAGAGATATCTTACCATGTATAAAATGTATTTCACTTAATGCTGTCACAGCAGCTGTTTTCAGCAGTTTTCCATTATTGTGGCCCTGTAACTAGCTCTCTTTTGATATGTCCTCAGATCCTCAGTAGAAATCACTTTAAGTTTGGCTGCTTAACTATACAATAGTAATTGTTAGTTTCTGACTTCCCCTCTAAGGATCTATGGATTCCCTAAAGAACATGGAGGAAGAATTATTTGGTGGCAAATTAGAAAAGCATTGTATGGATCAAGACTCTCCTTTGCAACCCTATTGTCACTTTCTTTCCAACGTAATTGTACAACACAGTAATTTTCTGCAGAAGCAGCTCTGGCACCTCATTTCAGCCTGTTTTTTCATCATTTGGTTGATGTTCCTCTCCTTCAACATACATGGTGACAATGTGCTATGTACAGGCCATACAAAGGGTTGCAAAGGGTCTCCATACCCCAAGAGTGTGAATGAGGAGCAAGGCAAGGATATAACCAACTCACTCACTAATTGTAGCAAAAATCCAACTGTGATAAACCGCTCATAAGGTTACACAGAGTGAAGGGGATTCCGAGTAAGAACTTAGGGAGAGGTTTACAAAGAGGCAACACTTATATTGAGCCTGAAGTATGGCAAAGGAAGAGAGGAAACATGATTGAGGCAGAGAGTTCAACATGAGCAACGGCTGGGGAATGTGAAAATACACAGCTTATTCGGGGAACAGCAGATGGGCTTATGCGGTTAGAGCAGAAGGAATGTAGGCAGATGGTTAGGAGAGGAGGAACAAAGGTCCCTGGCTCCTCAGGGAGTCGGTTCACCTGGCTCTTTTCAGGTTCCAAGGTGTGGCTTCTCTGACAACTCCCTCAGGATCAGGTCCTAGGTGTGATCTCACATTTCCTCCTTTTCCTGGCAGTCTTGTCTTGACCTCAGCCCCTATATCCTTTTACCTCTTCACATGAAAGGCCCTATTCTTTTTTATTTCACATCAGACTTTGTTGGTCTGGCATTATTTACCTGCCATCTGTTGTAAAATATATGGAAGATGAAATGGCATAAGGCTTTGTCAAAGCGTTGGCCCTTTAAGATAAAAATCTGAGCCAAACAAAGTAAGAACAGGACAGGCAGCCTAGGTAGACTGTGGGGGGTGGGAGAGAGATAACTGTGAAGTAAGAAAATGATGCTTGGTACATAGATGGTGTTCAGTCAATATTTGTAGAATAAATGAATTAGAAGACAGCTTGATAGACTCTCATGTATTGCAGGATATCTCTGTGTATGGCCATCTGCCTCTGGAAGAGCACCTCCTATTTGGAAAAGAGGAGGGGAAAGAGGAAGGAAGGGGAGAAAAGATATGTGTGTTCTGGCTCTCCATGCATTTGTGCAAAGGTCAGGTTTGTTCTTGAGTTAGGAATTCCTTGTCTGGCAGTCTTCTCTTTTAGGGAATAAGGGTGTGTGTGTTTGTGTGTGTGAGAGAGAGTGTGTGTGTGCGTGCATACGTGCACACATACACACATGACATACAAATACAGTGACCCAATATTTATTTCCTTCTAGTCATGCCAACACCTAAAGACCTCAAGCTATAAAATCATTTCTTTGCCAGAAGGTAACCTGGGGGAAAATAATAAGAAAAAAAAGCTAAAATCATTCAGTGAGAACTCAATTTTCTTGGTAAACATATGTTTTGCACTTAAGATACAAAGAAGTCTTGATTCTAATCTCAAAGAGCTTTTAATGTGGGAAGACATGAAGCCAGAATATTTAATGCAGGGAGATACTGCAGTCACAGAACTCGAGGCCTTGCTCCTCCAAGTGTGGCTCCACCAGCGGCAGCATCTCCTGGAAGGTTGTTAGAAATGCAGACTCTCCAGTTCCACCCCAGACTGACTGAAAGTGATTTTGTCTTAACAAGTCCTTAGGTGAATCATATGCATGTTAATATTTGAGAAGTACTGGCCTAGGGGGTGGGGATGGGATCTGGGACTGTTTCTTAAAGGAGATAAATCCTGAGCTGTGTTTTGAAGATGAGTACGGTTAACCAGGTTAACCTGTTAACCTGTTCCAAGTAGAGGAAACAACATAAGCAAAAGTTCAGTGGCATGAAAAAGCATAGGGGTGTTTTGGGAACCTGTCACCTGAAATTGCTAATCAAAAGAGTGAGAGAGAGGAAGTGAGGGAAATGCAGAGATGAGGCAGTTCAGGCAGTGGCCAGATCCCGCTGCAAGTGTTCTAGGGTAAGGAGATTTGACTAGACCTAATCCTTGATAGAGTCGCATGATGACATGTTCAGATTTGCATTTAGATCACTGCAACCCTGAGGAGGCTGGAAGGCAGAGAGATTAATTAGGAAGCTGAGGCAATAGTTTTGGAGAGAGATAATGAGAGTCTAAACTTAGGTTGTGGTAGCGGGATGAAGAGGAGAGGCAGGTTTAAGACATTTTAGGAGCTAATAAACAGATGAAAGACTTCAGAATGGATTGGAGGTGGGAGGATGAGGGAGGGCTGAGTTTTGACTAGATGACTTTTAGGATGGCATAGTGTGTGGCTGTTCATGATGCCACTAATAGAGATGAAAGAATACAGGAGGACGAGCAGGTTTGAAATTATGAGTTCAAATTTAAAAATGTTCAGTTCAGGTGAATATAATACGTGTATAGACGGTCTCTGACTTACTGTGCTTGACTTTATAGCCGTGAGAAGGTGACATGCATTTAGTAGAAACTATAGTCCAGTTTTGAATTTTGATCTTTTTCCAGGCTAGTGATATGAAGTAGAATACTCTCTTGCAATGCTGGGCAGCATCTCCCAGTCAGCAACGTAATCACAAGGATAAACAACTGATATTCTACAATTTCCTGTCCCGCCAGATGACTTTGCCCAACTGTAGGCTATGTTCTAAACACATTTAAGATAGGTTAGGCAAAGCTGTGATATTTAATAGGTTAGGCATATTAAATGCATTTTTGACTTCTGATATTTTCCATTTATGAAGGGTTTACTGGGATGTAACTCCAAGTACACGGAGGAGTATCTGCATAGAAGGGAAAAAAGGAGGAAACAAGAAAAGGGTAGAGAACAGAGTGAATCAATCAGCATGGAGGAGGAAAAAATGCCCTGCCCATTTTTGGGGCAACAGTAATACACATAGTGCGTCTGTGAGCTTTTCTCGTAGTTGTATTTCCAGAGGTTGCCTCCTTGGAACTTGGTTTCAGCAACTGGGTGGACCCTGAAAAATGTAAATAATTGGATTCATGGTTTCCTGTCTGATGATCAACTCATTGTTGCCACCATTTGCTCTAATATGAAAAAAAAAAAAACCTTAAAAAAAATCTATGGTTCAAATTGCTCCAATGTCAGTTTGTCTTTTTCCAGATTGTTGAATGTGTGAATAACTTTGTTCATGTCACAAACACCATTTCCAAAATGGCAATAATACAATCCAGTATGTGTGTTTTTGGAGGTCATCCTTTAAGCTCTGGATGACTCTTCTGCTACAAATCTTACCCACCTGTGAACTGTTATAGCTCTTTTATTTGCCCCTTAAAATTCAGAACTGGATCATAGCCTGTCTCTAAAGTTATTTTTCTAGACTTGACATTTTCTCAAGGAGTACAGGTTACTGAATCAGAAAAGAAATTAGTCCAATAACATCTCTAAATGTCTGGAAAATAAACATTTGTTACAGTTTTAGGTTCATCATCAAATCAGAATCCCTGAAGTGAAACCTGAGTACTGGCACTTACTAAAAGTGCCCTGGATGATTCCAGAGTACAGTCACAATCAAGAACCGCTGACTTAAATGGCCAAGAGTGCACCCCCCGCCCCCCGCATCACTAAGTATATCTTCAAAGAGAATGAAATATAGTATTTGACTAAAGAGAACTTTTAATAAACACTAATCATTAATAAGTATTAAATCTTGTTTTATGCCAAACATATTTTACATTATCAAAGTGCTCAGTAATTTGGAGAATATATAATACGTAATCATGGGTATATAAAAAGTCATCACCAAAAGATTCATTGTTCATGTTTTAGAATTCTTTCCATGAGAGTCGTGGTGGCTCATGCCTGTGATTCTAACACTTTGCGAGGCTGAGACGGGGCTGTGGGGAAACCGCTTGAGCCCAGGAGTTGGTGACCGGCTTGGGCAACATGGCAAAACCCCCATCTCTACAAAAATAATTAAAAATTTTTAAAAAGAATTATGATTTCCATTTTATTTCTTTTTTTTTTTTTTTTTTTTTTTTTTTTTGAGACGGAGTTTCGCTCTTGTTACCCAGGCTGGAGTGCAATGGCACGATCTCAGTTCACCACAACCTCCGCCTCCCGGGTTCAGGCAATTCTCCTGCCTCAGCCTCCTGAGTAGCTGGGATTACAGGCACGCACCACCATGCCCAGCTAATTTTTTGTATTTTTAGTAGAGACGGGGTTTCACCATGTTGACCAGGATGGTCTCGATCTCTTGACCTCGTGATCCACCCGCCTCAGCCTCCCAAAGTGCTGGGATTACAGGCGTGAGCCACCGCGCCCGGCCCAGATTTCCATTTTATTTCAATGCTTTGTCTTTTAAGGGAATTTATTGACATAGTGATGATCAGATTCCATATGCAATTTTGTATCTGGCTTTTTAAATTTGCCACAGGCTTCTAAAAACGTCCCAGACTTGTGTGTCTCCATGGAAGAAACTCCGTAAGTACTTACAAATGTTCTGATCAGTCATTCTTAGCCAATGCAAAGCAAAAGGTAGGCATGGGGTTTTATTAGTTTGGGAAGGAGGGAGGCATTCCAACCGGCTTCTTTCGCTCTTGCCAGGTTCAAACATGGCGGGCCGCAGCCGGCCCTTCCCGTACACTCCGCTTGCTTTCCCACAACCCCCGCCAATCTTTGGCGCTCCTTTTTTACCTTCCTTCCCCCTCGGGGGCTCCAGGGGATCAGCACCTCTGAGCTTGACAGCAGACCTGCTTCCCGCCCCCACGCGAGGGTCCGCCCACCAGCCCGCGCCAGCCAATAACAGGCCGCGCCGAGGGAGCTGGCAGCGCCGGTCGGCCCCGCCTCCCCAGCCTCTCTGTGGCCTGCGGCTCCCGGGCGGGTAGGGCCGGCTCTCGGTCGCGTCGAGTGATCGTGTGGAATCGCTGATCGCGGGCGCTCGCCGCCGGCCATAGCTTAGCCCAGCGCCGCCAAGGCCGACGGCCCCCAGCCTCTGCCATGGACTTCGAGGATGGTAAGCGCTGCCTCTGGCTGGTCGGCGCGGCTGGCGGGAGGCGGGGTGGCCTGCGTTGAGGGTCTGTTTACCGTCTCAAGATGGCCGTGTGGGCTTTGTTCTGCGGGCCCTGAGGCCGCCGGCCCGCTGCGGGCCCAGCGCCCAGAGTCGGCCTCTTTGGGGACCCACGCGCCCTGATTCGGCCCGCCCGGCGCCGGCTGCCGGCGGAGACCTGAGAACTCGGTGCCGGGTAGGACGCGCCCAGAGCGCGAGGGCCTCCGGGCTGGAGCCCCAGACTCGCCTTGGCTCCTGGTAGTGGAAATTGCCCCGACGTCTCCAACTTCCCGGTCTCGAGCCAACGGGCGAGTGCGGCCTCACCCACCTAGTCTCACATTCACCCCACACAGCAGCGACCCAGACCGTCCGTTTAGTTAATCCTCAGCCTCGGGTTACTTCTTGCCAGATATAATTTTCGGAGGGTTGTTCACAGCGATGTTTCTGGTTGTCCTGGTTTAAGATGAGTTGAAACGGTGTCTTTAATATATAGATAGCTATCTGTGCGAAATGGAAAGCAAGATGTTTCCTGGTTAGCAAACTGTTGTGTTTATCAACAAAAATTATCTCGTTGTTAATCTCTAATTTGAAATATTTATGTGAACCAAACCACTTTTCTTTGGATCGTGTGTAGATAGGATTTAAGTTAGTCAGAATTTTGGCACAGCAAGCATCAAATGTCCTTCACATTTAAACACCTGTACATAGCCTTGTAAGTATTTGACCTACAGATTAAATAAACTGTATTTTAGCAATACCTTTCAGTTGTCTCAGATATCAGTTCTTTAAACCACTTTTACAGGGTCACAAAGTAAAATTAATTTGGTCTTCACTTTTGTCTTCAAATTTTACTAGGAATTGTTGTCAAGATACGGTGGTATGTAGAGACAACATTAGGGAGACATGGGAAAGGACTTGTATGGTTAAACTGGATTTAATCCTGAGTAACCAGGCATGCTGAAGTAAAACCAGTTCGCTAAGTAGGCTGTAAACCTTTAATCCCACCAAAAAAATGATCTTTAAATGAGATGTGATTTCAGTATATGTCTTACTCAATGAGCTTTTGATTTTTCGTAAGATTTCATGCTACAAAGAGTTAAGGCTGTCAAATCTAGGTACAGATTTGTGAAAGAGGACTGGAATAGCCCTCTTGTGGATACTTTTCAGTTACTTTGAAACAGTAAGTTGAGCTCTTCAGATTAGCACACTCGTGATTTTGTTTGTTTTAGTTGGACTTTGACTCATTTTGATGTAGATACCTTTAAAATACGAATATTTGAAATGTCCAGAGTTGGGAGTGAAAATAAAAAAAAAATTATTGTATTTTCCTGCTAAAGTTTGATGGTAATGCCAACACCCAACGTATAACAGAGGCTAACAAGGTGGAGGTGGGGCAATGGAAGCAGTTCTTTCTTCTCCCCACCCAAAGCAATAAGGGAATCCATTTTCTGTAGAGAAATGAAAAACTAATAAAACGTACTATGTCTGCTTTCTATTACTGCCATATGCCTACAATTCTAAACAGTGTCAGTGATAAAATACTAAACAATATTAGTGATAAAATACTCCCTCTCTCACTGCCCAGATACACCACTGCTGTATTTGGAAGGTGGAATTTGACTAACACCATAGCCGAATCTAATCCTGTGTAGTGTAGCAGGATTCTGTTGTATCCAGATGACCACTACATTAAATTCTTTTGTTTTTTTCAGAATATATTTGTAAAATTAACTAAAGAATTTAACAGTTGTTAAATTAGTTTTGGTGAGGTAATTGGCAATATGGTTTTCAGTGATGACACATTCTGGATTAATATAGAATAAATCATATATGTATATGCATATGCATGTCTCATATAAGATCTTGAAATTTTTTTTTTTTTTGGAAATAGAGTCTCACTCTGTCGCCCAGGCTGGAGTGCAGTTGCGTGATCTTCACTCACTGCAACCTCCGCCTCCCGGGTTCAAGCGATCCTGCCTCAGCCTACCAAGTAGCTGGGACTATAGGCGTGCAACACCACGCCAGCCAATTTTTGTATTTTTAGTAGAGATGGGGTTTCACCATATTGGCCAGGCTGGTTTCGAACCCCTGAGCATGTGATCTGCCCGCGTCGGTCTTTCAAAGTGCTGGGAATACAGGCATGAGCCACTGCGTCCGGCCAAAATCTTGAAATCTTTGAAGAGCAAATTAAATGGTAAAAGAAATTAACTTAGCAAAAATTTCATGTTACTTAAAATCAATTCTCAGATGTCTTTGCTTTTGCATTATTTGATACATAATTTAATCTATCTGCCTTTTTGTTACTTGGTACGAATCAGTGCTGGATCCTCTCTTTTGGCTGTTATTATATATCAGGTGTTGTAAACTAATGTTTACCATAATTTGGATAATAAATCTACCATTTGGGGAGATAGTGAAGAAAAAAGAGATCGGTTTTCCCAAATGGAGTATTGGTAATTATTTGTACCCCAGTTTTGCAGATAATGCCATTTATGGGAATAATTACTGTCATTTTAAAAATTGTGCTTATTTTTGACTAGATGGTTATATAATTTTGAGTTATTGCTAATATCACACTAATTCCTTTTTGTTAAATGTGTCTTCATAGATTACACACACTCCGCTTGCAGGAATACTTATCAGGGCTTTAATGGTAAGTATCCTCTTTCATTTCAGCTTTTCTCTTCATGCCCATAAAAATATATATCAATGTAAAAAGCCAGTTCAACCTATTTCAGTTATTTTTTTGGTTATTCATATATCACTTATGTATTAATATGTCTTACCATATATAGTTTTGAATTTGGGAAATTGATATCAGAAAATGTTAGGGGTTATTCACATTAGTTTGATTTTTTTTTTTTTTTTTTTTTGTCCATTTTGTTTGAATTGTGATTCTTTTAATTTGCTCCAAAGGCCCTAACTACATTCTGAGTGATGAATCACAAGACACTGGCTGAGTTCTTTTTGTTAAATTTGAGGCTTTGGTATTGAGTAATATACTGAGTGGATTATTGGCTTGGTTCTACATAGCTTGCATTGTAATGCATTTTGACCTTGTTGTTGAGGTCATTTTCTTCAGTGTGTCCAAATGTGTTTGTATATAAAGAGCTGTCTGGAGGAGCACATGAAGAAGCTTGATTGTTTATTGACTTGAGCATGACATTAGACCTGTGACTACAGAGCTAGATAGAATTATGAGAGGTATGTAGAATACAGTCAAATGTCATTTTGGTAGGTATTAGAGTTAGGGCCCTGCCACATAAGAAAATAATATAAAAAAGAACACAGAACAATTAATAGAGGTTAAAAAGCATGTGAAGGACTTGATGGAATGGCATTAAATATCCTGATTGCCAGAGAAATGTAAAATTCAACTTTTATACAGAATAGAATATATTCACAAAGTAAAACTGAAGCAAATGTACTACTAAAGAAGACTATGTCATTTATGGGAATAATTACTGTACAGTTAATTTTTATTTACTATCTTTAAAGATTAAGATGAACTTTGGATTTCATGTGGGCAGAAAAGGCTTAACATATAGGAAATTAGTACTAAAGAATATATTTGTGAGCTGGAAATTCAAAATTACCAAAGGAAGTTTAATTTGCATCCACATGTAGGTTAGATTGACAACTAGAAAATTAACTAGAAAGCCATTTCATAAGTTTTGATATAAAGATTTTAAGACCTTGCACTTGGGACGTGATAGTAGTAATCTTAAAGAGCAAATTAGCAGAACTTGCAGGCTGACTAGTAATCGACAGGAAATTGAGAAGGTTGAATAAAAATGAATCCAGGATTTTAAACTGGCATGTAGGACTAGTGCTTTTATGAGGGAGAAGGGGAGGGAGAGAATTTGTAATGATAAAAGGCCATCTAGGATTTACTGGATAGTTGGATTTAGTGTCTAAACATAGGACTTGAAATGCAGACTCATGCAGGCCCGGATGTTTATTAATTATTGTACAGTGTTGCAAAAAGATCTAATATTATGACTTTTATTTTTTCTCCTAATTTTAGTTATAACAGTGGTTCTCATGTGAGGGTGATTGTTGGAATCTCCTGGGGAGCTTTTTCAGTCTTTCTGTTCAGACATAGCCTATACCTCTTGAATCTTAATTTCAGGGCAAGTGGTCTTTGGCTGTGTATGTTGTGCAAAACTACTCTGAATGATTTTGGAAGGCACCTCTGGGTAAAGGCCAGTGTTTGACAGTACTTTTAGATCTAGATTATTTATATTTTACAAATGAGGAGCTTAATTTCAGGGATTTAGTTTGACTTCATCCAGCGAATATTTAGTGCTTGCTGGGCATCAGATACCATTCTAGGAGGTGGGAATATAGCAGTGAACAAAATAGACAAATATTCTTGCCTTTGTGAAGATTTCAGTCTAGTGGGATGAAATAGACAGTACACAAGATAAAGAAGTAATATATATGTCACAATTTAGTCCACAGGGGAATAAAGGGAGTAATCTATATTGTATGTTAGATGATGATCGTTGCTAGGGTGAATAACAGAGAAGGAGAATAAATGTGTGTGTTTGTGTGTGTGTGTGTGTGCGCGTGCGTGTGCGTGCGTGCGCGCTTGTCTGTGTTGCAATTTTAGAGTCTCTGGGGAAGGACTCACCAAAAAGGTAACATTTGAGCATAGATTTAAGATAGGTGAGTATGCAAGCCATGAGGCTATTTAGAGGAGGACTTACAGGATTTAAGAAATAAACAATGCGTAGATACCAAAAAGTCAAAAATATATTTTATTGTTAACACTATATTTTCTGGCAAGTGAAATGAAGTAGAAGGCATTGGAAAACATGGCAAGATACAGATTTTCCCCAAACTATTTATTGGAAGGAAAATGTATTTCCAGTGTCTCCATGTTTTCCTTCTTGCCTCATAATACCTTTTATATAAATAGCAGATAGAAGACGGGAGAGAAAAGGGTGTGGTAGCTCATGCCTGTAATCCTAGTGGTTTGGGACCCCAAGGTAGGAAGATTGCTTGAGGCCAGGTAATTGAAACCAGTCTGGGCAACATAATGAGACCCTGTTTCTACAAAAAATTAAAAAAAAAAAAAAAGTCAGGCATGGTGGTGCCTGCCTGTAGTTCCAGTTACTCCAGAGGCTGAGATGGGAGGATTGATTGAGCCCAGGAGGTAGAGGCTGCAGTAAGTTATGATTGTGCCACTGCAGTCCAGCCTGGGTGACAGAGCAAGACCTGAATGCTGGCTTGACTAGAACAGATGATTTTTTGCTGAGTAATCTTAAGACAAGGTTAGAGTGGTGAGATGTAGCCAGAAAACATTGAAAATCAAAGATAATTTGCTTATATGTAAGAAGCAATAGCAGGCGAAGACCTGAACAAGTTGAGGGAGTAAACAGTGCAGGTTCAGGGGAATGAGCATTCCAGGCAGAGGGAACAGCAAGATGCCAATATGGGTATACACCTTGTGTTCTAGAAACATCAAGGAGCCTGGTGTAGTAGGAGTGGAGTGATCAAGGGTGTATATAGTTGATAATAAAGTAAGTGAAGAGGTGATGAGGCAGATATGTAGGGCAGGGTTTCTCAACTTTCTCACATTTTGGACTGGGTAATTTTTTATTGTGGGGGTATGTCCTGTGCATCATAGAACATTTAGCAGCCTTCCTGGCCTTTATATGCTAGATGTCAGTAGCATCTGCCCCCTAGTTGTGACAACCAAAAATGTTTTCAGACATTACCAGTGTCCTCAGGGGATGCAAAATCTCCCCTAGTTAAGAACCACTGGTATAGGTTCTTATATGTTATTTTAAGCTTTGGCTTTACTTGGAGTAAGAGGAAGCCATTGGAGGTTACTGAGCATTGAACATGATTTAACTTACATTTTGTCAGAATTATTCCGGCTATTGTCTTAAGAATAAACAGCAAAGGAATAAAAGTGGAGCAGGAAAACCAGTTAGGAGACTTTTGCAATAACCTAGGTGGTAGATGCTGGTATCTTGTAGTAGGTTGCTGGTAGTGTAGAGGTGCTAAAAAGTAGTCCCATTCAAGACGTAATGTCACACAGTTATTTTGGTCATGGGTCAGATTTTTTTCACCAGTATTCCATAGCCGCTTCTTTGTATTTTAATTAAAAATAATGAGCTTTAGGCCAGGTGCGGTGGCTCACGCCTGTAATCCCAGCACTTTAGGAGGGTGAGGTGGGTTGGATCACTTGAGGTCCAGAGTTCGAGACCAGCTTGGCCAACATGGTGAAACCTCGTCTCTACTCAAAATACAAAAATTAGCTGGGCATGGTGGTGTGTGCCTGTAGTCCCAGCTACTTGGGAAGCTGAGGCAGGAGAATCGCTTGAAACCAGGAAGCGGAGGTTGCAGCGAGTTGAGATCACGCCACTGCATTCCAGCCTGGGTGACAGAGTGAGACCCTGTCTCAAAAAAAAAAAAAAAAATGAGCTTTAGCATTTTTGAGCATGTTATTTGTAGGAGTGATCCAAGTGATAGAATATATTTGATTTAAATTATTAGGTCAGTTTTATTTTTCTGGGTAAATTACTTTCTTTTAATATTAATAGTAAAGAGATACTATTATGTTCTCACGATTTTATTTTTAAAAGTGATTTTAACATTCATTTTGGTGACCCGGAAGAAAAATTTATATAAAAGGAGTCATCTTAACAAAATCTGTAGCCCTATAACTACACTGATTGTATACAATATAAAGGCTTTTCGTCCTCTTTAAATGAGTAGTAACAGTACTATGATCAACCAGAATCATTGCTATATAAAAGTAGCTTTATTAATTTTTGTACATTTCACAGTGCCTAACACATACATGATTAGTGTTTAATAAAGTTAATAATTTTATGATTCTATAGTGAAATAATAATACAATTAAAAAACTAAAGGATTTAGTATTCAAAGGCAGCCAGTGGTAACTCAGAGTAGAAACTAGCAAAAATAAAACATAAGATTTTTTTCTCTGCGTACCTGACTAAACAGTATTTTTAAATATCAGGCCTTAGAGGAAAACTTTGCATTTTGAAAACTTTGTTTTAATCTCAAAATTACCCTCTGAGAGATATGAGTATAAATTTTACTATATGCTTACCAACTCTATCATGAATAATTAACTATTTTATTAATCTGGCACTGTGTTGTCCAATATGATAGCTACTAGCTGCAGGTTACCATTGAGCACTTAAAACATGGATAGTCTGAATTGAGGTGCTCTGTAAGTGTAAATTACATACCAGATTTGAAGTCTTCAAATGAAAAAAACAGTGTAAAATATCTCAATATGTTTTGTATTTTAACATATTGATACACTTTTTGTACTGTCATATTGAAATCCATTAGTAAGTCTTGCACTTTGAATGGATACTTTTTAACCATGTTATTTTGTAATATCAGCATTATTTGGAAAATACTGGTTTTTCTATAAAATGCAGATTTTCCAAATATTGATAGGTTTTATGGCACAATATTTAAAAAATATTCAGTAATCCCACCACCAGCCTTATCAGAAAGCCTTTAAGTGTTGGGAAGCTGTCAAGCTCAAGGTGGTAGTTACAACTTTTATAGAATTCTAATGTTCATTTGAAAGCATGAATTTTATCATTGGCAACAAATAATGTCAGTTGTTTTTGTAAAACTAAGTAGTTTTACTTAGTTCATTAGAAAATGTCTGCCAAATTTCCAAATCTGAAAATCATCGTATTTCTCTGTCAGTCTTTCTTTATAGTAAAAAGAGTGTTCCTTGTAAAAAGTGGCTAATTTAATTCACAAACCAAACACTTGCACAATGGCTTTTCCTGGGAGAACTATGATACTTTGGTATGTAGCCAAATTGCGTGATATGTTCTTCCATTTCATTACAGAGAATATAAAAAAGATACGTACTTAAAGGTCATGTTTTAATAAAATTGATAATTTTTACTGCTTCATCAAGGACATTCTGAGGTGAAAATGGCATTTATATTTTATTTTTACGGTGAGCACGTAATGTTCAAGAATGTAATGATTACCAGTGATGTCTGTTGCCACTGCCTTGATTTGTGCTAAGTCACCAGCAGTTTTACCCACTAGTGCTTTTGCACCTTTGGTGCAAGTTGTCAGCACTGTGAAAAAGGCAAATAATGTTCAGATGTTATTTATGAAAATATTTTGACCTTGTGGATCCTCAGAAAGGATCTCAGCAACTCCTAGTGGTCAGCAGCTGCCTTGACAACTGCTTTTCTAAGATAAAAATTGGACCCTTACCACAGGACTGGTAAATTTAAGATGAGGCCACAAATGGCAGAGTGTAAGGCAGAGTATCACAAGCACTATGTGAGAGTTGTAGGCTTTTGTAAATATTCAGAAGGAAGATGACACTCAGCTGAGAGAATATCAGTAAAAGTGTTCTTGAATGCATTAGTATTTGAAATGGACTTTAGAAAGTTTCAGTAAGCCAATATTTAGGGTGGTAGAGGAAAATGTTTCATGTAGAAGCAATAGCATGAGACTAGACAAGAGGCTACATATAGAATTTTGGGAAAATCATTTCATCTCTTTGGACTTTAGTTCCCCAGATCTATAAAATGAGACGATTGATTTTGAACATTTAAGTTGCTACCAGGTTTAAAGTTGGATGACTTTGAATACTATTTTTATAAAGTTGTTATTGTTGTCATTATTATTGTTGTTAGGACTGGAGATATTTAAATGATTATAAATAAAATTTAATGTTTTAAGAAATATAAAATTAAAGTATTTACTCTGTGTGTACTATTGTATTTATTTGTATATGATATTTGGGGAGGATAGTAATGAGGGATTTTTAAAGGACTTTATAGAAAATAAATTCTAAATGTTTTACTTTCTGATTTTTATAGTCATCCGAAATTGATTTTGTTACCTCTTTTGTTTTATTTATTTTTCATATCAGAGGTTCTTATTTAGGCAGAATTGCAGTGTCATAAATTAGACTTAATATGCTTACAGTATTAGTTTTTTTTTAAGTGTTCACGTTGCTAGAATTTGCATTCATTTTCTTTTTTTTCTTAAATCCCACTCCCCCCATTTTCTTTCTTTAAGGGAATTTGAAGCTTTAAATATTTGTTGAGTCATAATTTATAGGCACAGTGCCATAGATTGGTCTCAATCTGTGATTTTACTGTTTAAAAGTATCTATTTCAATTACTATGAACAAGGCTAATTGGAAATGTGGCTTCTTTTGAGTTTTCAGACATTTAAAGAGCAGTTAGATGCAGAAAACAAGTATAGTCTACTGCCGTCATATAGGACAAAAATTTCCCCTTTGACATTAGTAAATGCTGACTTCTTTTGAGAATAGGAATTATGCATTATTAATTATCTTTATGTATGCTATAATACTTAGTACAAGGCCTTAAAGTAAATATTGGGTAAATGTAAAATAATTCTGTGGCCGGGTGCAGTGATTCATGCCTGTAATCCCAGTACTTTGGGAGGCCGAGGTAAGTGGATTACTTAAGCCCAGGAGTTCGAGACCAGCCTGGGGAACATGGTGAAAGCCCATCTCTACCAAAAATACAAAAATTAGCCAGTCTTATAACCCAGTCTCAAAAGAAAATAAAAATAGAAAACAATTATAGAACTTTTTAGTTGAAAGTATGTTTTTCTTTGAAACATCAGGCTTTTTTAGCAAATCTGATCCAGTAGGTTCTCATCTTTGTGTATTTCCCTTCAGTGTTTAGTGTGCGTTTAATTTAAATATTAATGGTAAATTATTATCTCAGATGATTGATAGGAATATCCTGTGTTTTGTGCAAAGATCCCTGAAGAGAATGGTGTATTTCATTGACAATTTCTTACTGACTCTCTTTTAGGAATGGATCGTGATTATGGTCCTGGATCTTATGGAGGTCTGGCATTCAAGGATATTTATCTAAAAATTCTTCTTTTGAGTGCCAGTAAAGGTGAGCATCATATAACTTTTTTCTTTTTAAACTCTTATAGGGATGGATCGTGACTATGGCCATGGATCCTATGGGGGTCAAAGATCCATGGATTCCTACCTAAACCAGTCATATGGCATGGACAATCACAGTGGTGGTGGTGGGGGTAGCAGGTAAATTGCTTAATCATTTGGCCAAATAATTAGACAACTATAAGATTCTGGATATATTATTTTAAGTATTCTTTAGGCATGTTATAATACTTGAACTTCACTGTTTGCTATTGAATCATCACCTTAAATGTTTAAAGGTGTTAATTAATGGGTATAAAATTTAAATCAGGATTACTTGCAGACACTATTTTAGGAAAACACAGATAACTATATCATATCGACATAATAGAGTAAGATATTCTGTTTTTAGCAGTGAACTTTTTCTTTACTTCTTTTACTTTTAACTACTTATCAATCAAAATATCCTGAAAAATGATATAACAGTGTTATTGAAAATATTATTTGTGAAGCTTTTCTTAATAATTAAAGAAATCTTTTCTAACGTGGGGTGCTACGTAAATTAGCAAAGCAGTCTAACTAGAATGGATTTTACTGAACCAGTCTAACATTTACTTTCTCAGAAACATTCAAGACAGATATTCCTTTAATTTTAAAGGAAGAGCATGTTACAATAATAAAAATATTTTAAAAATTATGTCCAGGTTATTTATTGGCAGGTACTATTTATACCAAAACAGTTGTGCTCTAGGCTAGGAGCATTGTATTAAAGCCATGAATGCTATACATTTGACTAGTCTAGACTGTATTTATATTTTATTGTTACTACTGTATAAAGCTTAAACCTGCTTAAACAACTACAAGCTTTAAGGTTGACTATATTTCAGGAGAAGGGGTGTCACTTTTTGAGGCACAAAGGTTCCTGCTGAATATAAGTAAAACTAGTTAGTGGACATTTGAAACAGTCATCCTTCTTCATAAATTGAAGGATTCGGATTTCTTAATGATGGACTGAATGATGCTTACTTTCCTTCTTTCTGCTTCCAGTGTGCCACTATGGTTTATAGTAAAGAAAAATTAAGAAAGTGAACAGTTGCAACTATTTTGCTTATGTGATAGATGTTTTGAAAAATGTAGTCAGAAATAGGAATAATTTTTATATGGTTACTAGGATTCAGAAGTAAATAGTATCTTCTGTTTAGTGATCTGTAAATAATAGAAGTAATGTAACACTTAATGTTTTAATATGTGAATGTAATGTGCATAAGCTATTTCTGTAGATGTTATTGTTTTATCTCATGTGTAACTGTGGGCCTTTATAAAACTGTGTTGTAAGATATCAGGCAACTTTTGTAATCCATGCTTTGGGTTTGTGAGAAGGAAGATGATTTATTTCTTCTGTTAACTCTATTAAAACTTCAAGGAGACTGTGTGCTCCCCTTTTTAGGGTAGTTTTATGTGATAATTTTTTTCAAATAATTGAAGACATTATAAGATGTATTCTTTCTCATCTGCCTTGAAAATTCATATGTAGAGGGTATATGTTGGTGATCTTGTTTTATTTTATGTGTTTATCCTTCTAGATTTGTTAGATTTTCTAGTCTACAAGTAAAAAGTGATCGAGGATTGATTAATTGACCTTGGCTGAAGTTTGGCAGATTGTCAAATTTTTACAAACAGAGATAATTCCCCAAATTTGGATTACTGCAGACACAATGAAGCAGTTTGTGATATAGATTATTGGGAGTGCAAAAGGATCTTGTGTCACAAATAACCTACATCTGTGTAGACTTCAATTTGTGTCCCCATTGAAAGCCAAAATATTGTAAATGTTTTGTAATTTTTAATATTAGGGATAGAGTCAAAAAAGTTTGAATAGTTTGTGAACTTTAGCAAATGACCTTTTCCAAGACTAGGGCTGGGCTTAAATAATGACAGACAAATCTTTTCTTCATAAAATAGAAAAGCTGCTAAGAAGCAGATTTTAAGCTAAGTTTTACTAAACTCAATTCACATTTAAAATCTGACTCAGATAGCTTTCTATCTGGTCTCACGTTGAACTGCCCAGCCCTAATCAAGTGTGAACAAAAGTAGAACTGTGCAAACCAGTATGGTATAAATGAATTTTAGTTGATAAATGTCATCTGATAATTTGTCTTTTGAATTGTCTAACATTAGTAAGCTTACTTTTGTTTTTTCCCTCACTGTGCAACTTTTCCAGGTTTGGACCTTATGAGTCTTACGACTCCAGGTCTTCTCTGGGTGGGCGAGATCTGTACAGATCTGGCTATGGTTTTAATGAACCCGAACAAAGCCGCTTCGGAGGTAGTTATGGTGGTCGATTTGAGAGCTCCTACCGGAATAGCCTTGACTCTTTCGGAGGTAGAAACCAGGGCGGGTCTAGCTGGGAAGCACCTTACTCCCGTTCAAAATTGAGGCCTGGGTTTATGGAGGACAGAGGAAGAGAGAATTACTCTTCCTACAGCAGTTTTTCTTCACCCCATATGAAGCCTGCACCTGTAGGCTCTCGGGGGAGAGGAACGCCTGCTTATCCCGAAAGTACGTTTGGAAGCAGAAACTATGATGCTTTTGGAGGACCATCAACAGGCAGAGGCCGAGGCCGAGGAGTAAGTACAACAGAATCTTTTCAGATTCTTTTCACTAGTCACTCTTTTAAACCCTTTCAAGACCATCGTTTTCAACTAGAATAAACACTGTTCATCCCAGTGTATTTTGAAGCAAAAGCTGAGTCATAAACATAATTTTTAGGTTGACTATAAAAGTTTTTCTAGCACCTCAGAAAATAAGTGACAGTTTGAGATGATCATGAAGTTGTGCCAAATATCCCTTTATTAAAAAGGTGAGGCTGTTAGGTTTGGTCTAAAAGGGGTTAAAAGGAGTTGCATTTTTCCTTGTAAACACTAGCAGTTTTGCTGGTGGAATAGTTTGTGGATTATTGTGAAAGGTCACTGAGCCCTTTTTGAGTTTTTGAGTAGGTTAAAGGTGCAATGTATGATAAAATGTTTACACTTTGTTGCTAAACTCTAGCAAGTAGAATTTCTTCAAAGCTCCATGTTTCACATTAAGCACAAGAGACTAAGAAGTTGATGATAGATTAGGATAGCTTAGCCATGTTTATGTGGTGAAGAAGTTGATGTGTGTAACAGATTGTACAATGATTTGTGGTCAGTGTAATTTTGCTAAGTCACTCTTACAATATGCTCAATTGCTGGTTGTTTTATTTTCCCTTGTGTAACTAGTTTTACTCTTGAGAAATAATTTCCACCTGTATAGATATGTTTATGGCTTCTTCTTAGGAAGTAATAATTTGTAAATTATTGCTTAAATGAGTAAATATACTAGTCCACAATTGTTTAATTTTAGGGTATGTAGTGTAAACATTGTGCTTTATGTTCTTAGGTTACTTGATTGACATGAAATTTTACTTAGTAAGTGTATGTAGATTGTGGGTTTACTATATAGTTTGATCATTTAAAGGGTATTGTATTTATGTTATAATGTAATAAGAATCTTGTTAAGTCAGCTTCTCTTAATATTTTCTTTGCAGAGGAAAGTATTTCTAGCAAAAAATGTAGTAGGGTACACATTTTTGACTGGTTGTTAACCTTTGGTATATCAGTGTAGCTTGTTATACTTGTGTAGAAATTTTGCATTTTTAACAGTTACTCTTTACTTATGTAAAAATGCATTGCACCTTTAATGCGTAATTGAGGAATATTTTCCTGATGTGACTTTAAATTACCTGGAAACACAACTAGGTTAGATAGGTATTCCTAAGCATAGTATACAAATGTAAGCAACTGATACATTACAGTTCCACTATACTTCAGGATTATAGGTTAATTGAAAATAGTTGGGATGATAGGCCTTGGGTTTTGCATTGAAAATCCATTCTAGTTTGAAAATTTGGAAAATACGTAATATTTTCCATGCTGTTTATTATTTTAGGCAAAGTGTGTTTTCTTAATGAGGCTTCAAAAGTCAATTTTGTTTTCATAATAGTAAAACAAGTATTCCTGTACTTTGTATTTACCATTCTAGTCTGAATGGACTTTTCTTCTTCTCCTCCTGGTAGTGAAGTATATGAGCCAATAGGACCTACATTTTTAATCTTCACTTGTACAATTCCCCTTGGGTCCTTCTCTTCAGATTACTTCTCCATCTTTATCTTCTAAAAGTAAGATTAGCAGAATAAATTTCTTTGGACATGTGGCCTCTTGGTTTAGTAGATTTGGATAATGACCAGAGAAGAGGAAGGGACACAAAGAGTCGTTTGGTTGCATGACTCTTCATCTGTAAACTTTTGTTTCTTGGGTTTCTGGGTCAAAAAATGTTTCTCTAGGTAAGAATGTGAATGGAACGTCAGATGCAATTCTTTATCTGAAGTGTGTCTTGGAAGTTGATGCATGGTTATGCTTTAACTCTCCTATTTCATACTAATGTTCCATCTCGCCTTCTCATTCCCTTTTCCAACAGGGAGAAATACTAAATGATTTCTGGATCTTTTTTACTTCAAACTACAAATATGGTCTTCTTTGTGTATCTTAGTTGTAAGCCAGGTTTTAGTAAAATAAAGATTTCTTTTAGGGTCTTTTCATGAGAAAACATCAATTAGGAACTCTGAAGAGGAGTTGTCAGAGAGTTGTACAAGTGGTAACATTTGGACAGGCACATATGTTGTCTATAATCTCAAGTAATTTTGAAATGTAAAAGTAAAAACAGGTAGCAAATATTATTTGTTCTACTGGAAATAAAAGTACTAACTCAGTGGATTTGAGCTTATGTAATAATTTACAGAGTTTTTCAATGTGTTTTTTCAGAATGGACATGTAAAATTTAGTTACATTCCAGGGAATTTTCAGGTGAAAATTAGTAGATAGTTAACATGAAAATTTTATATGAATTCATATTTTATCTTGGATAATATGCTAATATTTATTGATTTCACAAATTTACAGCATATGGGTGATTTTGGAAGCATTCATAGACCCGGAATTGTTGTTGACTATCAAAACAAATCCACCAATGTGACAGTTGCTGCTGCAAGAGGAATAAAGAGAAAAATGATGCAGCCATTTAATAAGCCCAGTGGAACCTTTATCAAGAAACCCAAACTAGCAAAACCTATGGAGAAGATAAGCCTCAGCAAATCACCCAGTAAGTAAGAAAACATAATTGCTATGGTTCAGGATACTTTTTATTTTTTTTAATTCCATACTTTTAGGTAATTTTTTTCATGTTTGTATAGGGAAACTACATACCAATTGTGATTGTAGAAATTAGATCTCTGAATCCCCTATTGCAGTTAATAATTGGTCATGAATACCCAAAGATACTTTTAAAATGTGCATACCCTGGTCCATTTATTTTTCCTGAATCCTGTGTGGTTGTGTATCAGACCCTTTACAGCTGAGAAAATAGGCACAGAATAGATAAATAATTTGCTGCCTAGGTCAAATAACCAGTAAATGGTAATGCCAGGATTTATTCCAGAGCAAGTAATGCTCTAGAAATCCTGTTCTTAAACCTCCATATGACTGTAACAGAAGTTTGCTTTGTATTAATGTTTCCCTTTTATTTTAAAATAACTTTTTCCCTAATTATAACATTATAGATATTTTAATATGTAATATTTCAAAGAACTGAAATTGCAATGTTAGATTTTTTCCTTAAAATATTTTCTATAATATAAAATTCAAGAAAGGTTTAAAAACTATACTTAAATTACTTTCTCATCATGCCTTATTGTTTAGTAAGAAATAACAATATTCTGGAATTTCTGGAATTCTGGAAACCTGAAACTAAGCAGAATATGTGTTATGGGGATACTTTTTGCAGTTTGTCAATTGATAGACTGTTATGTATCAAATTTGAAATTTTATTAGACATGACTATAATAGAAAATTCAGTTGATTCTCTTGGGACCTATTTCAAAGATACACTTTGCAGTTATGGTTAAATATTGCAAAAGTTTGATAAACTGATTGTCCAGTAAAGCAGATGTATATGTATCCTCTGTATCCCTCCCTGATTCCCCCTTTTTTATATAACAAAACTTGAGAATAGTGTGGTGTAGCTAAGAATGGAACTAAAATTCTTTAGTTAAATTATGCCTTCTGTCAGGTGTAAAATGGGCATTTAAAAAGATGATTGCTGAATTTTCCTCAATATGAGGTGTTGCTATGCTGTAGTATAGACTACATGACTTTATAGAAAATTGGTAGGAAAGGAACCCGATTCTGTCACTTGGCTAGAAGTACAACATGTCATAGTTTTAGCATACGAAAGGAAGATTAAATAACTTCTTATTTGAGGTAATATATGAGTAGATTTTTCAAAGGCCATCCAAAAGGATAAGCAGTGCATAAAAGGAAAAATTTAAGGGCAATTAGGTAATTTTTTTTAAGTGTAAAGTTAAATGTATTATAAGAAAGAACCTGGTCACAATGAGATACCACTTCATACCCACTAGGATGGTGATAATTAAAGAAAAAAAGGAAAATAGCAAATGTTGACAAGGATATGGGGAAATTGGAACCCTCACACATTACTGATAGGAATGTAAAGTGGTGAAGCCACTGTGGGAAGCAGATTGGTGGTTCCTGAAGCAATTAAACATAGACTATCCATATGATCTAGCAATTCTACCTCTAGGTATTTTACCCCAAAGAATTTAAAGTAGTGTTCAAATAAAAATTTATTTATTTATTTATTTTTATTTTTGAGACAGGATCATGCTCGCTTGCCCAGGCTGGAGTGCAGTGGCACAATCTTGGCTCACTGTGACCTCCGTCCCTGGGTTCGAGTGATTCTCATGCCTCAGCCTCCTGAGTAGCTGGAACTACAGACGTACACTACCATGCCCAGCTAATTTTTCTATCTTGAGTAGAGACTGTTTCGCCATGTTGGCCAGGCTGGTCTTGAACTCCAGGCCTCAAGTGAGCTGTTTGCTTCAGCCTCCCAAAAAGCTAAGATTATAGGCATGAGCCACTGTGCCCCGCCCAAACAAAAATTTACATATAAATGTTTATGGCAGCATTATTCATAATAGCCAAAAGGTAGAACAACTGAAATATACATCAGCAGATGAATGGTTAAAAAAATATGGTGTAGTCATACAATGGAATATTATTAAACCATAGAAAAGAAGGAAGTACTAATACATGATGCAACATAACTGTGAAAACATGCTAAATAAAAGTCAGACCAAAAAGGCAACAGACAGGATGATTCCATTTATATGAAATACCCAGAATAGTCAAATCCGTAGATCAGAAAGCAGATTAGTGGTTCCCAGGGCCTTAGGGTAGGGTTGAAATAGGGAGTGACTGCTTTATGGATGATGAAAAGTTCTCTAACTAGATAGTGGAGATGGTTGCATAACTTTGTGAATGTACTTAATGCCATTGAATTGCACATTTTAAAATGGTTAAACTAGTAAATCTTATGTTTTGTGTATTTTATCACAATAGAGAAACTTTTTAAAAAAGAGAACAAACGTGGTTTTATTTTGGAGACTATACATTTTAAGAAATTTTCTGAGAGCTCCTACAATATGAACATAAATTCTTGCATCCAGGGCTCTCCAGTGTTTACCGGACTTTCGTTTTCATGCTGGGTCACGTTACTTCAGTGTTTCCCAGAATATGTATGTGGTGTCCAAGATGATTTTAGGTGATAAGGATATTATTGCTTAGAATAAAGATGGGACAAATGAGCAGATTTAAAGAAAAATCTGTAGCAAATAATTACATAGGTGACAAGCAAATATGACAGACTTCTTTTGTGATGATGGTATTCAAATGAATGAAGTTAATTCAATGAAGTTTCAGAAATACTGGACAGTCTCAAACTCCGATTTTTTTGGTGAGTTCAATTTTAGATTACAATCACTAAGTAAACCTCATAAGTATGTACTTTATGAACTGATGATTGGAAAGGGAGAATGGAAAATGAATTTTAGCTTTTACTTTTTTGTGTGATATCCTAGCAAAAACTGATCCTAAAAATGAAGAGGAAGAAAAGCGACGAATTGAGGCTCGGCGAGAGAAACAAAGGCGCAGAAGAGAAAAAAACAGTGAGAAATACGGAGATGGATACAGGTTTGTGTTTAGAGTCAGAATATTAGGCTTATTAAAAAATGATTTCCTAGAAAAGACAGACACATCAATTGTAATGTGAAAAATTTCTTAAGATTCAAATGAAAAGACTTGTTCAAAGATACAGATATATTGGAATGCTTTTGATTTTTGATTTTATATGTAATCACTACTTAGAAAACATAAGAAAAAAGCCATTATATTCATGAGGGCAATCCAAAAAATATAAAATATCCAGAAATAACAGTATTCTTAAAAAGAAACCAACTTGTTCACTCCTATAATCCCAGCACTTTGGGAGGCCGAGGCGGGTGGATCACAAGGTCAAGAGATCGAGACCATCCTGGTCAACATGGTGAAACTCCGTCTCTACTAAAAATACAAAAATTAGCTGGGCATGGTGGCACACGCTCGTAGTCCCAGCTACTTGGGAGGCTGAGGCAGGAGAATTACTTGAACCCAGGAGGCGGAGGTTGCGGTGAGTCGAGATCACGCCATTGCACTCCAGCCTGGGTAACAAGAGCGAAACGCTGTCTCAAACTACAACAACAAAAAGAAACCGACTTGTTATTGAGATTTGACTATATGGAAACAGTGATCATAGTGATTTTCATGGGCAGGAACTAAATATTACAAATACGTAAGTTCTCTCCAATTCAGATTCCAAAGAAAATTCTGAAGAAGAGTAAATGAGTAGGTACTGACTTTTCTGGATATTCAATCATTAAAAAGCTATAATAGTTAAAAATATGTGGTAATACACAAAGCTAATTATTATACTGGAATTATTAGCCTGTGAAGAGACTGTAAAGAAGAATGTACTATTTAGTAAAGAAAATATTAGAAACGAGGGGAATTGGTTGAACAGTGAAATAACGAAAATCAGTTTAGAGTCCTCTCATATGCCACCTGGAATCAATGTAGTAAAAAAATGAAATTACAGAAAAACAAAATGTTCTGCAAGGAGATTTTTTTCCCTAGGCTTAAAAGTTATAGAATAAATTACAAAGGAAATGATGAACAGATTTGGCTAAATAAAAACTTAAAATTTGAAAAGAAAGCAAACAGACTTGGAAAATATAAACATGAGAAGTTATTAATATCCAAATTAAATTAAAACATCACCCAAATTCTTTTGAAAAGTAAGAAAACTGGGATGTTTAATATTTAATGTGATGAGGAAACACAGCTAGTAATAATTTTAAGGAAATTATTTAAACTTAACAGTAATTTAAATAAACTAAAAATTTAAAGAATAGTATGCCATTTTATTACTAAGGAGAAATTTGACTTGCTAATTAAGGAATGGTCAAAGGACACTTATAAATTGTGGGTAACAGTATAATAATATAACTCTAGAAAGTGATTTAGCAGTTTTTTAAGAAGTCTTAATTTTTCTTAAAGCTTTGAGCCCAGAAATTTGAGGCCAACCTGGGCAACATGACAAAACCTCATCTCTAAACAAATCAATCCATAAAAAGAAGAGTAGTTGTAGTTTTAAAAACTACGACTATTTTTGGTCCTTGTGAGTGTACTGCCTCACTCTTTATCTCTTGTGATTCCTTCTTTTGGTAGAAGTAACAGGCACAGTTAGGTTTTGGTGTGGAAATAAATTGAAATTATCAGTGTCTAGGAATGTAAAAATCATTTTATGTTATAAGATGCAATCTTTTAAATTTAATTGCCCTACGAGTACTTTTGCTATCAAAAATTTTAGATCTGGATATGTTCATGTTAATGTAACAAATTGTGATTTGGAGAAAATGAAAGAACTGAACTTTCATTTAACTATTTTCTCTAACTCTAAATATAAATCTGATATAATGAAAAGAATGTCAACTCATAAGTCACTATTTTATGATATAATTTCTTTAAAGTAGTCTAAAATTATTTTCATTTATTAGAGCAGTTTTACTTTGAGTTATGAGGATTCAAGATTGAGTAAATCACTATTCTTGTGATAGGTTCCTTCCCTTGGATATCTGAATGCTTTCAACATAATAAAGAAGATGGAAAGGTGTATACCTACCCTTAAGGGAACCTAGGGAGAACAAGATGGATGTGTGAGAGATGTACACATATAATAGTATATGGTGAAGGATACCAGAAGAGAAGTACAATGTAGTCTTATGAGAAATAACTTCTTAATAAGGGTGTAGGAAGCTGAGCGTGGTAATTCTAGCACTTTGGCAGGCCGAGGGGAGGTGGACTCCTTGAACCTAGGAGTTCAAGACCAGCTTGGGCAACATGGTGAGACCTCATCTCTACAAAAAATACAAAAATTAGCCAGGCCTGGTCACAGGTGCCTGTGGTCCCAGCCACTTGGGAGGCTGAAGTGGGAGGATCGATTGAGCTTGGGAGGTGGAGGTTGCAGTGAGTTGAGATCATGCCACTGCACTTTAGCCTGGGAAACAGAGCAAGATTGCACCACTGCACTCCAGCCTGGGCAATAGAGCAAAAAATAAATAAATAAGGGTGCAGGGAAATCAGGGGAGGCTATGATGATGGAAGTGGTATTTGTGTTGATCTGGGAATGGCAGAGTTACAGGAGGAGTTGTGAGAGGAAGCCCAGGTAGAGGCCATGGTTTGCCATAAAAGTAAATAAATAGGAATGTGTTATTGATATTTAGAAAATTGAAAGCAGTGTAGATTGAAGTGACTCTAGTGGAGTGAAAGGTATAATCTAATTTAAACATTTAATGAAGACATGCTATGTGCCAGATATTATTAAAGGAATTGGTGAGTAAAGCCAAGAAGGAGAGATTAGGAAATTTCCTGGATGCCAGCTGAAAACATTTTTGTCTTTGTTTTTTGAGACTTAAGGAGCTAATGAAGCTCTTTGAGGAGTAATGTGCTCTTACCTCCTATAGGAAGTAACAATAACTAATTGAATAATTATTGTGTGTTAGGAACTGTTCTAAGGGCTTTATATGTATTTTTAAAAATTCTCATAACACATCTGTGAGCTTTCTCGTCTCAATGTAAGAAAACCAAGGCCCAGAGAAGTCAAGTAACTTGCCCAAGATCACAAAATGGAATTAGGATATGAACTCAGCAGTTGGCTCCAGAGCTTATATTCTCAACTAGTAAAGTAAATCTAATAGCATTGCAAATAATTAATTAGAAAATAGGGACTAGAAACAGAAACCAGTTATGTGACTGCTAGCATAATTCAAGGAAAAGAAAATAACATAAGATAGAAACAATTATGCTCTGTGCAGTGGCTCACACCTGTAATCCCAGCTCTTTGGGAGGCTGAGGCAGGTGGATACCTGAGGTCAGGAGTTCGAGACCGGCCTGGCCAATATGAAAAAAACCCTGCCTCTACTAAAAATGCAAAAATTAGTGGGTGTGGTGGTTCATGCCTGTAGTCCCAGATGCTTGGGAGGCCGTTGTGGGAGAATCTCTTGAACTCGGGAGGTGGAGGTTTCAGTGAGCCGAGATCTCACCACTCTACTCCAGCCTGGGCAACAGAGCAAGTCTCCATCTCAAAAAATATAAAAACCAAAAACCAAAAACAAGTGGGACAGTTCATTCTGGAGTGGCTCTTGAGCTTACAGATGTATGCATTTGTCCAGTCCAGGCCTATTAGTTATCCTGAAGTGAAGTGGTCATTAGAAGGCAAGACTTTTGATCACCTAAGAATTCTGTAGGAGTGAATTATGATTGTCTGATGGTGTGCCACTTTACTTTGTTGATACTACCAGTGGTTTAGAAGCTTGAGGATGGAACAACATGTAAAATGTTACAGAACTTTGGAACTTGATACTTCTTGAGGTTTGCTTTGGCTTTTTAATTGGTCTAGGCTTGAAGTAGATAATTTATATATCCACTGCTTCCATTTTTCCTACGTGGAAGCTCCAAGGTGGATCAGAAATGTAAAGTGGTAAAATGACTGTGCTGTCTAAATAAGTACTTAAAGAAATACTGTTTTTTCTTGTTTTTGATTTAAGCTAATTTTAATTCAGTAATAAAATGGAAGAAAGGAAATAATTTATGTTGATAAAATTAGTTTCAATGGTATATTCTTGTGAACTTGTTATAAGTGAATAAAGTAATATTTGAAGGAAGACTTTTTTTTGTCTTATAGAATGGCATTTACATGTTCATTTTGTAAATTTCGAACATTTGAAGAGAAAGATATTGAACTGCATCTGGAAAGTTCTTCACATCAGGAAACATTAGATCATATACAGAAACAAACTAAATTTGATAAAGTAATTATGGAGTTTTTACATGTAAGTAGCTGTTTTTGAAATGAGAAGCATTTTATTGATGTGAATTTCTTATGATTTCATTTTTCACTTTCCCCATCTCTCACATGTTATATTTCTAAAATTTTAATTTACTATTTAAAGAAAGAGTTGTTTTAAAATTAACCCATAATTGCTTGTGAATTCCTCTATAATAGAGTTTGGATTTGTTATTTCAGAAATTATTACATTTTTCACAGTTGTTTCTGGTGGAGGTGTCCTTTAACAACTTTATTGATATGGAGTCAGCTGTCATCCATTAATTGGAGTTATGCTAGATACATTCATTCATTATTTCAGTTGAGCCTTAAAACAACTCATTTTTATCATGAATGATTGTGCTCAGAGTAGCTAAATGACTGTTAAGTGGCAATGCCAGGAATTCAGAAGTACTGTAGGGGTTTGATAAAGGGAAAGACAGTTGGGAATGTTAAAGAATGCTTAAAGAAGGGGCTTGAGCTGGACTGCTAATTGAACATACAATTAATTTGGACAGAAGAGATGGAATTATTAGAAAGAAATACAGTGATTATCCAAACCACTGTAATCTTCACAGAACTGTGACCCTTAATTAACATTTTTTCTGTAATGTATTTCCTGAATGGGTTTCTGTGTGTCCTAACTTAAATACCCACCTACTCTGAGAAGACCGCTTAAATATTCTGGCTCCTTTTGATCTCTTTCTGTATATGCTTAAAATATACTTTGAAAAATGAATACTTTTTGTAGGTTCCTAGTATTTTATGATTATCTTTTCAACTAAATTGTAAGCTCCTTGAGAAAAGATATTAATTCTTATATAGCAGATACTGCATCTTTCATAGAATGAACATAGTGCTAAGCATTATACTAAGTACTCATTGAAAACTATTTGGATTCTTTCTGTTTTGTTTTCTAGGAGTGTATGGTGAATAAATTCAAGAAAACATCTATTCGTAAGCAACAGACAAATAATCAAACAGAAGTAGTCAAAATAATTGAAAAAGATGTTATGGAAGGTAAATATTTAAAACAAATTATTTTAAAATTTTACATGCATTTTAATATATCATAACCTGTTTAAATATAATTGTTAGCCACCAGAGTGATACAGTACACAGTCATATATGCAGTTGCTCTGAGTGGGTTATCAGAAATGAACTTCGTTGACTTCCTGTTCTCATGCTTAAAAATTTATCACTACCTACCATTACTTCCTTCACTTAAATTTCAGAGGAAAAGTTACCTTTTTCTCTAGATGAAAGACACTTCTCTCTGTCCTCTGTTTCTCCTATTCCTTCTCCCTAAATTCAAGTTATGAACTCTTCTGTTTTTTAGTCCTGTTTTCTCTTTTGATTCCATTTTTGGAGTTTGTAAATATGCTTTTACTTAAAACAAAAACAAAAAAAACAGCCAACAAAAGGAATAAGAAAAGAAAAACAGATACTAGTTCTCCTAAAACCTTTCTTTTTCTTTTTTTTTTTTTTTTTTTTTTTTTTTTTGAGACGGAGTTTCGCTCTTATTACCCAGGCTGGAGTGCAATGGCGTGATCTCTGCTCACCGCAACCTCCACCTCCTGGGTTCAAGCAATTCTCCTGCCTCAGCCTCCCGAGTAGCTGGGACTACAGGCACACGCCACCATGCCCAGCTAATTTTTGTATTTTTAGTAGAGATGGGGTTTCACCATGTTGACCAGGATGGTCTCGATCTCTTGACCTCGTGATCCACCCGCCTCGGCCTCCCAAAGTGCTGGGATTATAGGCGTGAGCCACCGTGCCCGGCCTCTTTTTCTTTTTAAATAACAATGCTTCTTTAAGCATAACCCACACTAGTCTCTGCTTCTTCATCTCCCATATATTAAATGAAGCACATTAAACAACTTTCTACTACCCTTAGTCTACTGAAACTGCTCTGACAGAAGTTACTAACACTGTCTTCTCTAAGTTCTTTTGAATCATTATCTTCTGTAACATTTTTTACTATTATTTATGAATAATTTTTCTTCCTTTGTGTCTCTGGCACTTCACTGGCCTAATACACTCTTTAACCTTTTGTCATTTTTTTAGTCTTTATGCTTTCTCTGCCAATCTTTTAGAATTTGATGTTTCTCAGTACTCTTGTCAATAGCCCCATTACCATCTCCTATTATATTGTTTACTAATGCATTCACTTACTTACAGAGCTTAAGTTAATATCTAGATGTTGATTACTTATACGTCTATATTTCTAGCACAGATCTTTCTTCTGAACTCTAGTCTCACACATTTAACTGCTTACTGACATCTCTCTACAGCAGTTACACAAAATCAACATACCCAAAATATTTATTATCTCCTTGAGCATATCCTACCTTACAAAGACAGCAAAACAATACCTCACAATTATCTTCTTCCTGTATCTTGAAAAGGGCCTGCATCACCTACCAAAGCCAGAAGTAGAGAGTTATTCTAGACTTTTTCCTTGCTGTATCTATAGCACTGATCAATTGGTAACATCAATTCTATCTTTTAAATATTTAACAAATCTGTTTCTTTACCTTTCCTTTAAATACTGCATTTGTTCAGATCCTTGTCTGTTGTCTTAACAATTGTAGTATTTCTGAAGTAGTTCCCTTACTTCCAGTTTTTCTTATTTATGATTTTGCTACATGATCTCATTACTTCAGGAACTTTCAGTGACTCCTCATCCTCTCCAGGTTAAAATTCAAATTCCTAGGCATGGCACATAAAGCCCTTTATTATTTAGGCCCTTCTTTTTTTTCTATTTTCATCTTTATTCTCTTTTTTATTCTCTGTTCCAGTCGTACTAACTTGCAGAAAGTACCATTTTCTTTCACTCCCTTGCATATATTTATGCCTTCATCTGTAATAAACCCCAGTCAGCATTTGCAAGATCCAGAATACCTTTGTTCCTTACGAATCTAGTTTTGACATCCTTTCTCCTTTCCTTACTCATCCACATTCATAATCATGAAAATTCTTGTTTTACTGCAAAATCAACATTTGTTTTCCTTTGTATTATAGTTTTGGGAAGATGAATGTACAGGTCTCAGAGCATGGTTGTTTAACATGATTAGGAACTGTAATGTAATTCATATGTTAATAATTTTAATTAGTTAGCTATGTATTTTTAAATCTACTTATATAGATTTATGAGATGTGGTAGAAATACTCAACATAAACCTATATACCTAGATTTGTTTTGGAGAAAGGGGTATAAATAATCATGGAAACTAAGTAGTAAAAACTTCATTGATCAGAAATAATATATGAATCATTTCTTTAATAATTGGATGTCTTTTGTAGGTGTTACTGCAGATGATCACATGATGAAAGTAGAGACAGTTCACTGCAGTGCTTGCAGTGTATATATCCCTGCTTTACATAGTTCAGTCCAGCAGCACTTAAAATCTCCTGATCATATCAAAGGGAAGCAGGTAAAATTTTGGTCTGTCTTAATAAAGTTTCTGGATTATCCATCAATTTTTTATTGTTCTTTGGCCATAGTTTTCCACCTATTGGCAGTTTTATCAATTTATCAGTCTTATATGGAAATAACTAATTATCCTCAGAGTGGCAGTGTAGTATATATTGGTTAAGATTGTGAGCCCTGGAGTAAGACTGTCTGATTTGTTCAGTCTATAACATGTGTTAAGCAAGCAAGTTAGCCTTTCTTTTTTTTGTTTAAGTTTCCTTATCTGTAAAATTAAGGTAGATGATCATTCTACTCTTACCTGATTTTTTTAAAGAATTAGATTAATTGAAACATATAAGGCAGTTAAAATAGCGCCTGGTAATGGTAAGCATTCAGGAAATCAAAGCTTTTGTTGAATTGTTTTAACTTTTTTTAAAGTCCAAAACAGTTTTGTGAGAGTCTGTGTGTATGTGTGTGTGTGTGTGTGTGTGTATGTGTTCTAGAATAAGAAAGAAAGTAAAGATTTGATTATTACTGATACATTTTTCTGATGGTTGGGAAAAACACATTTAAAACCAGAATTACCAACTAGCATCTATTGTTACATTTTTTAATAGAATGTCCCTGAAAAATTTACTTCTTTTTGGTTAGTATATTTCTGCTTCTCTATTGACTTGGTTGGTTTTATTTAGTCAGATTTTACTTCAGATAACACAAATACTTATATTGTGGGAAACTGGTTTGTTTGAAAAGCATATTTAAAGATTCAATTATTAAAGCCTTAAGTTTCAAATAGAACATTCCCAAGTCTTAAATTTGTATTTTGTATTGAAGTGAACCTCATTTAACTCAGACTTCTTCAGGCATTTTTGAACACATACAATCTTTCCTTAATCTTTGTCTTTTTCTTCTCTTAATATTCCCTTGACATCATTTTGGCAATTAGACATTCTATATTGTTACCTTTCTTCCTCTGTATAATAGTCTTAAAATAACTACAGCCTAGAGGAAGACTAGATACCCTTGTAGTATGAAAAATTATTCTTTATTTTTTGATAGCATGAAAATTAATAGTTGGGGTCTGGGGAGGCAGATGTGGAGTGGAAGGAAGAGAAGGCAGCTGTCTAGTAGAATCTAGACTTGTAGATTTGGGGGACTGAGTGTTTTCTGTTGCAGCTGATTGGCTTGAATCTTCATTGTTTTAATTCATAGGTTTAGATTGTGGTCACTGTAGTTGCTATTGCTGTATAGTTTGTAAGAAAATTAATCATTTAAATCTAAGGGTTTGAGCATGAAATGCTGCTTTAATTATGGAAATATTTTTCATGGCATGGTTTTCAAGTACTCAGTGTGTTCTGTTTTTTGTAGGCTTATAAGGAACAAATAAAAAGAGAAAGTGTCTTGACTGCTACAAGCATTTTAAATAATCCAATAGTGAAGGCGCGATATGAACGTTTTGTTAAGGTAAGATTTTAGGGCAAAAGCCTTTTCAATAATATTGTATTGCAATGATTAACTGGTGACATAGTAACCTTTTGTGATACTTGAATATAGTATAACATATTAAGAAGAATTTTACTCAATATCTTACATATAGGTAAAACATCTTTTTTCCTAATTGTTGGGATTGGCCAAATGGGAGCAGTGATTCCTCTCTTACCACCTTTGTAGCTCTGAATCAATTGAGAAATACGTAAATTCAATAGAAAATCAAAATATCAGCTTTATTCTTGATTTAAGAAAAAAGTTGACTTGGAGAAGATACCTTAGATATGTGGTTGCTCTGGACTTTAATATTTCACTTCTAAATTAGGTAGACTTAGATACCCCCAACTTCTGTTACTGGCCAAGATGGACAATCAGCAGGCTTCTCCTAGTTTGCCACATGGCATAGAACAGACTAGAATGTACCTTTTCTGTCACTAAGAAGACCTCAAAGAGGGCACCCAGAAGGGATTGAGTTGTGTACACCCAGTTTTTTCTTCCAAGAGTACTAATTGATAAATCATTCCTTTTCCTTGTATAAAAGTTGGAGGGTAGCAGGAAGATCAGATATGTTGTTCCAGAAGAAGGAATCTCATGAAATTTGGAGGACAGGAGAAGAGAGGTTTACTTCTAATGTTAGGAAACTCATATGTGAACGATTGGATATATACCTGCCCTCTCCCCGCCCTTTCTTTTTTTCAGAGTCTTGCTCTGTCACCAGGTGCCAGGCTGGAGTGCAGTGGCGCAATCTTGGCTCACTGCAATCTTCACCTCCTGGGTTCAAGCAATTCTCCTGCCTCAGCCTCCTGAGTAGCTGGGACTATAGGTGTGCGCCACCACGCCCAGCTAATTTTTGTATTTTTTAGTAGAGACAAGATTTCACCATGTTGGCCAGGATGGTCTCGATCTCTTGACCTCGTGATCCGCCTGTCTCAGCCTCCCAAAGTACTGGGATTACAGACGTGAGCCACCGTGCCCGGCTAGCTGGCCCACTTTACTTGTCAGGGTTTTTGCCATATGTTATGGCTTGAATCCATCTTTACATAAAATTTATTATAAGTACTAAACAAATAAGAACTTCCTATGATTTGGGAAATTAATAGAAGTAAATTTTAGAGGTTAGTCTTTTGGTTTTGTTCTGTTTTTACTTCTCTTGTAATACCCACACTGGTCTGATAGAAGTTAGTTTTTCAGTCTTTACAAAATAATGCCTACCTTAAAATCATTATTCTCCACTGAAGAGAGCTGTTGTGTTGAAGATTTACAAGAGCGTGTTGTTTACATTAGTAAGTGTAGATTAAAGAAGTTTTGTTTATTTTGGCTATTGTGACTGTTAACAGCTACTCTGTGAAGAAAACCTGATATATATTTAATGTCCATTAAATTGTCCCTCTGCCAGTGCTTTCTAAGCTAAATAATACCAGTTCTTTTGGTTTGCCCCTTAGGGGCCTGTTTTCTAATTTGTTAATCTAATAGTTGTTAATATTTGTCACTGTTTACTATATTCTTGACAATACTTTAAAAAAATGAATGCAGCCCTGAATTGAAATCCAATTTTATGGGAGATGTGGCATCAAAAAGAAGCATCGTAGCTAAAGAAGGAAAAATTAGATTTTTATTCTTGCTTTGTCACAAACTTTTGAGAAGTCAGTGGTTTTTATTGATGTATGAAGATAATATTTAATGAGGAAAGAATGCAAAATTAGAATTTCCATGTAGTGTTCTCAAGTTACACAGTCTGGTCACTTCATGGAATGGGAGACGTCACTTGTGGGAGTATTCTGCTCATGCACATGTTGTAGAGAACTCACCTGAACTGAGAACTCCTCTAGAACTTTGTTACTCAGAATGTGATCTGTGGTTCAGTATTGGCATCACTTGGGAGCTCATTAGAAATGCAGAATTTTGGGTCATACCCAGGCCTACTGAATAAGAATCTTCATTTTAACAAGATCCCTGTTGATTTATATGGATGTGAAAAATCAAGAAGCACTCAGATCACATTA
Source organism: Aotus nancymaae (assembly GCF_030222135.1). NCBI lineage: Eukaryota > Metazoa > Chordata > Mammalia > Primates > Aotidae > Aotus > Aotus nancymaae. Next base: position 52,692,908 of record NW_026988418.1, read on the forward strand.
CTCAATAATGACCCTTTGTTTAGCGTGCCTCTCTGCTCCCTTCCCTGTTGTCATTCCCTGGAACATCCTCTGCTCATGGTCAGCTCTGGTCATGGCTTAAAGCTCCTCCACTGTCAAGTGCTCTCAGTCTGACAAAATGCCCTTTTAAATCTTTGTTCCTTAGAGACACAGCAGAGAAGACAGGAAAAACAACAACAACAACAAAAAATACTTTGTTCCCATCGAGATAATCAGTTCATCAGTTTCTCCTAATTCTCCAACTGTATCATCCTGTTCTGCCTTAACTTTAACTCCCTGTTCTAGGCATTCATAATCACCCCTTTCGGTAGGGAATGCTACTGTTCCAAAATTCCTTATTTGTTCTAGCTCTATGGTTAGCTTTATTGTTTGTCTTGCTAAAAAATTTTCTATCGTGCCAGTCCTGTGTTTCCCAGATTTTCACTCAATTCACAATAATTTTACTTAATAACTACCAGTGTAATGTGTTTTCTATAGTGACTCTTTCAACGTTTGATAACTTCATGTCTCAGATTTCATTCATGCTCTCTTTGCTTCCCATATTCTTTTTCATATATATATATATATTTTAAGATAGAATCTCATTGTGTTGCCCAGGCCGGAGTGCAGTGGTGCGATAATAGCTCACTGCAGCCTTGAAATCCTGGGTTTAAGCCATTCTTCTACCTCAGCCTCTCTAGTAGCTGGGATTACAGACACGCACCACCACACTCAGCTACTAACCATATTCTTATTTCTTCTCTTGCATTAGGGAGATTGAGACAATTAGATGTGAATTCAGTTAAGTGTTCGCATTTCTGCCTTAGATATATCTTTCCTTCACCTTTATTATCTGTGAGGAAGAATCTTCTTTGCCCTTCATCTGTGTCTTTATTTCATCATTATTTCTTCACTTATTTGCATCTGATTTTTTTCCTGTTTTTTTTTTTTTTCTAGTCTTCCACAAACAGACATGCTTATGAGTTCCCTAAACTAAAAATGACTTAGCTTTTCCTAGATTTTGGCCCACTCTATTTTATCATCTCATCTCTTCCCAGCGTTCTTGAGATGGTAGTTTACTTTGCACGTGCTCTTCACTTCCTCTCATTATTCACTCTTTCCTTCTCAACCAAAGGAATGTGCTCAGGTACCTGTGAGGCTAAAATAAATAAAAAGCTGCCTAAGCCCTTTTTTAGGCTTTCTGAATTAGGGTTTCCCAAACTTTGCTGATAAATACCTCCTGAAATGCTGCTTTTTGTGTGTGTGTGTGAGATACAGTCTCACTCTGTCGCCCAGTCTGGAGTGCAGTGGCGTGGTGTTGGCTCATTGCAACCTCCACCTGCCAGGTTCAAAAGATTCTCCTGCCTCAGCCTCCTGAGTAGCTATGTCTACAGGCATGCACTACCACACCCAGCTAATTTTTGCCCTGAAATGCTTCTTAAATGTGCAAGTTACCAAACTTTCCCCTGGAAAGTTTGATTCAGGTGGTCTGAGATTAATCCAGGAATTTATGTTTTCAGCAAGAGCTCCAGTGCAGACTAAATGGAAATCTCAGGGTGTTGGAACCAGGGCCTGTGGTTTTTGACAGCTTCATAGGAAATTTAAAGATACATTCTTGGACAACTGCTACTGTCTAACTCTCATATCATACTTTTGAAACTGCTCTTCCTAAGATTACTAATGATATCATTATCAAATCTAGTGACCTTTAATAAATTTTAACGTATGATCATTTTAAATATATGAAAATAAGGGGATAGTACAATAAATCTTCAAGAACCCTCATTTTGTGATGGTGATCAACTCTAGTGACCTTTGCCAATTGCTTTCTGCTTTTTATTTATTTTTATGTCATTTGACACTGTTGATCTATCACTCTTGAAACTCTTTTCCCAGATAGTCTTTTACTGTCCTGGGTTTCCTCCTGCACCAAGTGTTCCTTCATTTCTAACTTCTGCCCCCATGTGCAGTATAGGCATCTTCCTAGGGTTTCTATTCCAGTCCTTTTTTCTACTTAATCCACCAGTCCCATCCCAGGGCTTTCCCATTTAAGACCCTCACTTCACCATGCACTCTGTGCAAGCAGGCAATTCACAAATTTAAATATCTTACTTTGAACTCTCCTCTCTTTTGAGTTGCAAACTTATAGCTGCCTATTAGACATCTAGATATCTGAAGTTATATATATTAATAGCATATACACACTTCTTCCCCTTTTCCTTTCCATTAGAATAGTGATTGTAATTTACCTGTTCCATTAATAATGTCACCACGTCTTTTACATTTCCCTGGTCTGGGCTATTAGAGTAGCCTCCTCACTGGTATTTCTTCTTTTTGTTCTCTGCTTCATCCTGCACCTTCCTGTGCCATTAATCTTAAAGGATAGTGCCAGTCTTAATATTTTCCTGTTTAATACTCTCCACTGTTAACTTCATTTCTTACTACATTAATATGGCCTTCTGATATGGTCAAATTTATATGAGATTGATACAGATATATAATTCAAGTATTAAAATATTAAAGTTGTACCTGTGAATGTTTACTGAGAGGTTTGTCTACTTTTTAAAAGTAGAAATGAGGCATGTTAACTAGTACATAAAACAAGGTACCTGATTTTCATTTGAGTTTTTCAGAGATTCTGTAACATTAAATACTCATTTAAGTAAGTAAAATATACATCTTTGCATCATCTCTTTTGTTTCTACCAAAAACCACACTTGCCTTTGTCATATATATATGATTTTAGAAATATAGTTAAGGGGAAAATATGGCCTTTATTCCAGTTTATGGAGTATAAAGTAATGGCTTCATTTATATATGCACATAGGTATGAAATGGACACTCAACAAATAATGAATTTGTTATAATTTAAAATAAAAAGTTTCAAAATGGTATTTATTCCTCATGATATGGAAAGTAAAAATTTCACTTGCCATATCATGTAACAATGAATGTGCTGATTTTAAAACTCATTTCTTATGTTTTTAGGGTGAGAATCCTTTTGAAATTCAAGACCATTCTCAGGATCAGCAAATAGAAGGAGATGAGGAGGATGAAGAGAAGATTGATGAACCTATTGAAGAAGAGGAAGATGAAGAGGAGGAAGAAGAAGCAGAGGAAGTGGGGGAGGCAGAGGAAGTAGAAGAAGCAGAGGAAGTGAGAGAAGGAGGAATAGAGGGTGAAGGAAATGTAGAGGGAGTGGGGGAAGGAGGGGAAGCAGGGACGGTGGGAGAAGTAGAGGGAGTGGAGGAAGTAGAGGACGTTGAGGAAGAAACAGCAAAGGAAGAACCTGCTGACTTTCCTGTTGAGCAACCTGAAGAAAATTAAATACAAGGTATTAGATTTAAAAGGAGCTTTACATTTCTGTTCTAATGTAAAAAAGGGTAAGAAATTTAATAGCTTAAAATGAATTAACATCCATGTTGCATGCATTCCACATGTTAAAATTTGTTTTATATAATTTCTAAATGTTTGACATTTGTTTAATAAAATGAAGGTAAAACTATTTTAGTTTAGTTTTTATAGCTACCAAACTTAGATCCGATGAATTGTTTGTATAATTTTTAAGCTTAATTTTTATTACTTTATTGATGTTAAGGGTAACAAATGTGTATTGTTAGTATATCTATACTAATCATTTTATCTTAAATGCTGCTCTTGGGAGTGAATATTCAAGTGTGCATTAATTTTTTGAATACTTACCCTAGAAGATATAAACTGGGCAAGTATTTTGTGCTCTGTGTATTTTTTTACTGCATTGACATTGAATAGTAATTTGCGTTAAGATACGCTTAAAGGCTTTTTGTGACCATGTTTCTCTTTGTAGCAATAAAATGTTTTTTACGAAAACTTTCTCCCTGGATTAGCAGTTTAGATGAAACAGAGTTCATCGATTAAATGAGTATTTAACATCAAAATTTGCCTTAATGTATGAGTTCAGTTCACAAGTATTTTAAATCAATTAAGAAGACTTGAATTAAAGAAAAAAAAATTCTCAATCATATTTTTAAAAAGTAAGACTAAAAATTTTTTTAAAGACACATTTCAAATAGAGGTCAGTCTGTAGCTGACCTTATTTATATTTGTTTTAGTTTGTTCCTTTTCTCTGTACCTGTGTCAAATCTTGAAGTCTTCCTGAAAATACATTTGAATACAAATAAGTTTTCTGTGGTTGTGTTAGTTCTTTTGTCATGTCTATTTTTGGCTGAAGAACCAAGAAGCAAACTTTACTTTTTAAAGAATTATTTCTCTTTCAGATATTTCTATCCTTTTAAAAAATTACTTTTTGTGGCTTACACACCTACACATTTAGATCCTTGATAGAGGATCTATTCTGAAGTCATTTATTTTCAAACAACCATCTATCTACATCACTAAAAAGTAGTGCTCTTATTTTTTTTCATCTTTACTTTGGCCTCTTTTGAGAGCAGAGACTGTATTTTATTTTATTTTATTTTTAGAGTGGGTCTCGCTCTGTTGCCCAGACTGGAGTGCAGTGTAACCTCAACCTCCTGGGCTCAAGTGATCCTCCAACCTCAGCCTCCGAAGTAGCTGGGACTGTTATGTATGAGCCACCTTGCCCAGCTAATTTTTGTAGAGATGGGGTTTTACCATGTTGTCCAGGCTGGTCTCAAACTCCTGGGCTCAAGTGATCTGCCTGTCTTGGCCTCCCAAAGTGCTGGGATTACAAGTGTGAGCCACTATGCCTGGCCTAGGGGGCTATATTTCAGTGAAATTAGCTTCTCAAAGTTTTGAGGCATCTAATGGATAAATGTATGGATATATCAAATTATAAGTAAGTGGGTGAATGTATGAACATTTGTAGAATCCCACAGATAATTTATCTTTTTGTATAAAATAAGGCTTTTAAAACTAGACTTTCTGGACCAATAAAGTTTTTTTTTAAGGTGAACTAGGTTTGCCTACCTTTAAGCTAGGAATATCCAAAAGATACTTGTATCTAATTTTAGGGATTTGGTGCCAAATAAGAGGTTAGTTGAAGACTAGTGAAATTTGGATCCTATCTAGGAGTCTGTATTTACGTAGCAGGCTTCAGAAAGCCTTGTTTAGGAGTTCAAATTTTAAAGATAATAGGACTTGTTATCTTCTTGTTTCTCTTTTATTTAAAAATATTTGGACCAGTCATGGTGGCTCACGGCTGTAATCCCAGCACTTTGGGAGGCCGAGGTGGGTGGATCACAAGATCAGGAGTTCGAGACCAGCCTGACCAACATGGTGAAACCTTGTTTTTACTAAAAATAACAAAGATTAGCCGGGCATGGTGGCGTGTGCTTATAATCCCAGCCACTTAGGAGGCTGAGGCAGGAGAATCGCTTGAACCTGGCGTGTGGTGGTTGCAGTGAGCTGAGATTGCAACTATGTCTCAAAAAAAAAAAATTGTGGAAGGGCTAAGGTAAAAGCATAATAAATTCCTCTAGGTTATTAGTATTTGGTTCTTTTGTTAGTGAATTGAGTGATTTTTTAAAAAAAGAATGTCTGGTAATCTGATTGAGATTGGAAACTTTTGGAAAGAAGAGTATATAACAAGAATCCTCTGTAAACTGGGTAAATGTTTTAGAATGAGCGATAGGAAAGAACATCTAAGTAGTATTTTTTTGTTGTTAGATGCATGAGCCTTTATCCAGACTAGCTGATTAGCAAGGTATTAATACAAGTGTATTTTGTTACTGTGCTTAATTCAGAAATTCAAATTCATGTATTTCCTATTGGATAATTTGTAGTTGGGCAGTTTATAGGCAGGTTAGTTTTTGTGATCCTTAGTGTTTACATTTTCACTGCTTTTGTAATAAGGATTTATATAAGATCTTAAACACCTTTCAACCTCTGTTTTCCAGGTATTACTTGTTTTCTCTATTATAAAGTGAGATACATAGTTCTAAATAACCAAAGAAATTTCTGTATAAACTACACAGTTGTTCAAGCCTCATGCCTAGGAACTATCCTATATTCTTCCCTTTTTACCACTTCCTACCTCCAATATCAAAAAGTCTATCTGTTCTACTTCCAAAATTTATCTGCCCACTGTTTTACCTCTACTGCAACCAACCCAGTTCAAGTCATGATCATTTCTTTTTTTTTTTTTTTTTTTTGTAATACATATTTTATTGCATTTTAGGTTTTGGGGTACATGTGAAGAACATGCATGATTGTTGCATAGGTACATACATGGCAATGTGGTTTGCTGCTTTCCTCCCCATCACCTATATCTGGCATTTCTCCCCATGTTATCCCTCTCCAACTCCCCATCCCCCGCTGTCCCTCCCCTAGTTCCCACCGACAGACCCCAGTGTGTGATGCTCCCCTCCCTGTGTCCATGTGTTCTCATTGTTCAACACCCACCTATGAGTGAGAACATGCGGTGTTTGATTTTGTGTTCTTGTGTCAGTTTGCTGAGAATGATGGTTTCCAGGTTCATCCATGTCCCTACAAAGGACACAAACTCATCATTTTTTATGACTGCATAGTATTCCATGGTGTATATGTGCCATATTTTCCCTGTCCAGTCTATCATCGATGGGCATTTGGGTTGGTTCCAAGTCTTTGCTATTGTAAACAGTGCTGCAATGAACATTTGTGTGCATGTGTCCTTATAGTAGAACGATTTATAATCCTTTGGATATATACCCAGTAATGGGATTGCTGGGTCAAATGGAATTTCTATTTCTAGGTCCTTGAGGAATTGCCACACTGTCTTCTACAATGGTTGAACTAATTTACACTCCCACCAACAGTGTAAAAGTGTTCCTATTTCTTTACATCCTCTTCAGCATCTGTTGTTTCCAGATTTTTTAATGATCGCCATTCTAACTGGTGTGAGATGGTATCTCAATGTGGTTTTGATTTGCATTTCTCTAATGACCAGTGATGATGAGCATTTTTTCATATTTATTGGCCTCATGGATGTCTTCTTTTGTAAAGTGTCTGTTCATATCCTTTGCCCATTTTTGAATGGGCTTGTTTGTTTTTTTCTTGTAAATCTGCTTTAGTTCTTTATAAATTCTGGATATCAGCCCTTTGTCAGATGGGTAGACTACAAAAATTTTTTCCCATTCTGTTGGTTGCCGTTTCACTCTAATGATTGTTTCTTTTGCTGTGCAGAAGCTGTGGAGTTTGATTAGGTCCCATTTGTTTACTTTGGCATTTGTTGCCAATGCTTTTGGTGTTTTGGTCATGAAGTCCTTGCCCATGCCTATGTCCTGAATGATTTTCCCTAGGTTTTCTTCTAGGGTTTTTATGGTGTTAGGTCTTATGTTTAAGTCTTTAATCCATCTGGAGTTAATTTTAGTATCAGGTGTCAGGAAGGGGTCCAGTTTCTGCTTTCTGCACATGGCTAGCCAGTTTCCCAACACCATTTATTAAACAGGGAAACCTTTCCCCATTGCTTGTTTTTCTTAGGTTTGTCAAAGATCAGCTGGTTGTAGATGTGTGCTCTTGCCTCCGATGCCTCTGTTCTATTCCATTGGTCTATATCTTTGTTTTGGTACCAGTACCATGCTGTTTTGATTACTATAGCCTTGTAGTATAGTTTGAAGTCAGGTAGTGTGATGCCTCCAGCTTTGTTCTTTTTGCTTAGAATTGACTTGACTATGTGAGCTGTCTTTTGGTTCCATATGAAGTTTAAGGTGGTTTTTTCTGGTTCTGTGAATACGGTCATTGGTAGCTTCATGGGGATAGTGTTGAATCTGTAAATTACTTTGGGCAGTATGGCCGTTTTCACGATACTGATTCTTCCTAACCATGAAAATGGAATGTTTCTCCATCTGTTTGTGTCCTCTCTTATTTCGTTGAGTAGTGGCTTGTAGTTCTCCTTGAAGAGGTCCTTTATGTTCTTTGTTAGTTGTATTCCTAGGTGTTTTATTCTCTTTGCAGCAATTGTGAATGGCAGTTCCTTCTTGATTTGGCTCTCTTTAAGTCTGTTATTGGTGTATAGGAATGCTTGTGATTTTTGCACATTGATTTTTGTATCCTGAGACTTTGCTGAAGTTGCTTATCAGTTTCAGGAGATTTTGGACTGCGACAATGAGGCCTTCTAAATATGCAATCATGTCGTCTGCAAATAGAGACAATTTGACTTCCTGCTTTCCTGATTGAATACCCTTTATTTCTTTTTCTTGCCTGATTGCTCTGGCTAGAACTTCCAATACTATATTGAATAGGAGTGGTGAGAGAGGGCATCCTTGTCTAGTGCCTGATTTCAAAGGGAATGCTTCCAGTTTTTGCCCATTCAGTATGATATTCTAAGTCTCTTTGTAAGTCATAAATAGCTTTTATTATTTTGAGATATGTTCCGTCAATAGTTTATTGATGGTTTTTAGCATAAAGGTCTGTTGAATTTTGTCAAAGGCCTTCTCTGCATCTATTGAGATAATCATGTGGTTTTTGTCTTTGGTTCTGTTTATGTGGTGAATTATGTTTATAGACTTGCTTATGTTGAACCAGCCTTGCATCCCTGGGATGAAGCCTACTTGATCATGGTGGATAAGCTTTTTGATGTGCTGTTGCAATCGGTTTGCCAGTATTTTATTGAAGATTTTTGCATCTATGTTCATCCTGGATATTGGCCTGAACTTTTCTTTTTTTGTTCAGTCTCTGCTGGATTTTGGTATCAGGATGATGTTAGTCTCATAAAATGATTTGGGAAGTATTCCCTCTTTTTGGATTGTTTGGAATGGTTTCAGAAGGAATGGTACCAGCTCCTCTTTGTATGTCTGGTAGAATTTGGCTGTGAACCCATATGGACCTGGGCTTTTTTTGGGTGGTAGGCTATTAATTGCTGCCTCAACTTCAGCCCTTGTTATTGGTCTATTCAGGGTTTCAACTTCTTCCTCGTTTAGCCTTGGGAGGATGCAAGTGTCCAGGAATTTATCCATTTCTTCCATGTTTGCTAGTTTATGTACATTGAGTTGTTTGTAATAATCTCTGATGATGGTTTATATTTCTGTGGATTCCGTGGTGATGTCCCCTTTATCATTTTTTATTGCATCTATTTAATTATTCTCTCTTTTCTTTTTTATTAATCTGGCTAGTGGTCTATTTTGTTGATCTTTTCAAAAAAGCAGCTCCTGGATTTATTGATTTTCTTGAAGGGTTTTTTGTGTCTCTATCTCCTTCAGTTCTGCTCTGATCTTAATTATTTCTTGTCTTCTGCTAGGTTTTGAGTTTTTTTGATCTTGCTCCTCTAGCTCTTTCAATTTTGACCATAGGGTGCCGATTTTAGATCTTTCCTTGCTTCTTATATAGGCATTTATTGCTCTATATTTTCCTCTAGACACTGCTTTAAATGTGTCCTAGAGATTCTGGTATGTTGTGTCTTTGTTCTCGTTGGTTTTGAAGAACATGTTTATTTCTGCCTTCATTTTATTGTTTATTCAGTCAACATTCAAGACCCAGTTGTTCAGTTTCCATGAAGCTGTGCGGTTCTGAGTTAGTTTCTCAATTCTGAGTTTTAACTTGATTGCACTGTGGTCTGAGAGACTGTTTGTTATGATTTCCATTCTTTTGCATTTGCTGAGGAGTGATTTACTTCCAATTATGTGGTCAGATTTAGAGTAGGTGTGATGTGGTGCTGAGAAGAATGTATATTCTGTGGATTTCGGGTGGAGAGTTCTGTAAATGTCTATTAGATTTTCTTGGTCCAGGTCTGAGTTCAAGTCCTGGATATGCTTAATTTTCTGTCTCACTGATCTGTCTCATATTGACAGTGGGGTGTTAAAGTCTCCCACTATTATTATGTGGGATTCTAAGTCTCTTCGTAAGTCATCAAGAACTTGCTTTATCTATCAGGGTGCACCTGTATTGGGTGCATATATATTTAGGATGGTTAGGTCTTCTTTTTGCATTGATCCTTTTACCATTATGTAATGTCCTTCTTTGTCTCTTTTGATCTTTGTTGGTTTAAAGTCTATTTTCTCAGAGACGAGAATTGCAACTCCTGCTTTTTTTTGCTCTCCATTTGCTTGGTAAATCTTCCTCCATCCCTTTATTTTGAGCCTTTGTGTATCCTTGCATGTGAGATGGGTTTCCTGGATACAGCACACTGATGGGTTTTAGCTTTTTATCCAGTTTGCCAGTCTGTGTCTTTTGACTGGGGTGTTTGGCCCATTTACATTTAGGCTTTGTATTGTTATGTGTGAATTTGATACTGCCATTTTGATGCTAGCTGGCTGTTTTGCCCATTAGTTGATGCAGTTCTTTTTTGTGTAGATGCTCTGTACCATTTGGTATTTTTTGGAGTTGCTGGTACTGGTTGTTCCTTTCTATGTTTAGTGCTTCTTTCAGGAGCTCTTGTAAAGCAGACCTGGTCATGATGAAATCTCTGAGTAATTGCTTATTTGTAAAGGCTTTTATTTCTCCTTCACTTATGAAGCTTAGTTTGGCTGGATATGAAATTCTGGGTTGAAAGCCCTTTTCTTTAAGGATGTTGAATATTGGCCCCCACTCTCTTCTGGCTTGTAGGGTTTCTGCTGAGAGATCCGCTGTGAGTCTGATGGGCTTCGCTTTGTGTGTAACCTGACCTTTCTCTCTGGCTGCCCTTAGCATTTTCTCCTTCATTTCAACACTGGTGAATCCGACAATTATGTGCCTTGGGGTTGCTCTTCTTGAGGAATATCTTTGTGGTGTTCTCTGTATTTCCTGTACTTGAATATTGGCCTGCCTTTCTAGGTTGGGGAAGTTTTCCTGGATAATATCCTGAAGAGTGTTTTCCAGCTTGGATTCGTTCTCTCTGTCACATTCAGGTACACCTACCAAACGTAGATTAGGTCTTTTCACATAATCCCATATTTCTTGGAGGCTTTGTTCGTTTCTTTTTACTCTTTTTTCTCTAATCTTGCCTTCTCATTTTATTTCATTGAATTGATCTTCAACCTCTGATATCCTTTCTTCTGCTTGGTCAATTCGGCTATTGAAACTTGTGTATGCTTTGCGAAGTTCTCCTGTTGTTTTTCAGCTCTATCAATTCACTTATATTCCTCTCTAAGCTGTTTATTCTCGTTAGCATTTCATCAAACCTTTTTTCAAGGTTCTTAGTTTCTTTGCATTGGGTTAGAACATGTTCTTTTAGCTCAGAGAAGTTTCTTATTACCCACCTTCTGAAGCCTGTTTCTGTCAATTCATCAGACTCATTCTCCATCCAGCCTTGTTCCCTTGCTGGTGAGGAGTTGTGATGCCTTCGAGGAGGAGAGGCATTCTGGCTTTGGGTGTTTTCATCCTTTTTGCACTGGTTTCTTCCCATCTTCGTGGATATATCTATCTGTCGTCTTTGTAGTTGTTGACTTTCAGATGGGGTTGCTGAGTGGATGTCCTGTTTGTTGATGATGAAGTTATTTCTTTCTGTTTTTTAGTTTTCCTTCTAGCAGTCAGGCCCCTCTGCTGTAGGACTGCTGGAGGTCCACTCCAGGCCCTGCTTGCCTGGGGCTTACCTGCAGCAGGTACAGAACAGTAAGGGTTGCTGCCAGTTTCTTCTTCTGCTATCTTTGTTCCAGAAGGGTACCTGCCAGATGTCAGCCTGAGCTCTCCTTTATGAGGTGTCTCTTTGGATATATGGGGGTTGGGGAGCTGCTTGAGGAGACAGTCTGTCCTTTATAGGAGCTCAAGTGCTTAGCTGTGAGCTCTGTTGTTCCATTCAGAGCTGCTGGGCAGGTACGTTTAATTCTGCTGCAGCGGAACTCATAATAGCCTTTTTTTCCCCAGGTGCTCTGTCCCGGGAAGGTAGGGCTTTATAAGTTTCTGTTGTGCTGCTGCCTATTTTCACGGATGCCCTGCCCAGCTAGGAAGCAGCCTAGTCAAAGTCTGCCAGCAGAGGCATTGCTAATCTGCCCTGGGCTCCGCCCAACTGCCGTGTGAACTTCCCTGCAGTCCTATTTATAGGGGTATAGTTAGAACTGCCTTGGCAATGGCGGACAGCCTCTGTAATGGTGGACTGCCTCAGTAATGGCAGGCCACCTCGGCAATGGCGGACTGCCTCGGAAATGGTGGGCTACCGCGGTAGTGGTGGACTGCCTCGGTAATGGCAGATGCCCCTCCCGCACAGAGCTGGACTGTCTCGGGTTCAACTGTGCTTGCTGTAAAACTCTGACTCCAGAATGCTTCAGATTGCTGGTCTTTGTGGGGGTGGGACCGGCCGTGCCTAATCACCTGGCTCCCAGCCTCAGACCCCTTTTTTTTTCAGGTGAACGCGCGACTCTGTGTTCCAGCCGTTCCTGTCACCAGTTGAAATGGTGCCCGGATTTATGTGAGTTCTTGTGCAGAAAGCTGTTGCACTGGCTGAAACAGCCGCACTGGGGGGTTATGGTGCTTTTTCGCCCAGGAATCTCCTGGCCTGGCTGCCTGTTTCAGTCCCCTTTTTCTCAGTTTAACGGGTGACTCTGTCTCCCAGGCGTTCCAGTCGCCGTTGAAAAGCACCCGGATTTGTATGAGATTTTGTGTAGAGACCTGCTGGGCTGGCTGAAACAGCCGCATTGGAGTTTCGTGGCGCTTTTTCACCTGGGAATCTCCTGGCCTGGCTTCCTATTTCAGTCCCCTTTTTATCAGTTGAATGGGTGACTCTGTTTCCCAGGTGCTTCAGTCTCCAGCTGAAGCAGCGCCCAGACCCGTGTGCAGAGATCTGCGGTGCTGGCCGAAACAGCCTCGCTGGAGACCTGTGGCACTCCTTCACCCGAGAATCTCCTGGTCTGTGGGCAATAAAAATCTGTCCGGAAATGTGGCAACCAGTTACCCTCCATGCGCTCGCTGGGAGCTGCAATCCAGAGCTGCTCCTATTTGGCCATCTTGGATCCCCTCTCCATCATTTCTTATTAACCAATCTTGATTCCACATGATAGATTCAGTTTTCTACTTAAGTATAAGCTTTTAAAAATGTAATTCAGGTGATGTTAATCTCATGCTTTTTTTTTTTTGGTACCTATACAGTTAGAACTCCTTATCATGTTGATCGGACTGGCCTAGCTTTCCAACTTTATATCATACCATTCTTCTTACCAACCATAATGGCCTGCTTTTACTTTTTTTTTTTTTTTAATGAAGTTATTTCCTACAAAGACCTTTGCATTTTCTGTTTCTGTAGCCTGTACCTGTCAGCTTTCCTTGGCTGATTCTTCATCCTTCAGGTCACCTTAAATGTTAGAAAAGGTTGGGAAGCTGAGGCAGATGGATCACGAGGTCAAGAGATCGAGACCATCCAGGCCAACATGGTGAAACTCCGTCTCTACTAAAAAATACACAAAAAATTAGCCGGGCGTGGTGGTGTGCACCTGTAGTTCCAGCTACTCAGGAGGCTGAGGCAGGAGAATTGCTTGAACCCGGGAGGTGGAGGTTGCAGTGAGCCGAGATCGCATCACTGCACTCCAGCCTGGCGCCTGGTGACAGAGTGAGACTCTGTCTCAAAAAAAAAAAAAAAGAAAGGGGGAATAGTTTTAAAATGTCTGTAGAAGTGAGGATTTGGGGGTGCCACCCTAGATTTACTAGAGCACATTCTTTGGAGGTGATTTTTTAATTCCACTTTCTTTTTTTTTGAGACAGGGTCTCTCTCTGTCATGCTGGCTGGAATGCAGTGGCACAGTCATGGCTCACTGCAGCCTTACCTCCTGGGCTCAAGCAGTCCTCCCCCATTGCCTCCCAAGTAGCTGGGACCACAGGTGTGCACCATCATACTTAACTAATTTTTTTTTGTAGAAATAGGGTCTTACTTTGTTTCCCAGGCTGGTCTTGAACTCCTGGACACAAGCAATCCTCCCACCTCAGCCTCCCAAAATGCTAGGATTACAGGCATGAGCCCACCAAGCCTTGCCTGGAGGTGATATATTTTTAACAAATATCTCACATGAATTTGAAGGTAGTCGTCAGTGACTGCATTTTGAGAACATTCATAGGGCCCTCATACAAATTTCTGGTGCATGTAAATCTATCAAGTCAGGAGTTTCTGCCCTTTTAAACGTAGGCATAGGTTCGGGGGATTCTTTATAATATTTTCCAAAAGGACTGGAATCTGTAACAGACCTGTGGGAGTCAGCAAATGGGGCCTTTTCCTTTCTCATTTAATACTTACAACTATATTGTGAAATTAGTAGGAGTAGCAATTTTCCCATATAATAAGCTCATTCTTGTACATGTAGACACAGAAAACAACTACAAAGGCAAATGTTAATGCATGTTGAAATGTGTTTAAGAACTCTGTTGAGAAGATTTTTCTTATTGCAGAAGTAGATATTATCACATTATTTTAGATGTTATTTAACATTTAATTTGTTTACCTAATTGTCCTTACTTTGATTATAAGCCAACTTTTTTTATTGTGGTAAAGTATACATAGGGTAAGATTTACCATTCTAATCATTTTTTAATGTACCATTCAGTGGCATTAATTACAAGCAAACTTTTTTTTTTTTGAGGCATAGTCTCACTCTGTCACGACCAGGGCTGGAGTGCAGTGGCACTATCTAGGCTCACTGCAACCTCTGTTTGCTGGGCTCAAGTGATTCTTGTGCCTCAGCTTCCTGAGTAGCTGGGATTACAGGCATACACCACCATGTCCAGCTAATTTTTTTGTATTTTTAATAAAGATGGGGTTTCATCAAAATGACTAGGCTGGTCTTGAACTTCTGACCTTAAGTGATCCGCCCGCTTTGGCCTCCCAAAGTGCTGGGTTTACAGGCAAGAGCCACTGCGTCTGGCATACAAACTTTTGATTACAGTTTGACACCTGTTAATAGACAGAAAATGGCGTAACCATACAGGCCAAAATGTTCCAGCCCGTGTGACAGTTCCAGTTCATTCTATAAATAAACAATTTGCCTTTAGTTGGTAGTTACAATTCCTGCCCTGAGAGCTGAATTTCTATTTGGTATTCAAACAAATCCAGGGAGTCTGCAAGGCTGAAGGGCAGATTCTTGGCAATGGTAAATTTTGAGGCCTCCTTGGAGACAGCCATGTTAGTCTAATATCTTCTTGTCTTTTCCTTTTTCTTTCCCAGACCTCTGTTTCCTAGAGGTCTGTCATAAATTCTAATGCTTTCATAAAATATTGCAGAGAATCCCCCAATGATAATTTTTCCCAGATTCTATTTGAAAAAAATATTTTTTTAAATATTATATTAGGGGTCAGGGTGAGGTAGTATTAATGGTGATGAATGGCCCCCTTGGTGATAGGGAGGTGTGAAATAGCATGGAGTATGGAAAGGAACTATGAGCAGCTTCTTTATTAGATCAGTATAAAGTATGGACTTAAGAGAGTTACAGATTAAAATGGCATGCTTGTCTCAAGTTGTTAAATTCTAACATTCTATTAAAATTACATAGGAAATACAATAATAGAAATTTCAGTAATAAGAATAGGTTTATAATCACACTAGAAAGACAAGAAGGGTGCTGTGAAATATTTCTGGAAGATGTGAAACAAGGAATTAGATCTTGATGAAACCCAGAGAGCCAAGGAACTGACAGCCACATACAGATGGTAATTAAGGAATTACCTCCCGTTGTAGAGATGGCTCTGTGATGGGTTATCTGCAGTGTGCTAAGCCAGATTTTTAAAGGACTAGATAGTTATCCTAGTCTCTGACTTACAGCTGCTGGTCCACAGAATTCCTCTGAACTAAAGCTATAACACAACTTGATGTTTGCCAAATAAGGTGAGACTCACAGAGTATATACACAGAGCATATAAATAGCGGCCATCAAAGTGTGGCAATGCCCTAGGTATATTGTGATTACCACAAAGAGCTTTATTCCTTATACTTAAGAAAACAAGCAAACAAAAATCTGCCAGCTGTCCGTTTCCCAATTTTTCTTCTGACTGTTCCTCTCCTTCTTCACACAAATTGAAATGCTAGAATTCCTGTAATCACAATCTTAGGGAATTTTTCCTTCAATCCCAGAAAATAAATTCCAGACAATGATACTGAGAAATTTATTGGTTGGAAAACTGCTATCTGCAGGCTTCCCACTACCTATTTCTTAGTAGATTTTACATTTGTAAAGGGTTGTAGAAAACCAAATGACAGATACTATGTGTGGGCCTTAAACCCTAACCTTTATATAAAAAGTTTGTTGACTCCTAGGCTCTCATTTACAAATAGACAAACAAGAAACAGCAAATGTTTAAGGAAAAGAGCAACATGAAAAATACACAGCAAACTTAGCAAGCAGAAAGAATTCCTGGGGAAAAAATTCAGGGGGAAAAATGACTTTGGAGTAAGTATAATTAATATTATATGGAATAATAATTAGTACTGATTATAATAGTTTTATATGTAATTCTCATCATATATGTCATAATATAATCTTAAATATTTTAGAGGTTGTACTAGTTTTAAAAATGCAAGTTGCTATAAAGAAGTATCTTGGAAATAAAAAACAGTTGTGAAAATAAACTGTGTTAGGCTGATTAGTTGAATAAACATGGCTGAGAATCAAATTACTGAGCTAGAATTTTGAACTGAAGATACTTCCGAGTATTACAAGAAAAGATAAAAAAGATGGAAGTTACAGTAAAAGACATAGGAGACATATCTCTTAAAGACAGAAAACTCAGAACACCACTTATTTAAAAATTAAACTTCGTGAGGTTAAGAGCCATACGTAGAGAATTCACCATTGAATACCCTGCATATATCACAGTGCCAGCTAAATGTATTCAATAATTTTTTTTTTTTTTGAGATGGAGTTTTGCTCTTGTTGCCCAGGGTGGAGTGCAATGATGTGATCTCGGCTTACCGTAACCTCCGCCTCCCGGGATCAAGTGATTCTCCTGCCTCAGCCTCCTGAGTAGCTGGGATTACAGGCATGCACCACCACGCCCAGCTAATATTTTGTACTTTTAGTAGAGATGGGGTTTCACCATGTTGGTCAGGCTGGTCTCAAACTCCTGACCTCATGATCTGCCTGCCTCAGTCTCCCAAAGTGCAGGGATTATAGGGGTAAGCCACCATGCCTGGCCTCCAAGAAAGATTTTTGAATGTATGTGTATTTAAGTATAAATATATGTAGGAGTTCCAGACGGTGAAAAAAGAGAAGAATAGGAAAAAATCTTCTAATGAAAGATTCATGTTAGAAGTCTCCAGCGCTGAGCAAAAACAATGAAGAAGTCATACAGGATGAATACTGACAAAATATCTGTAATCTGAAGTGAAAGAGAAAAATCTCGAAATGTCTAAAGAGAAACAGATTTTTCTTTGTTTGCTTGCTTTTCCACTATAAGGGGAAAAGAATCACATTGATCTCAGACTTGTCATCTGTACATTGGAGTGCTAATAAGATACTGCTATTTTTGAAGTTCTGAGGGAGAACTGTTTTGAATTTAAACTCCTGTCTGAGTCAAACTATCAAGGGAAAGGGCACAGTAAGGACATTTTAGCAATTTTAGAACATGCAGGGATTTCAGAAATTAACTGTCATAAAACACTATGCACAGCAGGACATCAAATTATGTAAAGAAAAACTTGGATGAACAAGAAATTGACAAATTTGTAATCATAGCTAAGTGTTTGAACACAGCTCTTAGAAATTGTCAGATAAAGAGTTCAAAATTGGGGAAACTGAATTATGTAGTGCACAAATAGTAATAGCTATAGAATATTTCTTTTCAAATGCCACGAAAAGGTGACCATGAAGCAAGCCACAATTTTTTTTTTGTTTGTTTGTTGATAGGTAGAAATTCAGGGTCCATCCTGTCATCACAATACAAAATGAAACTAGAAATCAGCAAGTGGATAGCAATAAATCAATTTTTAAAAATAAGATATAAAAGAAAACAGTGCCCATGTAATGCTTGCATTTAAAGGGAAATAAAAATTTATGAAAGAAAATCCCTATTTATTTAAGCAGTTCTAGATTATAAAAAATGTTGAAACGCCTCCGTTTAGTCTGAGGGTAGCATAACCCTTATTCCAGAAAATTGTTCATCCAAGATAACCATAGACCAGTCTCACTTATGAACAAATATAATCATTGAGGAAACATGACCAGTTAAATCCCCCAAAATAATTGTCATGGTAGAGTGAGGTTTATCTGAAGAGTGCAACATAATGTATTATGTAACTCAGTCTTTTAGGAAATGTATTACTTTAATTTAAAAATCACGTGATAAGCTTGATAGCTGTTGGGAAAACATTTTCTAAGATTTAACACATTCCAGATTTAAATTTGTCGGGCTGAGAATACAATAAAACCTTTTTAACTTGGGTGAGGATTAGGGAGGTCTTCCAGAAAGCTTCATCAAACACGTGTATTCAAGTCAGGACTAAGACAGTAATGACTGTTGCCTATACAACAATCATTTAACCCTAAACAACAGAAGTATTAGGAAGAGACAGCATAGTCCTTATGTTGGGCAGTGTGATTGTGGAGAAAAACATCCCAAGAAAATCAATAGAAAAACTATTAGAAATGATAGAAGGTGGTTTTGTTTAATAGTTCACCATGAAAATCTGTACTATATAGAAAATCTGTATATAGAATATAGACTTGGCCAATTGGAAATGTAATTTGAAAATCTCATTTGCAACAAAACTTGGAACTGTATACTATCTAAGAATAAACAATAGGAAAAATGCAAAATCCATATGAGAAAAATGATACATTTTAATGGAGGAAATAAAATGCCTGAATAGATAGAGCAACACTGTATTCCTGTCTGAAAAATATTGTCTATATGTCAGTTATCTTCAGATAATTCATAAATTAATTACCATTCCAATTGTTACTTAGGGTTAGTAGTGGCGGTGGAGAAAGTTAAAAATACCAGCTCGTGGAATATTGAAGTGTCTTTCTCATATACATAAGTTCAGGTAGACAAGGCAGGGCCGGTGTCACCCTGCACGGTGTCAGAGACTGATGCTCCCTCTATCGTGTTACTTTGCTGTCTTCAAAATCTTATCTTCAATCGTCCTGTGTATATTCCAACCAGTAGAGAGGGAGAAAAGGAAGTCCTACATCTCCATTTTAAGAACTGTTCCCAGAAATTGTACCTATTTTTCTACATGAATTTCATTGCTTAAAGCAGCCACATGAATACACCTAGCTTTCAGGATGGGAATTGTGTTTATTCTATATGGTTGTGTTCCTAGGTGAAAAAGCAGGGCTTCCATTAGAGAAAAAGGGAGAATGGATGTTAGCAGATACTAGTGTATTACTAGCAGTATATACCACTTAAGTTTATTCAGAAACTCATATGCAGAATATATAACCAAGAAATTGTTTTTAAATGAGGAATATTTGACTTACATTTCTTACTACAAACAAACAACAAACCTACAGTAAGAATATCAAAGATAAATACAGCAGTGAAACATTAAAGAAACAAACTCAAGTAATATGTAGATATATAGTTTACATATTAAAATCATGGGTAAAAGTCCAAGCACAGTGGCTCACGCCTGTAATCCCAGCACTTTGGGAGGCCAAGGCAGGCAGATCACTTGAGGTAAAGAGTTTGAGACCAGCCTGGCCAACATGGTGAAACAACCTCTTTACTAAAAATACAAAAATCAGCTGGGCGTGGTGGCGTGTGTCTGTAGTCCCAGCTACTTGGGAGGCAGAGGCATGAGAATTGCTTGAACCCAGGAGGCGGAGGTTGCAGTGAGCTGAGATCACACCACAGCACTCCAGCCAAAAAATGGGTAAAAGATAAAGAGGCTATGTATGATTTAAAACAAACAAGTAAACAAACAAACAAACATAACTACCCAAGTACAAAAAGAAAATACAGAAAAAATCTTTTCTAATTTTGGAGAGGAGGTCTTTCTAAGCAAAATATAAACCCCAGTAGCCGTAAGGAAAAAGTTTGACAAATTTGGTACATGAAAAAACTGAAGGGTGAAAGACATCATTAACAAAGTTGGAAAAAGAGTAACGGGGCGGGGGATTATTTGCAATATGTATGAAGCAAGAGTAAATTAAGTCAACAGCTCCAATTTATCAATCATTACCTTGGAAAATATGAAAAGGTTTATAATTGTCACTGTTGGTGAAGAAAACAAAACAAGCCCTTTCCAAGACCATCCATGGCTGTATAAATTGGAGGACAATTTGGAAGTATCTAGCAAAATTGAAAGTGTACATACTCCTTAATCTAGCAATCCCACCTGTAAATAGTTAGGTATTTGCTGGAAATCACGAATGTCTGAAATACACACTAATGAAAAGATACTTATTTCATAGAATGTAAAATGCATTGAAGCTAATGCTTTTTTACTCCTACAGGAAAATGTCAAAAACAAACAGAGTTAACAAAACAAATATCACCTGGATGACGGTGATGGTAACGTGCCATCAGTTGTAAGATATACCCAAGCACCAAAAATGAAAAAATGTGAAGGCAAAAAGTATTTTTTTTGTTTAAGAAACAAGATATAGATATAAGAATGATCTTTGCAGCGTTATTTGTAATAATGAGAAATAGGAAACAAATTTAGCAATAAAGGGAATAATTAAATTATGGTACAGGCATTGTGATTGAATACTCTGTAGCCATTAGGAAGAATGAGAGAGATCTGTATGTTTTGACTTGAAAAATCTCCAAGATATGTTGTTAAGAGGAAAGAGCAAGTTACAATATAATATATAGTATATATTAGAATTTCACTTAGGAAAAATGATATATATGTATATGTAAGTATACAAATTTCAAACTATTTCTACAGGATGCATAGAAATAAAAATACATTTGCCTAGAAAAAAATGGCTGAAAGTATATATAAATAGTGTTTACACATGAAGGAAGTTGAATTGGGAGTGTGTGGACTGTTTTTTGCACTCTACCAATTTCTGTTTTTTTTTTATTTTTAAAACAGATTATAATGATATGTTACATTATAATGTAAATGTTAAATCTGGAAAATATAGAGAAGTATAAAAAATAAAATAAAAAATACCTAGAATTTAACTGCCAAGATAAATAGCACTATTAACAGTATTTGTACATTTCCTTATAATCCATTTTCCTTTGCAAGGAGATAGATATTGATACTGTTTCTTGAGGTAAGAGAAAGAGAAAGAGCAAGTTTACAGGAGGAAGATGATGAATCAATTTTGGTACATGTTAAATTGCCATTTCCCGTGGGGCATTGAAATCGTGTTATCAGGTAAGCAATGGGATATATGTGTATGGTGTTTAGGGGAGCTCATGATCAACTTAGAGTGTTAATGCTTTCTCTTTCAAGTGAAGAATTTTACTATTCATGTGTCTGACACAAATAAAAATGTAATTCCTTGGGGCAGCATAGTGTAACACAGCTTGGTAGACTTGGGATTTAATGCACCTTCCTTACCTGCTGTTCCCCACTCCTACCCCAGCTGTGCCATCTTTTAGTTCTGTCCATCTTGGGAAAAACGTTTAAGAAAAGCCTCCGTTTTCTCATCTATCAAATGAAGATAATGCTACTTTCCTTGCTAGATTGTTACAAAGATTAAATGAATGTAAATAAACCCTTAACACTGTCTAGGGTGCCTGGTCGGCCTCTTAACATTTTAAGGTTTCCTATTGTTAATCTAAAAAAAGAAATCAGAGCTAGTTTTTTCATTTTTAGTTAGAGATAAGAGAGAAAAACAAGTATTGGCCTGGTAAATCCTTATGTGAAGTTAAGGCAAAAAAAAAAAATTGTTTTTAAAATTAATTTTGACCTTGTTTTGATCTTTCATGTTTTGAAGATTATATTGTATCTACTCCTTTCTCTTTAAGGTTTTCACAGAACTTTGGTCAAAATTAACAAAATCATGACCTGATAATTGGATATAATTGAAAGGAAATCATTTATGAAGATCTCATGAAAGAATTAATCATACTTATTCTCAATGATTTTTTTTTTCCCTTTGGCATCAAAGATTCTCAACTGACAAGGACATTAATAACCTGCTAATAGAGCTTCAAACTTGGCCACCCCGAAAGGGTTAAATCACTCTACTCGAGTGGGATTTGAATTGCTTGTCAGTGCTGAGGGTCACTATCACTGTTAAATGACAGATGTTTTCCTGAAAATCCCTTGTATCTTTCTGGTGATATAAAGTTCAGTGTCTGCAACAACAGGGTGGTGTTCTTTAATAGCTGTTAAATTTACTCTTTAGAGACTTTACAAAGATGTCCTATTGCTCCTGGAGGACTCCCTTGACACCCAACTCTGCATTTTCTTTTTGCATAATGCCTACAATTTAGAGCCACCAGGCTCCTTGTTGTATAGCTCCTGTGTCCTTAGTTCAGTATAACCAGAATACTCATAAATCTCCTTTTCTTCCAGTAGCTTTCTGCAGCAGCTGGGGTATGACAGTGATGTCCCTGATCTATAATTCCAGACAGCCCTAGGGTGAGCAGATAAACCAATCCAAAGCCACTACGTCAGATAAAATGATGTTGTTTGCACAACTCAGTACCCTCAAGGGGTAGTCATGTAATTCTTCCAATTTGTATTCTGCATAAAACTCCTTTTACAAGTTATAAACTTCCTATAGGGAACAAACGTATCCAGCCAAAAGATGCTGAACATATGACTGTATAATGTAATTTTAAACTCAAAAGGAGTGGGCTAAGCCTTTTCTATCCTAGAAACTGAAAGCTATATATAAAAAATCCTATCTAAGTATGACATTTTTCAATTTGGAATTCTAATTAAGCAATGTTTTTCTGAGACCCTGGGCTTCATACATAATGCTAGGAATATAACTGATTAATATAAATATATGAATTGTACATATCATGATATTTAAGTACTTTATTCATAGTCATCACAAAAAATTGATTGTTTTATTATTTGTACTTTATTGACTTACAGTTGAGGCATCTAATTAAATGATTTCTGTGGTCACATTAATCCCATTAGAGAAACCTTGACTAAATCATATATTTGTTTTTATTTGCATGGTTCTTCCTAATTCTTCTCTCATTCTAGATCAGGGATTCTCAGTTTTGTCACAGTGTGGTCAAAACTGGATAATTATTTGTTGTGGGAGGCTGTCCCATGCATTGCAGGATGTTTAACAACATCCCTGGCCTCTACTTAATAGATTCCAGTAGCATATAGACCATTAAAAATGTTCCCAGACAGTGTGAAATGGGAGGCAAAATCACTCCTAGCTGAGAACCACTGGTCTAGATATACTAAAGGAAGTTAGGTGTGGAATTTGAACTTAGAGCAGAACTCTAAATGTTCTGCTTAAAGGTGTTAAGATTTTCCTAAAACAAAACAAAGCAGTTTAGATTCAGCTGTTCTAGGAAGTATTCCTGGGTTTTCTCAGCCTTCCTTATATTTACCAGTAACTCTGAGCCTCCTGATCCCCTGCTTACTTCATCAGAACATACACAAAAATGTGGAGAGGTTTCTTTCTCCACTCTACACTGCAGACCTCTGCTTCCCAGAAAGGTCTTGTGTCACTCTTTTTTCTTCTTATCTCCAGCTTCTAGCACAGTGCTTACCACATAATAGATGCCCCAGAAAGGAATTTGTTGGATGAATGAATGCTACGGCTATTTTTTTTCTTTTAGATGTATTATCTATAAATATATAGCCTTTACAAAAATCTGTGTAGGTATTTTATTTTACTTTCTGGTATCTCATTAATTTGTATAAACCTGTATGACTTTATTTTCTTGAAGCATTATTTATTCATATTATATATATTAGGTGTTTACTATGTGCCAGATCCTGATGCTTGGAGCTAAGTATACAGTTATGAACAAAACAGATATTATCCTTGTCCTTAGGAATCTTAAAGAATATTAAGAAGCAACTGCAATTCAAGAATGACCTACTTATCCAAGTCTATCTGATGACACTGATTTCCAAACAAAATTGTATAAGGCCTAGAAACTGCTTCTAAGATACACTGTACATAAGAAATATGCCCTGTAGACTTCATGGGTTTCCCTCATGCTGCAGAGATCCCAAAATATCTCTTCTAACTTCATCCATGCTCAAAACTCTACAGGAGAAAATTTGTAGTCAATGGTGCTGGTATGATTGTTAGAAAGTACAGCACATCTTCAAATAATATTGTTTTGTTATAATGTTGATGAGAAAACAAACACTGACTCCTGACTGGGCCACTGTTTGCGTGGAGTTTGCAAGGTCTCCCCATGTCTGTGTTGGTTTTCTCTGGGCACTCCAGTTCCCTCCAGCATCCCAAAGCTGGGCATGCTAGATTAATTTGAGTGTCTAAATGGTCCCAATCTGTGTGTGTGTGTGTGTGTGTGTGTATGTGCGCGTGCGTGCCTTGCAATGGCATGGCATCCTGTCTTGTGTCCTGAGCTGCCCAAATAGACTCTATTTACTCACCACCCTGAATTGGAATAAGTGGGTTGGACAAACAAATGAATAAACGTAGAAATACAAATTTCTATCAAAATCAAAATCTGTAAAGTAGACAATAATCATATAAATGCACAACAATAAATGATGCAGAATGGAAGTGATTGTTTTTGAACTGCATGGTGGGAGAGGGTGGTCCTTATATTGTCTGCCTTGCAAACGTGTTCCTTGATTTAATCCACCAACACTTTGACTCTGTCACTCACTGATTCACCAAAAATTGGGTAAATAATTATCTTACTATTTGTTTAATCTTTCTTAGACATATGTATAGTCATATTTATTTTAGCATTTAATGTCTTTATTTAGTGTTTTTCGTCTTTATTTAGATATTTGGTGGTGTATTGTGAGTAGAAATATGCCATAGAAACTCAGTCTTGTTTATATCAATTAGCCTGTGGTAAAGTTAGTTTCATTATCATTGTTTCTCTTAAAGTCACGGTTTCCAAGAAACCATCTACGATGTTCAGTGAGAACTGTATGTAACATAAAGACAGTGCCCTTTCCTTCAATTGGTCGCTTCCCACCAAGGGGCCTCCCAAGAACAAAGAGAGGCAATATTCCAAGGAAGATTTTGATGGAGGGAGAAAAAGTGTTGAATAGCTTTCTTTCTTCTCTAGTTACAAATGTATCCCTAAGTTTCATTAAGATCCATCAGCTGTCTGAGTACCCATGGAGTTTAGTAACGAAAATGGGTCAAACTCTCCTCCAGTAACAAAAATAGGTCAAACTCTCTCATCCTTACCTCTACCTGTTTGCTTACTTTCTTTAATTTCCCTGAAGTTACCACTCCTTACACCAGTTTTCCATATCCCCCAAGGAGTGTTCCCCATGAGTATTTGCTCACACTACACGCGGCCACTGCTGAACACTGAGGTCTCTCTGCATGCCTTTTCTAAAGGCTTCCTGTGAATCTAAATTTGGTACTATGCCAGCAATACCATATGTGATCCTGCCCGTCTTTCTAATATCTTGCCACTCTTCCCCTTACTCATTATGCCACCGGAACACTGGTCTTTCTATTCCTCTGATATACGACACTTGTTTTTTGTCTTTTAGCCATTGTGGTTATTGTAATTTAGCCATTGTGGCAGAAGAAAATATAGTAAGAATGGTAGAAAAAAAGCATTCAAGGAAGAAGTATCAGGAGGAGCAAGGCACAGAAGAAAATCATGCACTGTCTCTAGGGAACAATCTGTGCCTTATATGTAGGTCACTTGAACGCAGTAGAAGAATCAGTGGGTGGCAGAATGCTCTTTTCCCAAACCTTTGCAATACTGGTTCCCTTTCATCATTCAGCTACATTAAACTGCTTCCTCAGAGAGGACTTCTCATGTAGTCATTCTCTATCCCATCGCTCTGTTACCACTCACCACTATCTAAAATTATTTTATTTATTTGCTTATCACCTGTCTCCTTCACTGGAATCTAAGCCCCATGAGAACAAGAATTTTGTCTTTTAATTCTACACTGGCACCTCAGCACCTAGAATGGCAGGCAGCCGATGACCACAACCAAGGTTTTCTCAATGGGTCATTACAACTTTTCCCCTCAGGATTAGTTTCATGATGATTCTTAATCTGAATCCCCTTTAGACATGTAAGACTCTTCCTATATGATGTTTTGATAAGATATTTGAATTCTATGCATTGAAGAGTCTTTGAATAACAGAGCTACATTATCTTTTTAGAATGTTCTCTTACAGATACCCTGAACTACCTTGAGAGCTTGAGAATCAGTCTTGATTGTATTTGGCTGAAAGCAACAAAAATCTATTTATGTTGGCTTAAAGAAACAGGTATACTTTTCTCGCATAACAAGAAGTCTGACGTTAGATGACTATATTCGTTTAGCTGCTCAGTGTTGTCTGAGTCAGCATCTCAATTCTTTTGGCCTTCCCTGCAAAATCTCAAGATGCAGTTGCAGCTCCAAGAAATATATCTACATTAAAGACAGAAAGGAGGGATAGTAGGGAAGTAGTCGCCAGACCTATCCGTCTCTGTTATCAGGAAAGCAAATATTTTCCTGGGAATTCTCTATTTGCCTCGGTCTCTTGGCTTATGGCCATCCCTATGTGTCTATAGTAAAAGATGGGAAGGAAGAAGGGGCTTGGGAATGACTGCTTTGTCAGTTTTCTCATGGAATCTGTCACGGAAGCTGAAGAAGCAAGCATACCACTGAAATAGCAACATGCTCTGGGAAACAGTATCAACATGCTATGATTCAAAGGAAGACAACAGAAATAAATAATGATAGCTTCAAATTGTTGAACACTGATGTACCATGATTGCATTAGTTGCCTTGCATTTATTTTGTTACTTAATTGCTCATCCAAACTCAGACAAAGAAACTGAAGCTCAGAGAGGTGAAGTAACTTCCACTGCTACTTCAATTCACACAGCTGGTAAGGAGCAGTGCTGGAATTCATGCCTGCCTTCGATTCCAGTGGATGAGCACTTAACTCTGTTCTGGGTACACTTAAAATGATAAAGGACTTTTAAAACCAGGGAATCCATAGACTTAGACACAAAAGTTAATCAGTTGCCGGGCTCAGTGGCTCATGCCTGTAATCCCAGCACTTTGGAAGGCCAAGGCCGGCAGATCACTTGGGGTCAGGAGTTTGAGACCAGCCTGGCCAACATGGTGAAACCCCATCTCTACTAAAAATACAAAAATTAGCTGGGCATGGTGGCCGCGCCTGTAATCCCAGCTACTCGAGAGGCTGAGGCACAAGAATCGCTTGAACCCAGGAGGTGCAGTTTGCAGTGAGCTGAGATTGCGCCACTGCACTCCAGACTGGCAACAGAGTGAGATTCAGTCTCAGAAAAGAAAAAAAAGTTAATCAGTTACTTTTGCTTGGGAAGTGGGTAATGACCCTAGAGCTCAGCTATCTAGTAACATTTAATACATGTGTTAATTTATTCGAATATGTATTAAAACACATGCAATGTATTCTGCTAAATATTATGTATGAGAGGGGCATGAAGTGAATGAACTATACATAAATGTAAAATTTCATACTGCATTCATGAAATTTTCAGTCTAGAAGGAAAAGTAAGACTTGCACAGAAAGAGGCTACAAATTTGAAAGTGGCAAATATTGGACTGTGAGATCCACGAGGATAGGGATCGTGTCTGTTTTGGTTTGCCCCAATTGTGCCCTTACCAGGCAGATTCCTGTACACAGCAGAAAAGGAATATATATTTGTTCATTTGAACTAAAGAAAGGAACAGATGGAATGTGATTAGACTTCAGAGAAAGAAAGATTTATTCCAATGGAAGGAATTAGGCAAGGCTTTGCAAAGGAAGTGGTGTTTAACCTAGGACTTCAAAGATGCAGATGATGTGGGTTCCATAGTGTATTGGTTAGCACTCTGGACTCTGAAAAGTGCAAATGATTTGGACCAAAAGAATCGAATATAATAAGAGTGGCAGAAGAAAAGCATTCAAGGAAGAAGTAACAGGAGGAGCAAGGTGCAGAAGAAAATCATGCACTGTCTCTAGGGAACAATCTGTGCCTTATATGTAGGTACTTGAACGCAGTAGAAGAATCAGTGGGTGGCAGGTCGTGGAGAGCCTGGAATACCAGACTAGAGGATTTGGATTTTATTCTGAGGCATGAGGGAGACAGTGGAGTGACATGAACAGAGCTGTACTTCAGGAGGATGAATCTGCCAGCAATTACAAGATGTATTGGAATGAAGACAAGCTGGTATGAGGTGGAGATTGCAGTTAGAAGGCTAGTGTAACATTCCAGACAGAAAAAATGCGGGCCCAAGGAAGGCCTAAGCCTGGGTAAGTGGAGAGGAGGAAATAGGTTTAAAAGATGTGCGTGGAAGAAGGCAGTACCTGGCATTCATTTGAAGCAGGAGGCCAGTGAGACAGAAAAATATCAAAAATGAAATACGATTTTTTTATCTAGAGTGAAGAATAGTAATACCATGAAAATAAATCAAGCTCACTGAAGGAAAGCCTCCTATTGGCTGGTTTGTGAGGAGAAATGCTAAGTTTGGTTTTGGTCATTTTGAGTTTGAAGTCCTTTTTGGATATTCAAGTATGAATAAAGTTTGGGTGACGGGTTGGAGACTCTCTGTCAGCATGGAAGCAAGCGATGGTCAAAATCCAAGGAGAATTCCAGGAAGAGGACAGACAGGAACAGATTCTAAAGACAGATCCATGGTGCCCTTCAGCGTGCTGAAGCCGCCCTGAGCCCTCATCACTGCCTCTAGGTAACCAGTGTTTACATAATAAAGGGGTTTGGGTAACAGAGGAAGTTTGTGGAGACCCTAAGCTAAAGTATTGTCAGTAATTTTGGTTTGAGGTTATGTGTGAAGGTGTGTATGTGTGTTTGTGCATGCACGTGTGTGTGTGATACAGAGAGAGAGAGGAAGATGTGTATGTGTGTTTGTGCATGCACGTGTGTGTGTGTGATACAGAGAGAGAGAGGAAGATGTGTATGTGTGTTTGTGCATGCACGTGTGTGTGTGTGATACAGAGAGAGAGGAAGATGTGTATGTGTGTTTGTGCATGCACGTGTGTGTGTGTGTGTGAGAGAGAGAGAGAACGCGAGAGAGAGAGAAAGAGAGACTGGTTCTTCAATGATTTAGTGATTTCGTTATGCCCTAAGTAGTTTTTATAGTGGAAAGCAGGGGGCAGCAGAGTCCCACTTTTCAAAAGGTGTTCAACGGCTTCAGACCGTAATTTCACTTTTCCTCCCACCCCGCCGTACTTTGTTGTTGTTAATGAAACCATATCCCTTTCTTAAAGCTGTAGAAAATAATTTCTAAATTGCTCTCTTTGGGCACAGCCCATGGATCTGGAGCTTGGGGGACCCTATCTCCAAGCGAATTACGGAAACCTCTTTTAAAGAAGGGAGTTAAGAATGTAAAAAACTTGTTTACTGGTGATGGTCTGATTGATGCTATTTCAGTGAAAAAGCTGGGATTAGAATTTCAATGGGGAATTTTTAGCCTGAAGGCTAACTCTGTCCTGAAGACTTTGGTTTGTATTTAAAGAAAAAAAAATAGATTCCTCACAGTAGCACTTTAAAGATACATTTGTTATTACAGTTACAGTAGTGATGAGTACGTTCCTTGCTGCGATTGACTGCGTTTCTTCAAGACAGGTTGACCTGAGGTAAGGGTGGGAAATAAAGCCACAGTTACAATAATAACTCATAGTGCTTTTTTTTTTAAAAAAAAAAAAAAAAAAACGTAACTCACTATTGCAGAACCTCTAGTTCTTTCTCATCTTTCATTTTACCTTTCAGACTGCCTGCTGTCTAGTCTGCCTGTGAAGCAAGTGGCACGAGGCTTCTTTCTGTCTCTAGTGTTTGGCTGTGGTGCTGGGCCCTGAGCGGTGGGTCCTACAGGTGCAGAGCCGTGCTGGACTGTGCAGAGGTGAGGGGCTTGCTTCTCTCTTTTCTGCCATGCTTCCTTAAATGGACAAGGACCACATCTGTTGTACATTTTCACATCTGATTGCCTACTATGTATAGGTGTTTGACAATTCTTTTTTATTGTTGTTGAATAGGCAATAGACTTTTCAGATCCATTTTATGGAATTTTCAATTTAAAAAGTGTTAAATGAGTTCTTGTACCTTTTTTCTTTCTAGGCTTCAGACATGTATCCATAGGGATAAGAGCAAAGAGCAAACTCTTGTGAGTTCCAGAGAAAAGGTGAGGGCAATGTGCAAATAACGGTGCTTAGTGCAAATTGTTGAGTTGAGATGAGGCCTGAGGAAGGGGCTGCACACACATGCATCTTGAATATTGCTTTCGACTCTGGCCACACCACACTGTCTTCAGTTCTTTGATTATGGTATTCCCCTTAAACTTGCAGGCCTTTCTTCATACTGTTTTTCCCTGGTAATCTCTTTTCTGTTTTATGAGCTTTTCTTTCCTGCGCTAGTTTTCTCTTCCCCCGTAGCACTTGCCACTTTTGAACACATTATACAATGTAATATGTTTATTGTCTGTTCTCCCATCCTCCTACCAGAATATAAACTCCATGAGAACAGGGATCTTTGTTTTGTTCACTGATCTGTCTCAAACACCTAGAATACTGCTTTGAATATAATAGGTATTCAATAAATATTTGTTTATTCTTCCATATTACCATTGCACGTTGTTTATATTTGTATCACAGCAGTTAGTCTACCATAAAGAGTGTGGAAAGTACAAAAGTTCCTTTTTAAAGTTTCCTTTCTTGTTAAAGAATAAGTGTGCTAATAACTTTGTTAAGCCCTATGCTATGTAGTTGTTAAACTGCCATGCTTACAGGCATGTAGTACATTCTATGTCCTTATACTTTAACCAAGATATTTGTGCTGGATGTGCTCACAAGCATGTCCCAACTCTCCATTGCTTTTACCTGTTTAGAAAACTTGTAAGTTGTTAGCTAATTGGGTTTTAGTTTAGATTGTGAGATCTGGCTCCAGCCAACGGAGATCAGACACAGCAGTAAAGATGAGCCCAAATGCTTAAGGGATACATTTTGTGTTTTCCTTTGTTCATTGTACTCTTGTGGCACGATGGCTAGTGAGAGTACCCTTCCTGCAGCCCAGGAAGTAAAAATTGCTTTGCTGAAAGATCCTTTGTCTCAGGGCTGATTTTTCCTTGCAGCACCAAGCATCTATTTCCAACAAAGAGTTACTTTGTAGTTCAGTAAAATTGATAATAATGTAATAAAATTAAATTGGACATTTTGACCAAGGTGCCACGTTGCAGAAAGTACGAAATTCCAAAGTGGGTTGCCATTCAAAAATGCACATTTTCATGAGTGTCATGACTGTTAAAAAACCCTACTCACATTAAAGATATTGAAGGATTAAGAGAGTGGAGATGAGAAGTTTGATAGGATTTCTTTTGAGAAAGCGTGGTTGTGAGTACTCTGCCCCCTCCAGGAAGAGCACAGAGACTGCTTCTCCCTTCAGATGAAGTCCAGAGAGAGCTTCCGAAGGGATCTCATGGAGATGTGTGTCTCTGGCAGTGAGGAAGACACAGCTGCTTTCTGAATCCTACTTGGAAAATTTAAAAGGCAAAGAGAGAGGCTGGCTAGCTGCTCTAATGACAGGAGGAAAGAGACACTCCCAGAGTTTGATGAGGGAGAGTTACCCTTGGAGCGAATGTGAACCACGTGGGAGCCTGACCCAGGCAGGAGTCATTTAAAATCCTTCCCAAGATTGCTGCCTGGAGAGGATAACAGGGGACCTCAGAGGAAGGAGGTGGCCAGCCAGGGTAAGATACTTTATTTCTGTCAGATGAAGAGCAGTCAAATATTTCTAATTTTTTTTTTGGTTGGGGGAGGGCCCTGAAGAACCCAGGGAATTGTTAGAAAAAGTCATCTTTAAACACCTATCAGGCCCCCAGAAGCTGGCCCAAAAGAGCATCAGTCAAAATAAGAACTTTCTGCCCACCTTTACCTCTCCTCCATCACACTTTCTTTGCCTCTGGCAGGGTCAGAAACTAGACAACAAGCTGGGGGAGAGAAGAAATGCTGAGGACTGGAAAGGCCTATGGGGATGGGCAAGGAAGAGGCCTCTCTTTCTTACTAAATGCTGCCAGCCTGCAGCAAAACCCTCCTGGGAGACAATTTAACACTAAATCAGGTTAGAAGTTACACTTCTTATGAGGGACTGGACTTTCTGATTTTTGAATTAAGAGTTTTTATGGCCTAAAGTGACCTGAATGCTTTTTTCTTAAATTTATTACCTGGGAATAATCAGAAGGGTTGTGCTGTTGCCTGAGATTTTGTCCAGGGTCAGGAGAAGTATTTCCCCCACTGCATACATTTTAAAAGGGACAGTGGGAGTCAGAAATAGTCATGCTGCATGATTATCTCCCATGAGGACTCACAGTGTCAGTGACAATAATCGTGCTTGCTAATATTTATTGTGTGTCCACTGTTTTTCAGGCAGTCTGCTAAATATTTATATATTCACCTGCGCCCAACAACCCTATGTGGTAGGAACTCTTCTTATCCCATTTTGCACACAGGATAACTCAAGTTGAAAGACATTAAATAACTTTCCCGAGGTTTCCAACCAGTTAGAAATAGAGTTAGTGTTTGAACCCAGGTGGTCTTACCTTATTTTATTCTTTAATAGACTCAGATTTCCTCAGGAATAGGGCCTTATTCGTGTTCATATACCTTTTTTTCTTTTGGAAACAGAGTCTTGCTCTGTCACCCAGGCTGGAGTGCAGTGGTATGATCTTGCTGCGACCTCCGCCTCCAAGGTTCAAATGATTCTTCTGCCACAGCCTCCCGAGTAGCTGGAACTGCATGTATGTGCCACCACGCACAGCTAATTTTCATATTTTTTGTAGAGGCAGAGTTTTGCCATGTTGCCCAGTGATCTGTCCGCCTTGGCCTCTCAAAGTGCTGGGATTACAGGTATGAGTCATCACACCTGGCCTAAACAAATTTTTTTTCTTTTTTTTGAGATGGAGTCTTGCCCTGTCGCCCAGGCTGTAGTGCAATGGCATGATCTGGGCTCACTGCTACCTCTGCCTCCCAGCTTCAAACGATTCTCCTGCCTGAGCCTCCTGAGTAGCTGGGATTACAGGCATCTGCCACCATGCCCAGCTAATTTTTGTATTTTTAGTAGAGACAGGGTTTCACCATGTTGGCCAGGCTGGCCTCGAACTCCTGACCTTGTGATCCACCCGCTTCAGCCTCCCAAAGTGCTGGGATTACAAGCATGAGCCACCGCGCCTGGCCAAAATTTTTAATTTTTAATATATGTTGTTGACAATATTTTACAATAACACATATAAAATTCAGCAAAATGTAGTAACAAGTAACATAGAATTTAGAGTCCGTGGACATGGGTTTGAATCCTAGTTCCTCTCTTGATTGCTGTTCTGTCTTTGGGAAAACGATTTAACCTGTTTATACCCCAGTTTCCTTCTCTGCAAAATAGAAAAACAATACCTATATCATAGTGTTTATGTAAGGACAAAATATGACAATAAACATAAAGCACCTAGCACTGCCTGGCATTTAGCACATGGTAGATGTACTCATCACACCCCGTGGCTCAACAATGGGATGACATTTACTTATTTGGGTTATGTGTTATTTTGTATTTCTGAATTATCAGTGGTAGAGTTTGGTCATCGTATACAGTCAGACCCAACCCTGAGAAAAATTGGGAAGTACAGCTGAAGCTCTTGACCAGCCCACATGCTCCATTCCCGCAGCAGTCTTGCCTTCTGGTGTCCATGCTGGCTGGGTGCTCCTGCGAGCTGACCACTCACTGCTCCCATGTGCATTCAGCACCCCCTCGCAGGGTGTGTGTTTGTAGTGGATCCTCTGCTTGTTCCTAAATCTGTTTATTTGTAATTATGATTGAATCATTCAATTAAATAGTATTTAAATAGAATATGAGTATAAGAAATTAGAGGACTTTTACAGTCATCTCCTTGCCTTGCCTTTTCTCTCTAATGAGGGCACTCTTTCCTCAAGCTTGCTTCCCCTTGTTTAAGGCAAAGAATGGACTAAACTCATTTATATTAAGGCATAAACGCCTGCTGCCCGTCTCAGGGTCAACTGTATTTTAATAGACATTTAATGCTCTAGCCAAAGGAAGAAGGCTCTAATTTTGGAAGTTGGGTAGGATGACTGATTTATCCTATCGAAAAACATGTCATAAATCCTCCTTCATCCCTCCTCTGCATACTTTGAAATATGTTGTTATTTCTGTTATAATTGTGCATTGCGTCTTCATGCCCATTCATACCTCTGGCCAGAGGAGATGTCTGTTAACCCTTGCCTCGAGAATACTCCCCAGTGGCACTTGTGGCTGCAGTGTTTACCCCGAGATAACCTTGCCACAAAATGTCTCACTATTATTATTATTTTTGCATTGCTCTAGTATCAACTTTGGAAACAAAAGACATTGTTCTATTTATAGCATTTTGCTTTTATTAGTGGTATTCTTGTTTACAAAATATAGTCATTCTCGATTGCTGAATATGTCAGATCCTGGAAAACATAGCATTCCTATGTGTGATGTTAACATTGTTCTTGAACAGTTGTTGCCTGAAGATTGATTTGACGATTCTGGTTTTTCTGAAATAGACAGTTCTGATATTGGTTCAGTTTAGAAATAACTCCAAGTAGGATGATATGGTTTGACTCTGCATCCTCACCAAAATCTCATCTTAAATTGTAATCCCTCTGTGTTGAGAGAGGGAGGTGATTGGATTATGAGGATGGTTCTCCCATGCTGTTCTCATGATAGTGAGTGAGTTCTCAGGAAACTTCATTTATTTATTTATGTTTGAGACCAAGTCTCACTCTGTTGCCCAGGCTGGAGTGCAGTGGTGTGATCTTGGCTCACTGCAACCTCCGCCTCCCTCATTTTTCAGCCTCCCAAGTAGCTGGGATTACAGGCATACCCACCATGCCCAGCTAATTTTTGTATTTTTTAGTAGAGACAGGGTTTAACCATGTTGGCCAGGCTGGTCTCAAACTCCTGACCTCAGGTGATGCACTCGCCTCAGCCTCCTAAAGTGCTGGGATTACAGGTGTGAGCCACTGCACCTGGCCTGATGGTTTTATAAGTAGCAGTTTCACTGATCTTCCCTCTCCTGACACCTTGTGAAGAAGGTGCCTACTTCCCCTTCCGCCATAATTGTAAGTTTCCTGAGGCCTCCACAGCCATGCAGAAGTGTGAGTCAATTAAACCTCTTTTCTTTTTAAATTACCCAGTTTTAGGGAAGTTCTTAGAAGTGTTGAGAGTGGACTAATACAAATAGTTTTTATCTTTTATTTTCACATTGGAAATCAGTCAGATTTGCTTCAGCCTCAAAGACTGTGCTTATGTAAAATTAAATGAGTGCTGGCAGTGAGCTGCACATTTTTTTCTAAGTGGGTTAATTGTCTAATTGGCATTTGTCTTATTTCACTGAGAGTGGTGCAGTACAATTCTAGTTAAATTTGGAAGCAGAAGCTATGGAACAACTTCTCCCGCCCACCGAATATACTCCCACCTTTTGTTCTTTTGTGGCCAACTCCCAGGTACAGAGAAACTCACAAAATTTAGGTTGTCTACTGAATTCCCATATGGCAACAATGTATCTTTTATTTATCTTTGCACACTGCATTGGTAAATGTTCATAGAACAAAAAGCCTGATTCCCACTTAATATATGTTTGTATTCATATATGTTCATTTAGTGAAGAATTAAGAACATGTTACAACTGGAGTTATACAATTGAAGGGACTTAGAGAAATTGTAGTCCAAACACCTCACTTTATGCATAAGGAAATTCAGTCAAAGAGAAGTGACTTGCCTAAGGTCATAGAGTGAGTTAATTCCAGAGCTGGATTTACAACTCAGATCTTCTGACTCTTAATCTGGGGCTCTTTTGCCGTTCTAGCTATTATATTTGAAAATATTTTAATAATATCCAACATTTCTTGACTACATACTACATTCCAGATGTTATTAATAACTCTTTATATTTATTAATCATTTTACTCTCACAACAGCCCTACGAAGTGGGTACTATTATCCAGTTTTACAAATGCAGAAACTAAAGCATGCAGAGTTAAGTAACTTGTGCAAAGTCAAATGGTAGAGTTGGATCTTGAAAGTAGGAATTTTAACAGAAGGTGCTCCAGATAGATGGAGATTTCTTTGGTTCTTCTTAATTTTTCCAGTCTACATCTTTTGGATACTTGAGAATTCACTCAGTAGCTTTCTTACACATAAGGGGGTGATAGTCTTGGTAATTGTACTTATCATGAATTATCCTAAGTGTAAATTACCTTGGGCTGGTGTTCAGCTGTGCTCTGAACCTCAGATATGCACTGAGTATGTTAGTTAAGATTATCCAAATAATCCTTGTTTTTCCGTAAGATGCCCCCACCACCTTTTATAGAGTTGATGACGCTTTACAGTTAAGTAGTGGTGAGGTAACATGAGTTATGGCTTCCTCCCCTCAACTCAACACAGAAGCTGTGACAGAGCATGAATGTTGACTCTAAGAGGACAAAGAACTGTGACAAGTCCCTGAAGAGAGAGACATTTGATGAGCCCTATTATTGGAAATCAGTGGTTGCCCAGAGCAGAAGAAGGCCGTGTGCCTAGGACAGGAGTAGGCAATGGAGAACTTTTCAGTTGTGCCGTTTCTTTTCCTCCCCCCATTGTTCTGTTCATGACCTAAAGTGTCAACAAAGAAAAATGGTAGCACTAGCCCAGCAACTGGTGGGAGTAGGGGAGTAACATCAGGCTTCTACTTGAGTCAGGTTGGGGATGGGAGCAGATGAAAGCCTTAAGAAAGACCAGGGTGGGGATTCCCTGTGGAGCATGGTTCTCTGGTGCAGGAAACGCCAGTGGGAAGTGGTCAAACCTAGATTTTAATGCCAGACACTGACCACTAGAAGGCACACCCCCATTTTATACTCCCTAAGCTCACACAAAGGGGAATAAGGGCCTGGGCTTTCATGCCTCACTTTCAGGAGCACAACTGCCCAAAATATTTTTAAAAATTAAGATGAAATTTATATAACATAAAATTAACCATTTTAAAGTGTTCAATTTATTTTATAAATTGTCAATGACTTCAAAACTGGATCAAGATAGTATGGGGGAAGAAGAAAATTAGTGATCCATTTTATTATAAGCCCATTCAAAAATTATGACAAAATCCTAAATGAAATATAAACTAACAAAACTGATGTTATACTATGAAATGGTACATTACAATCAAGTAGGTTTTATCTATTGAATGCAAAGATGGTTTAGTATCTGAAAATCTATCATAGGAATTCACCACATTAAGAGACTAAAGGTGAAAAATTATGTGATGATTTTAATCCACATGAAAAATTTTAAGGTAGTTCAGCATATATATCTTGAGAAAAGCCCTAGAAAACTGACAATAGAAAGGACATAATACAATATATACCACATTTAATAATATTCAAGAAATACCATACTTAACAATGACGAATTCTTTTTGAAATTCAGGAAAGTTTAAGGATGCCCTTTATCTTTATTTTAATAATGATTCAACATTGTACTGGGGATTCTAGCCAGTATAAGAAGAAGAATAAATAAGATACAGAAAGTGGAAGGTAAGAAACATAATAGTCATCATTTACAAATGATATAATTGTCAACATAGAAAATGTAGCAGAGTTTAGCAGTCAATTAGAGCTTATATGAGAGTTCAACAGTGTTATTTGATATAAGATAGACTTACATAAATCTATAGTGCACTTTCTATACTAACAATAACTCACTAGACTATGATAAAAAAGAAGATATTATTTATAATATTAATAGTAACAAAAAAATGAAAGTATCTAGGAATTACCCAGTAAAGGACACATAGGACATAGGACTTCTAAAGAGAAAAGTTTTACACTTTTTTAAGGGACACAACAAGATTAGAATAAATAGAGTTCATGGATGGCATTACTTATAAAAATATCAACTTCCTTCTATATTTATCTATATGTTATACAATATTAATAGAAATTCTAGTAGGATGCTTTTTTTCAAGAACTCAAGGTTTAAAAAATTTACCTGGACTGATATTCATGAAGTGTATTTTTTGAAAAGGAGTAACAAGGAGAAGACGCATACACAATGCTATTTCATAATTAATAGTGCAGACAGAGGCATGGATATATGGTGGCATCATAAATTGGATGGAAGATGATAGATTGTTCACTACAGTGATTTGAAACATTATAGCATCGGCTCACTCTTTCACCCGCCATATCTCCAATACAGTTGGATCTTTATTTCCCATTATGTACAAAGCTGAACCTAAGATGGATTAAAGACCCAAAGGAGAATGTGGAACAATATACCAAATAGAATTTATTATGAATATTGGTAACAAACCGTAGTAGTGTTTATAGTACCTGTGAGTTTCATTAATAGAAATTATACATTTTCATGCCATATTAAGTTGTTATAGATATCGCATTAATTCTTTGGAATTACGGTAGTTATTAGATATACTGACTTGTCTTCTAATTGAATCCTTTAATAAAGTAGTGCGTATATTGCTGTGTCACAAATAAAAATATTTTGATAACAGTCTTTCAATAAATTGGTTTTCTTCGTAATTACAGGTATTTTATTTTGTTGTTTAAGGACAATGTTTTGAATAGTTTTGGCTCTATCAGACTGTCAAAGGGGTCCATGGTACTAAAAGAAGTTTCAGAAATTCTGAGAAAAAGGAAGTGATTTGTAGGTCAGATGCTAACCAAAGGTCAAGTGAGATGAGGACTGCAGAGGAGACATCAGATTTGGCTGCCATTACAATAATTATCTCAGAGAGTTTCTATTTTAGGGGTGAAGGTGGAGGCAGAAGCTGGATTAGAGTGAGCTGAGAGGTGAATCCGATTGAGAGCATGCAAATAAGGAAGTCGACTATTTCTTTGGCGGTAAAGGAAAAGAACTGGTAGACAAAGGAAGTAACAGGATCAAGAAGAAAATGAAGATAAAAATGAATGTACTTTTAAGTGGAAGGCAGGAATCTGGTGGAAAGGAGGGGCTGAGAGGAGAGGAGAGAAGATGACGGAGGACATGAGGTCTTAGACAATACAGGGTGGCAGGAAATGGAGAACCTGCAGGGATTTGTCTCAGACCAGGGTTGATGGGCACGACGGGCTCAAATGTAGATAAATTAGGGGAAAAAGGAAAAGGATATGAAGGACTTTCAACTTTTGCTGGCTTTTCCCTCATCCCAACCCCCATCTCCCAATAATGTTGAGGGCAGGAATGATTTATTGACTTTGTGCTTAAGAGTATAGAAGTATAAAAAAGCTGGCGTGGAGTATAGTAAAGTTGCTGAGTAGGGATGAGGAAAGGACTGCAGAGCAGGTCTAAGGGATCTAGTGGTCAAAAACCACTCTGTTGTAACAAAGCCGACACACCCAAAGTGAGAAAAGAGGTAAACAGCTAAGAGGAACTGTGAGTTGAACACAGGAGGACAGTTAAAAGAGACTGACCTGGAAGCTTTTGTGTGTATGTGTGTGTGTGTGTGTATGTGTAAGCTATACAATTCATTTCCTGTGAAGGTGAAAGTAAGGTGCTTAATAAATGGCAACATTCTTTTTCTATATCATGTTTAAAAGTTTTCATTTAGGCCAAATGTGGTGGCTCACGCCTGTAATCCTAGCATTTTGGGAGGCTGAGGCAGGCAGATTACCTGAGGTTGGGAGTTCGAGTCTAGGTTGACCAACATGGAGAAACACCATCACTACTAAAAATACAAAATTAGCTGGGTGTGGTGGCACACGCCTGTAATCACAGGTACTCGGGAGGCTAAGGCAGGAGAATCACTTAAACCCAAGAGGCAGAAGTTGGAGTGAGCGGAGATTTTGCCATTGCACTCCAGCCTCATGGACAAAGTGAGATTGTCTCAAAAAAAAAAAAAAAAAAGTTTTTATTTAAAAAAAGAATGTTTATGTTTTATGCCCTCCTTTTTTCAGTTCTCTGTTCTTTCCTTTCTCAGCTATGTAGAATGTTCAAGGGAGTCTAGAGAAGGTGGCTGAAGCTTGTGTACCTCATTTTTTTTTACAAGGGAACAGCATAATCACTATCATACAGCATAATCTCCTAATTTTATGCCTTATTTAGCAGTTAAATAGTTTTTTTTCTTACTTGGAAGTGCTCTTATTTATTTGTCTTTGGATTAAAAGTAATAAAACACAAAAATCTCAGGAATAACTAGAGTTTTAATTTTGGAAAATAAATTCACCACTGACATCAATGAGTTAAAAATTTACTTGTTACTATACAGATGAAAAATTCTGATAAAATTTATGTTCCATTCTAATCTATTTGTTTATACAACAGAGAAAACAAAACACATTAAAATCTTTTGCTTAATTTATTGATTTTGTTATTTGGGTTTTTGTACTTCAAATGCAAATAGAAAATATATAAATTGGCCAGCTGCAGTGACTCACTTTGAGAGGCTGAGGTGGGTGGATCACGAGGTCAGGCATTTGAGACCAGCCTGGCCAACATAGTGAAACCCCGTCTCTACTAAATATACAAAAAATTAGCCAGGCGAGGTGGTGGATGCCTGTAATCGCAGCTACTTGGGAGGCTGAGGCAGGAGAACTGCTTGGACCTGGGAGGCAGAGGTTTCAGTGAGCCAAGATTGCACCATTGCACTCCTGCCTGGGCAACAGTGCAAGACTCCATCTCAAAAAAAAAATTTTTTTTAATTAATTTAAAAAAATAATTGAAATGGAAAAAAGAAAAATGCAGGAAACTGGAGCCAATCATTTATTTCACATAGGCTTTGTACAAAAGAAAGTGAAGATTAAGATCCAGCTGGAGATGCTAAAGAAATGAGACCAATTTTTTAGCAGCTGTGAAAAAACCTTCACTTCACATGACAAAGAGTCCCTTCACAATGGTCACCCGGGAAAGGTAAGCACCTGTTATAATGATGTTCTCTTTACTCGCATTGTTTCTAAGACACTTGTTTTAGAATTTCTTCTGGATCCTGTTGCACTTTTTTTTTGTAATGTTTTCAATAATGGAAAATATGTTCCTCTGTAGGGGATGAGCTGGAGTTTTAGAAATAGTAAAAGTCCTTCAGAAACAGGTCCGTTGAAACAGCAAACAAGCTATTCCTGGTCAAAGATGGGAAGCATGACCACAGTGCAATGAGACTAATTTTCTTATACTGGGAAAAAAAAAACCAAAACTGCCTGAGATGGTTATGTTGCTTATGTATGTGAGACAGATTAGAAAGGCAGGTAGAATTCAAATTATAGAGGTTTGCGCTGCAAAGCAAATGACTTTGAATGTAATTTTAAATACAATGGGAGATTAACTAAATGTTTTTGGGCAGTGAAATGACTTGTATAATAAAAATGAAAGTAGGGGAAGTGAATAATGTGTGAAAAACCAAAGCAAATGTCATTCTGAGATCTAGGACATTATGATTTTCTTATAATTTACTGACATAATAACTCTTCTCAGGAAAAGGAAATGATTTGATATGATGTATTAGTAAACTGCTAGTCTATCCTTTTAGGGTAAAAATAATTTCCTTTGATGGAGAGGACAGAAGTGGGAGAGGGGAAAAGAGGAAGGATTAACTGTTGATCCCAGTGTGATTGTGGGTCATTAATTGATTAAGTCACCAATTAAATTATTCAGTGATTTATA
This sequence comes from Aotus nancymaae, assembly GCF_030222135.1. Lineage (NCBI taxonomy): Eukaryota > Metazoa > Chordata > Mammalia > Primates > Aotidae > Aotus > Aotus nancymaae. The sequence goes on from NW_026988418.1 coordinate 52,734,380, forward strand.
CTTTAAACATTCTTCTAAAATGGTGCCCAACACCTTTTAAAGGGGGGTTACATATTATATATCTTATTTGTATCTTGGTGTATCGTCTATAATGCCTAAAATTTAGAAATAATGTTTTATCAGTGATTAGCTGAGTGGTCTTTTACCCTGATTTTTTTCTCTCTGAGGGCATCAGCATTCACTTGTCAAATAAGAAACTTCTGAGTTATTCTAAACACTTTACTTTTCTATGCCATCCACGTTAAATATATAATAAGGTCCTATTTTGCCACAATATCACTGCCTTTATTTTAGGTCATAATAAATTGCCTATGAACTATAGCAGCTTTCTAAATGATCTTTTAAAATACCATCTCAATACCCTTTGATATTAATTGGTTAATTTATTTAATCATGCATAAAATTAACAAATGGCTCCGACACCAGGTACTGTGTTGGGTTCTGGGTATACCATAATAAAGAAAGTAGACAGCATCCCTGCTTTCACAGATTTACAATTTAGTGGGAAGATGGGTATAAACTTATATATGATTATAAAATGTAATCAATGCTAGGAAAAGACAGGGATGAGGGGAAATACACTGTAGCCACATTAATCTTTCTAAAGATAAATCCGACTATGCTTAAAATCTTACATTTATTTCCCGTGGCCTGCAGGATTAAATCTAGGCTATTTAAAATTGCTCACAAGTAACCATATGTTTGAATCCTAATATGTAGCACAATATCAAACTCATAGAGGCTCAGTGAATATTAGTGGAATGAATGAATGATAAAACTTAAAAATGGTTTAAAGGCAATTCTGCACTTACTTGCATTATTAAAATTTGTTAGTTTTGAAACAGATTGCCAATGCTTTGTGAAAGAGAAAAGAATGTTTCCATCAATGTTTGAGCCCAGATTGCTTTTATAACTATGCTTTTTATTATTGAAAACACTGCTAGAATTTTAATGGAAATATCAGAATGTCCTATTACTATAAAGTATAAAGCATTGCTTTTTTTGTGTGGCAGGAGAAGTCTGTAGTAAGGGTAGTGAAAAACAGATTGACATTTGGTCATTATATCTTATCAAGGGTGTTTTACTTGTAATGCTATTTGACAGCTATATTCTGGGTCTGACAGCATTGAACCAGCTTAATTCCCACTGAACTGCTCTAAATAGGCAGTATTGCAATCAGTTTAACAACCCCTGGAGGCAATAAAATCTCTCCTTTGAACGAATACTCAAGGGGAAGAAATCTAAGATTTATAAAGGGCAGCAAGTATTCAAGAAAGGGGCAAAGTTTACGTGTGAGCCTATAATTGATGTTTCCTTTGTTAGAAAAGAAAGCTTGAGGATGCTTTAAGAATTAATCTTTAACAAGTTCTAATCTGCACTAACAAGTGTGTTCAAGATGAGTGAAAGAGATATGTGATTCTGAGAGTTGAGTTGCTTCCAGCCAACTAAGTATGAGAAAGAAACTTTAAAATTAAACTGGACGACTTTAGCTGTATCTCTTTGAGGTCTACAGCAGAGGGTCGCCATTGCTACAGACTGTGTTGATGATGCTTTACGATTGGCTCATGGTTTTACTTGTCTAATACGTGTGGACCTCTATGAAGAAATTTGCAGACAAATATAAAATCATCCTCATTCTAAATGAGCTTGGCTGTTCTTCTGTTAGTGGCAATTTAGTTAAACAGTTTAAGCAGGGTTTAAATTAAGATAGTCCTAGGTTTAAATCTCTGTTCCCACCACGACTAGCTGTTTATACTTGGGGGATGTTACGCTATTATTCACAGCTATCTCATCTGTAAAATGGGGATGATAGTTATTATGGATTGGGGAGGTTCAGAAGTACGTAGCTCAGGGGAAGCGCTTAATTCAATGTGGGGCAAAGAGTAATAGCTGATTTAAATGAGGTCTTACTATGTGCTAAGCATCTACGCTAAGGGTTTTAAACTGCTTGATCCTCACAGTAACCATACAATGTAGGTACAATAGTATAGCACAAAGAATGCATTGAGGTTGGGAGATATTAGGAGAAATAGGTCGAAATACATAACCAACCTGTTATTTTTCAAACTCCTGGCTCAAGTGATCCTCCTACCTTAGCCTTCCATAGTGCTGAGATTACAGGCATGAAGCCACCATGCCAGGTACTTGTTACTTATGTCCCTGGGACTTAATTGCTAGGGAAGTAATTTTGTTTTTGTCAGTGGACCCCAGGAAGCTTGGTGCTAAAACTTTGGAAATCCTCAGCACATCTGGGTGTTCATGTCCCCTAGGGTGGTAGTGGGGCGAGCACCTCCATCAACTCTCCAGTGACAGCTATCATCATTTCTCCATTTTAATATTTACGTAGTATGTATGTACACACACATATACACATACATTTCTCTGTGTGTATGGGCTTATTACTGATTCCTACAGCCCTGGTTCTTTAGCTCACCACTTGCACTCATGCTGCTGGCTGCAACTTCTGTAACAGTAGCAGAACCAGGCAAGAGGATAAACTTTCCATACTTACCCTACATATACTGCTCCTTCTGACTAGGACTGTCATCCTTAACCATCTATTTAATTTACGAAATTCCATTCACCTTTCAGGTCTCGGGTTAAGTATTATGTCCTCCAGCAAGCCTTCCTTGACTTCCCAAGACTTGAGAAGCCCTTCCTGTGTGCTTTTCTAATGACAGTGTCTACCCTTTTCCATTGTCATTGTAACAGTCGCTTTGTACTGTTTACCAGTACCTCTCTCTCCCTCTCTTTCTCTCTCTCTCTCTCTCTTTCTTTCACTCTCTCCCTTCCTTCCTTCCTTCCCTCCCTCCCTTCCTTCCTTCCTTCCTTCTTTCTTTCTTCTTTCTTGACAGGGTCTGACTCTGTCACCCAGGCTGGAGTGCAGTGGTATGATCTTGGCTCACTGCAACCTTGGCCTCCTGGGTTCCAACCATCTTCCGACCTCAGCCTCCCAAGTAGCTGGGACTATAGGCACGTGACACCATGTCCAGCTAATTTTTGTATTTTTGGCAGAGACTGGGTTTTGCCACATTTGCCCAGGCTGCTCTTGAACTCTTGAGCTCAAGCAATCCACTCACCTCCCAAAGTGCTGGGATAATAGGCCTGAGCCACTGCACCTGGCCCAGTATTTGTTTCTTTACTTCTGAGCATGTGAGAGGATTGCATCTTCACGTCTTCTTAAATTTATGTGTGGCCGTGTTATGATTTGGCTGATAATTTGTGAGCAGAATTGACGTACATAATTTCTGTGTTCAAGTCCCTCTCTCTCTTCCTCCGCATTGGGAATTCTGAAAGCTTGTGTTGATATGGAGGCGTAATGGTGAATCAACGTATGGAGGGCAGCTGGCCTGGAGAGTTACTGAAACACACAACAGACTTTGCGTGTGTGAGATACATAGCTTTTCTGCCTTTTAGTCAGTGAGATTTTTGGGATTGTTGGTTACTGCAACATATCTTGACTGATATAGTCACTGCTGGGCCATTGGCTTACTTCCTTATCTGTCTATAGGTCTGACTGAAGAGAGCAATTGTCTTGTTCATCATTCTATCCCTAGAGTCTTGTTACGGGACTGTCTGACATACGGAAGGCAACTAATAAATCATTCATGCAATGAAATAATGATTCTATATCAAGGAAGGATCTATCTGAAGATTTAATTTCCACAGTAGTAGAACCCTTAGCATGGCTCTGATGTGAGATGAAGTGATAAAGAAATATTATTTGAGGTGAAAAATAATGATAATGGTTCCATATCTAAACTGTAGAAAATAATTTCTTTAGAAAAAAGAAAATGTTTTATGATTAAAAGATAATCATATATAGACAAGAAATAAAATGCATACTTATCTTTTATTTGCGGATAAATAACAACAGTGAAGTATTCCAGGAACTGGAGAAAAAGGTCTGTAACATGAAGTCACATGAAAACAACGATTGCTATTCATTCATTCATTTATTCAACGTTGTATGCTCACTGACCTTGTATGTACCGTGGCGGGTTGGAAGAAGAGCTCACAGTTAAGTAGAAATAAACAGAGACCAGGCTAATTAGAATACAGTGGAATAAGGGCAATAACAGAAATGCTTTTGGGAAAGAGCATAGAAAAAGGCTATATTACTTTTGAGTTGCAAAATGATGAATTCACAGAAGGGGCTTTTTATTTGGGCCCCTCCACTCTATAAACTCACCTTTTATTTCCAATGACCATCACCTGTATTTATCTTCAGCGACTACCATGGCCATATTCTGGGCTTTCTCATCATCCAGACTGTACCAACTTTCATACAATAAAATCCATGATCCTATGCTCTGATTAAACTCACTGGTCTTCCCAGTTTGCTTATTCAGTTATGGCCAACTACAGCCGTTCCTTGGAACTTATCAAGACTTTGACTCTCAGACCCCTGCTACTTATGCTTTTCTATCCTCCTAGCACAGACCTCCATAAACCAGGACTTTGGCCACTCTCTTGCTGTTGTCCTTAATTTCTTTACTCCTTTATTGTCCTTTATTGGTTTTATCTGGAAAATCCCACCTTAGATCAACCACCTGTGACCTTCTCCATGCTCGTTTTTAGAGTGCTAGAGAAAAATCACAGGCAGACTGGGGACATCTAAAAACCATCATTCCCCACTTTACTAGGATCTTAACATCTCTCAGTAATCCTTTTATATTTTCCTACTAAATATTCTTATCAGTCCTCCATGATGACTATTTCAATATCCTTTTCTTTCCGAATATTCTTTGACTCTACCACCTTCTACCCACGTGTATAGCAGATGATCTTGCTTGCCACTCTTTAGAGAAAATAGAAACCATCGGATTGGTATTTCTTTAACTTCCTGCACTCAAACCTAAAAAATTACTGGTGGCTATATTATATCTCCTTCTCTCCTGTTAAAACCGGAGTTTGGCTTCTGTCTATCCTAGGCAAATAACTTGGGAATGTGTTAAAATATCAGGTTAGGGGAAGGAGAAAAAAAATATGTTTATTCAGTAAGAAAAAGGGCTAAGAAAGAATCCTGAGGAATAGCAATATTAAAGAGAGAGATGCAGAAGGAAGAGATCACCACAGGGACTCAGAAGGAGCATTCAGAGACAGAGGTAAAATCAGAACGTGTGAAGTTAAAGAGGCCAAAGTTAGAATGCATTTCAAGCAAGAGGGAGAATTGACATTTCAAACCTCTAAAACTTTGGACAAAAAAACAAAAACAAAAGCAAAAGCAAAAACATGACAACCAACCTATCTTTTGGATTTGATAACAAATAGGCTATTGAGGACTTTGGTAAGAGTACTTCAGTGGAGAGACAGAGATGGCAGACAGACTGGAGTGGTTTGAGAAGTGAATGGCAAGTGTAGACGTGGAGATTCCAGTTGTAGATTTCTGTTTTAAGAAGTTCAGCTCTGGCCTGGCGCGGGCTCATTCTTGTAATCCCAGCACTTTGGGAGGCTGAGGTGGGCAGGTCATGAAGTCAGGAGATCGAGATCATCCTGACCAACATGGTGGAAACCCTGTCTCTACTAAAAAAAAAAAAATTAGCTGGGTGTGGTGGTGCGTGTCTGTAATCCTAGAAATCCCAGCTACTCAGGAGGCTGAACTACGAGAATCGCTTGAACCCAGTAGGCAGAGGTTGTGGTTAGCCGAGATTGCGCCACTGCACTCCGGCCTGGCAACAGAGCGAAAAAGAAAACAGTCCCCCCCAAAAAAAAAAAAATCAGTGGTAGATATTATTATGATAATCATCACCCTTGTGCTATCAGTCAATACACTACTATGCAGGCCACATGACAGACTCAGGGGTTCCCGTTTCCTGGGGGCAAGTAACGAATATCATCTTGGAAGTTGCTGTTGCTGATCAACTTGTGCAGAATGGTCTGGAGTTCCAGATCCCTCAGGCTCCTTCCTGTATGACTATACTCAAAGGAAGAATCCAGCCTTAGAGAGTGTCGGTGTGGTTCTAAACAGGCCAGGCTGGGTAGCATTGGAGCCTTTGGGTGAGTTCCTGCTCAGAATATGGAGATGCAAATTTGAGAGAGGAGTGGAAGAAAATATGTTGGGCTTAGAGGGGAAAACTAAAGTAGTGTTTTCCAGTAAGGAAGGAGAAGTAAAACCTAAATGAAGCCAGATAAAAGTTTAGATAGGTAATAGTGATTAATTGGTTAGTATGTCAGGTACTTATTTCTTTATAACAACCTAGTCAGTTGTGGTATTATCCCTGTTTTGGATTTGAAGAAACAGGCTTAGAAAGGGTAAGTAATTTGTCCAAAATCTCACAGATCGAATCAAAAGGAGAGCATATCAGGAGTGCAGGGACGGAACTGGAACTAGAGGTAATAAGTGCTTGAACTTGGTGCTCTGGTGAACACACCTGCGAAAGACACTGTTGTTTCTGTGGGTTGTGCCGATGAGCTTTGTGTGCCTGCTCCTGCTCAGGTCATCCCTTAAGGAAGCTGACAAACCTGGCTGCACATCACATTTCCCTGGGAGCTTGTCAATGTACAGATTCCCAGGCCGCACTCGTGCAGGTGCTTATGAAGTAGGTCTCAGATAGGTGCACCAAATCCATGTTTTTAACCAACACCCCGGATTCTGAAGAACCTGGTCCCTGGCTGATATTTAGAAGTACTCCATTAAAGCCACCTGCAGCTGGAAGCAATATGTGGTCTTTCTGCAGCACTCCCACAAGTTACCAATGGTTGCCCCAGCTAAAGAATCTGTGGATTATCCAGTTCTGGCTGGGGAAACGTTGAAACTATGCCAAGAAATTCCCTGGGCTTCCCAAATTCCAGGCTTCAGAATAAAACCTGGATTAATAGATGCACACATAGAGTGCAACATAGCAGTAATTCAGGCTGTAAAATATGTTCTTGTTAAATTGCCTTTATTCATAGAATGCTGCTGATCTGTTAGGTTAGCTTAAAATTCTGAATATTGGATTTGCGTTTCTCGGCAATCATTTGTGTTCTACACGAGTAAAGAAGCAATAAGCATTTTGTCTACATCAGGCTAAATCATCCTGAGGGAGCAGTTCACATCATTAGAATGTAATGAAATAAGTTGTCACCAGCAGCTGCCAACAATATTTCTGGTGACAAAAGGTTATGTTTAGCAGACATTTTCAGAGTTAAATTTACTTTTGTGCATGAAGGGAGGCCAGGTATGCTGGCAGAGTCTTTCTTTTTGATTCCATGTACTTTTTTTGGAATAAATTTTATTATTTATATTTGCGCTTTATAACATGATTTTTGCGGTATGTACCCATAGTAAAATAGTTACTGTACTGAAGCAGATTAACATATCTATCGTCTCACATAGTTATTTCTTTTTGGTGACAAGAGCAGCTACAATCTATTATACCCATTAAAAAAAATCCTGAATACAGTACAATTCTATTAACTTTAGTCCTCATGCCGTACATTAGATCTACAAACTTGCCCATCCTACGTATCTGCTATTTTGTATCTTTTGCCCTACATTTTCCTATCCTCTCCATTCACCAGAACATTGCCTGATCTCACTTACATACAGAATATATGTATTTTTTCCGTTTGGCTTATTATTCACTTAGCACCATGTCTTCAGGGCCCATCCATGTTGTGGCAAATGGGAGGATCTCCTTTTTAAAGTCTGTATAATATTCCATTCTGTATATATACCACACTAAAAAAAATCCATTTGTCTACTGACGAACATTACATTGTTTTCACATCATGGCTATTTTGAATAATGCCACCCTGAACATGGGAGTGCAGATATCTTTATGATGTGGTGATTTCATCACTTTTGGGTAGATACTCAGAAGAGGGATCACTGGGTCATGTGGTAGTTCTATTTTTAATTTCTTTAGGAATCTGCTTTTCATAATGCTGTACCAATCTACATTCTCATCAACAGTGTACTAGGGTTCCTTTTTCTTCACACCCTTGCCAACATCTGTTATCTCTTGTCTTTTGGATAATAGTCACCCTTATGGGTATGAGGTGGTATCTTATAGTGGCTTTAATTTGCATTTTTTTGATCATTAGTGATGTTGAACACCTTTTCATATACATGTTGGCCAGGTTTATATTTTCTTTGAAGAAATGTCTGTTCCACTCCTTCGTTCATTTTAAAAATAAAATTATTTGTTTTTCTTCTTTTGAGTTGTAAGAATTCTTTGTAGATTTTGGTTATTAACTCCTTATCAGATATGTGGCTTGCAATTTTGTTTTTCTTTCTCACTATTGCTTTGGATATTCTTGAGTTTTTGTGGTTCCATACAAACTTTAGCATTATTTTTTTTCTATTTCTGTGAAAAATGCCTTTGGAATTGTGATAGTGATTGTGTTAAATCTCTACATTGCTGTGGGCGGTATGGACATTTCAACAATATTAAGTATTCCATCCATGAATGTAGGATATCTCTTTATTTACATGTGACTTCTTCAATTTATTTTATCAACATTTTATGGTTTTCAGTGTACAAATCTTTCATCTCCTTGGTTATGTTTGATGCTATCATAAATGCGATTGGTTTTTGAACTTCTTTTTCAGCTAGGCTGTTATTTGTGTATAGAAATGCTGCTTATCTTTGCATGTTGATTTTGTATTTATGACTTTACTGAATTCATTTATTAGTTATAACAGGTTTTAATTGAATTTTTTGGCTTTTCTATGCATAAGACATATCATCTGCCAATAGAGATGTTTTTAATTCTTTTTTTCTGATTTAGCTACCTTTTATTTGCTTTTCTTACCTGATTGTTCATGCTAGTACCTTCAGTACTATGTTGAATAGAAGTGGTGAGAGTGCGCATCCTTGTTTTATGTTGGATCTTAGTGGAAAACCTTTCAGTTTTCTTTTGTTGATTATAATGTTAGCTCTGGGTTTTTCATAAATGCCTTTATTATGGTTGAAGAACTTTTCTGCTGTACCTAAACTAATGTAAGAGTTTTTATCAAGAAAGATGCTGAACTTTGTCAGATGCTTTTTCTGCATCAATTGAGATGATCATGTGGTTTTAATCTTTCATTCTGTTAATGTGTTTTGTCACATTGATTGATTTATGTCTGTTAAACCAGCCTTGCATGTCAGAGATAAATCCCACTTGGTCATAATGTATAATCTTTTTGATGTGTTGTTGTTAATTGTTTACTAATATTTTATTGAGGATTTTTGCATCAGTGTTCATCAGAGGTATTGACCTACAGTTTTCTTTTTTCTTTTTATTATTTTTAGGTGGAGTTTCACTGTTACTGCCCAGGCTGGAGTGCAATGGCATGATCTCAGCTCACCACAACCTCTGCCTCCTCGGTTCAAGTGATTCTCCTGCCTCAGCCTCCAGAGTAGATGGGATTAAAGGCTTGCACCACCATGCCTAGCTAATTTTGTATTTTTAGTAGACACGGGGTTTCTCCACGTTGCTCAGGCTGGTCTCAAACTCCCAACTTCAGGTGATCTGCCCGCATCAGCCTCCCAAAGTGCTGGGATTACAGGTGTGAGCCACCACGCTGGCCTGGACTACAGTTTTTTTTTTTTTTTTTTTTTTTTTTTCCCTGGGGTGTTTTGTCTGGCTTAGGTATCAAGGTGGTGCTGGCATTGTGAAATGTGAAATGTGTTTGTATTTCCTGTAGCTCTGTTTTTCTGGAAGAGTTTGAGAAGTATTGGTAACAATTCTTTGAATGTTTGGTAGACTTCAGCTGTGAAGGCATTTGGTCCTGGCCTTTTCTTTGTTGGAATATTTTAAATTACTTCTTCAATCTCTTTATTTGTTATTGGTTTTTCTACTTTTTTTTTTTTTTTTTTAAATTAAAGACAGGGTCTGGCTCTGTCACCCAGGCTGTTGTGCAGTGGTATGATCTTGGCTTACTGCAACCTCTGCCTCCAGAGCTCAAGCAATCCTCCCACCTCAGCCTCCTGAGTAGCAGGGACTACAGATGCACACCACCACACATGGTTAATTTTTGTATTTTTTTTTCTAGAGACAGAGTCTCACTATGTCGCCCAGGCTGGTCTCAAATTCCTGAGCTCAAGCGATCTACTTGCCTTGGCCTTTCAGTGTTGGGATTATAGGCATAAGCCACTGTGCCTGTCCTGGATTATGTATTTTTAATAATGGTTTGTCTAGGTAGGTATGTAGAGAGTTAATAAAGTACTTAAAAATTGCTTGATGTCAAAGCAATAATGTTTCAGTAGGTGACTGCAGAAGCCTGCTTTTCTCAAAGATGAAGTATGCACTATGCTAAATGCTGTTTATCACCAAACCTTCTTTTCCTATTATTGGACACAGCAATGAAACTCTTGGCTAGGGGAGCCAGTGCCTCTCAAAGTCTTTTTTTCTACCTATATGGACACTACCCTGACCCAAGCAACAATTAATCCTCTCTTGGGTTACAGTAATAAACTCTTAATTGATCTTCCTCTCTCTTCTTGCCTTTCTATACACAGTTTTTTATTAAGTAGCTTGACTTACTGTTCTTGCATAAATATCTGATCATATCTAGCTGCTATTTCCCTTGCACTTAGAGAAATCTTTGGCTTATAGTATATGCCCAGTAATTATTTGTTAATTGAGTTAATAACTGTTACTCTCCTGCTAAAACTTTTCAAATCCTTCTCACTTCCTTTTGGATACAGACTGAACGTTTTAATAGGGGTTATAATTGCCCTGCATACTCACTCATCGCTTACATGTTCTACTCCATACTAGACGACCTTCAGTTTATCCAGTTTACCATTTCTCATTGCTGACACTTCATACCTGCTATTCTCGCTGCCCAGGTATCATCTCTTCCCCTATCTTGCCCACTTTTCTTTTAAGGAATTTATTTTACTCTTTAGATATCAGCCTAGATGCCACCTTCTCCAAGTCTTCTCTGATTCTCCCACAATTGGGTAACTTGGACCTCATTTGTGATCCTTTAGCTTCTGAACACTTCCATTCTAGCTTTTCTTCCATTGCGCTGTAATTGCTGATTTGCTTGTCTCTTCATTCAATTAGGCTATAAGGTCCTGGGTGCAGAGATGATATCTATCTTATTCACACTGTGAAAGTTCTGGCACCTAGCACAGGTCTTTGCATCTAGTGTGTATTCAATAAATGAGTCAGATTGATAGTTAGCAGCTTAGAGAGCCAAAAGCATAGTCTTGATTTCTCCCTTCAGCTATAGTTTAGAAGAAAGTCCTACAGGGAAGGTAAGTTTATAGGCTTTCAGTGAGAGTAATCTCTTTGGTTTACCTCCCTCACTTGACACCTACACGGCCACCATGCTGACTCAGGTTACTATTAGTCCTGGCTTGGGTTATAGCAATAGACTCCTAACTTGTCTCCCTTACTCCCTTCTTGTCCTTCTTTACATAGTTCTACATTCAGCAGCCAGAGAAATTGAACTCTAGAGTGTTCATATGGTTTGTTTAAAGCCTTACGATGGCCTAGTAGTGAAACAGAATGAGAAACCATGTTTTAGGAACTACTTTCTTCTTTTTTAATAGAATAATGCTCATTAGCCCCAAACCTATCCTGATTAAATTCCATTTGATTCTGATTCACTCTTAAGTCTCTTCACATAGCAACAGTATTCTAATTTCAGCTGAGTTTGAGATCATACCATTACTCTCTCCTTATGGTTCTGAGGATATCTGCTTTTCTTAATAAGCAACATCCTACCTAGTAACCACTTTCAGTGAGAGAAAGTATTTCATTGACAGAAAAATATATAATAAACCTTGAATATGGAGAGTGCATATCAAGGCTGAATATTTTATTCTCAATGAGTATTTTTTTATGAACTCAATCTCTGAAGACACCAGTGGGAAGGTTATTCAATTCCAGAAGTCTATGCTATCTGTCATAATTTGTTCTTAGCAGATGTCTTTATCATTAATTACCTATATTGTTAGCTTGTTTCACTGAACATTCAAAGATCCCAATGGAAAAACTCTTCCATTTCTTTTTTTCTTTTATTCTTGGTACCCATTTCTTAGCGACTCCATGCAGCTGACATTTTTTTTCTTTGTGGCAGTTCCTCCCCTCACACACCCCGCCTCTTCCCAACTTGTCGTTCCTTTAAAAAACAATGGGTTTTTGAAGGCGAAAGAGTAACTTTTGGTTTCAAAGACCAAACGACTCAGACTTTCCTCCTTCTTTCCTCTAGTTGTGACTCTAAGACCTTTGCTCTATGCTTACTTGCAATTTTACACCATCTCCGTTTACCTTCTCGCAGAGGTAGTTTGGGGTTTGCCATGTGACCCTGGCATCACAATGGTGTGCATAGCTATAAGTGAGTATTCTTTGAAGAAGGCACAGAATTATTTCTAGGGTTCAGGTCCTGTGGGCAGTTCCCCAAACCTGGGCTTTGGCAGGAGCATGAGTGAGAGGGCAGACAGGAAGACAGTGTTAGGGGCCAAGCAGCTGGGTCTACTTTCAAAGAATAGAAGGCAGCACAGCCCTGGAGAATCTAAATGGAAGGCTTATATATAACTGGCTAAGAATACACATCTCAGGGTTTTTTCCCTAGCATGCTTCCTTTCCAAGATCATAGCTTTTTCTTTTCTATTTCCTTTTATTTTTAATTTTGAAATAATTTCAAAATCACTTAAAAAATTTCAAAGCATAGTACATTCTTTTTTTTTTTTTTGAGACAGTCTGGAGTGCAGTGGCATGATCTGGGATCACTGTAGCCTCAACCACCCAGGCTCAAGTGATTCTCCCACCTAAGCCCCTGCAAATAGCTGAAACTACAAGCAAACACTACCACACTTGGCTAATTTACTTTTTGCTAGAGATAGGGTTTTGCCATGTTATCCAGGATGGTCTTGAACTCCTAGGCTTAAGCAATCTGCCCACTTTGGCCTGCCAAATTGCTGGGATTTTAGGCATGAGCCACTGTACCCAGCCCATAGTATGTTCTTATATATCCTTCATCTAGATTCCCCAAATGTTAACATTTTTTACCAAAAATTGTTCTTAGTGGATGCCCTATAATTGTCTCTGTCTAGATATATATATGCATATATATATATATATAATGCCTATATATATTATGTATACATATAAAGCCCTTTCTCTGAATCATTTGAGACTAAGTTGCAGGCATACAACTTTACTGCCATGCATTTTTTTTTTTTTTGAGACAGAGTCTTGCTGTGTTGCCAGGTGCCAGGCTGAAGTACAGTGGCTCAGTCTCCACCCACTGCAACCTCTGCCTCACGGGTTCAAGCAATTCTCCTGCCTCGGCCTCCCGAGTATCTGGGACTACAGGCACATGCCACCACGCCCAGCTAATTTTTGTATTTTTAGTAGAGATGGGGTTTCACCATGTTGGCCAGGATGGTCTCGATCTCTTCACCTCATGATCTGCCTGCCTCAGCCTCCCAAAGAGCTGGGATTACAGGCGTGAGCCACCGCGTCCGGCCTACTGCCGTGCATTTCAGTGTATATTGCCTAAAAACAATGACACTATCCTATATAACTATAGTATTACTATAGTATAATTGTCAAAATCAGGAAATTAACATGGATATAGTTAATTAATATCTAATCTATGCTAAAAGAAAACCCTGAGTCAGATTAAATTTAACAGAGTTTTTTTGAGCAAAGAAGCGTTCACCAACCGGGCAGCCTCCTGCATCAGAATAGACTCGTAGAGACTCTAGCGCAGCCATGTGGTGGAAGATTTTTGGACAGAAAATGGAAGTGAGGTACAGAAACAGCTAGATTGATTACAGCTAGTAGTTTGCCTTATTTGAACATGGTTTGATCTTTGATTAGTCAAAACTTGTTGATGGAGCCAAGAATAGGTTACAGTTTATGGAGAAACATTTAGGATGAACTTAAAATATGAAAGGAGGTAGTTTTAGGCTAAACTTAACATCTACAACTCTTACATGAATTTTGCCAGTTATCATATTGGTGTCCTTTATGACAAAAGAAAAAATAATTCTGGTTCAAGATCGAATCCAGCATTATTTTTTGCATTTAGTTGGTATATCTTTTTAGTCTTCTTTAACCTGGGAGAGTTCCTCAGTTTTTCTTTGTCATGAACTTGATATTTTTGAACAGTACAGGCTAGTCATTTTAAAGACAGTCCTTCAGTTTAGTTTATTTAATATTTCCTCATGGCTAGAATCAGAATGTACATTTTTGTCAGGGAAAATACAGAAGTGATGTTGCATCTCTCTTGGTGCATCACATCAGGAGGCATGTGACACCAATAAGTCTCATTAGCCGTCATGCTAACTTTGATCTCTTGGTCAACATGGTGTTGGCCAGATTTTCCCACTATAAAGTTACGTTTGGTAATCAATAAGTATTTTGTGGAGAGATACTTTGAGACTATGCAAATATTTTATTTTCATCAAGTTATACCCACTAATTTTAATATCTATTAGTGATTCTTGACTGAAATAATTATTACTATGTTGGTGTTAAATGTTGATTTTGAATTTTATCATTTCTTCTGTATTTATTATTTATTAGTTGGCATTTTACTTTCAGAAAATGTTTCCTTCCTTCCTTCCTTCCTTCCTTCCTTCCTTCCTTCCTTCCTTCCTTCCTTCCTTTTTTCTTCCCCTTTTTTTCCTTTTTATCTTCCTTCTTTCTGTATAGACTCACAGGATTTTATTTTATTCTATGGGTTGGAATTTGTTACTATAGTGATTTATTCTGATGCTCAAATTGACCCAGATTTAGCTAGTGAGGGGCCCTCTGAATCTGGATTCTCTGTCCTTCTGACATGTCCCCATTAGTCTTTGTATACTTCCTTACCTTCTAGCATAGCAATATGCTCCAGGCTCATCTTGTACACATCCTGCCACAGGGCTGGAACCAGTCATTTGGTCATAGAGCCTTAATTCCTTTTGGTGAGGAATGGCATTTAGAAACCAAGATCTGGATTGTAGGTGTGTTTATCAGTACTGAGGTATCGTTGCTTCTAGTTCTCACACACATACATACACACTCACATATCTATATGTAATTTCCATATCAGTCTATGGGACCCTAGCTTTTGCTTATTTATATCACAAGCAATGAGAAAGGAATTATTGTTACTTTGTGTTTGGTTAGTACTTTAACGTAATTTTTGTTCTACATTTTCTTCTAGGACATAGGCATGGGCAAAGATTTCATGGCTAAAACACCAAAAGCAATGGCAATAAAAGCCAAAATTCACAAATGGGAGCTAATTAAACTAAAGAGCTTCTGCACAGCAAAAGAAACTATAGTCAGAGTGAACAGGCAACCTACAGAATGGGAGAAAATTTTTACCATCTATCCATCTGATAAAGGGCTAATATCTAGATTCTACAATAAACATAAACACATTTACAAAAAAAAAAAAAAAGCAAAAACCCCCATCAAAAACTGAACAAAGCATATGAACATCCACTTCTCAAAAGAAGATATTTATGTGGCCAACAAACATATGAAAAAAAGCTCATCATCACTGGTCATTAGGGAAATGCAAATCATAACCACATTGCGATACTATCTCATGCCAGTTAGAATGGCAATCATTAAAAAGTCAGGAAACAGAGCAGATGCTGGAGAGCATGGGGAGAAATAGGAATGCTTTTACACTGTTGGTAGGAGTGTAAATTAATTCAACTATTGTGGAAGACAGTGTGGTCATTCCTCAAGGATCTAGAACCAGAAATACCATTTGACCCAGCAATCTCATTACTGGGTATATACCCAAAGGATTATAAATCATTCTACTATAAAGACACATGCACATGTATGTTTACTGCAGAACTATTCATAATAGCAAACACTTGGAACCAACCCAAATGCCCATCAATGATAGACTGGATAAAGAAAATGTGGCACATATACACCATGGAATACTATGCAGCCATAAAAAAGGATGAGTTCATGTCCTTTGCAAGGACATGGATGAAGCTGGAAACCATCATTCTCAGCAAACTAACTTAGGAACAGAAAGCAAACACTGCATGTTCTCACTCATAAGTGAGAGCTGAATAATGAGAACACATGGACACAGGGAGGGAACATCACACAACGGGGCCTGTCGGGGCATTGGGTAGCGGGGATAGCATTAGGAAAAATACCTAAGGTAGATGACGGGTTGATGGGTGCAGCAAACCACCGTGGCACGTGTATACCTATGTAACAACCCTATAGTGCACATTCTGCACTATATCCCAGAACTTAAAGCATAATAAAAAATAATTTTTGTAGGACTTATATTTTCATCAAGTTTAAAATGGCTCTTTTCCTGCCCAGTTCCAGGTCACAGTTTCCTCATCTCATTTAAAGCTGCAAACTCTAGCACATGTGCTACATAGAGTATCAAGTGCAGATCAGTGCAAACGGCCAGAAACAATAGGAGAACGAAAGCCTCATTGCTCTCCTATGGTTGTTTGCAGAAGGCTCTGAGGGCTAAACTACATCCATGCTGGGGCATGATGAAGTAGGTGAGATGGGAAGAGTTCATTAATTTGTACATATGAGATCAACATTGCTTTGGGAAAAACAAGTGCCAGTATTTCATTTGGATTCATATTATGACACTACTGTGGTCTGAGAATATTCACTAATATTAATCGGTATTCAATGAAAACAATGTTCTGTGGTAAAATAAGTAGAGCATTTACTGTACTAATAGGTATTATGACTCTTCAAGAGAGGGATATAATACAAAATTTCCCAAACTTACTGGTCTGTGGAATCCCCTTTTCATGGAGCATCTGGATGAACTTTTGTTCCATGAAACCAACTATGAGGAATACTGTTACACACACAGTCGCTCATATGGTAAGTAACACAGAGTCACGATATTATAAAGGTTCCAGGAAACCTGATTTGCTTTGAGCCTTGGGACTCTCTTGAGTGAGGTCCTGATGTTTTCTTTCTGATTCGTTTTCTCTCTGTCTTCACTTTTTATGTATCACTCATCACACCAAAGGCTTCGAGTTTTTATATTGCTGTGTTAGTGAGGTCCTGGAAACATTTATTTCGCAAATGTGCTAATCATTCTATTTATTTCTGATAGATACATCTCTAATATCTCCTGATTCTCTAATGGTTTATGCCCCATCGTCCACCAAAGTCTGTCATGATTCCCTGAAGTGAATTTAGAATACTTGGAAAATGCATGTGTGTGAGAGAGGGGTGGCTCTCACAGGATTAGAAGGAGTACACATAATTAAATTACACTGCAGATGACATTTTCATCTGTATTATTATTTTTTCTTTTTTTCTTTTTGAGACAAAGTCTCGCTCTGTCACCCAGGCTGCAGTGCAGTGGCATGATCTCGGCTCACTGCAACCTCCACCTCCAGGGTTCAAGTAAGTGATTCTTCTGCCTCCTGAGTAGCTGGGATTACAGGTGCACCACCACGCCTGGCTAATTTTTGTATTTTTAGTAGAGATGAGGTTTCACCATGTTGGTTAGGCTGGTCTCAAACTCCTGACCTCATGATCCGCTTGCCTCAGCCTCCCAAAGTGCTGGGATTACAGGCGTGAGCCACCATAAGTGGCTGTATTCTTAAAAAACTTACTTATTAAGAGTAATTAAAAGTTGATCACCTTAAGATATCTGAACTTTTAATTGATTGCATTTTTTTTCCAGAAAGCCACAGCAAATGTAAGTTAAACTTAAAAATTTTTGTAAGTAGATTACATTACACAAATATTTTAGTATTTTATGCAGGTAATGAAGTTAGCTATCAAGTATTTTCTGTACTGATATTTTTAACTGATTAACAGATGTTTACTAATGCTACTAAATACATTCCTCCAGTGTTTGTAGAAATCATAGACAAAGCATTTTGGGTCCCTGAATGGGCTTTAGATCTGTAAATCAATCTCATGGATCATTCTAAATTACTAATTATAAGCAAATAGATAAGCAAGAATGACTATAAATTGGGTTAATTACTGTAGCTCAAGTTTTAGCTCATAATTTTGACTTTCAAAGGCTACACAAACCAATTTTGTACTCTTAGATTATAATGAGCAGTCTTTATTCTTTAATCAGTTCACCCTGTATCTAGCTGTCTAATGTAACATTCCTTTGAAGTCTAGAAAGATCTAACATAATTGAAGAAATGTCTAACTACTTGACTCTTTTTTTAATATAAAGGAATTAAACATTAACCAGGCTTGTGCATCTCAATTAAGCCAATTAAAATTATCACAGAATGCAGTGCATACCACAATAGGTAGCCTTAATGCTTGAATATGTTATCAACTTTTACCTAATATTCCCATCTTCATTATGTCTATTACTCAAAAAGTGAATACAGATCTGAAGTCCGTAATAGAAAGCCCACCAGTTAATATGATCTTGCAAAGCCCTGGCAAAAGAAACACTTAAAAGTGATGTTTATTCAACTATTGCTAATAGTGCTGAAACTCACCTTAAATCTTTCTGCCAAGGAAGAAATTCTATAATTATGGTGATGACTAGTGCCTTCATCCAAATAGCCTATTAACTATTCAATTTGCTCCCTAACAACTGGGAAAGGCAGTTTTGGTCTTGCAAGCTATAGTGTATACACAAAGTCCATATAATTACTAATAATTTGTAACAAGTGTTAATTGATAAACAGCTCCCTCTGGTAGCTTAATTAAAGCTGTAGGATAGCTAGGCGATTTACAACTGGGATTGATCTCAATTAGTCAACAAAATCTGTGTAGTCTGTTCAAAGGAGAGTAAGGAAATTTAGCCTAGTGAGGCTTTGGGGGTTTTGTCTCGTCTTCCTTATTTTTTTTTTCAAGAAGAGAAATGAAACGGGAAGAGCTGCCTTGCTTTGTCAGTAGCGATCTACCTAGCTTAGACAGTGCATTACTTGTAGGCTCTTCAGCATTTGTTCTTCCATTTGTTTATTCTCTGGCAGGTTACTGAAAAATATTCAAGCATTTGCTTTTATTACACCCAGTGGTACACATTGCCGAATACCAACCCGGAGGGACCTAAAAGTAGAAGGAAAAAACAATTTTTTTAAAATGTCAGGTTTTCATCTTGCAGCTCTGTTTGCAAACTGGCATTTTGAGGCCATAATTAAAAGGAAGCCCAAGAACAGTGGCACAGGGGAATCACGAGAGACTTGGCTTGTAAAGCCATCATGGCTGCTTCAGGACTCAACTTATTTTATCATGTGGGCTGATACACTAAAAACCTAATCTAAGCATTGCTGAAATTACCCCTATGGAATAGAAGAGGAAAAAAGTGTCATTTGTGCTCAGCGAGATCACAGACTGGCTGCAAACAGCTGCTGAAACATTAATTAATCTGTTTGCAAATAAATTGTGGATGTGTACTAGCTGAAATTGCTCTTATAAACAAGCTGGGATGCTGTACTTACCAGGTTTGCCTGTATTTTAATATTTTTTTTCCTATTCTGTAAACTCACCAGAGCCCAGATGCAGCACTGTGTGTTTACTTGTGGAAGCTCTGAGCAAGTATGCTGAGGTTACCTTGTAGATACCCAGCTTGAAAGCAATTCATACCCGTTGTGGGACTTTTGTAGGCTTACAATACTGTGTTGAAGGGTCCACATCTCATTTAAGTCAGATTTGTTAATCAAAGAGAATGAAATATTCTACAGAGCAAACGGATGTGGATTTAGCAATTCTGTAATTTTAAAACATTTCGTAAGTGTCACGGTTGCTTAATTTGTTCTAACTAGACTGTGGCAAATTCAAGTTGCCTTGACCTTTAAAAGATTAATGTTGACTCCCCATGTTTACTCATTTTTTAAAAAAGTCATAGGATGTGTAGCTGAAACAGAGAATCCGAGAGAGTTTGTCTTGCCAAAATGTGAAATTCTGATATGCCCTGTTCCCTGTTTTTCTGTCCTTTTTTCTTGACGATGATTTTAATTCAATAAACACTCACATCTCTTCATTTATTTAACATAGATTTATTGAATGTCTAGTATGAGCCTATTGCTCTGCTAGTGCTGGGATACAGAAGGTACTGGGAATGTAACTCTTGCCCTCAAGGGGTTGTGGTCTCAATGGGTTTAGGGTGAAAGAAGCCATAGCCAATATGAAAATGAACGGCCAAGACTGTGTTCCAATAAAACTTTATTTACGAAACCAATGGCAGGCTGGATTTAGTCCTTGGCCTACAGGTTACCAATTCTTGGCTTAATGATAAAGAGTCAAGCCAAACTACAAACCGGTGTGACTGTGATCTCGTATGGCTATAGGGTACTATTTGGGCATATTGGAGGGACACTTTATCCAGCTTTGGTGGTAGTGGTGATTGCAGGTTAAGGTCAACAAAATCTTTAAAAGAACTCTGAAAACAGCTGGATGAGAAAGAGCTATTCAGATGAAGGGACAAGGTGGGCAGGGTGTCCCAGTCAGAAGGGACAAAATGGTCCACTGCGATACAGCATGGTGTTGTGATATGATTAAGATGTTCATCAATGTTTTGATTTTCCTCCTCCTTCCAGCCACACTGTTATACCACACTTCCGTATCCTGCCCTAAAAGTAAGCATGGCCATACAACTTACTTTGGCCATGAAATGTGAGAAGAATGACATGGAGGATGTCAGAGCCAGTGTTCAGTTCTCTATAGTCACATTTCTTGCTGCAGGGATCATAGAAGCTCTTGTTGAGGTAGAACCTCTATCTGCCTTGGTTTCTGAGAGATTATAATGACAAATTCCACCCCCTGCACCCCGCCCCCCTAAAAACTTACACTGGAAATTTAGTGTGAGATTCTGATAAACCTTGGTAGAGTAAAAATACTGCAATATTGGGGATTGCGTTTTTATTCCAGCATAACTTAATCTCTCCTGCCTCTTACAATGTGTCCCTGAGTCTGAAAACATGGATGGCTTTGTCATGGGTACTGAGGTAAAGACAAGGACTTCAAGAAGTTCACAACGTGTTGACACTCAATAATGACACAAAGCAAAATATGGTAGGATGTCTGAGAAGAGTAAAAAGTGCTTGAGAACCACAGAAAAGAGAAGGCCCATCCTAGGATCTGTCAAAAAAGGTTCCTCCTCCATCTCAGCCCACTTAACGTGAAGATGACGAGGATAAGATCTTTGTGATGATTCACTTCCACTTAATGAATAGTAGATTTATTTTCTCTTCCTTATGATTCTCTTCATAATATTTTCTTTTCTCTAATTTACTTTATTATAAGAATATAGTATGTAATATATACAACATGCAAAATACACATTAATTGACTGTTTATGTTATTAGTAAGGCTTCTGGTCAACAATAGGCTATTCATAGTTAAGTTTTGAGGGCATCAAAGTTATCCATGGGTTTTTGACTGCGCAGGGGTCAGTCCCCCTAATCCCCATGTTGTTTAAAGGTCAGCTGTATACATGGTTGGGTGGGGTTGGGGAGGAAAGCAAGAAAAGGGATGGAGAAAGATTTAACTAGGGCAAGTAAGTGATGCCATTCACCGTTGCATTTAATGAGCTGATGGCCCAGAAGAAGCAGTGTTTTGGAGATCATCAGTTTCTATTTTCCATTCTCTCACACAGACCCCGTTTCTCTGTGCCTCTTATAGTGTGAGCATATTGCTGTGCTGGGTGTGATTCCTGTGTTTAAAGGTACATATTTTTCCTACAACATGACTGCTAAACTCAGCCAACTACTTCATCTGTCCCCAACTGAAATAGCTGCAAGCTGTTTTAGTGCTGGCAGAAAAACTTACTCTGTTGGAATTAATGAAAGATGGGGTGCTAGTCTCTGATATAACCCTTTCCTGAAAGATTTTCAAGGGTAATTTTGACTATGCCGTATGTCTCACCTCTGCATTTGAATGGGGACTGTTTGATCTCCCTCATACCTTGGCAATATCTTTGACATACCCCATAGCCTTTTCTGGGATATTTGGGTTTAGAATTATCTCATTTCTTAGGTATTAAGATGCTCAGTTCACTGAGGGGCTGCTGGTATAAGTTTTGCAGTCCAAAGTCCAGATAGCCTGAAGTCTTGATGTCCAAAGCAGGAGAAGAAAAGGGTATCCCAGGTCTGGAGAGAGAACAAATCACCCTTTTTCTGTTTTTGTTCTATTTGGCTCCAGCAGATTGAATGGTGCCCACCCACACTGACCTTTATACAACATGGGGATTACGGGGACTGACTCCCCGTGCAGTCAAAAATCCATGGTTAACTTTTGACTCCTTCAAAAATTAACTACAAATAGCCTACTGTTGACCAGAAGCCTTACTGTTGACCAGAAGCCTTACTGTTAACATAAACAGTCAATTAATGCATATTTTGTATGTTGTATGTATTACATACTATACTCTTAAAGTAAATTAGAGAAAAGAAAATGTTATGAAGAAAATCACAAGGAAGAGAAAATTTATCTACTATTCATTAAGTGGAAGTGGGAGAATCTCTTTCACTGAGTCCACTTAGACTCACATATTAATCTCTTCCAGAAACACCTCATTCTGCGTACTCCTTCACCCGGTCAAGTCAGCACCTGAAATTAACCATAATGCTACATTCCCAGATTCTTTTATCAATTAGATTGTGGTTAGGCCTAAGCAATAAAAATGGTGGAATATAGGCACCCAAAAAGAGGGGAGAATCTCCCATTGCTTTAGGCGGCACCTACATCAGTGGCAATGTCTCTTCTGTTGTCCCAGCACCCACCATCTAGCCTATTCCCTCTGCGTTCCTCTGGGTGACCCTAACCCCTGAACACAGGCAGCACCAACTCCCTTACTTGTTCTCCAGTTCTCGTGGTAGCACCTTCCTACCACTGGTGATGTCTAAGTTGTCTTACTACTCCTTGAACTTTTGCAAGTCAGTTCCCCATGTTAAATTCTCTCTATTGGATACAAATAAATAAATAATAGATAGGATTCCCTATTCAGCTCAAATCATGCTTTCATTGACTCATCCAGTTCCAAACTTCCCTTCCCACACTTCATACCAAGATTAGACCCCACTCAAAAATCTGTAAGGCAGCCGAAGAAGATGTGTCGTATTTTGTTCCTTCCACAATTGTATTGCCTTGTTCTACTCTTTTTCCCCTTTCTTTGTTTCTAGCTGCTCTTGTGGTAAGGTGAGAAGGATGAGATGAGAGGTACACGGGCAAAGTCATACTTGACAGGTGAGGATAAAATTTGGCTGCAGTGCCTACCATATGGCAGATAGCTGAACACAGATGGACTCTCTCATTCTGAGAACTTTTGTGGGTTCTTTGGAGACTCCTGTGAGGGCCTTTGGCACTGCACTAATTCTCAGTATTGGAGACCCATTCTCTAGATGAGCTCTTACAACTCTGCTTTCCTGTGTAGGGTGGTAGACAATCAGACGTTTTCTACTGGTATTGTCTTGCTTTGGCAGGCAACCTTCTAGGATGGAGACCTTTCAAAATAGTAGTTCATGAGAGAATTCCTTAGTTCAGAGGAAAACTCAACATCTTTGCCACACCAAATTCGGAAGAATAAGCCACTTATACTGACATCTTTTCTTCTCTTGTCACTTTGGTCCTCACAAGGTTTTGTCTTTACGCATAACCTCAAAGCCCTGAGAACATTGTCATCATCCCTCGAGAATTGCCCCAGGCTCAGCTCTGATCCAAGGGCACTAGAAAGTCTCTGCAGCTCACATCCCAGTTGGAGGCTAATGTGTCAGTTCTCTCTTCTGGAAGAAAATCTCTGTGGGAGATTTCCCTGAGCTCTTTTCTCACTTGGCTTAGGAGGGGTCACCTATGAGGAGAAGTGGGGGAATACTACAGTATTCCTGACTCAGTTTACAGGCTTTTTTTTTTTTTTTTAATGGAGTCTAGCTCTGTTGCCAGGCTGGAGTGCAGTGGCGCGATCTCAGCTCACTGCAACCTCTGCCTCCCAGGTTCAAGTGATTCTCCTGCCTCAGCCTCCCAAGTAGCTGGGACTACAGGCGCATGCCACCACGCTTAGCTAATTTTTGCATTTTTAGTAGAGATAGGGTTTCACCATGTTGGCCAGGATGGTCTCAATTTCCTGACCTTGTGATCTGCCCGCCTTGGGCTCCCAAAGTGCTGGGATTACAGGAGTGAGCCACTATGCCCGGCCTCAGTTTACAGTTTTTTACCTTACTGACTCTCTGAGTTTTCATTTTAAATGTCTTGAGCTTTTTTTTTTTTTAATTTAAATAAGCCTGGTATTGGCTCACCACACTAATTTTTCCATCTTGTGGTAAATCTTTCAAGGATATAGGTTGCTTTTGTATCAGATGTATGGCTATTTGTTACCAGTTATTTGTCTCTTTTTTTTAAATTTCAGGACAATAGAAGGTACCCTTTAACATTTTGATAAATAACATTTTAGATTTTTTTGCCTTATGTACTAATTTTAAGAGCCAAATTCTCTCTTATATAATTTCACCCAATGCTTACTTGCTCAGTACATATTTTTGAATTAAACTATACCCATATCTATACTTCGGATTATACCAAGAGAAATCATATGCTCTCCAGAGAATTCTCCATCTCTGGTTGAGATCAACTTTTAAAATGAGAAAATTTCCTCTGCTAGTTTTCAGAAAAGGCCTGCTAGCCTAACAGTAATCCTAATACAGTCATGTGTCACTTAACGATGGTGACATATTCTGAGAAATTCACTGTTAGGCAATTTCATTATTGTGTACTTATACAAACTTAGATGGTTTAGCCTACTACACACCTAGGGTATATGGTATAGCCTACCGCTCCTAGGCTACAACCTGTACAACATGCTACTGTACTAAATACTACAGGCAATTGTAGCACAATGGTATTTGTATATCTAAACATATCTAAATGTAGAAAAGGTACAGGAAATATGCTATATTATAATCTTATGGGACTACTGTTGTATATGTGGGTCATGATTGACTTAAACATCATTTTGTAATATATGACTGTATCTTTCAAAGACAGCACATAAAAGAAAAACATGCATAAACCTTACTAATGAATTAAAAAAACACCCTACCAAGTAAAACAGAGCAAATTGAATTCAATGCACCAGCAATAGAATGTGATTAAATTGATTTATTTCAGGAAGACAAGAATAATTTCTTATTAGGAAATTTGTTAATATAATTTGCTATATAAATAGGTCAAAGAAAAAACTCAATAAATATTGAAAAGATATTTGAAAAATTAAACATCTGTCCCTCAGTTAAACTTTTTTAAGGGTGAAAATAGATGAATTCTTCCTTAACATAATAAATAGCATATTTTGATTTAAACTCCAGCACTACTCTTAGTAATTCTAATTAAACTTACAAAAAAGACAATCTAATTAAACTAATTAAATATTCCAGTTAAACTCAGAAACAAGACAAGTTGCTAACAATTATTACTATTGCTTAACATTGTTTAAAATGTACTAGCCAAAGCAATTAGAAAAAAATAATTAATATGTAAATTTTATGACCAAAAAGATTTTAAAAATTATTTCTACTTGATATAATTATATATCTGGAAGCTCCAAGAAAATCAACTGGGAGAAAAAAACTTTAGAGACAATAAGAGAATCCAGTAGGTAACTGATATGTAATTTTTTTTTTGAGATAGGGTCTCACTCTGTTGCCCAGGATGGAGTTCAGTGGTGTGAACATAGCTCACAGCAGCCTCAACCTCCTAGGCACAAGTGAGCCTCCTGCCTCAACCTTCTAAGTAGCTGGAACTATAAATGTGTGCCACCATGCCCAGCTAATTTTTGTAGACAGGGTTTCACCATGTTTTCCAGGCTGGACTCAAACTCCTGAGCTTCAGCGATCCTAACACTTTGGCTTCCCAGAGTGCTGGGATTACAGGCATGAGCCACCGTGCCCAATCTGATATGTAATTAATAAAAAAGTTAATAACTAACACAGAAAAAATATAAAGTTTAGAAAATATAATGATATCAAATATCTCATTTACCAAAGATACAAATGTAATTACTTAGAAATAAATTCAGTAAGGAAGGTGCAGAGCATATATGAAGAAAACTTTAAGTCTTATTCATATTTTCATGTATTATGGGCTGTCATAATAGCACAAGGAGAAAAATCACTGGTAACAAATATCCATACATCTGATAATTGAGAAGAATTATTCCTCATAACTCTCTGCCTCTGTGGTGCAAAATCACAATTCATCTGAACAAACTTTGCTGAGGGACATAAAACAAGATTAATGAATGAAAAAAATATATTGTTCTTGGATAGGGAGAATGAATATTGTAAACATGCCAGTTCTCCCTACGTTAATTTAGATAAGCAAGTAATTTCAATAAAAATACCAACTTTGTTTTGATTTTGATAAAGCGATGCTATAGTTTATTTGGAAAACTAAACATGGGAAAATTTTAGAGATTGAAGAGGGAGCACAAGCTTTGCAAGATAATAAACTGTATTACAAATCTATAATATTTAAAACAGAATAGATAATACAGAAATAGAATTAAATCCACATGGAAACTGATTATTGATAAAAAGATATTTTAAGTTAATACTCATTATTAATTATTTATTAAATATTTGGTTGGAAAAAACTGACATGGCATTTGGAATAAATTTTTTTTAACCAAATTTCTACTTGATAATCTTTTGCCAAAATAAATACTAAAGGTTTAAAATAAAAACCACACAGGCCGGGCCCGGTGGCTCACGCCTGTAATCCCAGCACTTTGGGAGGCCGAGGTGGGTCGATCATGAGGTCAAGAGATCGAGACCGTCCTGGTCAACATGGTGAAACCCCGTCTCTACTAAAAAATACAAAAAATTAGCTGGGCATGGTGGCGTGTGCCTGTAATCCCAGCTACTCAGGAGGCTGAGGCAGGAGAATTGCCTGAACCCAGGAGGCGGAGGTTGCGGTGAGCCGAAATCGCGCCATTGCACTCCAGCCTGGGTAACAAGAGCGAAACTCCGTCTCAAAAAATAAATAAATAAATAAATAAATAAATAAATAAATAAATAAATAAATAAATAAATAAAAACCACACAGTAAATGTACTAGAGAAAACCATAATTGAACTTGTTTTTAATAATTTTAACAATGAGAAAGATTATTCTGACACAAAATCCAGAAATCACACAAAAGGATAAATTTAACAATATAGATATTTAATACTTGTACACAGCAGAAAAAAGTCATAAACAATAATAAAAGAAAAAGCACAAACTAGGAAAGTATTTGCTTATAAAGAGTGCTTTTAAAATATCGAGAAGACTAACAGAACATTAGAAAGATGGATGTGAAGATACAGATGATACAAGGAAATGTAACTGAGTAACCTCACTTATAACAGAGTAAATGCATTTTGACGTATTAATTTGTAAAAGATTAAAAAGCGTGATTATTTCTAGTGTTGGCATAGACATAGTACAATAGGTGCACTCATGCGTTGTAGTAGGAGTATAAATTGGTGAAATGTTGTTTAGAGATTACTTTGGCATGATTTGCCAAATTTCAAAGTGTGCATATTCTTTGACTGAATAATTCCATTTGTAAGAATTTATCATATATAACTGATAAATTATATATATCATATATCTGACAAATACATGATTTATATATATGGTGTTCAGCATTGTCTGCACACTCTCAATATATGTTGCAGACAATGCTGCAACATTGTCTGAGATAACAAAAAAGTTGGAGAAAATACTTAAATGTTTACCAAGTGGGAACTGTTAAACAAATGATGGTATGTTCATACTAGTATCCCTTAAAAAGTTTGAGACAAACATAGAGATATTGATATGAAAAGATATCCATGATACATTACTATGTGAAAAAAGCAAGCAGCAGGAAATCATGTCACATATGACCTTGTTTGTGTGGTATGAAAAGAATGTCCCATCAGTGTGTGTTGTGTGTATTTTTGTGTATAGGTTTTACATGTAGAGTCACAACAAACTATAAAAGGTGGTTACTTCCAAGAATAAAACTGAGTGGCTAGGAGGAAAAAGGCCTTTAAAAAATTTGTGCTTCTTCACTTTGGGAGGCTGAGGCAGGAAGATCTCCTGAGGTCAGGAATTTGAGACCAGCCTGGCCAACATGGTGAAACCCCGTCTCTACTAAAAATACAAAAATTAGCCAGGTGTGGTGGCGGGTACCTGTAATCCCAGCTACTTGGGAGGCTGAGGCAGGAGAATCGCTTGAACCTGGGAGGTAGAGGTTGCAGTGAGCTGAGACTGTGCCATTGTACTCCAGCCTGGGCAACAGGAGTGAAACTCTGTCTGAAAAAAAAAGAAAAAAATTTGTGCTTCTCTATACTGCTTAAATTTGTGGTTGTTTCATATGAGCCATATATTTTTATAACTTAAAAGCTAGTTAGAAAACTTTCAAAAATTAATAAAAGGCCAAGTCCTATAGCAGAGGCTGTGGACACCGTGTTTATATCCCTCTCTTTTTCCACTTCAGTGCATAGTGTCTGACTTCCAACTTCCAGCACACTTTTTAGGGAGTGGCAGTGGGCATTTCTCTGTCTCCTAAAGCCTTTTTCCTACCCATATGTTAGTCTAGAAATGCCAAGGAATTAGTTAATGTCCCTCAGGAGCAGCCTCAACCAATGACTAACAGGAGAGTTGATTAAATACTTCGGCTGCCTTACTCCTTGAGTGGGGTTCATGTCCTATATTGGCTTAGAGTGTTTCCAGTGAGACTGAGTTCCACTGGGAAGG
Source organism: Aotus nancymaae (assembly GCF_030222135.1). Classification (NCBI taxonomy): domain Eukaryota; kingdom Metazoa; phylum Chordata; class Mammalia; order Primates; family Aotidae; genus Aotus; species Aotus nancymaae. Next base: position 52,762,972 of record NW_026988418.1, read on the forward strand.
AAGTCCTACCGGAACTTTACTGGCTGCCTTCGTTTCTCTTATTCCTTTACCATTTTTTTTTCATCTTTCAAATAAACTACTAACACCTACATCCTTGTCTTGTGATTAGCCTCTGGGGGAACTTAGATTAGGACAGGGTCTGTCTGTGGTTGCTGTGCAGAGAAAAATGTGCTCAATCACGGTACTGAGTGGATGAGCAGATCTGTTTGGGACACGTGTACGTCGATATTACCCAGATGTGAGCAGTTATAAACCACTGAAAGGAGTTTTGTTTTGTGGGAAATCAAGACATCTTATGTGCATGAGACCAGGAGCTACTCAGTGCCAAGTTGGTGGGCAAGAGTGGGCTTTTTTGGTTTCTCCTCCTAAATCTTCTGAAAAGCTGAGGGAAGCTGAGGAGCTGAAGAATAAGACCTGAAGTATTCAGAGAGCTCACCTGGATGGTTTCTTGGGATCCCCTGTTTCCCTAGGCAGACTTATTTACTCCATACAGGATGATTAGAAGTGTATGTGTGTGTGCGCGCGCGCGCACGTACGCATGTGTGTATGGTGGGGAGGAGGGCTGGTTGCAGAATCTGGGGACCTTTTCCACAGCCTGTGGTGGAGGTGTTTGTCTCAGGTCCTCAGTGTCCCAATCACAATTTGGTTTTACCCACACTTGTGTTCCACCAGGATTTATAGAGCTGTCAGCTTATAATTGGACTGAAGGGCTGAATTCAGTTATGGAAACAGAATTTCTTTCAGTTCTTATGTTTTGAACAGTTGAGCATTTTACAGCTGGGTTGGTGAAACGTTTTAATACTATTGGTGTCATGAAACATTTTATAGGAGGGGATAATTGAGTTTTTATTTTTACTAGAAAACAATGCTACCAGCCTGGATTTGGGAACCAAAACAGGGAAGAGCTCAATCAAGGACCAGAATTCAGGGAGACCCAGTAACTATGAAAACTACATACAGACAAATGCAGAAAAACAAGACCAGAGAAAGCACAAACTAATTTGAATTCTTCTGTAAAATTCTTATCAGAACAATGAAACAGTCAAGGACATTATAAATCCATTCATTTATTTCAAAATTTGCAAAACAAATCCCTTCTTACACATAGTATTTGTACAACATGAAATTATTATTCAATAAGTTGACATTTTAAACCTATTACTGCCTAAACCCATCTATTACTGAGCTATTCAGAGCACTAAGTTAACATTTACCAGAACATTCATCCTCACATCATGGGGAGATCAAGCTGAAATCCTTTATTTTATATTCAGATCTTGCCAGGTCAGGATTGAAATCGGCTACCTTTCTGATACTTTACTGAAAAGCCACTGTGAAATCCACAAAAGAATTATTATCAAGTTACTGCAGTTATTCAGCTGGATGTTGACTTTGATATGTCAAATCTCTGATCTTTAATAGAAAATTGATGGTCGTGCCCTGAGGGTCAGTCATATGCATGACCAGGATAGGCCAAGGTTTGCATTAAATTACATCCAGTCTTGTGGTCTCATTCCCTGGCAGCCAAAGTCAAACAAAGCAAATGGATCCCTTGCTAGTTGGGTCTCTTCATTGTTTTGTGTTGGCATATGGATTTAATTCTGTAATGGGGGACTGCTGGGCACAATCTGCCTTATTGATTTTCTGGAGAGAGTTTTTTCTTAGAGCACCCGGAAGTGCAATAAAAGAAAAGCAACTGGTGCAATTTTTCTTTTTCTCTGCCTTGCATGGTTGTGCTAGCAGCAGATTGATTCTGCCACTAGAAATCTTATGAAGATATTAAATTATATCATCAATCAATTCGTTTTTAGAGGATTGGCTTTCTCTGTGTTAGAGGGCTAGAGAAAAGGAAATAGTAATTCCCTTATGTCCCAATCGTGGGGCAAGTTACTTGGCCATAGTGTTCCCTAGATTTGAGCTGTGCTAAAATGGACTCTTTCCATAATGGTAATGGCTGACATGCTCCCATTTCCGGTTTAGAGGCAGGAAGGCTGGGGGAAATTGGAAAGGAAGATCGTTATATAAAGTTTGTAGTTTTCAGAGATTCCAGTGTCAGCAGACGGGGGCAGCAGCCAGTGGGGGAGAGTTCGGCTCCGCCGGCAGAAATCACAGTGTGGGCTAGAAGGGCCCACCACGTGCACTTCCTCCGCCCCCACCCCCGTACTCAGTGACTCGCATGAGAACTGTGACACCCAACGTTGAGGGATTTCTACAGACTCTCAGAGAGAGTGAGTGTCCTAGTAGGTTGCTAAGCAAAATGTTAACGGAGAAATAAATAAAATGGCAGTAAATCTCGTTTTCTTGAACATTGCCTTTTTTTTTAATAGTCTCCCCCTGTCGCCCGGGCTGGAGTGCAGTGGCCCGATCTCAGCTCACTGCAACCTCCGCCTCCCAGGTTCAAGTAATTCTCCTCAGCCTCCCAAGTAGCTGGGATTACAGGTGCATGCCAACATGCCCAGCTAAGTTTTTTGTATTTTTAGTAGAGATGGGGTATCGCCATGTTGGCCAGGCTGGTATGAAACTCCTGACCTCAAGGGATCCACCGGCCTCAGCCTTCCAAAGTGCTGGGATTACAGGTCTGAGCCACCACGCCCAGCTGAAACTATAATTTTTATACCTCAATTTTTTTCATCTGTAAACTGTACCCTCCCTATACGTTTGTTGTGAGGATTATATGAGAGAGCTTGGTTTATAATAGATGTGCATAAATATCGGCAGTTGGTATTTGACAGCTTCTCCTGGGACAGGGCTCACTGGAATGGGCCCTTGAAACTGGGTTTTGAGCCTCATCTCCTTTGTGCCTGCTCAGAAGCAGTGGCTTTTACGCTGCGTTGAACTGAAATCTGTAAGGAAATGGGCAAAGCACTGCACATGTTGCTTGGATTGGTTTATTACTTTCTGACTTAAAACAAGCAGGACCTATTTAGGTTTCCCAGTGTTTGGTTGATCAAATCCACCTCAGGTTGCATTGCTGATATCTAAGAGAAGAAGGACTTCTAATGGTGGGAACAAGAGCACATTTTCAGAACAGAGGAGGCCAGAAGGTTACAACACGTATCATTCATGTCACTCTAGAGACTGAACTTTTACATTGTTTTGATTACTATATATTTCTAAACTCTCCTCTGGAGTCCACCCCATCTGAAAGTGTTTTGGGGATCAATACTAATAATAGCAATAATATTAACAGCAATAGTTATATTTTTGAAAGTTTTACTATATACTAAATATTGCTCTAGGCACGTTACATAAATTTTTTTCACCCCAAAGAGGAAGCTTCTTAAAATATTCTTATTCTACAGATGGGGGAAATACAGCTTAGGAAAGTGAAATAAGTTGCCCAGAGTCCTGTGGTAAGTGGCCAATCAACCTTCAATTCCAGGTGTATTTGATTCCAAAGTACCAGTTCTCATCAACTCTACCTTGCAATACCGGTATAAGATGCAAGCAGGAAAAAACACAACATTTTTTCTTTCTTTATGCAGCATTTCTCTGAAACATAGGATGGAGGCACTGAAAATAAATGGATCTCCATTCTGTCACTTTCTAGGGTCATTCATTTGTTAACTCGACAAACATTTGTTAAGGCCTTGCTACCTGCAGCGAACCCTGTGCTGGGGGTGGGGAGACAAAAATGGAGAAGTGTTGGTTTCTGTCTGATTAATGCAATCAGAATGGAGGCTTGGTAATAAGGCATCGTGTGGCTGTGAACCAGGCGAAAAATGGTTGTTTTGCCAAAGAAGAGGATAAGAAGAAATTCGGTTGAGTTTTATAGGAGGCACTTTTTTCCCCTTTCATTCCTGATCATTATGTTCTTCTAGACAAATATTCAGGATTTACCTCTGGGGGAAGAAAACGCTGTGAGGATCTTAAAAATGTACTTTAAGGAAGGTCTTCTTCCAGGTTTCCGAGGGTGAGCTTTGGAAATGACATTCATCAGACTCAAAGTAAATACTCATTAAATAATTTCAAAATAAGCCATGGAGGCTCTTCTAAATCCAAGGTCAACTGAAGCCATCCAAATTTAGAGCTGGCCTTATCCGTTCCCCACCTCCACCCCCAAAGATGAGTGTGTTTTAATGAAAGAGGAACACTAAATGCTTTCCCTGCGTTTTAAGACATCGAACTCTCGTAGAGCGAGTTCTGCCTCACAGCCAGAGCTGGCCCCTTCCTCACCCTGCCCCTTTCATCTCCCTTTGTTCCGTGTCTATGCTGAGGCTGAGATTTCCCCACCTCTCTCTGTCTTACTGTGGCTCTGAAAGATGATTGCCTTCTGGTGAAGCCCTTTCCCCTTCTTCTGTACCCAAGCTCCGTGTTCAATGAACATCAAAAAGCCTTATCATACCCTGATGGTTTAAATCTTTAAACAGAGCGTAACAGCCGGAGTACATCCAGACCGCTCACATCCTAGAGCCTTGTCACTATGTGTTCCTGCAACAATTACCAGGAGAGGGAGGCTGCGGAGTGAATCAAGTAGCGAGTGTTGTCTCCCCGGACTCCATGCTGATGCTCTGATCAGGACTTCAGCAAAATTCTGTTTGAAATGAGAATAGACTAATTTTCATCCGACTCTTCTCTGAGGAATCCCATGTGGCCCAACACGCCAAGGGTCATCATTAGAAAACTGCCTTCAAAAGAGCTGAGGCTTCTTGTGGCAAAGCTCTCTCCCTTTGTTAAATTTATAAACATTTATGTAAAAATGTATACATTAATTGTTCAGGCTCTTCTCAGCCTGGAAAGCTATGCCCAGGAATGTACTTGGGGGAAACAGACTCATAAAAATACCCCAAGTCAGGATAAAAATGGCCTCATTTTGACTGAAAATTCAGAAGAATTCAGTGATCAAAGGCAATTCTTACTCCCAGCTGTTCAAAGGGACTTATATTAAAAAAAAATCAGATGTGACCAAGAATAGAAAAGAACTCATTAAGAGCTTAATGAGATGGTGACAGGTGAAGTCATCAGTTGCTTAAACACTGCATTTTTTTTTCCTTCCATAGGAGTTACTCATTTGTTTTCCTGGATTCAATTGAGATTTTCTGTAAATCATTATAAAATGCAGAGAAGTTCATCAAAGGAGGAACAGGTTTTAGTTGTGTGTCACTGGGCATCTATGTAATTAAGATAACATCTTCCCCTCTTGCTCCTCACCTCCACGGGAGATGTTTCCAAACACACCCAGGGAAACAAATAATTGAATTGCTTCTACTTTTCCCTCTTCATCAGTTTTCTTTGGAGGGAGAACCCATAAGAGTGAGAAAGTATTCCAGAAAAGGCCTAATTTGAGGAAGTTTAACGATGAGCCCCATAACCGAAAAGAGAAGGTAAGTTTTGCTGTCCTTAGAGATATAAAAATAAGGAACCCCAGCGAGATACGACAGCATACTTTTTTCACAGATTTTTGTGTTGCTACTCTGGTATTTGTATAATACCAAAACAAAGCAAAAGAAAAAAAATTTCTAATTCTCCTAAGCAGCTTAAATCCCTTTTCACTCTCCCCAGGCAAGACCGGATTGTCTTGCATGTTTCCAGGCTCTGACCTTCCTGACGTTGGTCTCCCAACACTAGTAGCCAGTTTTTTTATTCTTTAAGTGCTAGAGGAGTCATGAAAAATTCAGACACTGGGTTTCCCTGAGACCAATCTGGTGGCTTTTTCTTTGTGCTAACTGCTGCTTTCTATGCATCATTCAAAAGGTACATACCAAGTCGTCAGCCCCTCAACTGCTACTTGGTGTTAAACATGAATATTTGTAGCTTAGCAAGGGACTAAATTTAAAAAAAATTAATATTTGACAAGCCCAAAGAAAGGCATAACAGGTCCAGAAGATCCATTTGAAGGGTTTTTATTTGTAAAAAGTCAAAACTTTTTGTACAACTGGGGTGATTCTGAGCCACAAAAGGTTTGCTTTGAAAAAGCACTGATTACTAGACTTCTTCCAGGAACATCGATTATGATTATACCACCCCAAATACAGCAGTGAAGTTGTTTTTTTTATGTGGATGGCAGGAAGAATATTCATTCCATGCATGTGCCACTAATCTTATGACTAGGAAGCCAAGGGGGATGATATAAGACTTATCCGTTGCATATCAACTGTACCTACAATGGCAAAATTGCCTTTTCCCACATTTCTTAATTAGAATTAGAATCAGCTTAGAACTAATAGAATCTCTTATTAGTAACAAAAAGAATAACTGGCTCTCTAGTTCAAGTGGCATATCTGCATAACTTATATCCTTAAGAGCACATAGTTCCTGGTACTCTTGTCTGACTGCCTTTAACTCTCCCATATTAATGAGTTGTTCTAAATTTAGTCTGCTGTGACAAACTAATATTAATACAGTATTTTATGGCCCAGAGCATTGTTAATACGCAGGAATGAAACCCAGAGTCAAAGGAAAGTGGGAGAAGGAGGGAGATTACTTTGTGTGATTGTCAAGATATAAGGTAATCCAAGTATGTAGATATTAAGACTTAAATATAATACACTGCTTACGGATTTATATTATGTGAAACATTTTCTATTATTTTAAATCCTCATGGCATTAGTTTCCTATTTTCAGGGGTTTATAACTTGGCCATACAAATTCACTCTGGGCTGAAACTTGGAATGCAGGGTCTTAACCTGGGGACATTTTATTTTTTTATTTATTTTACTTAACTGAATTAAAAGTCAGTTTGGCCATTTTTAACCCAGGCAAATGGCAAAGGAGGAGCACAGGTTTGGAATTCAATTTTGTACACAGAGCTCCAGCTTGCTTCAAAAAGTCAGCACCCAGGAAAGCAAACGATAAATGACTGGTGGGGGAAATTTTACAAAAAGGAAAATAAAAGCTACAAATGCAATCAATAAACATGATGAAAGGATTTCTTTCTTTAACTGCAGATTGTTTCTTTTAAAGTATACACTTTGAGTAGCAGCTGATATATGGGTATTGGTTTGGGTTGCACCCCGTGGGTAGACAGCAAATTTGTAGAATTTGCAGAAGGTGTAGATGTGTATGTGTGCGTATAAATATAATTTATATTTGTCATTTGTATCTAAGTAATAGAAACATTCAATGTGGGATCAACCTTGTTCTCTAGCAAGATGCAGTGCTTTCTTTTTAATGAGTCCACAACTTCAGAAGAAAAGCGAGTGTCACAGTTATTATCATAGGCAGCTCTGGGCTGCCAGCTGCATCAGTCAGGGAAATTGTGAGGTCCACGTAAGTGAGGAAGCAGTGGGGTGGGAGCTTGTGGCAGACTAGTTGTGAAACTTGTTTTAAAAGTCCAACAGGATGGGGGAGCCAGCCAAAAATGAAGCAGCGTTTTTATCCCAACTAAAAGCACTAAAAGCTTAATGCAAAGCCAGCTCTGTGGGTAACTCTCAAGATGTGTAGATGTCCGTTTGGCAGTTGTTTTTAAAAAGCCTTTTTGTATCTTTAAAAGGAAAGCCTATGTGGCAAATTGTCATTGTATTTCCAGGATATTATATTTTGTTATTCACAGAAAACTGTTCATTTGCTAGAAATAAAAAAAAATTATTTCTTTCCCTTACTTATATATATATTTAATTCTATGACACTGAGGTCAGTTGATGAAATTTTTCTTTAGATTGTTCATTCTTTCAAGTCAATGCTAATTAATTCATAGAGAGAACATTCTCTTTCTGTACCAAAGCTTCCTAGTGACATGCTGGAAAGAGTTTTTTTTTTTAACCTGGAATTTCACAAAGGAACTTTTTCATAAGGAAAATGAGAACTGGCTGCTCTTTAGAGAAGAAGAAAAAACTCAACTGCTCTGATCCAGCAAGATTGTCAAACATCTTCCCAGAGCCCAGAAGTAGCTGAGAGGCCCCAGCACAAAGTGACTAGGAGACCTTTTGCAGCAGATGGAAACAGGAGGCTGTGCTCGTGGTTTTTGGATGTCCAGTGCTGGATGATGATATATCGGATGGTGATGCATCTGAAGAAATTGGAAGCCACAACAACAAAAGGCAGAATAAGATAAACATTTCAAAAGCAATCGATTCCTCTACATAAAAATGTAATCAAATATACAAAACCCCAGAAATATCTACTTGAAGTTTTCAGTTTAAGATGTCTATTTGTAAAATCCTTAGCCTCATAATAGCCTTCTTGTTAATGGGCTAAAATAAAGCATAAAACAATAATCAAATGCAAATTAGCGGTAACTACCTGTTAAGGTGAACAACTTCCCTCAGGGCTAGTTAGGATAAAATTTCTTTTTCTTTTTCTTTTTTTTTTATTAAAGAGAAAGAGAGAGAGAGAATGGGGAGGAGGAAAAAGGAAAAGAAAGAGGGAGAGAGAATGGGAGTATTGCTTTCTTGCCCAGGCTAGAATGCAATTTAGTAATGGGTATTGAAAACCTCTTGTATACTGATAATTATACTTAATGATGTAGTCAGGAAGGAATAAGGGAAGAAGATAACAAACAAGCAGCCAACCAATATTTCATTTAAACCTATGAAATGCTATGCGATTACTGAGGAATGATTTACTTCCAATTATATAGTCACCTTTGGAATAGGTGTGAGGTGGTAATGTATGTTTTGTGTATTTGAAGTGGAGAGTTCTATAAATGTTTATTAAGTTTACTTGTTCCGGGTCTGAGTTCAAGTCCTGAATATCCTTGTTAATTTTCTATCTCATTGATCTATAGAATCGTTAGCTATTCTTGTTACATTGATCCTTTCACCATTATGTAATGTCCTTCTTTGCCTCTTTTGATCTTTGTTGCTTTAAAGTCTACTTTATCAGAGGCGAGAATTGCATCTCCTGCTTTTTGTTTATTTGTTTATTTTTACTCTCTGGTTGGTAAATCTTCCTCCTTCTCTTTGAGTCTTTGTGTATTGTTGCATGTAAGATGGGTCTGGATGCAGCATACCGATGGGTTTTGACTTTTTATCCAATTGAAATATATATAAGTTTAATACTGGCGTTTGATGCTAGCTAGCTGTTTTGCCCATTAGTTGATGTAAATTTTTCATTGTATTAATGTTCTTTGCTTTTTGATATATTTTTGGAAAGGCTGATATTGGTTGTTCCTTTATATGTATAGTGCTTCTTTCAGAAGCTCTTGTAAAGCAGGCCTGGTGGTGGTGAAGTCTCTAAGTACTTGTTTGTTCGCAAAAGATTTAATTTCTCCTTCGCTCATAAAGCTTAGTTTGGCTGGATAGGAAATTCTGGGTTGAAAGTTCTTTTCTTTAAGGATGTTAAATATTGGTCCCCACTCTTTTCTGGCTTCTAGGGTTTCTGCTGAGAGATCTGCTGTGAGTCTGATAGATTTCCCTTTGTGGGTAACCTGACCTTTCTCTCTGGCTGCCTTTAGTATTTTCTCCTTCATTTCAACCCTAGTAAATCTGGCGATTATGTGCCTTGGGGTTGGTCTTCTTGAAGAATATCTTTGTGGTGTTCTCTGTATTACCTGGAGTTGAATATTACCTTGCCTTGCTAAGTTGGGAAAGTTTTCCTGAATGATATCCTGAAGAGTATTTTCCAACTTGGATTCATTCTCTTCATCACATTCAGGTATACCTATCAAACGTAGATTAGGTCTTTTCACATAGTCCCATATTTCCTGGAGACTTTGCTCATTCCTTTTTATCCTTTTTTCTCCAATCTTGTCTTCTCATTTCATTTCAATGAGCTGGTCCTCGACTTCTGATATCCTTTCTTCTGCTTGATCAATTCGACTGTTTAAGCTTGTGCATGCTTCACGAAGTTCTCGTGTTGTGCTTTTCAGCTCCATCAATTCACTTATATTCCTCTCTAAATTGTCCATTCTCGTTAGCATTTCGTCAAACCTTTTTTTAAGGTTCTTAGTTTCTTTGCATTGGGTTAGAACAAGTTCTTTTAATTCACAGAAGTTTCTCATCACCCACATTTTGAAATCTGCTTCTGTTATTGGAACACACTCGTTCTCCATTAAACCTTGTTCCGTTACTGATGAGGACTTGCGATCCCCTGTAGAGGGAGAGGCATTCTGATTTTGAGTATTCTCTGCCTTTTTAGGCTGGTTTCTTCCCTTCATTATATATGTATCCGTCTGTTGTCTTTGTAATTACCGACTTTCTAACTAGGTCTCTGAGCGGACGTCCAACTTTTTGATTCCCAGCGCCGAAATCTGAGCAATCCATTGCGCCGGCCAAGACAGCGGTGTTAAGATTGATGGTGCCTTTCTGCCCAGGAATCTCTGGACTCTGCACCAAGAACTGCCGCTTTAAGGCGCCAACAAAACCGCCGTGCCGGCCACAAGAGTCGCTCTGGCGACCTGTGGAGCTCCTCCGCTGGGAATCTCCTGGTCCGTGAGCTACAAATATTCGTCTGAAAGTGTGGCGTCCTCTCGTTCTCTGCGCTTTCACTGGGAGCTACGTGCCCGAGCTGCTAGTGGTCAGCCATCTTGGATCTCTCTCCAAAATTTCAATCTCTATTGCTACATGATGACCAGTTATATGACTGATGCTTTGTATATATTGGATTTTAGCTGCTTGAAATGTGTGACTCAACGATAGTTTTAGCTGTTGGTTCTACATTATAGATGTTGATACATTTTTTAGCTAAGAAGATAAATTTTTGCTTTGCCAAAAGAGAAAACAACTTCTGTATTTTATATTACATCTGCTGAGTCTTACAATTAAATTGAAGATCAGGAAGGGAAAGATAACCGCTGGATTTCTAAGCTTTGTTACAAATTTGAATTGGGGCCTCATTTAGCAGAGGTTGGCTGAGTATCTTTAATTGGGCTTGGTTTTAAGAAAATCTGAGTTGCTTTTTGTATGGTGGCTTCAGATGAGATAAATTGCCAGAAATGACAAAATGATTCCATGTGCTTAGAACATTTTCCTTCCTAGTTCTTTCTTGGGATATAATTCATGGTTTTTTGTTTTTTTGCTTTTTTAGAGAGTGGAGGGTTCTCTTTCCATTTATTGGAGCCGCCTGTAAAAACTTAGGACATCTTTCAAAGGTCTCTCACCATTATAGCTAAAATTATGCAACTTAAATTTAACTTAATTTTTAAAACCAAGTAGAACATATGCAATATTCAAAGTAAAAATATAGTATACAGTAAAAAGTCTATCTTTGAGGGTTATCCTCTAATTACCCTGTTCTGTTCTCCTCCCCCAAGATTGCTGGTACTCACATTTACTAGTTTATTCTTTCAAAAATATCCTCGGTCCATATTGTATTTCCTGTTTCACACAAATGGTAGTGTTCTCACACAGTGTTCCGCACTTTGGTTCTTCTCTAAATAACTGATCTTGGAGATCTTCTATATCAAATCATGAGGGCTTCCTCATCCTTTTTTTAATGGCAGCATTATATTCCATTTTATGATTGTGTTATAATTAATTTAACTAGTCTTCAACTGAGAAAATTGAAAGTGTTTCCAGTATTTGGCCATTAATTTAAAGTGTTTCCAGTATTTTGCCATTTAAAACACTGAAGCAAAAAATTACTTTATACATATGACATATCACACATATGCAAAAATATCTGTAGGATAAATTCCTGGAAACATAATTGTTGGTCAAATGAAATGTGCATTTGTAATTTGGATGATGTGCCCAAGTTATCTTCCACAGATGTTGTACTGATAACTCCTTCCTGTATTGAATGAGCGTGCCTAATTTTCTACACCCTTATCCTACATAAAGTGGTGTTATCAAACTTGATCTTTGTCAGTTTGATAGATATAAAAAAAGAAGATACTTTGGTATAATTTTAAATCACATTTCTCCTTTTATGAATTGAGATAAGCATTTGAACAGATATTTAACAGTCACTTGTTTTCCACTTTCTGTGAACAGTCTATTTATATCTTAAATTACTTCTATGGAACAAGTCAAATCCCATATTTTCTACCATGATTTTACAGAATCGGGGATCTGGAAATTGATACTAGGGATTCTAGTCAATGTTTTTTCTCTTGGACAGGAGTACTGGAAAAAACATCTTGGGCTGATATGCACATGAAGAACATGATATTTGGTTGACCCCTTCCTTTTTAAAAAAGGTTACGAAAGTCCTAATTTTATTTGAAGATTTGATGGCAGAGACCAGGAAAAGGATTTTTGACTGGTGTCAAGTGCAAGCCTTAAAGTTGTCTGGAATTGAAATTGCGTAAATTTTCTTTTCGTAGAATGCATCTCTCTCTGGACTTACATTCCAGGATCCATTCATGCAGACATTTGCCTTCATTCTCTATTAAATATAGAATGACCCTTCAGATGATTGCATATGTTGATCAGCAGATAAGAACATGAAACAAAAATGGGAAGGATCTGTGGGTCATTGTGCCAGTCCTACGTTAACCTTTTTAACAAGGTGTTTTACTCTTGCTATTTGTTTTTGTTAGCAGAAAAGAATTTTAATTTTAATTTTATTATATTTTTTTGAGACAGGGTCTCACTCTGTTGCCCAGGCTGGAATGCAGTGGTGCAATCTCAACCTGCTGCAGCCTTAAACTCCTGAGCTCAAGCAGTCCTCTTTCTTCAGCCTCCCAGGTAGCTGGGACTACAGGTGCAAGCCACCACCTGAGACTAATTTTTCGTTTTTTTCTCATTCTTTGTAGAGAATGTTGCCTAAGTTGGTCTAGAACTCCTGGGCTCAAGTGGTCTTCTGCCTTGCCCTCCCGAAGTGTTGGGATTACTGGCGTGAGCCACTGAACCTGGCCTGAAAATAAGTTTAAAAAGAAATATAAAAGATATAGTTAAAAAAAATCCCTAAAGAATAAGTGGAACACAGCCTTATTCTTAGAGCACTGAGAGCTAATGGTTAACCCCTTGTCATATTTATCTGAGTTTTGTTTCTTTTCTTCTGTATTGAGGGATAATCACTGTACATTTTTTTAAAAAAAGTTATATATCTATAGGCAATTTTTAAACAACATAGTATTGTTGTGTGTGCTTTTGAAAAATATAGATAGTACAATTGTGTATCATTCTGTGTCTTGCATTTTTTACTCAAAAATATAGTTTTTATTGAGATTTATCTATATTCATATATTCTATATAGATGTATACAGAGCATATACACATATATATTTAAGTTGTTCTTTTTATTTGCCATGTGGTATTTCACTGTCTGACTGTACCAGATTTTGTTTATCCTTTCCCTGTTGGTGGACGTCTAGGTTGTTGCCAGTTTGCTAGAGTTTTTAGTGTATATTCACAAAGAGTAGCTCACAGGCTCCTTACATCAACGCAGTGTCACACGTGAGACAGGACAAATGAGAAAATTCAAACACAGAGAGGTAACTAATCGATTTGGCTAACGTTTGTTATGCTCTCAGACAGAACTCCAGTTTTTAAAATTCTTCCTGTAAGGACCTTGCACCTACTTTGTACAGCTTTCTGTTTTTCAGAGCTTGGAGTAATATTTAGAAGTTGTAACGGAACCTACTTCCATGCAATTTGGGTAAAGAAGACCCTATGCTTCCCTCATATATATTTATATGTGTGTGTGTGTATATATATACACACATATATTTTAAGCTCTGCTTTAAAATTCTTTTCTGCACTAAAATCAGTTTCAAGAAACAAATATCTATAAAACAGATCTTTTAAAAGACAAATAAAAATCCCAACAAACTTTTCCACATGCCTGTTTAAGTTTTGAGAAAAATGTTAAACAAAACTAAAAGATCTCTTAAGTAGCAAATTTCCTGAGCATAATTCTTCTTGTAGAGATGTGTTCTTGATATATTGCTGACATTTTAATCTAGAACCAGGACTTTGTAAACACTGCCCCCCGTCAACTTCAATTTCTATTTCCTTTTTCAATGACTAAACACTTGGTTAGAAAGCACAAGATTAAGATCCTTCTCAAGCGAGAGTTTGTCTTCTGTAAACTACGATGACCATGGTGATTTGAGGATAAAAAACTAAAAGTCAACAACAGTCGACAACAAGTACAATACTTTAAAATGAAGAGTAATGTTTATTTATTTATTTGTTTACTGAGACAGGGTCTTACCCTGTTGCCCAGGATAAAGTGCAGTGGTGGGATCTCAGCTCACTGCAACCTCTGTCTCCCAGGCTCAAACCTCAGCCTGCCAAGTAGCTGGGATTACAGGCACATGCCACCATGCCTGGCTAATTTTTATTTTTATTTTTGTAATTTTGGTAGAGACGGGGTTTTCTCATGTTGCCTAGACTGGTCTCGAACTCCTGAGCTCAGGATGATCCATCCACCTCTGTCTCCCAAAGTGCTGAGATTACAGGCATAAGCCACTGCGCCAGGCCAAGAGTAATTTACATAGAGAGAGTCGCTGATAGACTTACAGAATATTTGAGCTGAAAGGATCCAGATTGTGGATGTATGACTTGCCCAAGACCACATAGGGTACTAGCAGGTATACCAGAGCACATGAGGATGATGTACTTACACAATAATTTAATTTTAGTTTTCTTATTTTATTTTGAAAAAGAAAGGCATACTGTTCTGTAGATGTGTTTAAATTAAGAAAGGAGAATAAAATTTTCTATTAAGTAAATATATGAAAATAGAAATATTTTACTTTACATTTATAGGGAGAGTTAATTCAAATATAAGTGTCACCAATGCTGAGTGTGGAAATACCATCTTGGCATATCTAGCTGGGAATGATATCCTGAAGAAAGCACAAAACCATCAGAAGGAATTGCTTCTGCAGAAAGAAATTGGTCTGTCTGGCTCACACTGCTTTCAGAGGACTTTCGATAGCTGTAGAACCATGTTGAAACTCAAGTCTTACCTTCTTGGGGAGCGGAGCATTCCTGTCTTTCCAATATGGATCAGGTACACCTTCTACATGCTTCTTGGAGAGTACTGTGTCTATCTTCATCATAAGCATTCACAACAAGGTTTCATAATTACCCGATTGCGTGTCTGTTTCCCTCAGTTGGCTATAGGATACATATGTTTTGGAACCAGGCCTGTCTTTTCCACCATTATATCCAAAGTGACCAACAGAGTGTGGGTTTAGAACAGGCAGTCATAAAGGTCCACTAAAAGATATAACAGAAAAATAAATGCTCTAGTAAGACTGTGTCTCAGGAGGAAGTTTGCACTGTCAGAGTTTACAAAGTCTAGAATACAATTTAAAAAATGCTAAGTGCCTGTTACTGCTAAATGAGTAAAATGTACTAGAATTGTGTGAAGAAGCTTGAAAGTAGAGATTTTCCTTTGCTAAATTAGAAATGACTAGTTGAGTTTTCTATTTCAGGATATAACAATATTCTTATGTTGTTAAAGAACGTTAGAAATCTTGACTTTCACAGCAAAATAAATATCTAGAAGTAAAGTGTTGAGTATTAATGCAAACATTCTGTGGAATATCCACCTCTTGTTTTATGTTTTTTTAATTGACGTAGTGGGAGACCATATTATCACCCATTTAATTCTATACAAATTCTTTAGCTGCATCAGTAGCTAAAAGAAATAACCATATCATACTTTAATATCAATCACTATTATTAGATTATCAAATGTAAAAGCCTAAAAATATCTAAATGTCACATGGGTTGAACTGCCTGCCCACAGTAATTTAAATATGTTAACTGTTACAAGATAATTTTAGAAAGAAAATATAGGCATTATCAACAAAGTAAAAATGAAATGAATATTTTAATCTAGCATAACTGTGGTTTCTAGTTGCAGATTTTACTTGATTAATCTTATTTGGGTATGTTTTCTTTGAAGTCATGAATGCTTTGTAATCTTAGGGCCTTTTGTAGCCTTTAAAAGTTTTCTCACTAGAGGGCAGCATTTGACTAAATGTCCATCCAAACAAGGTTTTTCTGGTGAGCTGGGAGTATCCATGCAGATCACTTTAATAACTCAGTTAGCAGACTTACATGGATTTCTAATTCGATTTGTTGGGCTGGGACCCAATTTGGTTTGATAAGCCTTTAGAAGTGAATTTTAGGGATTTATTCCAGTAATAAATATGAATTGTTTTTAGATAGGTATTATATCAGGTTTGTGAAAGTCATGCTTACCCTAGAGCTTCTATTGCCTAGCCTTCTAAATGCACATAAATTATTATATTAAATTGTTTATTATTGAAACTGAATAAAAAAAGAATCAAGTTACTGGTTTATAAGCACGTCCTCTTTTTTTTTTTTTTAAATCCTCTTCTATTGTTCAATTGTGTCTATTTCTCAGTTAATCTTATCTATATTATTTCCCTTGGAATTTTGGTTTTAAGCGTGAGCTCTGCAGATGTGTTATGGATGACTGCAAGAGCTGCTAGTGGAGACCTCTCTTATGGAAGAAGCTCTTCCTTTGATATTGGCCTTGAGCATAACTGATGCTCAGGGACAATGCTTTCTACCTTCTGGAGAGCATGCTCAGAGGCTGGTCCACAGTCCATGGAATGAGGGTGAAGACCCAGAAAGGTAAGCCCTCATTCTTGATTTTGTCTGGCAAGAGGGTAAGCCATTGCTTGGTTCTCATTATTATTCTGTTAATGTTGGGACAAAATTTCTTTGATTTTCCAATATAGAGTTGAATGTATAGTGGAGACATCTGGGATATGCAGTTTTTTATGGAGATTGGATATGACAGCCAATTACCAACTACACCCCACCATTAGTTAGTAGGAGTATTGCTATGGAAGCCACTGTTGGAGAAAATGGCATTATCTTAAGTGGCCATTTACATAGTCTTTTTTGTCCAATGACTAATTGCCCAAAGGAACCATTCAGATAGTTGCAACAGAAATTTATATTCACAAACATACAAGTATAGTACCACATAAGTACGTATAACTATGTATCAATGGAAAACATACAAGTATAGGTGTATGTATGCATATGTATATATTGTGCCATTGAATTTGTATTTTCAAGCCTTTACATAAATTTATTTTGATGACCTATTTTCTAGGTGAAAGTGATAATTACATTTGAATCTTTTTTTTTTTTTTTAAGAGAAAGAGAGAGAGAATAGGAAGGAGAAAAAAGGAAGAGAAAGAGAGAGAGAGAATGGGGAGGAGGGAGAAGGAAAAGAAAGAGGGAGAGAGAATGGGAGTATTGCTTTCTTGCCCAGGCTAGAATGCAATTTAGTAATGGGTATTGAAAACCTCTTTTATACTGATAATTATACTTAATGATGTAGTCAGGAAGGAATAAGGGAAGAAGATAACAAACAAACAGCCAACCAATATTTAATTTAAACCTATGAAATGCTATGCGATTACTGAGGAGTGATTTACTTCCAATTATATAGTCACCTTTGGAATATGTGTGAGGTGGTAATGTATGTTTTGTGTATTTGAAGTGGAGAGTACTATAAATATTTATTAAGTTTACTTGTTCCGGGTCTGAGTTCAAGTTCTGAATATCCTTGTTAATTTTCTATCTCGTTGATCTATAGAATCGTTAGCTCTTCTTGTTGCATTGATCCTTTTGCCATTATGTAATGTCATTCCTCGCCTCTTTTGATCTTTGTTGCTTTAAAGTCTACTTTATCAGAGGTGAGAATTGCATCTCCTGCTTTTTGTTTATTAGTTTATTTTTACTCTCTGTTCAATTGGTAAATCTTCCTCCTTCTCTCTGAGTCTTTGTGTATTGTTTCATGTAAGATGGGCCCGGATGCAGCATACCGATGGGTTTTGGCTTTTTATCCAATTGAAATATATATAAGTTTAATACCAGCATTTGATGCTAGCTGGCTGTTTTGCCCATTAGTTGATGTGAATTTTTTATTGTGTTAAAGTTCTTTGCTTTTTGATATATTTTTGGAAAGGCTGATATTGGTTGTTCCTTTATATGTATAGTGCTTCTTTCAGAAGCTCTTGTAAAGCAGGCCTGGTGGTGGTGAACTCTCTAAGTACTTGTTTGTTCGCAAAAGATTTAATTTTTCCTTCGCACATAAAGCTTAGTTTGGCTGGATAGGAAATTCTGGGTTGAAAGTTCTTTTCTTTAAGGATGTTAAATATTGGTCCCCACTCTTTTCTGGCTTGTAGGGTTTCTGCTGAGAGATCTGCTGTAAGTCTGATAGGTTTCCCTTTATGGGTAACCTGACCTTTCTCTCTGGCTGCCCTTAGTATTTTCTCCTTCATTTCAACCCTAATAAATCTGGCAATTATGTGCCTTGGGGTTGGTCTTCTTGAAGAATATCTTTGTGGTGTTCTCTGTATTACCTGGAGTTGAATATTACCCTGCCTTGCCAGGTTGGGAAAATTTTCCTGAATGATATCCTGAAGAGTATTTTCCAACTTGGATTCATTCTCTTCATCACATTCAGGTACACCTATCAAACGTAAATTAGGTCTTTTCACATAGTCCCATATTTCCTGGAGACTTTGCTCATTCCTTTTCATCCTTTTTTCTGCATTCTTGTCTTCTCGTTTCATTTCACTGAGCTGGTCCTCGACTTCTGATATCCTTTCTTCTGCTTGATCAATTCGACTGTTTAAACTTGTGCATGCTTCGCGAAGTTCTCGTGTTGTGTTTTTCAGCTCCATCAATTCACTTATATTCTTCTCTAAATTGTCCATTCTCATTAACATTTCGTCAAACCTTTTTTCAAGGTTCTTAGTTTCTTTGCATTGGGTTAGAATAAGTTCTTTTAATTCACAGAAGTTTCTTATCACCCACGTTTGGAAACCTGCTTCTGTTATTGGAACACCCGTGTAATCTATTAAACCTTGTTCAGTTACTGATGAGGAATTGCAATCCCCTGTAGAGGGAGAGGCATTCTGATTTTGAGTATTCTCTACCTTTTTACGCTGGTTTCTTCCCTTCATTATATATTTGTCCGTCTGTCGTCTTTATAATTACCGACTTTCTAACTGGGTCTCTGACGTCCAACTTGTTGATTCCCTGCGCCGAAATCTGAGCAATCCACTGAGCCGGCCAAAACAGCGGTGTTAAGATTGATGGTGCTTTTCTGCCCGGGAATATCCGGACTCTGCACCAAGAATTGGCGTGCTAAGGCACCAGCAAAACCGCCACGCCGGCCACAAGAGTCGCCCTGGCGACCCGTGGAGCTCCTCCACTGGGAATCTCGTGGTCTGTGAGCAACTAATATTCGTCTGAAAGTGTGGCGTCCTCTCGTTCTTTGCGCTTTCACTGGGAGGTACGTGCCCGAGCTGCTAATCATCAGCCATCTTGGATCTCTCTCACATTTGAATCTTTATAACATTGAAAGAAATACTTCTCTTCCTGTTCCAATTCATATTTGGATGAATTATCAAAAAGTAATTTTTAAAATGCGCTTTTGAGATGTTATACTGGGCTTCTAACGATGTAAGCAGAATTAAATATCTCGAATATTGTGATAGTTGTACCAGGTAATTTTGGAATAAATACTTTTATCAAAAAGACTGGAGAAAATCTAAAAGCAGAAATGTTGTTGCATAAGGTATACAAGCAGAATTTTTTTCATTTTTGGGTTCTTTGGATCTTTGTGCTTTCTTCTTCAGTATAGGAGATCAATTTGGGAGATTTTGACCACTTCCTTTCCATTTTTTTGTGTTTTATGGGGCTTTAATAGCCAGCATACTTTTCAAAAAAAAAAAAAAAAAAGAAAGGCATAACTTAAAGAGTTGCTCCAGGGCCAACCCTATTTTATTTGGTACTCAGAACATATTTGATATCAATATTTACATATTTTTCAGAATTAAAATTAAAGGCTTTAACTAGTAGAGAGCATTGTTTCTCTTTTAAAAAATCAAAAGGAACTAATCTAACCAATTAGATTTGATGAGTAATAATGCTTAGATATAAGTAACTGATCAAATGCTAATTTTCTGTTCAGATTTATATATTTTTAATGAATGTTTTTGGGAATCTCAGAGAACACAAGGAACTGGTAAGCCAAAATTATCCATTTCCACACTATTTCCTCTTCGAATGTTTGAAGTCTATTTTTAACACTTCTGACCACTTTCTCTGCCTCTCTCTCCGGATAATATATGTCTGTGGACAAAGTGAGAGATACAGAAGTTGGAGGGCAGAAGAATTTCCAAGTCACTAAACTTTTGTTCATTATTCATTCATGGAGCAAACATATATCGAATGCCTGCTTAATGACATGGACAGTGCTAGGCACTGGAGACACACATAAATAAGATGCAGTCTTTGCCTTCAAAAAGCTCACAGTCAAGTACAGGCAACAAAGAAGTCAGTTATTGTGGTCCAGTGTGACAGGTGCTTTGATAGAAAATACTGCCGGGATACTATGGAATCGTGGTGAATGGGTTTCTAAACTCTAAAAATCACAGAAGACTCACCTGGTATTAGGTTGGTTCAAAAGGAATTGTGTTTTTTGCCATTACTTTTAATGGCAAATCTAATAAAATGATGCGGGAAGGAACCAGTAGGAGTTATTTAGAAGAAAGAGGGAGAAAATGAAGGTGGAGGAGAAAGGAGTTTCAGACAGAGGAAACAGCATGTGTGATGTAATGGAAGCAGGAGACAGGATTGCAGGTTGGGAATCACAAGCAGTCACATTTGCTTGGAATAAAGGGGCCTTGTGAAATTATGGAGGCAGGAGCTCCATCATCAAGGGCTTTGTTAAAGATGTTAACATCATTTATTTCCTCTTTACGACTGCCCTGTTACCACGGTGGGCATAGTGATTTGGGCTCCCAACATAGGATTTGTGGGAAAGACTGTTGGGACAACATATTTAGCCTAAGGGATTTAAGATAAAAATCAGCAGTAGAGGGGAAGGAAGAACTAATACTTAGGGAATCGGCTAAAAGTATGAGATCTGCCAGGGTTTTAATCTCAGCTCTGTCACTTTCTAGCTGTGTCAACTTGGGAAAGTTATTTAGCCTCTCCATACCCCAGGTACCTTATCTGTAAAAATGGCAGTAGGAATAATCCCTACCTCAATAGGGTTATTATGAGGATCAAATAAATTTTTGTTTTGTGAAGCTATTAGAACTATAGCTTAGTTAACATATTAATAAACATGTAAGTAAAATATCGAATGCCTACTATGAACATGGCATTTTCATAATGTCACTTCATTTTGACCTTTATTCTTTGAGTAACTATTATCCACCCATGTTCACAGATTTTAAAAACTGAGGTTGAAACGGAGTTGGAAATTGACTCAGGAGTTCATGGACCCAAACCCTTAGCTGGAGCTCATGACGTCACCTGGAGAGAGAAACAAGTAAGTGTGACTCTAGTTTGTGCTGAAAGCACGTGGTGCCAGAGAACAGCACAGGATTTGGCAAGACCTCTCGGAGAGCTGGTCCCCATGCCTGTGGGGAAGGAGACATGAGTATTGTGAATCTGATTCTTGCTCCTGCTGGTCCTGAGTGGAGTGCTCAGCTCAGGAGAGTCAGGCTCTCATCTCAGAGAAAATACCCTTCTTTGGCGGAAGCATACAAACTCCCTAGAGAGAAATGTACTATGGATGCTGTAGCTCAAGGATAAAGACTTTATGAAACATCGAGGAAAGCCTAAAAAATTACTTATTGAATTAAGCCTGGAGTTAGAGGCTTAGTTTTTTTTGGATGTATTTTTCAGGTCTCTGTTCAAATGACATTATAGGTCATGAGTTTGGATTATGAACTTTGGAGTCAGACTAACTGAGGTTTAATATCTGTGATATTATAATAATACTATTTTTAATTCTGAATACTTGCTGGGCATATGGTAAGTATATACCAGGTACTGAGCTAGGCAATTCATGTCAATCACCTCATTTCATCCTCTCTGCAGTTCTGAGGATAGTTGTCTCTGGTTCACAGCTAGGGAGACCAAGGCTTAGTTAATTTAAATAACTTTTCCACAGCAAAACAGCATGAAAGTCTAGAGCACTGCCTGTAGCACCAGGTTCTTGAGGATGAATCTTGAAATACCTTCTAGACTGTACAAACTAAGGTGAGTAACTGAACCTCTCTGAGCTGAATTTCCTCATCTGTAAAAATGAAAAATGATGACCTAATTCATAGTGTTGATATAACACTAAATGTATAGGAATACATATGGCACCTAACACAGTGCCTGGCACACAGTAAGCGCAGTAAATAGAGGTAATTTGCTGGCTGGCTGTCCATACATGCTCGTAGTTGGGAGAACCCATTTTTGTGCTTGCTTATATCAATGTTTCTTTATTTTCATCAAAAACACTCAGGGAGCTCATATTGGGTGCTGAGCACAGTTGAAGACAAGACCCCTCTAAGAACCAAATGCTCAGGGAGCTGGCAATGTGCTGAAGAAAGTCAGAGGAGGATTGCCCCATCCTGGTCGGGGTGGGCTGAGAACATGTCATAGAAGACAATAATGGCCAGTGCTTACCTGATACTTTTTTTCTTGAGGTTTTAATTTTTTAAATTATTTTCAAAATTTTTTGTGGGTACATAGTAGGTATAGGTATTTATAGGGTACATGAAATGTTTTGATACAGGCCTACAATGCAAAAGAAGCACATCACGGTGAATGGAGTATTCATCCCCTCAAGCATTTATCCTTTCAGTTACAAACAATTCAATTACATCCTTCAAGTTATTTTAAAATATATAATTTATTATTGACTATAGTCACCCTATGTGCTATCACATAGTAGGTGTTATTCATTCTTTCCAGTTTTTTGTATGCATTAACCATCCCTACCTTCCTCCCAACCACCCCCCAACTATCCCTCTTCTTTCTATGACCGTGAGTTCAATTGATTTGATTTTTAGATTCACAAGTAAGTGAGAACATGTGATGTGTGTCCCTCTGTGCCTGGCTTGTTTCATTCAACATAAATTATCTCCAGTTCTATCCATGTTGTTGCAAATGACTGGATCTCATTCTTTTTATGACTGAGTAGTACATTGTGTATAAGCACCACATTTTCTTTATCCATTCTTCTGCTGATGGACACTTCGGTTGATTCTAAATCTTAGCTTTTGTAAACAGTGCTGCAACAAACATACGAGTGTAGATATCTCTTCGATGTACTGATTTCCTCTCTTTTGGGTATATACCTAGTGGGATTGCTGGATCACCTGGTAGCTAAATTTTAATTTTTTGAGGAACCTCCAAGCTGTTCTCCATAGTGCTCGTACTAATGTACATTCCCACCAACAGTGTATGAGGGTTCCCTTTTTCTACATCCTCGCTGGCATTTGTTATTGCCTGTCATTGGATGAAAGCCATTTTAACTGGGGTGAGATAACATTTCATTGTAGTTCTGATTTGCATTTCTCTGATGATCAGTGATTCAGAGCACCTTTTTATATGCCTGTTTGCCATTCGTGTGTCTTTTTTTTGAGAAATGGCTATTCAAATTTCTGCCCATTTTTCAATCAGATTATTAGATTTTTTCCTATAGAGTTGTTTGAGCTCCTTATATATTCTGCTTATTAATACCTCGGTTGAATAGTTTGCAAATATTTTCTCCCATTCTGAGGATTATCTGTTTACTTTGTTTTTTTTTTTTTTTTTTTTTTTGCTGTGCAGAAGCTTTTAAACTTGTGATCTCATTTGTCCATGTTTGCTTTGTTTGCCTGTACTTGTGGGGTATTGCTCAAGTAATCTTTGCCCAGACCAATTGTCTTGGAGAGTTTTTCCAATGATCTTCTTGTAGTAATATTTAATCCATTTTGATTTGATTTTTGTATATGATGAAAGAGAGGGGTCTAGTTTCATTCTTTTGCCTATGAATATCTAGTTTTCCCAGCACAATTTATTGAAGAGATTCTCTTTTCCCCAGTGTGTCTTCTTGGCAGCTTTGTAAAAACTGAGTTCCTTGTAGGTGTGCGGATTTGTTTCTGGGTTCTCTATTCTGTCCCATTGGCCTATGTGTCCCTTTTTATGTCAGTACCATGCTGTTTTGGTTACTATAGCTTTGTAGTACAATTTGAAGTCAGGAAATGTGATTCCTCCAGTTTTGTTCTTTTTGCTCAGGATAGCTTTGGCTATTCTGGGTCTCTTGTGATGCCATATAAATTTTAAGATGTTTTTTCTATTTCTGTGAAGAATGTCATCACTATTTTGATAGGGATTGCATTGAATCTATAGATTGCTTTAGGTAGTATGGACATTTTAACAATATTGATTCTTCTAGTCCATGAACGTGAAATACTTCTCCAATTTTTGGTGTTCTCTTCAATTTCTTTCACCTGTGTTTTATAGTTTTCATTACAGAGATATTTTACTTTTTGGTTAAGTTAATCTCTAGGTATTTAATGTTATGTGTGGCTATGGTAGATGGGATTACTTTTTAAATTTCGCTTTCACATTGTTCACTGTTGGCTTATATAAATGCTACTGACTTTTATATGTTGATTTTGTATCTTGCAACTTTACTGAATTTATCAGTTCTAATAGTTTTCTTGTGAAATCTTTAGGTTTTTCCAAATATAAGATCATATCATCAGCAGACAAGTATAATTTGACTTCTTCCTTTCCAATTTGGATGACCTTTATATCTTTCTTTTGTCTGATTGCTTTAGCTAGGACTTCCAGTACTATGTTGAATAACAGTGGTGACAGTGGGCATCCTTTTTGTGTTCCAGATCTTAGAGGAAAGCACTTTCTATTTGCCAGGTATAGTATGCATGCACATTTTACATATGAGTAAACTGAGGCATAGATATGCAGAATAACTTACCTAACATCTGTTAAGCTTGTAAGAGAGAGCCAAGATCTAAACATAGGCAGACGATTTCTGGGTCCCTGTGCTTGTAAGCTGGCTTTGAATGATGTAATGGCAACAACAACAGTAGTAGCAGTCACTGTTGTTTTTAAGTAACTACTATGTGGCAGGTAATTCACTTTAGTACATTATTGTATTTAATCCTCACAATAACCTTAGGGATCAGGGTTATGGTGCTTGCTTTGAAGGTGAGGAAACAAAAATTTGGAGTTGTCATTTAAGAAATGATGACTAATCTTGTCCAAGAACTTGCAATTAGTAAGTAGCAATTCTAGGGTTCAAAGTTGGGTTGAACTGGCTCCAAAGTGAAGTAAGCATTCTTTCCACTGCTAACTTTGTCTCACATAAACAAGTGAAATGAGGATGAGACCACTCCAAGTAGTTGTGATGACTAGGCTGCACTTGGTGTTTGAGGGGTCACTAAGGACTATAGTTTGGCTGGAGGGGTATGTGTGTACGTGTGTGTATATAGAGGGATCATGGAAGGTACGGCTTGAGAGATGCCACTGACAGTTAAAACAAACTCAATTATTGAAATCCTCCAACAATCAAAGGTACTTCCCACATAAGAAAGTGTGTGTTTTCAGATAAAAGATAATTTATCGGTGTCACCCTGATTCTAAGATGTTAATTCTGACAGCTGTCTAGGGTTGCCCCAAATCTCCTTAAATTTTCTTCCTTGCCCCTTTTTTTCCAGCTTGATCTAGGAGTAGGGTTACCAGACCTCACAAATAAAAACACAACACCAACTAAATTTGAATTTCAGACAAGCAAAAACTAATCTTTAGTATAAGTGTGTCCCATGTAATTTGATAGATGCAAACATATCTGAGCGGCCTGCAGACAGGTATGTTTCCCAGTTATGAAACCTCACCAGAGGCTAGCACCCAGCCCTGATGACAGCTTAATAAGCTGCATCTGCATATTTTAGAGAAGGTTCTCCAGTAAATGGTGCTATATCTCCCATCCTATGCTTGGCCACCCAGAAAAAGTCTTGCCACCCAGGCTTTACCTACCCTAAATTTATAATTCCACATCTGGCAACCACTTAGAAAAAGACAGAATAAAAACTGGCCTTGATGATATTATGCCAACAATTGTCAGTAGATCAGCTGCCTGTAATGTAGCATGTGTTCCTCATTTGGCTTTGTTAGCTACCAGGAGGTCTTGCAAATAAGGCCTCATTACATTCACTGCTACCACTTTTGAAACCTCTCTTTGGTTGTTCTCCATTCCCCACCCCCGTCTGAACATGGCACACTACCTTCGATGTGGGCATGCTGCCAGCAGAGCAGATGGCTGTGAACCTTGGCATGCCAGGAAACCATTAGGTTCATCAGTGTGAGCAACAGGGGGTAAGTTTCTATCTGCAAATATAAAAGTAACAGCCCTCGCAGGGCAAAGGGCAGAAACCCAATTGAACTAAGGGGGCTGACCTTTCAGTCTCATATATGATGTTTGCAGAGCTGCAAATTTAGAACATGGCACGAAGGAGGGGCCTCAGAGAGACCTAACCCGAGAGGAAAGAGCTGGTGAAATTGACAAAAGGCTTCATTTCTACTTTGTAGAGAACTGCGAGGGCCAGGGCTGCTTGTGGGTGACAGCAAGTGAATTCACCAGCAGCCAGCTTTCCATTTCTGTTGAGTAATCTCCTGTAGAGAAGCAGCAAGCCTGCCAAGGACAGACTGTGTTCTAGTTTACACCAGGGACCATAGTGTTCCCCTAAACCTGGGTTCCTTGGCATTTACTGGTCCAACAGACACAGACAGGTAAAATAAAAACAGGTTTCCTTAAATTAGTGATGATGATTGAAGAAGGCATCAGAGAAAGCATAAAAATGTGTTAGAAAAATATATGTGTCCACTTTGTTTTCCTTTAATCTTTAATTTTTTTCAGCTTAAAATGGTTGATCATTAGAAAAACTTCAAATACTACAGAAATATACAAGAGAAATGGATGTCTCTTCTAACCCTGTACCTAAATAGGTACAGATACTTACTATCAAGGATTTGTTATATATTTGTGCAGATATTTTTCCTTGAATAGAAGGTGTCCACTTTGAAATCATAGTTTTCTTTAGATCAAGCAATATATTTTTTTCTTCTTTATTAAAATATTATCGGGCCGGGCGCGGTGGCTCAAGCCTGTAATCCCAGCACTTTGGGAGGCCGAGGTGGGTGGATCACGAGGTCAAGAAATCGAGACCATCCTGGTCAACATGGTGAAACCCCGTCTCTACTAAAAATACAAAAACTAGCTGGGCGTGGTGGCGCGCGCCTGTAGTCCCAGCTACTCGGGAGGCTGAGGCAGGAGAATTGCTTGAACCCGGGAGGCGGAGGTTGCAGTGAGCCGAGATTGTGCCACTGCACTCCAGCCTGGCGCCTGGCAACAGAGTGAGACTCTGTCTTAAAAAAACAAAACAAAACAAAAAAAAAACTCATCAAGGCAGAAGTCAATAAAAATATCTTTATCTGGTGAGAACTAACCTGCCAGACATGAATCTTTTGTTTACTCCTAAATTCAGTGAAATTGCTGGAATGTCTTATTTTCAGTTTTAATGGTCACATTATCAATTTCATGCCGGTCAGTGTAAAATGATTTCCTATTTAGAAATGTTGTGGTTGATGTTTCATTATATTTTCTTTTTAAAAATGGTTCCTCAAATACTCTTCCTATGCTGGTCTCTTAAGCCATTGATGTAGCTCAGATTTTTTCTCGTTGGCCTATTGCTCTGGTACTGACCTATTTTCTGACTTCTTACCTATTTATTCAAATGTATGCTAGATATAAGTACTTGGAGGTTTCACATATACCCCAAACTCTGTTTATCCACTTCTCTGAGTCTCAATCCATTAATATTAAATATACTATCACCCATCAGATTATTTGTGCCAGAAATATGGTCTTCCTCACTCTCTTCTTTTCATAGCCTCTTCATAGCACATTCAATCCATCATCAAGACCAAGAGGTTTTATTACCCAAATATTTCTCAAATCTTTACTTTCAAAAACCTTCTATTTTTCAAAGACTATCTAAATTCATTCCCTGAAAATAGACCAGTTACATTCTGCCAAAATGCAATTTCAGTGAAAACACTTTGCCACAGCCAACTGAAATAATGCCGTTCAAGTACCAAGCTGTCTGTGACCCAGCTTAACCCAGTAGTAGAACTCAGAGATCGAAGGAATGTATTGACTCTCTCCCTGAGGAAATCCTTCCAAATGCCATTCCTTTAAGCCGAGAATTTGATAAGATGTACTCCCTAAAAATGTATCTGCAGCACAGCTGGTATATGTAGTGCCAAATAAAGAGTTACGTCTATCTTAACAGACAATTAAGCAAAGATAAGGTTGCTATTCCCCTGTGGAAGTTGAGCAAGGAAGGCTGCCTGGAGAGAAGGGCTTATCTCTGCTTTAAGATGAGCCAAGTGAGTATCTATAGATAGGTCCAGAGTTCAACTCAGAGAAGAGTTATGAATCTGTTCTAATGTCAACACAAATGTGTGATTGAGGGCCTGAAGTTTTACTCCATAGAATAAGGCTAGCCTGGGGAAATGTTAAAATAGATTTAACTGGATATCTGACTTTACCTTTAGAAAAAAACCCCAAACTTCAAACACTGTAAGCATGCTTACCTTTAGCAATCCTGTATCCTGGTCTGTTATAACCTCCAAGATCAACAATCGTGAAATGTGTACCAAGGTCAATGATCAAGGCTACTTGCTGCCTGGGATCTTTATTTACGAACCAGGTAAGATCTAGGCCAGTGCTACTAAATAGAATAGATCTAGATTTAGAATAGATTTTTGTAGCCATACTTTCTCGCAAAACAAACAACCAGTAACAGTTCTCTAAGGCAACACAGAAATATAAAAAATGGCTTGTTTTTCTTTTCTCTAAAAACCAGTAAGCAGTGATGATAGTGAGAGTCTTCATTTGTTCTAAGTATATTACATTTCATTTTTACCAACTAAAAAACAAGTATTAGAAAAGAACACTGATATTTTCGGTGGTTACCAAAGTATTGGGAAATGTACTGGTGATATGCTGTCATGAAAACAGATTTTTGAGAAAAGCCAATGATGAGTGCCATCTTGTCCTAATTATCCTCCAGAGAGTTCTATATTTGGTTTGGAGGGGTGTTTCGTCTTAAAAATTATATGAGCTGAAATGATAATCCTGGAATTGGATAGCGGTGAACAGTCATGCTTGAAGAAAGTAAACTTACTGTGTGTTGGTCATCGTCAGCTCGAAATCCTGCAGTTAATTGAGAACTGTCCATTCTTCTCTCTGCATCTTTTTTTTGCTCTTTAAATTTCTGAATTTAACAATAGCTTTATAAAGGTGAGTGACAGGCCCAGGTCTGGTAACAGCCATTGTCTAAGTAATCTGAAATATGGGATCAGGAAGGTGGAAAGTGATGTTCCTTTTGGGAAAACGGAGTCAGTGTTCAGCATCCAAGTTATTGCTGGGCGTTTCCAAGCGAGGAAGCCAGCCAGTTTCTTTGGCATTTGGTACTAGATGATGGCTGGCCTAAGGAGAGATACTTAACCTATTTATCTTTGTGCTTTTCACAATATTAAACACAGAGTAGATGTTCTATAAACTTTTGGACAATGGATAGCGGAAATCAAGGCATGATCTTGGAAGGTGGAAGAATGATACAACTTTGCAATCAGCACCAAGGAGGAAATCATTTTTGAACAGATGAGCTCTATTGCCTCAATGACAAGAAATATGCAAGTTAGTCTAAAAACCAACTACTTATTTATAATTAGAAAGCTAACCAAGATATACTCAATTTACTTTAGATTGGCAATGTAGTAAAATTTTACCAAGGTCTATCTGTGGGATCAAACAGGACACAGTATCTTGGGTTAGCCAGAAGTCCTTAAATAGTGAGGCTGGCTTGTTATGCCCTTGCTCATGGCTCCAAAGAGAGTAGGGGAAACACCAAACTGTCCAAAATGAAAGTAAAGATTTTGCACTATTCAATCTCATCACATCAGCTTCTTTAACGTGGGGTGTAGTTGGGGTTATGTCCGCTCCCACATCTCATGTCGAATCATAATCCCCGATGTGGGAGGAGGGTCTGGGTGGGAGGTGATTAGATCACGTGGGTGGATTTCGCCCTTGCTGTTCTCATGATGGTGAGTGAGTTATCACAAGATATGGTTGTTTAAAAGTGTGTAGCACCTTGCCCTTTGCTCTCTCTTTCTTGCTGCTACCCCTTTGCCTTCTGCCATGATCGTAAGTTTCCTGAGGCCTCCCCAGCCATGCTCCCTGTACAGCCTGCAGAACCGTGAGCCAGTTCAACCTCTTTTCTTTATAAACTACCCAGTTTCAGGTATTTCTTTATAGTAGTACAAGAACAGACTAATACAATGTGAAAATATAATTTTCACTGATTTTTCAACTGGACAACTTCCCTTATTTATTAAACCTGTAAGTAAACTTAATATTGACACATTGAGTTTTTTCATGCATTTGACAAAGGAGTTGGAGATCTAACTAGACCTAACTTCATAAGGGAAGTGGGAAGAAAACCTGAAACTCTGACATAAACAGGAAATAGGGAGGATTCTAAAACATTTCAGAGTCACAGAGAGAGATGTGAGGTATTGCTTTCATTATGCAGTGAAGCAATACATTGATGCTGCAGTGGAACGGCGTATTTTGCCAGCATCACCATAGTTAAGTGGATTGAATCCATCTCATTCAACCTAGTATAACTTTCCTTTTGTTCTTTCAGATCAAAACTGCCTTTTCTTAAGCCTTGGTATTTCAGGTGGTAAAATGTGAAATGGATTTTTGAAGGCAAAATGTTTATTTGGTTTATCACTTGTTTATGTCCTTGAATTTTCTTGTAAGAGCAGAGTCTGAATACATATAAACTACCAGGTGGTTTTCTGGCTTGGAAGAATACAGAAAATGAGTCCTTTATTTCATTACATCATAAAAGTTTTCTGTAT
The DNA here is from genome assembly GCF_030222135.1 of Aotus nancymaae. NCBI lineage: Eukaryota > Metazoa > Chordata > Mammalia > Primates > Aotidae > Aotus > Aotus nancymaae. Next base: position 52,793,544 of record NW_026988418.1, read on the forward strand.
TTGGTATGATTAATCATTGCAGCCAGTGCTCACTAGACTTTTATTAAAACTATAGCTGTAAAAGAAGACTTTTCTTTTTTATTTCTTCTTTAATATTTGCTTTGTAGTCCAAAGAATTCTTGCCAATGGTCATTGGCCCATTTGTAGTAAGACTTAATAGAGTATAAAGCCTTATCAAAAGCCTGGTCATCAAACATGCAGTAATAACAATGCCATATCCAGCACTGTTTTGATGCAGAGTCATTGCTCAGCAAATGTTTCTAGGATGAAGAATGCACCTTGAATCTGTGAGGCTCAATCTAAGAGGCGATTATAATGATGTTTTCTGGAGTTGCTTTTGAGTTTAATGCTTTAAAAATATATGCATATTTTATATAAAGAAAATAGTGTGTGCAAAATTCTTTCCTAGGGAATGTCCCTGTTTGCTTCTACAGTGAGAGGAGAGCAAAACTGGAGAGGGTTTTAGCTTTAGCCAGAAAAAAAAAAATTGATTAGAGGCAATGAAGGAACTCCCAGTGAAGTTTTCAATCCTGGACTAAGCAACTGGTGATGGTGGTGTTGCTGGTGAATCTCCTGTAAAGAAAATATCTTATAAAATCACCAAAATTCCTCCTTTGGGATGGTATAAATCAGATCTTGATTGCAGGCAGGGATGAAAATAGATGGGTGTGGAGACCACCTGTCTCTTCCTAAAATGACGTTTGTTCACTTCATTCTGGAAACCCCAGGCCTTTGGAGAAGTGTCAGTGCCGGATCCCTCTGTTGGATGTGGAGGCAGAGCCTGCAGGTCATCTTCACTCCACTCTGTGATAGCTCTCATCCCTGGATGTTCACCCTTTTTCAGGCAGCCCACCGCTCTCGCTCTTCTCCTGTCCCTGAGTTCTCAGGGGAAAGCATGTGTCCTGTTGCGTGTGTTGCTGCTTAAAGATTTTCCAGGATTTAAGTGTAATCCCCAAGGTGTTGTTAAACACACAGCACTAAGTGCAACACTGGAGGGAGGCAGTAGAATTTAAGTTTCCTCTGAGACAATCACTTTTATTAAGGAGCTCTCTCACCCAAGGAAAGAAAGAAGAGTGATGGTAAAGCACCAACTGTGGTTAAATAAGAGGCACTTGTATGGGCTGCTTGCCAAGAATAGCTATAGGAATATCAGGAAAATAATTTTGGGCACAAGAGGAACAGGTCAAATAATTAAAAGCTCAGATTTGTGATGCCACAGTTAGTAGGATCCTTTTGGCCCTTATTCCCTAGAACTCTTGGTTTGAATTCTGTATATATTATGTCATTGCAGGACCATGGAGGAACTAACATGTAGATTAGAATGCCTGATGTGCTGTTAGGCATTATAACACGGAACAATATGTAGGGACTGGTGTGAAGTGGCAGTTATGGGAGCAATGTATGGAGAGGAGTTCATATTTCATTAAAATAAGTTTCTAGATGTTTGGGGTGGATGGAGTGAGCCTCCAAATGATCCTCTAGCTGTGATGAGAACTCAGATATAAAGATAGACAGATTCCTTAAGATTCTTTGATATTGAAGGCTGAGATGTTCCAATAGAACTGACGTGAACTCATCAACAAATCCTGAAAAAGCAGGGCTAGTAGACACCCTCCTTGAAATGGAGATGAAGCAAATTTCAGTAAAATCAAAAGTTAATGAGTTTCTAATTCCAGGAAGTAAAAATAGAGATAACTTCTTAAAGAGGTAAAGATAAATTCATGGATGGTAGGTTCACAAAAACTATCTAAAGGAAATATTAAATAGTGTTTTGTGATTAGTAATAAACCTTTTGATTAATATCAGGGAGGGCAGCCTTTGTCTCTCTGAATTGTACACTTATTGCCATAGTTGTGGGCTTTTAAACAAAATTCAGAATAGTTTCTTCTCACTTTGGCTGATGAACTCTTAATTCAGGCTTTACAACCCATCTCAGAATGCCTTTGCCAAACTGTGTGGTCCTCCTTATTTCCTGAATGGTTGTCCACTCTTCCTTTTCTCTGCTACCTTGTCATGTAGAACTCTATGATGGTGCGCACACTGCAGCCTGATTGTTTGTTTACTTCTCGCCTCTCTCTCTTGCTTGACTGTGGGGCTCCATCTGCCATGGGTATTGAGCATGTTTTAAAAAGGAAGTCCAGTTTTTAAGCTAAAGGGGCAAAATTCTCTTTTAAAATTTATTTTTCCATCCATTTTGGATCCAATGCAGTGATTATATTTTCTGTTGAATGAAATAATTATCTAGGCAGTTTGTTTTTATTTTATTTTATTTTTTAAAGAAAAAAGCAGTACCTCAATGATTTATTTAGGGTTTCTACAAAATATTCCAAATGGTTGCTCAAATTATCTCCCTCTTCTCAATATCCTTTAAAAATATTCCTTCAGAATCCAGGAATTTTGAATTATGTCACCTTCTTTTCCCAAACTTTAGGTGCTTCCCATTATCAGTAAAGTTAAACTCTTCAGCAAGACACTCCCAACTCCCGTGACGTGGCTCCCACTACCTTCACGCCCCCTCTGCCACCACATCCTCTGGTGTCACTGTTCCAGGTATGTCAAATCACTGAGTTGCTTTTTGCTCTCTCACCTTTCTTATTTCATTGTCAGCTGCCTGATCTTTCTTCCTCCACCTTCCCTTACAGCTAAGTGCAAATGTCACCTCAACCGTCCCACATATCCATCCACTCTTACGGTGATTGTATCTCTAGTTAGCATTTATTTAAAAAATGCTTACGTGTCTTCTTCTCCAGCAGACTAAGTTCATTGAGCCTTTGAAATCCCTAGCGCAATGCCTGGCACCACGTTGATGTACAATACATTGAAGACATTGATTGTCTCTGATACATTGGCTCTAAGGCAGTCTTCAAAGATGTACGAACAAGAGTTCCAAATACAGAGAAGAGGAAGAGGTTAACCGTATTAGGTTGTAAACAGACAGAATATCTTCCTGTTTCACTTCCCCTCTAGAGTGAAGGTGAAACAGATGGAAATGTCTGTATTTAAAGGATGTTTCTATAAATTATTCTGTGTAAAAGACACCTAGGAGCCCACTCAGTCATGAAAACTCAGGCCATTCAGCCTTTGTTTTCATTGATTTTTCAGTTATCTTGTCACAGCCAGGCACAAAATAATGCTAATTGGATGAAGTTTATCTAAGGACACCTTATTAAGAAACTAAAAAAGGATCTTAGAATGTGTAAAGGCAATGAAGAAGCCTTAGGAAGGGGAGAGAAAACGTATTATGTGTTTTTCAGAAGAGATAGTTGAACCAGTCCTGAAGCACCTGATAAAAAATGATAGGGGAAAAAATTATAGGGCATTATTTATCTTCCAAGATGGCACAGCATCTTGAATTTGCCTTCCACTATCAATGTTAAAGTTACTCTTTCAGTAAGGAAGTACTTAGGACCTCCTATGTGTCAGTCCCCTGCCAAGGACTGAGAAAATCAACACCATCTCTGTCTCCATGGCACTTACAGTCTAATTGAGGAGGCAGGTGTGTGGTTATCACACAGTAGGGTGAGTTCAGTGATAAGAGAGTGGCAAAGAGCAAAGGAGGCTGTGCTCACCTCTGATTAGGTGAGTCTAAGAAGGAATCATATAGACACATATCTTGGTAGATGAGTAGGTATTCACTGAGTCACTGTGGAAGGCATTCTTGGTGAAGGAGACAGCCCAGGCAAAGGCATTGTAGAATGAAACTTCAAGGTGATATAGAGACTAGGCTTCAGGTTACCTCATTTTCCAGAGCATAAACTGTGTGATGTAAGCGCTTTCACTGGGGGTTGCTGCAACTGGAGTACAACTATGGATCTGAGTGTGGCTTACCCTTGTGTCTTTGGAAGCACTGAACTGCTTTGCTTCCTTTTTTATGGAGGAGTCACCTACTACTAGTCAAAATGAGAACTTTCTTAGATGTTCCCATTCTTACTAACTAGCATTCTTATTAGCAGAAATGAACAGATAGGGCTTGGGCTGCCAAATAGAGGGGCTGATTTGCTTATTGAGAATCTTCTCTGATGTTCCCTGAACAAACCCAGCCAGTGGGCAGTGCCACAGCGGTAATGAGGCAGGGGATGCTGCAGCTGTGTGTGGTTTGTCCACTTGAGACCCTTTCTGGCCCTATTTAAGGAAGTTCTGTTAATTGCTTCAGTTCTCCAAGTGCTCCATCCAGTTCAATAGCTCTGCAGCCTTGGGGGATATCCTGGGGAGCTTTTGATCAGTGGCAGTGGCCAGGATCTTTGAACCTGCTGTTCAGCTATAACTTTGGCAAAATGTAGACCCTTTGAGCAGGGAAAATTGGCATGTAGAATTAAAATTTTACACTGGAGTAGTCCAAACAGAGGTAGGCAAGAGATAGAAGAGTGAAAAGGGGCTGGACTCTTAAAAATTAGTGCACTGCCTTATTGTTGTGCCTCATTTTCTCTTTTCTCCCAAATATCCCTTCACTGGGTGCAGCAAATCAGTGCCACATCCAGTCAATTATGAAAAGCCAAAAGAATGTTTTGTCATTTTCTCTGCACATTTGGATAAAATATCTTAGCTTATGACTGTGTAACACCATTTCACATGGCTCTAACAATAGTAATCTGTCATATCGGGAATTAATTTTTTTTTTATGGGGCCAAGTGCCCTTTTAAGTCTGCTGATGATTTTTCCTGATATTTTGAGCGAGAAAGCTCCTCAATGGGCTGGGAACATGCTCATTGGCTGCAACTATGAATTCTATACCCAGTACATCCTGTAAATCTGGCATAATCTGTAAAATAAATGGGGAGCCAGATTCTGAGACTAGCAGAGCTAGGAATGACAGCGCCATTGCATACGATCTTGCAATCTGGGCACTGGAGAACTCTAGGGGGAGCCATTCACACATATTATGATGTAAATGGTGCCCACTAGGGTTAATTAAACCACAGTCTTCTCTTTCTCAGAGTCTAAGAGTTCTCAGGCCAACTTTTGTGTCACATCTTTCCTCACTTTATTTTTTTTCTGTTCTTCTTCATCCATTCCTGAGACCAGCTGGGGTTTTTACATGTTTGTACTTGGCTGCTGGCATGGCATAGTATTGTATTTGTCGGGATAGACTAGGTTGCACTGCAGTAACCAATTGCCTCAGCATCTCAGAGGCTTGTGTAACAAAGGTTTATTTCTTGCTTAGTCTGCATGCCCATTATTAGGGCTGTGGGTTGCTCCAAGTCATCCTCAGTTCCAGGTGGAGAGAGGCATCCATTTTTCCTCACTGGGGACAGGGTGAACCACACATCTTCTTTTAAGGCTTCTGTTTGCATTTCATTGGTTAAAGTGGTGTCCATGGCTATGTTAGTTTGAAAGAAGAGCAAGGAAACATAAACTTTTGTGACCCAAAGGATGGGCCCCAGATCACCTGTGAACAGCTCTAATGACTGCCACAGGTATAGTGGAGTGGAGAGCAATAGTGGAATCATGGATTTTGAGCTTAGTCAGAGGTTCAGATCCTGGTTCTGCTTCTCACTGGATGTTTAATAACTTGCAAGCAAGGTGTATAATCTTTCTGCGCCCCAGTTTCCTTACCTGTGTAAGAGAAGTAATGTTAGTGTTTTCTCATGGGTGATGGTGATATCATGCCAGTTTTGTAGTAGGAGACCCTCAAAATTTCTTTTATCTTGTGTCTTTCTGCCCCACTCTCCACCTAGGGTCCCCCATAGTGCCTATACTTTGTATCAGTCTGCTTAATAAGGGGAGAAACTGTCCCTGTCTCCCAGCCAACAAACAGGAAAGCCCTGGTGACATTTGCCAAAGCTCATGAAAATAGCTATTAGGAAGGCAAACTGTGCTTAGAATAATATTAATTGGACTTTAAGCTCATTAGGAATTAAAAACAGCAACAAAATTTTCACCTCTAGCATAAGAGGAAAAAAAAATCCTTGAGAGCCATATAGCTCCCCGCTAAAATGTGTAGCTGCTGACCCTCTGTAAATGCCCAGAGGATTCTCTTTGCCTGGCTACAGAGGTTCAGGATAACATAGCAGATGCGAGTGACTTCAGGATACCTTTCATGCTTGGCAGGCGTCCCCATTTTATTTATGATATCAAAGCTGTAATGCTGTGTTCTCTTCTACCGAAGACATAAAAGAGATTCAGAAGTCATCCAAGTCATCTTGTAATTAATGTTACCACGCACGCCCAGGACATTAAAATGTTAACAGTGTTAGAATCGTGTGCTTTGGAATACCGAGTGAGGGCTTTATTAGAGAGAAATGCTCAGCAGATGTCATCCACCCTAATTGAGGACATCAGGGTGCCTGCTGCTTGTTCTTATCAGTGGTGCAGAGTGCTTTTTTTTTTTTTTTAATTTATTCATTTTCTTTACTGCTAGAATCTGCTCTCATTATTAGACTATCTTGTCACTCATTTGCATTTCAAGTGCTGGGACTGGGGGGGTAGCAGCTATCTGCCTTAGAAGAACACTTCAAGGGTTACTCTATCAAATAGCAGCACAGTAGCACAGTGAATCTGACATCTGGGTTATCTTATTCCCAGATGCTCTGTGGTGTCATTAGCAGGATTAATCTTAGCTTTAATTTCATAATGATTCTTATTCTAATATATGTGAATGAACACAAAGTCTCTTGACTCATTATCACCAATTTACCCAAGATATGTAATCAGGCTCTTACATTCACCAACATTTATTTTTGCTAATACATCTAAAATTGTAGATTAAGCAAATATAGTTAGTTCCAGCTGAGTGAATGCCTACCGAGGTAGCACTGTAGTATTTATGTTTTAATTAAAGTACATTAATGGCATTGTTTTTAAATATGTACTGACCAAAAATGTGTTCATGGGGAATAGTAAAGTCGTTGTTCAAGCAGCGGTCCAGCTGTAAAATTAGTCACAGCAGCATTATGTTAGAAGCCATTACCCACTTCTTTGGCAAATTATTGAAATTCCCTTTGCTAATTAGGTTTTTAACCTTTCTAAACAAGATGGAGATACATAGCCTTAATTCCAAACAACTCTGCTCCCCTAAGGAAACAGAATGGAAAGTCCTTAATGGTGAGTATAATTGTGATAAGCCTTGTTTTCATTCCCATTCAAGGTTAACTTGTCACATCAAATATTGTCACTTTTAGTTTATGATCCAGAGTTGGCAATAAACCATTTCCCCTATCATTTGACCCTGAGTATAGTAGTGTACTAGTGGGGGTGAGGGGGTGGGAGAAGAGACGGTGATGCAATAGCAAATTCCAAATTCGTCCTCGCTTACCTCAACACTGGACTAACTTTTTTCATTTACCAGATGTTGTCACCCAGCAGCATGTAGTGCTTTATTATCGATGGATAAAATGTTCAAACATTTAAAGAAATGAAAGTCAGCTTTGCATTTTTAATTAATTAATTAAAAGTACTGTAAATGCCAGCTTGTTAATTGCTTTGCACCTGCAAGCCAACACAGGTTTTGTGCGCTCTTTCTTTGAATATTAAATTTTTTCTCACATGTCTTTATAATGCTTGGGAAGTCTCTCCAGCAAACATATTAGTAAAGAGTAAATATTGAATCTTAGACAAAACTCATGGCTTCATCTTTCACTGTACCCAGAATAGGATTTAAAGCAGGATTTAGATTTCCAAGGCTTCTAATTAAGTAGTGATAATCAGGCTTTCTGCTGAGGGTCACTTCCTGGGAGTAATTTGAGTTATTAAAATGCATGTTTTTGTTTGTTCTGCTTTGCGAGCTAAAACTGATCCCTTTTAATATAGCAGCAAATATGCAAATTGGTGTTTCATTATATTGTGCAATTTATGGCAATCTTCTCTAATTTATTGAAAGGTCAGGAGCCTGACCTTGTCATTCAAATTTTTTTTCCGGTAAAGCTATGTGGATTTAAAAAAAAATTATGAAACTCTGAAACTGTGCAGCGTGGTAAAGAATGTGACAAATTTAACTTTCATTTAGCTGTCATATTCATCAAGATGGCCTTCAGTTTATTTGGATCCTAGCAGTGAAGAGCAGGTTATTTAGGAATCAGTTGGTTTAAGTACGGCACAGAAAAAAGAAGGTAAAAAAATTCTTATACCTCAGAAAAATGTGGCAGCCAGAATACCCTAGCTTTGCTGAAATAATTAATGTGTACATGCTTTAAATTGACATTGGCCAGGAAATGTTAAGAAGAATGATCACAGGCTCACCAGCAAGTTTTCTGCTCAAAAGACTCACCACATTTCTTTATCTTTGTTCTTATTGATGCTAAATAGGCCTTTACATTTCTTCATTGCTTTTTGGGTTTTTGACTTTACCAGAATTTCCATCTCAAATAAAGTCATTGGTTGCACATGTAGTTACCAGTGAACTGTTTACTTCTAAGTTGTAGGTAGTGGTTCTCACACTTTAGTAAGAATCACCTGGATTTCTTGATAAAAATTGGATTCTAGGGTCCCTATCTCCAAAATTTTCATTCAGTTTCCAATAATCTGCATTTTTTTATGAAGTTTATTCTCTATACTTTGAAAATAATTTATAGCCAGTTGATTCTCTTTCATCTAATGTACTCATTTGACTAGTTACTCATCAAAATCATGGTTGGCAATTTTTTAAAATGAATAAAGGAATAAATAAACACCTACTTTATGCCATGAAGAAATTAGCTAAAAAACAATATGTGAAAATGGTTATAGGACAGCATTAAAGATACCCTAAGCCAAGTTATAAAGAAAATGCTCTGAGAACATCAAAGACCTAGAAATTAATTCTAATTGGGAAACATACAGTAAAGATACGTAAACTAAATTGTGAAGACTGAGAGTTTGGTTTATCCAGGCAGAGAAGGTGGGAGAAAGACATTGAAGAAAGGAGCTTGAACCAGGTTTGGAGATTAGAATATGTATGATGAGTTTAGGGCAGAGTGAGCAGTCTAATGTGACCACAGCATATGTTACGTCATGGATTGGTACGGGGAGTGAAACTAGAAAAATTTGCTGAGGTCAGATTTTTCAGGACGGACCTGCAAGGCCTCAATGCTGTGCAGGAGGAATTTTATTTGGTGGGCAGTGGTACATCACTGTAAATTTTATATGGAATATTGACCTGGTTAAGTCTGTGTCTGTCAACTGTATGGAGGGACAAAGTTTAGAGCCAAAAAGATGTGCTGGGAGGCTTCTGACAGTCCATACACAGATACTGACATCCTGATCTAAGACTGACATCCTGAACTAAGATGAACAAAGACAATGCGGATGGGATCGATTGGATTTAGGAGACGAATACAAGTTGGGACTAAGTTGAATTGGAGGGAGGGTGAGGAGGAAAGCAGTGTGGGAAAGGAAAGCTGATACCGAAGTTTCCCATTGAATGACTGGGTGCATAGTAATGCCATTGACCAAGATAGAAAATACAGGAAGAGAAACATAATTAATGGAAATTAAGAGTTTGTTTTAGAAGTTTTTTATTCACAGTGTGTTTGGTGACTTGCAGCGTCAGCAGCTGCAGGAAACTTGTAAGAAATAGGGAATCTCAGACTCCATCCCAGAACTATTGAATCAGAATCTGCATTTTTACACCATCCGCAGGTGATTCATATGCATATGAAAACCTAAGAAGCACCGGAGCAGAACATTGCAAAGTCTCTTGTTGGAACACCAGTCTTTTGAAGGGCTCTGTGCCAAAGAGTGTTTTGCAGTCATTAAAGTTTGGGAGCTACATGATAACTTCTGTTGGAGATTCAGAGCACAATTCATATTAGTTTGTTAAAGACTCTGAGAAGTTCTGTAGTAGTAAGAAAACCTGTTTGGTTTTACTTTAAGCAACATTTCCAAAGTGTGTGAAGTGTATTTTGTTATATTATAGTGGGTTAACTGTGTCTCCCCAAAAGTATCGTCAGGTTCTAACCCCTAGAACCTGGGAATGTGACCTTACTTGAAAATCGGGAGTTTACAGTTGTAATTAAGTTAAGGTGACATCTTGTTGGATTATGGTGGACACTAATTCCAATGAATGGTATATTTATAAGAAAAAGAAGAGGAAGATTTAGAGCTAGACACTCACACACACACACATGCACACACACACACACACACACACAGAGAGAGAGAGAGAGAGACAGAGAGAGAGAGAGAGAGAGAGAGAGAGAGAGAAAGACCATGTTATGATTACTGGTAACCACTAAAAGCTAGGAAGAGTCAAGGAAGAATTCTTCCCTAGAGCCTTCAGAGGGAACAGTATCTTCCTGACACCTTGATTTGGACTTCTGCCCTCCAAGACTGTCAAAGAATAAGTTTCTTCTGTTTTAAGGCACCCAATTTATTATGGCAGCCCTCGGAAGCTAATACACAGAGGAGCCTTTAAAACAAACAACAGATGAGACAAAACAACACCAATTACCATTCTGAGTCTCACTAGCTTAGAAAATAGTCAGAATATATATGGAGTGAGATGCCAGTGGTATATGCAAGTGGAAGTGTCAGACAGACTTTGGAAATTTGGTTGAGTTTCCAAAAGAGAGGATCAGGATAGAGGAGAAATATTTGAGAGTAATGTATACAGCGGGCAGTTTACATCTTGAGAATGAATGGAGTTGACTAGGGAGATAATTTAAAGACAGCAGAGGAATAACCTTGGGGGAATATCTGTATTTGGGGAAAGACTGAAAGAGAGCAAGAGAATTAGAATTTAGGAGACAAAAGAGGAATGACAGAAAAAAAAAATTAAACTTTTGATTAACAATTAGGAAGTTAGGAGTGATCATTGAGAGAGCAGTTTGGGAGACTTCATGATGGAGTAGAAGCAAATTTGCAATGGGTCAAGGAGTGAATGAGGGAGCTTTCAGTTTACTAAAGTCATTGTTTAGCCACCAATCTTACTTAAAACCTACTTGAAACAATGAAAATAATAAAAAAGTCAAGAAGAAAATGCATCTTGGTGCAATACAAAAACTTCACGATGAATAATATCTAGCCAGTCCTGAGAACTGAGGGTGGATACTGAGAACCTAGAAACTTCCTCAGATTTCAGCAGACAGATTTCTTTAAAAGAACATGTTACAGTTATTCAAGTCTAAATGATCCCTTTTATTCAGGTTCGTGGGATCTAGAGGGATGTGGGCCAGAGAAGTGGGTGTGTTGCTATGCAGACTTCGTTGTGGACAGAGAACAGCACTGGGGTGGAGCGGAGGGGACCCTGGTATGGGCTCCACCTTTGTAGTCTGCAGTGCACCCTGGCCTCCTAGCTGCGGTGGGGAGGTTGAAGGAGAGAGCAAGCTGTGCCCACCAGATCAGAACACGCACTGAATACAACACAAACACATATCTTTTTATTTATTTATTTATTTTTATTTATTTTTATTTTTTTTATTGCATTTTAGGTTTTGGGGTACATGTGAAGAACATGCAAGATTGTTGCATAGGTGCATACGTGGCAGTGTGATTTGCTGCCTTCCTCCCCTTCACCTATATGTGGCATTTCTCCCCATGCTATCTCTCCCCAACTCCCCACCCCCCGCTGTCCCTCCCCTATTTCCCCCCAACAGACCCTAGTGTATAGTGCTCCCCTCCCTGTGTCCATGTGTTCTCATTGTTCAACGCCCGTCTATGAGTGAGAACATGCGGTGACAAACACATATCTTAACTGGCCAGGAAGGAGGGAAAATATGCATTCAGGATGGAGAGCAAATTTGGTGAGAAGGTTTTTGAGATAACACACTCACTTTCCCCCAGAAACAGGGTTTTTCTTTTCTTTTCTTTTCTTTTTTCCTGCTGCATTGTCAGGCTGCAAATTTTCCAAACTTTTATGGTCTGTCACCTCTTGAATGCTTTGCTGCTTAGAAATTTCTTCTACCAGGTAATGGATATCATCTCCCTCAAGTTCAAAGTTCCACAGCTCTCTAGGGCAGGGGAAAATGCCACCAGTCTCTTTGTACAGCAAGAGTGACCTTTACTCCAGTTACCAACAAGTTCCTCATCTCCATCTGAGACCATCTCAGCCTGAGCCTTTTTTTCCATATCACTGTCAGCATTTTGATCAAAGTTATTCAACAAATCTCTAGGAAGTTCCAAACTTTCCCATATCTTCCTGTCTTCTGAGCCTTCCAAGTCTCTAGAAAGGGCCAAACATTCCTACCTTTTCCTTTCTTCTTCTGCGCTCTCCAAACTGTTCCAACCTTTGCTTGTTACCCAGTTCCAAAGTCACTTCCAAATTTTGGGGTGTCTTTACAGTAGCGCCCCACCTACGTGGTACCAATTTACTGTATTAGTCCATTCTCATGCTGCTAATAAAGACATGGGTAATTTATAAAGGAAAGAGGTTTAATTGTCTCACAGTTCCACATGGCTGTGGAGCCTTCACAATCATGGTGGAAGGTGAATGAGGAGTAAAGTCACATCTTACATGGAAGGAGGCAAGAGAGCTTGTATAGCAGAATTCCCCTTTATAAAACCATCAGATCTCATGAGATTCATTCACTGTAATGAGAACAGCATGAGAAAGACCTGCCCCCTATGATTCAATTACTTCCCACCAAGTCCCTCCCATAACACATGGGAATTATGGGAGCTACAGTTCCAAATGAGATTTGGTTGGGGTCAGAGACAAACCATATCACATGCTGTAATATGGATGAACCTTAAGGATACTGTGCTAGGTGGAGCCAGATACAAAAGAACATATGTTGTATAATTCAATTTATATGAGGTACTTAGAGTAGTGAAAATCTTAGAAAGGAGAATGATGGTTGAAGGGGCTAGGGTCAGGGAGCATGAAGAGTTATTGTTTAATGGTTATAGAGTTTTTTATAAGATGAAAGAGTTATGGAAATGGATTGTAGTGATGCTTGCACATTATTAATATATGATTTAATACTACTGTATAATATACTTAAAGTGGTTAAGAGAGTACATTTTATGTATATGTGGCCACAATAAAAAATTGAAAAAATAAAAGAAAAAGAAATGGTGACAGATAAAAATGATAGGAATATCTAACATGCATGCAATTGATGTTTCTAAAGAATAAAATAGCACTAATATAAACACAAAATACTTACAGATAACACTGGAAACAGGCCAAGGGTGGTGGCTCATGCCTGTAATCCCAGCACTTTGGGAGGCCTAGGCAGGCAGATCACTTGAGGTCAGGAGTTCAAGAATAGCCTGGCCAACATGGTGAAACCCCATCTCTCAAAAAAGAAAAAAATGAGTGAGGTATGGTGGTGCGTGCCTGTAGTCGCAGCTACTCAGGATGCTGAGGCAGGAGAATTGCTTGAATCTTGGAGGTGCAGGTTCCAGTGAGCTGAGATTGCACCACTATACTCCAGCCTGGGTGACTGGGTGACAGAATGAGACTCTCTCAAAAACGTAAAAATAAAAATAAACAATATATACATATATATGTATATGAAACTTTACTGAAAAAAAGACTTGATTCTTTGACTTGGCTCTTGAATATGCCAAGCGCACACTATGTCCCAGAAAAAGTCTATGATGATCAAGCCACGTTATGACACAGTTTGGTGGCTTATTTAGTATCATTGAAAAAGATTGAATCCGTTGGCCTCCAGGGAGAAAAAGCATGGCAGAAAAAGAAAGTTCCCGCCTGCAAGAACAAAGTAAGGAGTGAAGACAAGGTCGCCTGGCTTCATCTGTGTGTCTGTGTAATTTGAAGTTGTCTTATTGGTAGAGTCTGGATTTTCACAGCTCCTCCATGGCCAGCAGAGCATGAGCAGGAGCTGGGACGATCACTAGCCCGAGGGAAAAACAGAATTCAGAAAAACCGCTATTTTTTTTTTAACAAAAACATTTATTTTGGAGAAGGCATTGATTGTAGATTTTGAAACTATTTTTATGATGTTTTCCCTTTTTGAGTACCAGCAAAAAAAAATGCTACTTTTCTAAGACTTTGAAAAATTGTTAGTGAACTACTTGACATTCCTTCCTGATATCCTTATAGGTGTAAATATTTACAGAACTGGGATGATCCTAATCCAAATCCATAAAATTGAATAGCTTTTTTTTCCAGTTTCTAATCAGCATTAAATACATTAAGTGCATTCAGAATCAATGTTTTGATTGTGATTAATGTTGATTTTATTAATCTTTAGGAAACAGATGATTTGTATTACAGATCACTGGGTTTAATAGGAAAATAAATTTATTCTACTAAGTCTTTGAGTTCTAGTTTTTAACTTTAAGAGTTCTTCTTGTTTACTCTGGTTGTTTTGAATGCTTTGTAGAATTATCTTACAGTTAATACCTTAAAATACATTCATTCCATAAAGGGATGCAAAGCCTTGTCTCCCCTTTTATTTATTTTTTTAAATTATTTATTTATTATTTTTTGAGTCAGAGTCTCGCTCTGTCTCCCAGGCTGGAGTACAGTGGTGTGATCTTGGCTCACCACAACCTCTGCCTCCTGGGTTCATGTGATTCTTCTGCCTCAGCCTCCCGAGTAGCTGGGATGACAGGTGCCTGCCGTCACACCCAGCTAATTTTTGTACTTTGAGACTGAGTCTTACTGTCTTGCCCAGCCTGGAGTGCAGTGGTGTGATCTTGGCTCTCTGCAACCTCTGCCTCCTGGATTCAAGTGATTCTCTTACCTCAGCCTCCTGAGTAGCTGGGATTACAGGTGCCTGCCACCACACCCAGCAAGTTTTTTTTTTTATTTTTATTTTTTAAGTACAGATGGGGTTTCCCCATGTTGGCCAGGCTGATCTTGAACTCCTGACCTCAAGTGATCCACCTACCTCGGCCTCCTGAAGTGCTGGGATTAAAAGCGTGAGCCACAGCACCCAGGCTCATCTTTCTTTTAGATGTCTCTTATTGAAGTGTTTCCCATTTTTCCAAGAATTCTTGCCTTGATGTCATATTCTATTAATTACTAAGAGGGGAGCCGGCATTGGGACCAATGCCAGCAATGTAATGAATCCTTTCATCCCTTTTCAGTCCTCCTTTAGATACTAAGTTATTCTTTTGCAATGTCTTTATCCTTTTAGGGTTTCCTTTAATGTTCTTACAACCAGAATTTTCATGGCATGAAAATACTGGTGGTATAAGTTGGTGAAGGAAGAACATATGGCCAATGGCCATGCTGGCTGAGTTCCCATTAAGACCCACATAGATAATAAGAGAGATGTCTGAAATCCTGTGAAATTCGACTTAAGCGTTATCTGCCCCCAAAGGTATTTTAATCTCTTAGAACTCAGCCTCACGATGCCTCTTAAGATGATGACCTTTGAGTGGTACTCCTGCTCTGCAGAGGTGAGGATGTTTCTGAAACATTGTCATTAAGCTAATGACTTTGAGCTTAACTGGCTGGAAGAGTCTTTGATAACCAATTTTAATGGAGAAGCCCATCTGCCAAGGGGTGGACCTTAAGTTAATCTCTTAGTGTCCTTTCCCAAGGGAGTCAATTTCTGTTGCCTAATGGGCAACTGTTTAACCTTGATTTGGGCTTTTTTGAAGAACTTGATACCATAGGACAGTGTATGTGTGTGCTTATTTTCTGCTCAATCTACCAAATATTTCAACTCATACCCAAGCCTTGGCACCCAAGGCCTATTCCCCTGGGAAAATGTGATTTAATGTTAACATTTGGTTGTTGTTTTAATGCTCTTGAGCATAACTAAGCTACAGTTTGTCTTGTTTGTTAGCATTCCACATCCTAGCAGGGCTGGAGAACCTGGTGTTAGTAATTGAGGCAGCTCTCAGGCTTCCTTTGGACCGTGTTGGCTCACTCCTGTGTTTCCTTGACTAACGGTGCAAGAGGATCAAGAAAGCTCTCTCTACAGGAAGTTTACTAGCAAGAACAGGAAATAACTTCTGAGGGCCTCAGATGTGCAAAGACCTCACTATACCCCAGAACTTGTACTAGAAAAGAAAAAAACTGGGGGACCTTTTTATCAACTCAGTGAATGGTGTCACCATCTACCAAGCCAGATTTACCCTTGATTCCTCTCTTGCCCTCATCACTCATACCTAAGTTGCCAGCAAGCCCTTTTGATTTTACCTAAAAAATGCACATTGAGTGTGTCTTCTCCTCATCTCACTTCTCCACTCCAGTGCCAGGCTCTTATTAGCTCTCGTTTGGATTATTGTGATTGTTTCCTGTCTCTCCACATCCACTAATTTCCTCCTTCAGTCAGTTCTCTTCATAGTTGCCAGTGCAATATGAAACATAAATTAGATGATGTCACTGTCTTGTTTAAATCTCTAACAGTTTCCAGTTCTCATCAGATAAAATAGAAGCTCCTTATCATGACCTTCAATGTCTTGAATAATCTAGGCCCTGCCTAACTCTCTCAGCACACTTGTCACACGGAATTCGTTTTGATGCCATGAGCACATCAAGCCCTATCAAAAGCATGCTCTGCTTTGTTTCCCTTCTAAGGAGAGTGGGAGGTGGTGTTTACGTTTCCTTTGATTTTACTCATACCTTGAGTGTGTGTATCCTCTGTGTAAAGGCCCTACATTTAGACAAAAAAAAAGAGATATTGCTTCAAGTTCATTTTCTTATCAGACTAACTCAGAGGAGAACATGGCATCTGCCTTGTTTTGGGAAACCAAACTGATAGATATGCAGAATATGTTCCCTGGTTTATGTGGAGCCTGGAACTGGTAAGATGTGTCCCAGTATGGAGGTGAAAAATGACTCCTCCTATTGGTGGGGAAAGGTGTGAGTGGTGCATTCTTTGTCAAGACTCAGATTTCTAGTGTTTATGGGCAAACACTTATCATAAACTTAGCATTTATGATACCATACTGGAGTATGATAATAGCTACTAGACGTAGCTACCCTTTACTTTGTATCATACGCTATGCACCTATACACATTATGACAACTGATGAAGAAACTTCGTCCAAGATCATGTAGCTAGTATTTGGCAAAGCCACTAGACTATAAACATCAAAAATTAAAATTTTTGTTTTTATCTGAACCTAGAATTAATTGTGCCTGGTTATATAGCAGATGCTTAATATTCACCGAGTAAAGGAAGCTGGGCTTATAATGCAGGTCTATTTGACAGACTAACAGCTAACACATTATGATATAGCCTTTACATTGTGCCTGGTTGAGGGCTTTACATATATTAACTAACTTGCACTACAAACCTGTAAGTTAGATACTATTGCCACCAATGTGCAGATGAAAAACCTGAAGCATAGAGTGCACCTTTCCCAGGGTCGGGAAGTAGTGGAACTGGGATTTGAACCAAGGTAGTCTGTCTTTAAAGAGTGTTTTTAATGAATAGTTCAGTCATCTGCATATAAATTTCCTTTATATTCTCAAACTTTGGTGTATATAAGAATTGTTGTACCAGGTTGTACACATTAAAAATGTATCCTATATTTTATGGAGGAGTTAATGAATTTTCAAGGGTAAATTTAGCCTTATGAGTTAGTGTTAGAATTTAACGTCCTCATAACATGAAACTACATTGTGTCATTTAATTCTCACAACATTCTAATTGGATATTTTTATCACTTAGGACTCTTTTTAAAAAATTTGTTTTTTATTTCAATAGGTTTTTGGGGAACTGGTGGTGTTTGGTTACATGAATAAGTTCTTTGGTGGTGATTTCTGAGATTTTAGTGCCCCCATCATCACCCAAACATACCCAATGTGTAGTTTCATATCCCTCGCCCACCTCTTACCCTTTTCCCTGAGTCTGCAAAGTCCATTGTATCATTCTTATGGCTTTGCATCCTCATAGCCTAGCTTCCAATTATGACTAAGAACATATAATGCTTGGTTTTCCATTCCTGAGTGACTTCACTTAGAATAATAGTCTCGAATTCCATCCGGCTTGCTGTGAATGCCGTTATTCCATTCCTTTTTATGGCTGAGTAGTATTCCAATGTGTATATATACCACGTTTTCTTTACCTACTCATTGATTGATGGGCATTTGGGCTGGTTCCATATTTTTGCAATTGCAAATTGTGCTGCTATAACCATGTGTGTGTAAGTCAAGTCTCTTTCTCGTATAATCACTTTTTTTCCTCTGGGTAGATACCTAGTAGTGGGATTGCTGGATCAGATGGTAGATCTACTTTTAGTTATTTAAGGAATCTCCACACTGTTTTCCATGATGGTTGTACTAGTTTACATTCCCACCAGCGGTGTAAAAGTGTTCCCTTTCACCACATCCATGTCAATATCTATTTTTTTAATTTTAATTTTTTGATTATGGCCATCCTGGTGGGAATAAGGTGGTATCACATTATGGTTTTGATTTGCATTTCCATGATAATTAATGATGTTGAGTATTTTTCCAAATAGCTTGTTGGATATTTGTATATCTTCTTTTGAGAATTGTCTATTCATGACCTTATCCCAATTTTCGATGAGACTGTTCTTTTCATCCTGATTTGTTCGAGTTCTTTGTAGATTCTGGATATTAGTCCTTTGTCAGATGTATAGATTATGAAAATTTTCTCCTATTCTGTGGGTTGTCTGTTTACTCTCCTGATTATTTCTTTTGCTGTGCAGGAGCTTTTTAGTTTAATTCAGTCCCATCTATTTAGCTTTGTTTTTGTTGAATTTGCTTTTGGGTTCTTGGTCATGAAGTCTTTGCCTAAGCCAATGTCTAGCAGGATTTTTCTGATGTTATCTTCTACAATTTTTATAGCTCAGATCTTAAATTTAGCTTTTTACTATGTTAAATTGATTTTTTTAATCAGGTGAGATATGAGGATCCAGTTTCATTCTTCTACATTGGCTTGCCAATTATCCCAACACCATTTGTTAAACAGGGTGTCCTTTCACCACTTTATGTTTTTGCTTGCTTTCTTAAAGCTCAGTTGGATGTAAGTATTTGGATTTGTTTCTGGGTTCTCTATTTTGTTCCAATAGTTCCAATGGAACTATTGACTATTAGTCCAAACTATGTGACTATTATTATTATTATTATTAGTTTTTGAGATGGAGTCTTGCTCTGCTGTGCAGACTGGAATGCACTGGTGCAGTCTCAGCTCACTGCAACCTCCGCCTCCCAGGTTCAAGCAACTCTCCCTGCCTCAGCTTCTGGAGTAGCTGGGATTACAGGTGTCTACCACCACACCCCACTAATTTTTTGCATTTTTAGTACATATGACATTTTGCCACGTTGGTCAGGCTGGTCTCAAACTCCTGACCATAGGCGATCCACCTGCCTCAGCCTCCCTAAGTACTGGGATTACAGGAACGAGTTACCATGCCCAGTCTGTGTGTCTATTTTTATACCAGTATCATGCTGTTTTGGTGACTATGACCTTATAGTATAGTTTAAAGTCAGGTAATGTGATGCCTCCTGATTTGCTCTTTTCACTTAGTCTTGCTTTGACTATAAGGCTCTTTTCTCAGTTTCAAATGAATTTTAGGAGTAGTTTTTCTAGTTCTGTGAAGAATGATGATGGTATTTTGATGGGAATTGCATTAAATTTGTAAATTGATTTTGGCAGTATGGTTATTTTCTCAGTATCGATTCTACCCATCCATGAGCATGGGATGTGTTTCCATTTGTTTGTGTCATCTATGATTTCTTTCAGCAGTGTTTTATAGATTTTCTTGTAGAGGTCTTTCACCTCCATGGTTAGGTATATTCCTATGTATTTCATTTTTTTTTTGTAGCTATTGTAAAAGGGATTGAGCTATTGATTTGATTCTCAGCTTGTTCGCTGTTAGTATATAGCAGAGCTACTGATTTCTGTACATTAATTCTGTATCCTGAAACGTTGCTGAATTCATTTACCAGTTCTAGGAGCTTTTTGGATGGGTCTTTAGGGTTTTCTAGGTATATGATCATATCATCAGCAAACAGTGACAGTTTGACTTCCTCTGTACTAGTTTGAATGCCCTTGATTTCTTTCTCTTGTCTGATTGCTCTGGCTAGGACTTCCAGTACGTAGTAGCCCATTCTTATGCTGCTAAGAAAGACATACCCAAGACTGGGTAATTTATAATGGAAAGAGATTTAATTGCCTTACAGTTCAGCATGGCTGAGGAGGCCTCAAAAAACTTACAATCATGGCAGTAGGGGAAGCAAACATGGCCTTCTTACGTGGCAGCAGCAAGAATACATGCTGAGCAAAAGGGGGAAAAGCCCCTTATAAAACCATCCAGATCTTGTGAGAACTCACTCACTATCACAAAACAGCAGCATGGGGGTAACTGCCTCCATGATTCAGTTACCTCCCACCAGGTTCCTCCCATGACACATAGGGATTATGAGAACTACATTTCAAGATGAAATTTGGATGGGGACACAGCTAAACCCTATCATTCTGCCCCTGGCCCCTCTCAAATCTCATGTCCTCACATGTTAAAACATAATCGTGCATTCCCAACTGTCCTACAAATTCTTATCTCATTCTAGCATTAACTCAAAAGTCCAAGTCTTTCATCTGAGACAAGACAAGTCCTTTCCACCTATGAGCATGTAAAATCAAAAGCAAGTTAGTTACTTCCTAGATACAATGGGATGTACAGGCATTGGGTAAATACAGCCTTTCCAAATGGGAGAAATTGGCCAGATCACAGGCTCCAAGCAAGTCCAAAATCCAATAGGGCAGTTTTTAAACCTTAAAGTTCCAAAATGATCTCTTTTGACTCCACGTCTCACATCCAAGTCACACTGATGCAAGAGGTGGGCTCCCACAGCCTTGGGCAGCCTTTGCCCCTGTGGCTTTGCAGGGTACTACCCACCTCCAGGCTGCTTTTATGGGCTGGCATTGAATGTCTGTGGCTTGTAGGTTTTCTGCTGAGAAATCTGCTGTTAATCTGATAGGTTTTCCTTTTTAAGTTACCTGATGCTTTTGTCTCACGGCTCTTGTTTTCTGCATCTTGACTTTAGATAACCTGATAACTATGCAATGATCTTTTTGCAATGAGTTTACCAGGTGTTCTTAGAGCTTCTTGTATTTAGATATCTAAATCTCTAGCAAGACCAGGGAAGTTTTCCTTGATTATTCCCTCAAATATATTTTCCAGACTTTTAGATTTCTCTTCTTCCTCAGCAACACCAATTATTCTTATGTTTGGATGCTTAACATAGTCCCAAACTTCGTGGAGGGTTTGCTCATTTTTTAAAATTCTTTTTCCTTTGTCTTTGATGGATTGGGTTCATTTGAAAGCCTTGTCTTCGAGCTCTGAAGTTCTTTCTTCTGCTTGTTTGATTATATTGCTGAGACTTTCCAGTACATTTTGCGTCTTTCTAAGTGTGTCCTTGATTTCTAGAAGTTGTGATTGATTTTATTTAGGCTATCTATTTCACTAAAGATTTTTCCTTTCATATCCTGTAACATGTTTTTGATTTCTTTAAGTTGGACTTCACCTTTCTCTGGTGCCTCCTTGATTAACTTAATAACTGACCTTCTGAATTCTTTTTCTGGCAATTCAGAGATTTCATCTTGATTTGGATCCATTGTTGGTGAGCTAGTGTGATCTTCTGTGGGTGTTAAAAAGCCTTGTTTTGTCATATTACCAGAATTGTTTTTCTGGTTTCTTCTCATTTGGGTAGACTATGTCAGAGGGAAGATCTGGGACTCAGGACTGCTTTTCAGAATATTTTGTCCCACGAGATGCTCCCTTGATGTGGTGTTCTCCCCTTTCTGCTAGGGATGGGCCTTCCTGAGAGACAAACTGCAGTGATTGTTTTTGCTCTTCTGGGTCTAGCCATCCAGCATGCTACTGGGCTACATGCTGGTACTGGGGAGTGTCTCAAAGAGTCCTGTGATGTGATCCATCTGCAGGTCTTTCAGCTGTGGATGCCAGCACCTGCTCCAGTGGAGGTAGCAGGGGAGTGAAGTGGACTCTGGGAGGGTCCTTGGTTGTATTTTTGTTTAGTGCACTGGTTCTATGTTTGTTGGCCTCCAACCAGGAGGCGGCACTTTCATGAGCACATAAGCTCTGGTTTTATAGGGCGGATCAGGTGGTAGGTGGGGGCTATAGAGCTCCCAAGAGATTATGTCCTTTGTTTTTCACAATCAGGAAAAGTAGAGAAAAATCATCAGGTGGGGGCAGGGTCAGGTGTGTCTGAACTGAGACTCTCCTTGGGCAGGGCTTGCTGTGGCTGCTGTGGGGGATGGAGGTGTGGTTCCCAGGCTAATTTAATTATGTCCCCAGAGGGATTATGGCTGACTATGCTGCATCATGCAGGTCACCAGGGAAGTGGGGGAAAGCTGGCAGTCATAGGCCTCACCCTGTTTCCATGCATCTTCAAGTCCTGAAGGCCTCTCTCACTTTCACCATGCTCCCCTAACAGCACTGAGTCTATTTCCAGGCATCTAGTGAGGAGGGCTGAGAACTTGCCCCAGACCACCAGATTCCCCATTGAGAAAGCAAGCAGACTCATCAGAGTCTCAGGGAAACTGCAGTGATTATTCAGTTCCTTCAGAGGGTCTGTGGATTCTTTCAGTTTTCCTGGTATGTTGCTGTGGTAGTTCTTGGAGAAAAAGTTCACTATGTGAGTCTCCACATACTGCTCTGTCTGTCCAAGCAGAAGCTGCCTTCTATTTGCCATCTTAATCCAGGGACTCTCACTTAGAACTCTTGATTGAAAGTTATAGAAACACATTGGTACTAGTTTAAGCAAATGAAGTTATTTTTTCTCCATGAAAATATAAAAATAAGATTTACTGAGATATAATTTACTTACAGTAACATTAATCATTTGTAGTGTATAGGTCTGTGTTTGGATAAACTCATACAATCTTGTAATCTCTACCTCAATACAGATATAGAACATTTCTGACACCTCAAAAGTTCTCTTATGGGCTGGGCTCAGTGGCTGACACCTGTAATCTAAGCACTTTGGGAGGCCAAGACAAGTGGATCATTTGAACCCAGAAGTTTAAGACCAACCCAGGCAACATAGTGAAACCCTGTTTCTACAAAAAGTACAAAAATTAGCCAGGTGTAGTGGCTCATGCCTGTAGTCCCCTCCACCCCCATTTGGGAGGCTGAGGTGGGAGGATCACTTGAGCCTGGGAGGTGGAGGTTGCAGTGAGCCAAGATCACACCACTGCACTCCAGCCTGGGCAACAGCATGAGACCGTGTCTCAAGAAAAAAAAAAGTTCCCTTATGCCCTGTGATGGTTAATACTGAGTGTCAACTTGATTGGATTGAAGGATACAAAATATTGTTCCTGGGTATGTCTGTGAGGGTGTTGCCGAAAGAGACTGACATTTGAGTCAGTGGGCTGGGGAAGGCAGACCCACCCTTAATCTAGTGGGCACAATCTAACCTGCTGCCAGTGTGACTAGAATATAAGTGGCAGAAAAACATGAAAAGAGAGACTGGCCTAGCCTCCCAGCCCACAACTTTCTCCCGTGCTGGATGCTTTCTGCTCTAGAACATTGGATTCCAAGTTCTTCAGTTTTGGAACTTGGACTGGCTCTCCTTGCTCCTCAGCCTGCAGATGGCCTATTGTGGGACCTTGTGAGTTAATACTTCATAAACTCCCCTTTATACATATACATCAATTCCATTATTTCTCTCCCTCTAGAGAATACTAATACATGCCCCTTTGTAGCGAAACTTTCTCTCCACTCTTTGCCATTGGCAACTACTGATCTGTTTCTGGCCTATAGTTTTGTCTTTTCCAAAATGTCATATTAACGGTTCATATGGTATGCAGCCTTTTGAAGTGGACTTTTTCTCCATTCAGATTCATTCATCCTTTTTATTGCAGAGTAACATTCCATTGTATGAATGTACCAAAATTTGTTCATTCATCTACCAGTTGAAGGACTCCTGGGTTGTTTCCAGTTTTTGATAATTATGAATAAAACTACTATAAACCTGTTTATAAGTTTTCAGTATATACATATTTTTATGTTTCTTCAATAAAAATATCTAGAAGTGAGATCGTTGAGTCATATGTGAAGTGTATGTTGAATTTTATAATGAATTGCCAAGCTGTTTTCTGTAAGGGCTGCTGCATTATTTGTATTCCTATCAGCCAATGTATCTGAGCTGAAATTGTTCTTTCTTCTCACCAGCCATTGGTGTCCTCAAGTCTTTTTTATTTTACCCGTTCTAATAGTGTGCAGTATTTCCTCACTGGGGCTTCAATTTGCATTTCCCTAATGAGTAATGATGTTGAGCACCCATCTATGGGCTTATTTGCCACCCATATATCTTCTCTGGTGATGTTCTTTTTCAAATCTTTGCTCATTTTTTATTGGGTTTCTTGACTTTTTATTGTTTTGAGAGTTCTTTATATATTCTAAGTCTTTTATAAGATATGTATTTTTCAAATATTTTCTATGCATCTGTGACTTGTGTTTTTATTTTTGACAGCATCTTTCAAAAAGCAGAAGTTTTAAATTTTGATAAAGTTCAATTTATCAATTTTTTTCTTTTATGGTGTGTGCTTTTTATGTCACATCTAAGAAATCTTTGCCAACCAAAACTCACAGAAACTTTTTTTTCTCCAGAAGTTTTATAGTTTTTGGCTTTTACATTTAAGTCTATTATCTGTTTTTAGTTAATCTTTGTATATGTTGCAAAGTATGGATTGAAAATCAATTTTTTAAAATATTGATTTCTAATTGTTCTAGCACTGTTTGTCAAAAACATCAACTTTTCTCCATTGAATTGTCTTGTCCCATTGTTAAAAATCAATTGATCACATATGTATAGGGCTGTTTCTGGATTTTTCTTTTTCTATTCTACATTCTATGCCCTTTTAATAGATCACTTAATTCTCCCAATACCTCCCTTTTATGATAGAGGAAATTAAGTCACAAGGAAGTTAATAATTTGCTTAACTTAGTCTCAGAGCTAGTGTATTAGTCTGTTTACATGCTGCTGGTAAAGACATATCAAGACTGGGAAGAAAAGAGGTTTAATTGGACTTACGGTTCTACATGGCTGGGGAGAACTCAGAATTATGGCAGGAGGTGAAAGGCACTTCTTATATGGCAGTGGCAAGAGAAAAATGAGGAAGAAGCAAGAGCAGAAACCTCCGGTAAACCCATCAGATTAAAATAGTGAGACTTACTATCATGAGAACAACATGGGAAAGACCCATCCCCATGATTCAACTACCTCCCCATGGGTCTTTCCCACAACATGTGGGAACTCTGGGAGATACAATTCAAGTTTAGATTTGGGTGGAAACACAGCCAAACCATATCATTCTGCCACTGGCCCCTCCAAATCTCATGTCCTCACATTACAAAACAAGTCATGCCTTCCCAACAGTCCCCCAAAGTCTTAACTCATTTCAGCATTAATTCAAATGTCCACAATCCAAAGTCTCATCTGAGACAAGGCAAGTCCCTTCTGCCTATGAGCCTGTAAAATCAAAAGCAAGCTAGTTACTTCCTAGATACAATGGGAGTACAGGCATTGGGTAAATACAGCCATTCCAAATGGGAGAAATTGGCCAAAATGAAGAGGTTACAGGGCCCATGCAAGTCAAAAATTCAGTGGGGCAGTCAAATCTTAAAGCTCCAAAATGATCTCCTTTGACTCCAGGTCTCACATCCAGGTCACATTGATGCAAGAGGTGAGTTTCCATGGTCTTGGGCAGCTTTGCCCCTGTGGCTTTGCAGGGTATAGCCTCCCTCCCAGCTGATTTCACAGGCTGGCGTTGAGTGTCTATGGCTTCTCCAGGCACACAGTGCAAGCTGTCGGTAGAGCTACCATTCTAGGGGCTGGAAGATGGTGGGCCTCGTCTCACAGCTCCACTAGGCAGTATCCCAGTGGGGACTCTGTGTGGGGGCTCTGGCCCCAGATTTCCCTTCTGCAGTGCCCTAGCAGAGGTTCTTCATGAGAGCCCTGCCCCTGCAGCAAACTTTTGCCTGGGCATCCAGGCATTTCCATACATCTTCTGAAATCTAGGCAGAGGTTCCCAAACCTTTAGTTCTTGACTTTTGTGCATCCGCAGGCCCAACACTACATGGAAGCTACCAAGGCTTGGGGCTTGCACCCTCCGAAGCCACAGCCTGAGCTCTATGTTGGCCCTTTTTAGCCATGGCTGGAGTGGCTGGGATGCAGGGCACCAAGTCCCCAGGCTGCACACAGCATGGGGATTCTGGGCCTGGCCCATGAAACCATTTCTTCCTCCTGGGCCTCTAGGCCTGTGATGGGAGGGGCTGCTGCAAAGGTCTCTGACATGGCCTGGAGACATTTTCCACATGGTGTTGGGGATTAACATTAGGCTCCTTGCTACTTATGCAAATTTCTGTAGTTGGCTTCAATTTCTCCCCAGAAAATGGATTTTTCTTTTCTATCGCATAGTCAGGCTGCAAATTTTCTCAACTTATATGCTCTGCTTCCCTTATAAAACTGAAGGCTTTTAACAGCACCCAAGTCATCTCTTGAATGCATTGCTGCTTAGAAATTCCTTCCACCAGATACCCTAAATCATCTCTCTCAAGTTCAAAGTTCCACAAATCCCTAGGGCAATGGCAAATTCTGCCAATATCTTTGCTAAAACATAAAAAGAGTCTTTTTTGTTCCAGTTCCTTTCTTTCTTCCTCCCTTCTTCCCTTCCTTCCTCCCTCCCTCCCTTCCTCCCTTTCTCCCTTCTTCCCCACCTCCTCTTCTTTCTTCCTTCCCTCATGCCACACCTATTATGTGTCAAATATTAAAGCTAAGTGCTGAGAATACAGAATGAAGAAGTGAGGTGAGGTACCTGAACTTTTGGAGCTTACAGTATAGTCTAGGATTGTTAAACTACAGTGGAAGTAATATACATAGAGACAAAACAGCTTGTGACAGATTATATAACCAGGGAACATGATGGAGTGAGGATCAGGTCTATTAATGTAACTAAGTCTGAGGTCAGGAAAGACCTACTTGTGAAAGCAACCTTTTGGGTGGGACCTGAGGGATGAGCACAAATGATTTAGGTAGAGCCTTAGGCAGGGTGTGAGGATGCAGAGGAATGAAGGAAGGAAAAGACTATGGGCAGCCCCTGAGAGGTTCAAAAACCCAAACATGCCAAAGTGCCTGAAATACAGCAAACAGAAGGTAGGATGGTGGCATGAAGCTGGAAGGAGCTAGAATTTCAGGGCTTCTTAGGCAATAGGAAGGACTTTGGACTTAGTCCTAAGAGCCATGGAAGCTGCTGGAAGGTTTTAAGCAGATGAGTGACATGATCATGATCATTATTTATTTCCTTCCTTCCTTCCTTCCTATCACTCTGAGTATCTGCTCCATTTTCAGATATATGCCATCCTATAAAACTTTTAAATATGTAGATATTCTCAAAGTGTTCACATAACATGGTCACATCTTACCAGGAAGGGACCTGCATTTCTTTAAAGGTTAAATATTGAAGGAGGCCAGTCTTCAGTTAGATAAAACAAACTGGGAATTACTAACGCCAAATTCACAATACACTGATTTAACATATGGTGGCCATCAACCTGACCTTGAGCAAGAACTCACATGCATAGAAGCCAAAGTTTTCTGCTGGGTGGGGAGGGACAGGCTTTAGCCAGGGATCTGCATGTAGAGTCCATTCCCTACTGTTGTAATCGCCTGGTCAGGTAGAGGTAGCATGAATTATTCATGTAAGGCAAATTAGAGTTAGAACCAGGTGCTCTGCCTTCCCTAGTGAGGACTCTTGCCAATTATGATAAAGAAGGAACTCTCACTCAATCAAGCCACAGTCCACTTTTGTATGTGCTTAACCCAGATTCCCTAACTGGGCTTGAAAATGGATTAGTGGATGATGAGCTTGCTTTAAAGGTGATATTGTCTTCAAAAGAGAGGGAGAGTTACTTCTACTAGTGGTTTTAAAAGTGAAATGCAAAGTTCAAAATGAATTGCTTTAATAACACTTGACATGAATGCCTGTTAAACAATGTTAAGTTCATTTTGCAGAAGTTGCTGTTGCTTTCAAGGTATAAAACTACTAATTCAGACATATTTTCAGACCAGAGCATACCCTTCTGTGGACCCATCGTTTTAGGTCTCTAAAATGGCAGAATTGCAAAGGACTTAGTCATTTGGTCGGTCTGATTTGTCAAAGTTACTCCTAGGCCACTGTGCTGTGGGAATGTGAACAAACTAGTTATTATTAGAGAATTAAGACTAGGTGTGATAAACAGAAACGATCTCATCATGCCTGCTCTTCAGCAACCCTGGGGCTTCCATCTCCAGGCTGAGTGGTCCTGACTGAAAATTGTGAGGGGATATGGTGAAGGTTTAGAAGTCACATTCATGCTATCAAACAGGGCAACATAATGATCTTCCTGCTCTGCATTCTTATCTGTTCTCCAAATTTTTCCTAAGTATTGGAACAAATGAAACCAAGTAGCTTTCTTCTAATTGTTAAGATCTTTAAAATATTTTTAATATCATGGATAAGTAATCAGTCAATCAATAAACATTTATTAAACAGTGATATGTACAAGGCACTCCTAGGAGCTTGGGTGAGTTCCCAAAATCATAAGATTTTGGCTATGGGAAAGATAATAATAAAGACAAGTGATAATCCAAGACCAGATAGACCATATCACTAAGGAATGGGTTCCTTCAGGAAGGATAAAGTTTCACTGGTCTCAAGAGCCTGCCCAGAGGAGGTGAAATTGGAGCTGGGCCTTGAAGAGGAAATAATATGCAGCAAAAAAAGATGAGAGAGGCTGGGCGTGGTGGCTCATGCTTGTAATCCCTGCACTTTGGGAGGCCGAGGCGGGCAGATCACGAGGTCAGGAGTTTGAGACCAGCCTAACCAACATATTGAAACCACGTCTCTACTAAAACTATAAAAATTAGCTGGGCGTGGTGGCAGGCGCCTGTATTCCCAGATATTTGGGAGGCTGAGGCAGGCGAATTGCTTGAATCTGAGAGGCAGAGGTTGTAGTGAGCGGAGAGAGCACCACTGTACTCCAGCCTGGGTGACAGAGCAAGACTCCATATTTTTAAGAAAAAAAAGATGAGAGAGGCCAGTACAGTAGGTAGAATAAAGAATAATGCCTCAATGCATTTCCTGGTCAAGAAACTTCGACTCCCCTTCTATATTAGAAAATGTAGATAGTCTAATAACATTTTCAGAACTGGAATAGCTTAAAGTGTGTGTGTGTGTGTGCACACATGTGTGCGTTTGTGTGTGTGTATTCCTGCTTTCTGAAGATTCATTTCATATATAGGTAAATTCAAGGGAAATTATAATTCAACTTTTAGAGACTTGAGAAACCAATAGAAAAGAAAGTTTTTCTGAGTCTCACACTGCACATGGAAAGCACAACTATTAGGTCAAAGACAGCCATTTTAATGACCCATTCACTAGCATCCTTAACTCCTTTTCCTTTTCTTTTGCCACATGTGTTCTTTTGTCGGCAAGCTTCAGTGAATCCCACCATCCTCTTCATCTGCTTCTGCTCACGGGCAACAAGACTAACAAGAGAAAATAAGCATGACAGATTTGTAGTTCCTAACCTCACCTGTGCCTAAGACAATACTTTTACCTGACCCCGCTCAGCTTCCTCTTGCATTCTGTGTCAGTTAGGATCTCAGGTAGGAAATGAGTGGCACACCCCAATGTGAAGAGTGGAGACTTTAATGAAAGGACTGTTTGCCCAGGTGTGGGCATGATTATGGGAAATGAACAAAGGCTGTTGAGGTACCCCAGGGCTAGCAACAGAGGGAAAGCCATTATTCCCTGAAGCCTGCAGGGGATGAGGAATCCATTAAGATCTCTAGCTGTAAGGGAATTCCTCTAATGATAGCTGCAGCCCTCTGAAGAGGACGTCTGCCACTGGCTGCTCACAGCCAGGCAGAAAGGGATCTAGGGAATAAGTATCCCACATTCTCCTGTCTCCCACTGGTTGAAACCAACCAAATACCAGAGATTTAGAAAACTGGTGGGTACAATCCATAACTGTTAGTCACTTGGGGCATAGAACAGGGAAACAGGGTGGAAAGGATGAAGAATGGATCTAGTGGGGCAAAAGTAGAACCCACTGCAAATATTCCTTCTAGAAGTTGTTCTGAGCCTTTACCATTCTTTTTAAACTCCCTACCTCTTCTTTATCTTTCTTTCTCTTCGAAAGTAATTCTATCCCATTCTATTGTCAATGAAAATAAGAGGCATTTCTCTTATTCTTTCTTCCCTACTCTCCACTTCCAGATTTTAATTGTCCTTATATTTCTTCCTTCCCTTATATGCCAGGCATACAGGTGTTGTGTTTCTCCTTCCCAGATAGAATCTTCTAGTTATGCCCACAGCTTACCACACATCACTCTGGAGCCTCCCTACGTAAATTATCTTTATTCTTTCCTGTCTTAGTATCTTCCAACTATTTGGATCCTTGCTTTGAAGTTTATAAACATATTCAAATTTATCTCAAAACAAAAACCACCTTTCTATTTGATATCTCTACCTTTCCAGTTGCTGCCATATCCGATTTCTCCTTTTTGTTACTTATCTTCTGAGATAGAGTCTATGCTTGTTGGCTGTGCTTTCTCGCTTGCTTCACCTATAGTCTGGATTCTGACGTTCTCCCAACTCAACTAAAAATGTACCTGTTGAAGTCACCAGTGACCTCCCTGCAGCCAAATCCAATTTTCTGTTTCCAATCATCAACCTACTCTGCCTCTGTAGCATTTAACTTGAAGAATGGGTAAGAATTAGGCAGGTAAAAGAGTGGAGGAGGGGAGGGGGCTGATGAACAAGAGTCTAAGTGCCAGAGGTGTCTTACTTAGAGTTTGCATTTTCAGAATCTATTGCATAGTGATGTGAAACAAATGTTTGTTGAGGGATAAAATGAACAAATAGAAAATGACTGGTGTTTCAATGTTGGATAAGCACATCTTACATGTAAACACTGAAAGAAGCAATGACAATACTCTCTAGCAAAACCACCACCAAAAAAAAATCAATGAACAGGGTGTTCTGGTACAATGTTATTGAATATCATTAGTGGATGAGAAAGTAAGGTAGCATACGATAAAGAAGAATGCAGATAATTCAGGTTGAGAAAAATGACCAATCATCAGAAAACAATTTATTTTGTAGAAAATGTGGCAAAAATTAACAGAGATTAACACCTATCTCCCATATTAGGGTATTAATGGTAACATTATAGTGTAACTTTTTTTTACAACATACAATATGCTACATGTCAGTGTGATCTGAAACATGGGCACAAAATTGAAATCAGTACAGCTGGAATGAGAGGCAGAGGGCTAGAGGACTTCACGATTCCAAGGAGGTGCTGGGTTCATTTCTTTGGGACTGATAGGGCTCTGAAAATAGGCCCAGGGAAGGAGCTGCAGGGCGAGAGCCACCACGGGGCAAATCAAGACAGGGGGAGCATGTCCCCACCTGAAACGTGCAGCCGGCTGGGAGGGTCTGGGGACTTAACCCCCTGGGTACTCCGATTCAGATTCTGTGCTTACCTCATCCCCCCTGCAACCCGTGGTCCACGAGAGCCCTGCCAGATGGTGGGGCGCTGTGGGTAGTCGATGCAAATCTGAGCAGTGGCTACCGCTGGACGCTGCAAGTTGTCGCAGGGACCTGGGCGGGAGTTTGGACTAACGCCACCGGGACGGACCTTCCCACAGAGGGAGGCAGAGTTCAAAGCAGGGAAACAGACCATAAGTCCTGGCAGGTACCACCTCCACAGAACTTAAACTGAAGCCCTTGCTAGAGAGCTTGGCAGCAAATACACCAGCTTGACCCCAACCAGGAAGATCCAGCTGGGGAAGGAGAAATGCCATTGGGAAGGCGGGGCCAATCTCACCTGCAAACAAACTTCAATAGAAAAAAAAAGTCCACTCAGAGACTCCTCCTGAAATCACCAACTTCAAAGATTAAAGGGAGATAAATCCATGAAAATGGGAAAAAAACCAGTACAAAAAGGATGAAACCATCAAAGAACAGAACACCTCTTCTCCTTCCAGGG
The DNA here is from genome assembly GCF_030222135.1 of Aotus nancymaae. Taxonomy (NCBI): domain Eukaryota; kingdom Metazoa; phylum Chordata; class Mammalia; order Primates; family Aotidae; genus Aotus; species Aotus nancymaae. Next base: position 52,825,359 of record NW_026988418.1, read on the forward strand.
ACCACAACTCCTCACTGTCAAGGGAACAAAAAAAGACAGAGAATGAATCTGATGAATTGATAGAAGCAGGCTTCAGAAGGTAGGTAATAACAAACTTTTCTGAGTTAAAAGACTATGTTCTAACCCAATGCGAAGGAACTAAAAACCTTGAAAAAAGGTTAGACGAAATGCTAACTAGAATAACCAGCTTAGAGAAGAACATAAACGACTTGATGAAGCTAAAAAACACAGCATGAGAACTTCATGAGGGATACACAAGTTTCAACGGCCGAATCAATCAAGCAGAAGAAAGGATATCAGAGATAGAAGATCAAATCAATGAAATAAAGCGAGAAAGCAAGATTAGAAAAGAAAGAGTGGAAAAAAAAAATGAACAAAGCCTCCAAGAACTATGGGATTATGTGAAAAGACCTAATCTACGCTTGATCAGCATACCTGAATGTGACAGGGAGAATGAATCCAAGTTGGAAAACACTCTTCAAGATCTTATTCAAGAGAACTTTCACAACCTAGCAAGACAGGCCACCATTCAAATCCAGGAAATACAGAGAATACCACAAAGACATTCCTCAAGAAGAGCAACCCCACAGCACATAGTTGTCAGATTCACCAGGGTTGAAATGAAGGAAAATCCTAAGGGCGGCCAGAGAGAAAGGCTGAGTCACCCACAAAGGAAAAACTCTAAGACTCACAGTGGATCTCTTGGCAGAAACCCTGCAAACTAGAAGGGAGTGGGGGCCAATATTCAACATCCTTAAAGAAAAGAACTTTCAACACAGAATTTCATATCCAGCCAAACTAAGCTTCATAAGTGAAGGATAAATAAGATCCTTTATGGACAAGCAATTGCTGAGAGATTTCGTTGCTACAAGACCTGCCTTACAAAAGCTATTGAAGGAAGTACTAAACAGGGAAAGGAACAACCAGTACCAGCTGCTCCAAAAACATACCAAATGGTAAAGAACAACAATGCAATGAAGAAGCCACATTAACTAACGGGTAAAACAACCAGCCAGCAACAAAATGGCAGGATCCAATTCAAACATAACAATATTAATGTTGAATGTAAATGGCCTAAATGCCCCAATCAAAAGACGCAGACTGGCAAACTGGATTAAAAGTCAAGACCCATTGGTGTGCTGTATTCAGGAGACCCATCTCACTTGCAAAGACTCACATAGACTCAAAATAAGGGGATGGAAGAAGATTTGCCAAGCAAATAGAGAGCAAAAAAAGAGCAGGGGTAGCAATCCTAGTTTCTGATAAAACGGACTTTAAATCAACAAAGATGAAAAGAGACAAAGAAGGACATTACATAATGGTAAAAGGATTAATGCAACAAGAAGAGCTAACTATCCTAAATATATGTGCACCTAATGCAGGAGCTCCCAGATACATAAAACAAGTTCTTAAAGGCCTACAAAGAGACTTAGACTCCTGCACAATAATAGTGGGAGACTCTAACACTCCACTGATAATATTGGACAGATCAATGAGACAGAAAGTCAACAAAGATATACAGGACTTGAATGCAGATTTGGACCAAGAGGACCTAATAGACATTTACAGGACACTCCATCCCAAATCCACAGAATACACATTCTTCTCAGCACCATATTGCACTTACTCCAAAATTGACCACATAATTGGAAGTAAATCACTCCTCAGCAAATGCAAAAGAACGGAAATCATAACAGTCTCTCAGACCACAGCGCAATCAAATTAGAACTCAGGATTAAGAAAAGCACTCAAAACCACACAATCACATGGAAACTGAACAACTTGCTCCCAAATGATGAGTGGATAAACAATGAAATGAAGGTAGAAGTAAAAATGTTCTTTGAAACCAATGAGAATGAATACACAACGTACCAGATCCTATGGGACACATTTAAAGCAGTGTCTAGAGAGAAATTTATAGCAATAAATGCCCACATGAGAAACAAGGAAAGATCTAAAATTGACACCCTATCATCAAAATTGAAAGAGCTAGAGGAGCAAGATAAAAAAAAAAAACCTCAAAAACAAGCAGAAGACAAGAAATAACTAAGATCGGAGCAGAACTGAAGGAGATAGACACAAAAAAACCTTCAAAAAATCAATAAATCCAGGAGCTGTTTTTTTGAAAAGATCAACAAAATAGACCACTAGCTAGAAAGAGAGAATAATCTGATAGATGCAATAAAAAAGGATAAAGGGGAGATCACCACTGATTCCTTGGAAGTACAAACTACCATCAGAGATTACTACAAACAACTCTATACACATAAACCAGTAAATCTGGAAGAAATGGATAAATTCCTGGACACTTGCACACTCCTAAGACTAAGCCAAGAAGAAGTTGAAACCCTGAATAGACCAATAACAAGGTCTGAAGTCGAGGCAGCAATTAATAGCCTACCGACCAAAAAAATTCCAGGTCCAGATGGGTTTATAGCTGAATTCTACCAGACATACAAAGAGAAGCTGGTACCACTCCTTCTGAAACTATTCCAAACAATCCAAAAAGAGGGAATCCTCCCTAACTCTTTCTATGAGACCAACATCACCCTGATACAAAAATCTGGCAAAGACACAACTAAAAAAGAAAACTACAGGCCAATATCCATGATGAACATTGATGCAAAAATCTTCAATAAAATACTGGCAAACTGAATCCAACAACACATCAAAAAGCTTATTCACCACGATCAAGTAGGCTTCATCCTGGGGATGTAAGGCTGGTTCAAAGTACGCAAATCTATTAATGTAATTCACCACATAAACAGAACCAAAGGCAAAAACCTCATGATTATCTCAACAGATGCAGAGAAGACCTTCAACAAAATTCAACAGCCCTTTATGCTAAACTCTCTCAATAAACTAGGTATCGATGGAATGTATCTCAAAACAATAAAAGCTATTTATTACAAATCCACAGTCAATATCATACTGAATGGGCAAAACTTAGAAGCATTCCCTTTAAAAACTGGCACTAGACAAGGATACCCTCTCTCACCACTCCTATTCAATATTGTATTAGAAGTTCTAGCTAGAGCAATTACACAAGAAAGAGAAATAAAGAGCATTCAATTAGGAAAGGAAGTAAAATTGTCCCTATTTGCAGATGATATGATCGTATAACTTAGAAGACCCCATTGTCTCAGCCCAAAACCTTCTTAAGCTGGTAAGCAACTTCAGCATACTCTCAGGATACAAAATCAATGTGTAGAAATCACAAGCATTCCTATACACCAATAACAGACAAACAGAGAGCTAAATCATGAGCGAACTCCCATTTAAAATTGCTGCTAAGAGAATAAAATACCTAGGAATACAACTAACAAAGGAGGTAAAAGACCTCTTCAAGGAGAACTACAAACCACCAGTCAAGGAAATAAGAGAGGACACAAACAGATGGAAAAACATTCCATGCTCATGGTTAGGAAGAATCAATATTGTGAAAATGTCCATACTGCCCAAAGTAATTTATAGATTCAATGCTGTCCCCATCAAGCTACTATTGACCTTCTTCATAGAACTGGAAAAAACCACTTTAAACTTCATATGAAACCAAAAGAGAGCCTGCATAGCCAAGACAATCCTAAGCAAAAAGAACAAAGCCGGAGGCATCACGCTACCTGACTTCAAACTATGCTGTAAGGCTACAGTAATCAAAACAGCATGGTACTGCTACCAAAACAGAGATATAGACCAATGCAACAGAACAAGGCCTCGGAGGCAATGCCACACATCTACAACCATCTGATCTTTGATACCTGAGAGATACATTCCATTGTTACCTAGTTTCTTTAGAGTTTTTAGCATAAAGAGCTGTTGAATTTTGTCAAAGGCCTTCACTGCATCTATTGAGATAATCATGTGGTTTTTGTCTTTGGTTCTGTTTGTGTGGTGGATTACCTTTATAGATTTGCATAAGTTGAACCAGCCTTGCATCACCAGGATGAAGCTGTAAGTCAAGAAATTTAATGAATGCACCTATTGGGAAAGAATAAGGATGACCTATTTCTAAAGATAATTCCCCATAGAGGCAGGACCAAAATCTAAAGAATGTCATGGCCCTCGCAAAGGTTTTTAAGGTAGGGCTTGCACATATTTCTGTTGAAGACTTCAAGTAGTGACATGTTCAAATGGTTACAGATTCAGAAAGTATCTAGGAGAGAACAGCTATTCTTCTTTCTGAAAGAGTGTCTGTGGGAGAGAGTTGCCTGCACACTGACAATGTTGGTGAGAGGTTGGTCTGATGTGTTGGAAATATCCCCTAAGAAACAGCAAGTTGAATGAAAAAGAAAAAACATGTAATTAGAATTATGGATGCTGAGATGATTGACTAGATTTTGAATCAAAGAATGTGAAATTTGGAATAAAAAATATGATATAGGCATATTTGGTAGCTGGCCCCATGCAGTTCCCATACCTCATTTTTAATATGAAATATTTGAACAGTACAGACAAGTATAAGGGTAATATGGCATCCACCCCACCATCTGTATTTAAGTTTACTTTGGGTCTTCTTAATGAGGTTCATCTTCTTTTTCCATTCTATGAAAGAGTTGTATGAAATATGGATAATGGTTTCTTAAAAGTTTAGTGAATATTAACTAGTGGGCCTGATACTTTTAGGGGGAGGAGTAGTAGAATTTTATTATAGGGTCAATCTTTTTAATTGCTACTGGTATATTTATTTTTTAACCTTTTAAGTCAGTTTTAGGATTTAAATATTTTCAGAAAAATTGCACATTTCATCCATGTTTTAAAACATTGCTATAAAGTTGATGATAGTATTACCTTATGTATTTTAGAATTTGTACCATATCTGTATTTATATTTCTATCATGATTATATGTGCTCTTTTTATTTGTTACGTTTTTGATTGCCATTCCTTTAACTTTCAACCTTTTGCTGTCATTATGTCTTCTATGTGTCTCTTATAAGCACCATATCATAGCTGGAATTTGTTCTGTTTTGTTTTCAATATTCCTTCTGAATACTTTGTACGTTTGTAATTTTGTCTTCTCAGAAAATCAGTTTTGATTTGTTGAACATCCCTACTGTTTCTCAGTTTACTATTTTATTCATTCTTTACCCTTGCTTCTGTTACTCAAAGTTGGACCCTGGAACCAGAGTGTCTGGATTTACATTCCAGCCCTGCTCCTATCTGATGTGTGTGACTATGGGAAAGTTACTTAACCTTTGTGCTTCAGGTTTCCCGTAGGTAAACTGAGAATATAATAGTACCTCCTTCATAGGTTGTTTGTGAAGATTAGTTTCAGTTGTTGAAACTGCTCTACATGTGCTTGAAAAATGTCATGTAGTCTCTATCTGTTGATTATGGGGTTCTCTGTGTATCTGATTGGAACAAGCTTATTCATTGTCCAATCAGCCCTGACTGATCGGCCCAGGCCATCACTGCTTAGCCCCATCCTTATGCCCACCCCATTCCCTCACAGCTAAGGCCTGCCCCACCCTGCCCCTGAAAGACAGCTTACCCTGCCCCTCCACTGGCCTCTCTAGGGTTTTTCTAATACTGCATTTTGCCTTGAATTCTATTTTGTGTCTTCTTAATATTGCCACCACAGGTTTGTTTTACTTAATATTTGCTCGGTATGTTTTTGCCATTCCTTTAACTTTCAACCTTTTGCTGTCATTATGTTTTCCATGTGTCTCTTATAAGCACCATATAATAGCTGGAATTTGTTTTGTTTTGTTTTCAATATCCTTTTGAGAATTTCCAACTTTGTATAGGTAATTATAATCCATTTGCTTTTTGGTGATTACTAACAGACTCATTTCTACCATCTTATTTCATGTTTAAAAAAATTATTATGCTTCTTATCTACCCCTTTTGTACCTACTATTTCACTAGTTATTCTGTTGGAATACTTTTTAGGAAGGTTTCCTATAATTCTTTCTGAATGGAAAGGTTATTTGTGAAGCCATATGGAGGCTGTGAGGTAACCTCCTGGCCTGTCGGAACTGGAGTTCATTGACACAGATTTCTTGCGATGAGCCCAGCCTTTTCTCTTCCTTTGCCTCCCTGAATACATTCTCATTTTCTTCTGTCTTCTTTCTCTCCCTCTCTCTTTTGTTCCAAAAGGTTTGTGCAGTGAGTGCAATTTCCTGCATTGCACTGGAAGCCTTTGATAATTTAATTCACAAGAAATATACCACATTATTGATGCTGCTTATAAGCCTGCATATGAAATGTATATTACCAACTGAAGGTCACAGTGCAGCCTGCTGAAACCTAATTCAGTGGAAACTCTCCTGAATGAATTACTCAATTAGGCTACATACAGAAACATGTATTGTTTAGAGTGTGCTTCAGAATACTTATTATATCCTGCTTAATCTGAGACATATTCTTTTTGCTTTTCAGAAGGTGTAATGTAGCAGGATAAATTCATTCAAATTACAACAACATGTGAATCAACAAGCTTTATTGGGCACTGTTTCTGGTCAGTATGCAATACAAGGTGAAGTCCGAGTTAGCATTCCTGTCTTCAAGAAGCTTACCGTCTAATTGCAGTGCCTAGGACGGCACCCATGAATGGCCAGAGAACAGGATAACAAATAATTGTGATAAGTAGTGTGAAGTAGGCTCCAAGAGCTATAGAGATGTGCGTATGAATGAGTCTAATTGTCTAAGCAACCATTGATTCCCTAAGTAGTTACTGGGCAGTTTCTATATGGAAGGCACTCTGTTAGTTGCCACAGTGGACCCACATACACATGTAATCTGATTATTTGCCTTCAGGGAGCTTACAATTGTGGTAGGGTGATGAGGCAGGCATACTAAAGTGAAGAATCCTCTCAGCACTTCTTCAAGACTTCAAGTACTTTTAGGTCCAGGGAACATTCCTTTTATTTCTTTTGTTTTGGTTTAAGTTTTCTTTTATTTTGAAATTGAAACAGCAGAATACAGTGGTTTGGCTGAAACAACCTTTAGGGAAAAGAAAAGCTGAGTCTTTATTGTTAAAAAAATAAACTCTTAAATGTTAAGCCAGCTGCCCCACCTCCCTCAAAGTAGAGAACAGGGCACAATCAAATCAGGGTTGCTGATGGTCAGCAGATTTATAGCAAATGTCAGTTTTCCATGTTTCTGCAATTACAGAAAATAGGTGGTATTTAAATTTAAAAACAATCACCAATGGATACACTTCTGACCCATTAGGATTAATAAAATTCTTTGTTTCTTTTTCCTTTGGAAAAGTGGCAACTTGGGACAAGTGCATGATCCCAGTTTTCCCCCTCTTGAGGGAGAGGACTTTTTGGTTTCTTCAGCTTTTCAGAAGCAGGTTAGGGATAGGGTGTTGGTGCCTTCCTTAATTCCTCCTCACCTACAATCCCTGTGAGATCTCATCAGTTTCCACTATTTGCATTCCCCATCCGTGTTTATGATTCCAAAAGTCATGCCTCCATTCTAGTTCTTACTCCCAAATTTTGATTTGTGTATCCAACTGCCTCCTACTTGACTATCTCCCAGGCGTCTCAAACTCACTAGCTCTAAAATGAAATTCTCCATTTTCCTTACTAATCCACTCCTGCTCCTGTATTTCTATCTCAGTAAATGTCATCCCTGGCCACTCGGCTGTTCTAGTCAGAATTCTGGAAATGATCCTTGACTCCTTACTCACTCTGACTTCCAGTGTAACTTTACCCAATCCTATAAATCCAACCTCCTGTATATCCAACCTTTCTTCCCCACTGAGATGGCTTTAATTCATTTCATACATAGTTTATTAAAATTGCTTCCTAATAGGCCTCTCTGCCTAGGGCCTGTCCTCCCTTTTAGTCCACTCTTGTTTTAATTAACATTATAAAAGACAAATATAATCAGGTTATTTCCCTGTTTACAATCCTTCAAAAGTTCCCCATTAGTGTAAGGATAAAATATGGGCTTTTGCGCATAGAGCTCTCTTCCTTACTCAGCTCACACTGCTTCTTCATGTCCCTCTCTTACCTCTTCTGTGCGTGCTAGCCATATTCAATTCATTGTGCTTTCCTTTCCTGCAGCCTCTGTGCATGCTACTTTGCCTGAAAGGAGCTTTCCTCTTTTACCTGGCTCACTGCATCATTTCTTCAAGACTCTGCTCTGGTGATACCTCCTCCAGAAAGCTTTCCCTGAAGAATTGTCTTCACAAGCGCCCATCATCACCTATAGGTTGTCAGGTTCCACCTTCAGTGTTTCTTCTGTAACATTCAGTATTAAAAATGTTCATTTTAGGCTAGGCACTTGTAATCCCAGCACTTTGGGAGGCCGAGGTGGGAGGATCACTTGAGTCCAGGAGTTTGAGACCAGCCTGGGCAACAAAGTGAGACCCTGACTCTATGAAAAAATTTTTAAAAATGTCCATGTTAGTGGACAATGCTTGGCTTCCAGTGAACTTTAAACCTCTGAGGGCAGAAAATGTGTCTTTTTCATCTGCACTCCCAAAGATGAGCTCAGCTCACGCTATTGAGCAGTCAATGGCTGTTTGCTTAATGATCGTTGGCAATTAGACATACTATTAGACAGTAAGTAAGTGATACAGGTTTCTAGGATGGGAAGGATCTTGGTTCTCTAGAGAAGAGTTTGGGGAAGGGTGGCCCAGGTGATAGAAAAATCTTGAGCGAATGCGCAAGAGTGAGAATGCAAGTGAGTCTGGCAGACCATGAGAAGTCGCGAGGTATTTATAAACTTGTTTCTCAAACATTTATCAAGTCCCAACTATGTGCAAAGTATCATATATAATTATATAAAGTTTATTTTAGCTATGTTGATTTTGACTCCAGTTAGATTACAAGTCTCTCTGAGGGCAAAAACAGTCTTTTTGAACTTATAGTCACCAATTTTCTTTTTAAAAATCATTCAGCCAGTGTTTACTGAAAATCTATGTGCTTGGAGCTATGATAGGGATAGACCAAAGGTAAAGTGACACTTGGTTTTGTAAGGGCGACACCAATACATACATATAATACCAAATATAACTGATCTACTTGAGTTATAGGATGAATGGTGTTTGGGGATCTGATGGAGGTTATTAACTATACAGGAGAGTCACAAAAGACTCTCAGAGGAAATATGCGCTCAATATACAACTCCTCAGATATGTTCCCAACTGAGGAATTTCCTCTAAGCATCTTTGATAGGAAGTCTTCTCATTTTAGTAATGCTCATAGTTATATAAAATGCTTGTTTCCATTTCGAACCATTATCTTGGATGGAAGTTATTTCTTATAAAGTTATCCCACATCTCTCTCTCCCTGTAATGTTAATCTATTGATTCTATTTGTGATGCTACACATAATAAGTCTAATTAAAAGAGATAACATTGCTGTTTCCCAAAAACATATTCAGTTCTTTTAACTATTTCTCACTTGAGGCTAGTCTGTAGACATTGTTTAGACCTGTTATTTTGGGTTTCTTTCTTTTATGGCAGTGAGTGGCACACTTACAGCATTGCTGATGTCTTGATCTTTGCATGGGTAAAACAGTTTTTGAAGCTCAATAAACAAATGTGGTTCATATATTCAAGTGTTATGCTCTCCCTAGAAAAGAATATGAGACGAGTAAAGTGGCATAGCCATTATGTCTGCCTCTATACACTTCATAGAGTGGTAAACATCTACTGGAAGAGGCCTTGGAGACTTACCTTGTCCAATCTCCTCATTGTGCGGATGCTGAAGCCGAGATCCAGAAAGATAAAGTAGCTTTAAACGTGTACACAGTTAGTTTATTCCCCCGATCTTTGAGTATTTCTAGTTGGCATTTGAAGATGGGGCATGGGAGAGTTTGAGAGCTCACTGAAAGATGAAAGTGAAGTAATTATTTATCCTAATTAAAGGAGAATCTAAAACACATGCTTAAAGCATTTCCAAGTAACTGTTTATATAATTAATGCTGTTGCTTTTTCTCTCTTTCCTCAAAGCCTCGGGGATTGGCTACTCTGACCCACAGCTTTATCTGCTGTGGACAGTCTTCTATGTCTGTGGTTTATTGGGTTTAATGATTTATATTTGCAAGGGAATGCTTGACTGGCATGGGCTGGGTTAGTTCAGCCAGAGAAACTTACTAATAAAGCCAAGGTTGAGGAGTTTAGTCCCTGTGAGCTCCTCAGCTTTGCTGTGATCCTTAGCTGAGGCAAGGCTCCTAATCCCCATTAGTCATTGCACATGTGTGGGCTTTTGAAAGCCGTGGCTGCAGGGCCTGGAGAGAGCTGAAGAAGGATGATTACTTCTAAATACTCACCTGCAACAGAAATCCACACATGTAGTAAACACTAATGATGATGATGATGATAATTAGCGTAGCTAATGTTTATGGAGCGCTGAATAGGTTGCTAGGAGTCTATGCAAGTATGCCTACACAGGCATTATTTTATCTAATTCTCACAACCCTGTGAGGTAAGTAATATTATTATCTCCATTGCAAAGATGGGGAAAATAGGACTTGAGATAGTCAATTAACTTGTTCAAGTTTAACCGTCTTAGTCTGTTTGGGCTTCTGTAACAAAAATACCGTAAATTGGGTGGTTTATAAACAACAGAAACATATATTTCAGAATTCTGGAGGCTGGGAAGTTCAAGAGCAAGGTGATGGTAGATTCAGTTTCTGGGGTGGGTCCACTTTCTGATTCAAAGAGGACACCTTTTTGCTGTGTCCTCACATAGTGGATGGTGACGGCAGCTCTCTAGGGCCTCTACTATAAATATACTAATTTATTCACAAGGACTCAGCCCTTATAACCTGAGGATTTCATTGTGATTAAAGATGTCTCATGTACTTGGAAAAAAATACATGAGACATCTTTAATCACAATGAAATCTGAAAATTGGTCTAAATCATTTTAAAAAGTAAACATGAGTTGTAATACTATACCTGTAGAGTGATTAATTCCATTCAATGTCATTAGAAAGGATGAAAAATATTTATTAAGGGCTTTGCCTGCAGAGGCACAACATAAATAGCGTAAGTCCTCCTGAAATGTAATTAGTGTACACATCAACCAGTTGGTAATTTGTGTTGGGAAATGCAGGAACTCAAGCTGGGACCGGTTCCTGCATCCGAACTTGGAGGAGTGCATGGCGAACTGCTGGGCTCCAGGGGCCTTGCCTGTAGCTGCTCTCTGCCACCGCCTCTGCAAAGGTCTGTTAGGCAAATGCAAAAGTGCAAGCAGAACTTGCTTGAAGAACAACCACCCCCTAGATAGAGGGTGCTTAATCTACCCCTTCAAGTCCTTGAGCATTTTCCACGGCATGAGAAGTTTCTCTGTAAGTCTTCAAAGGTTTCATATGGAGGTAAGTCAAGGCGATTAAAGCATGTGTGAGCTCTGGGCAGTTTCTCAGGACCGCCCCATTGCCCTATTGTAAACAGCTGAGGACCACTGGAACCATAAAGTTCGGCAAATCCATTCATAGGTACTCACGATGTCCCCATGACAAACTGCAGTAACCGGATCTGCTTTTCGGCGTCCATGAGCAGCACAGCCTTCCAGAACCACTGAATGACGGGGTGGTTCGGGCAGTAGCCGTTCTTGTACATAGAATGCGGTTTCCAGTCATTCACGTCCACATCACCGAGGCCGCACATCAGCAACTCCAGCTCATTTTCATCAAAAATTTTAATCAAATCAATAGGAAGCAGTTCTGTGAATCCCTCCAAGAAGGCGTTCATCTGCTTCTGGACCCTGTTCACAAATCTCCACTGGATGACTAAGTCGATGTATTCCCTTTTGTTTTCATTTATGACCATTATTTCTGACCCATTGGGCTTCAAATCCACTTGATATGTCTGTCCAAAGTTTTCTTCATCTATACAGAACATGAGGTCCAGCTCAGTAGGATCATTCTCCAGGATCCATTTCAAAGAGTTGTAATATTCCTTATCCACAGATTCCATGTCATTCAGGGTTATCTGCTTTCCCAACATCATCTTGTAAAATGGTCTAATGAAGAAACCATCTAAGAGTTTCCTGTGAAATACTGCCAGCCCAGCAACTCTTCCAGTGAAAGTGAAGGAGGACAAATGATCTTCATTACAAAGGCCCGAATTAGGATTGATCTGAAGGGTGTAGTTGTCCATTGCAGAGTACTCAAAGAGGGCCGTAGTAGGGGTTGAATATCTCTTTGGACAGTAAGAAGAACCATTCTCTAGCCACACCCACATAGTCAAGACCTTTCTCTGATTCAAACTCAATCCATAGTCTAGCTTTTAGGACATCTGGTCTTTTCACCAGCATAATTCTCTGATAGGACTCTTCAAATATGTTGTTTCTGTGAAATTTCATTTCAAACCTATTGGGAATATCAGCAGGTTTCTTTAATTTCTTCCTGAAGTAGTCATATTTCTGCTTAAATTCTCTGGAGTAAGGAACAGCCAGACCAGTAATAGATGGGTTCTGTAGTCTTGGGTCTTCCCACTGAGTAATTTTGCTGTTATGATCAATATAAAACGTTCAGCCATCCAAGTGAATTCTTTCTTCCCGTCCAGGAGGAAGGGGGCCAAGGTCATTGGGGTTTAAAGATGTCTTTGACCGCATATATACCGGATATTTCAAATGCGGATCTTCCGGATCTTCCCAGGTTGTAGTCTCTGTGTTATGATCAATGAAGAAGGGATGGCTGTTTGGCACTATCCTCATTTCCCAGCCGGGTGGCAAGAAGCTCTATGTGACTTTGTGTTGTGATTTGGGGGAGTTGTAAGGTGATGGCTGTGGGGACTGTGGGTTGGAAAGGGCGTCTTTCACAGCCCGACGTAAGGGTGAGTCCTTGGCACCCTCCAGCGGGGCAGATAAAATTACTGTTGGCAAGCTGAGGCTACGAGGCCGGTGAGCTGAGGCTTGATTAGATGGTTGTTACTGTTTGTGGCTGATCCGGATGCACCATCTTCTGCAAGCTGCATGATAGGTCGAGTCCAAGTTGTGGTTCGATTGTTATGATTGACATAGTATGTGTGCCCCTTAGCATCTTTTCTTTCTTCCCAGCCTGAAGGCAGACCTGGCGTGGTATGTACATAGGCCACTGATGGTGGTGGTAGATGGGCCTGTTCTGCAACAGTGTCGGTGACACTGCATGACCTCAATCTTGAGGAGAGTTCTCTTTGAATCAACTCCCAAAGGCCCCACCTCCTAAGAATGTCACCTTGGTGGTTAGGATGTCAACATATGACTTTTGAGGTGCCGTAAACATTCAATTTATTGCACTGACTAATGTGTAGTAGAGTCTGCTCTAGATTTGAATCTGGGTTCGACTACAATGTTCATGATCTGATTGAAGCACCCAGCTTTACCAGCCTGAATGTTTGATTATGTGTTGGTTACCTCATATATCCCTCAAGTCATATATTAATTTGCCTGCTCTTACTTTATTAGTAGTAGGATTGACAGGCATTAGACTATGCTACTCCAATGCTAGAAGTGCTGGGTTCAAATCCTAGCTCTACCGTGTATATTTTAATTCTGTGACAGAGAGTTGTTAGACATCTTTGTGCTTCCTCTTTCACATCTGTAAAAATGGGCAAAATAACAGCAAATACTTGGATTCTTTGGAAGGATTAAATTAGTTAATACCAATAGAGAGTTTAGAACACACCTTGTAATTGCAGGATGACCTAATAAGGAACTAATGGCAGCATCTTAGTCTTTGAAAAATGTGCTCATTTACATTGTCTTATTATTCCAGGATGCATCACTTTCATACTGCAAGTCTGCATGCTCTTAAAGAGAGGATGAGAAATCTGGGCAGGAACTAAGAACCACTGGGGAATTAAAAACAAGCATAGATTCCTTAAAAAAAGTATGGAAGGTGACCCTGTGAAAGTTTAAACTTTTGTCACCTCAGGCCCCTCCATTCTTTTTTTAGTGTGCCAGGAACTCATCAGTCATAGAAGGCCATTGTGCAACGTCCTTTGCTGGGAATACAGAACATGTATATTGCATTCCCTCCTGTGGCCAACTTATTCCCATGCTTGTTATCTGCCTCCAGCCTCCCATTAACAGAATCCCTGGGGGAAGAGCAGTTCCCTTACATTAGGTAGTAATGCTCTTGTTAATGATAAATTGATGAAGAGTGACTTTTTTACATTAGGTGAATGGTCCTTTGATAATGGGATTGGAATCAGACCAGGAGTTTTATTCTATTTAGCTGAGAGAGTGAGAACTGTCTAAAATATTCTTTTTTTCTTGTCTGTTACTAGAAAGCAATACAGTCAAAGCATTTTTGCTTTCCATTTTAATAGAACAACTCAAACTGTATGTATGTGACAGGTAGCTTTATTCCTTTTTTCATTTACACCATCTTTTGATGGGTGATGAGCTTCAGAATGGATCTGAAGGTTTCAGCATAAGCCATGGTTCACTGATGGTCTTATCAACATTCACCTCATGCCCTCACCTCTCCTCCAGTTGGGTTGAGTGGTGAGAGTTGCTTTTAGCTGGATTCTGGGTTTTTTCTTCTATATTGAGGAGTAAAGTTACCCTCTCTATGGAGGTCTTGTGATTTGGTTCATTTTCAGATATCTGTGGTCATTGTGGCCTGACCCTGGAAGCTCTTTCGCAAAGCTCTTTGGTGTCTAACACCCTGAACTATTTGGCCTTCACATCACCTTTTAGGATGGGAAAGAATAAGATCAGTGTCTGACTGAGAGAGGAAGCTCTGTTTTCAGGAAATTGACCATATGGTGATGGGCACTTTGTTTGTTATGGTTACCTAAACAAAGGTAGCTTGGGGCCCAGCAGGTCCTAGTTACATAGTCTCTTTTGCTTTGGTTCATGAGACATCTGAGAAAGAGTCCCCTGTTCTAGAGTCCCCTTGTAATTTCCCTCAAGGATTTTTAAGAAAGAAGAGCTTTTGGGAAATTCTTCAGATTCCTTTCTAAACTACACACATTGGAAACTAATCAAAGTCATGTTGACTTGTTATTTAGACCCAGGACCTGTATCAATAAGCATAATCCCCCTTTGGGACAAATTATTGAAGGCAAGTACTTTGGATGTAATTAATATAGCATACACTTTTAAAAAAATAGTGTTTGCATTCTGCTTTGATTGAATGGTTATAGGTTCATAATAAGTTGCTTATTTGCATTATTGAGCCTTACTTAGTTTTCTTCCCCCTAAATTGTTTAGAAGAGAGTAAGTTCTGGGTAGGGATATGTTTTAAAAAAAAAAAGAAAATAATTTTCGAGCACCTACTATATGTTGGACATTGTGCTAGGTGCTTTAAAGAAATTATTTTCTTAGGACAACCCTGTGAGGTAAATTTTTAAATCAGATTTTTACTCATGTAACCAACAAAAAAAAACCCCCTAGACTTATGATCCCATGGCTAATACATTTGTTGAGCTGGGATTCTAACCGGTCTGACTCTCTGGAGTTTACTATGAAGTGTAGTAATGATGAGTTGGATGCACGGGCTCAGAAAGCTGTGGACCACTGGACAGGGTACCACTCTACCAAGGAGCAGCAGCAGAACTTACTTAATCAAGTTTCCAAATTGCACCCTTTGTATGAGATACCTCCAGCACAAGGCAGGTAGGGATCTTATTTTAGCAGAATTAAACTCCTTAATGGACTTTCCCCCAATACCCTGAGAATATTTCTGGTCTAAGATATCTTTTTCTTCTTCTTCCTCAGGAAGATCTGTTCACTACAACAAAAGACCACAAGCAAATGCATTTCTAGTCTTGTGAAGAAAAAGAAAGAAAAGCAATTAATTAAACTTTATTTTTTCTGCACATGAAGCACACCTTAAAAAATGTTTCCTTAACTCTATCTTTACAAGAATTTAGAATTTCGCATAAAATGATTGTACTAGAAACAAGCCAATAAAAGCAACACTGGTAAGTGTTGATACATTGATAAGTGGACATGCAATTCTGCTTGTCAAAATTCTCACACTAGAGAGTTGACTACAGGTTTGAAAGTGGAGCCTTCCCCATTCTTCTTTTTAATACATGGAGCTTGAATATGAACACTTCAGGTGAAATGTAAGTTTCAGACTTGCAAATTTTTATCATGAAATCAAAAGGAATAGAAAATGCTAAGAGCAGAGGGAGAGGTGGGTGGGAAAATAAGAGGACCTCTTAATGTCAGTAGGATGGAAATCAACAGGATAATGAGGATTGCTAGAGTAAATAATTTCCATTTTATCCCCAATAAGAATATTCCCTCCATCACCTTGCAAATTCCCTGCTCGCCTCCTGTGCATCCAAAACAAATGATTATCTCCTCTTCACTCCTGAAATGAGCCCTGAAGTAGGTGTAGTTGTGGAATTCTGAAGTGCTTCTCTCTGGGGCTCTCCATCTTAAGCTGGTAGACCATGGGCATTAACATGTATGTTGGTTTTATGCATGTTTTGAAAAGCCCTATTTGTTTTTATCATTTGAATTTGTGAGCGTAGTAACACCTTCCAAAGTACATTAGATATTCTCATCTTGGGAATTCATAGACAACTCTGGAATTTCAGTAGAAAAAAACAAGAGATTCAGTATAATGTGTCCAGTTAAAGCTAGCAGAAACACAAAATGAAGTGGATAGGCTGTATATATGCCTCCATCTTAAAATGACATTTTTTTTCCTGTCTCATGTCACTAGTACAGATTGTGACACTTTCTCTGGCCCCCATGGCAGGAATGATCTTGTAGAATATCTTAAACCTACACTGCAAGTTTCTGGCATGGGTTTAGCCCTTCTTTATGTGAAAGACTGAACAGCTGCACCAAGTTAGCCAAACCATGAATAGACACAAAGAAAAACACCCTTTATTGCTATTGGTCTTCAGTGGCTGGAGGAGAACATTAGGATGGCTGTGTAGATCCATCTAGGATGGTACTCATCACTTAATCTGCTTTGGTGTGAAAACCGAGCCACTTAACCAAGTAATAGGCAATTTTTTTTTTTCTGGTTTGTTCTCTTAGGTTTTTTTTTCTTTTTCAACCTTTGTTTTAGGTTCAGGGGGTACCCGTGGAGGTTTGTCACATGGGTAAATTGCATGTTGCTAGGGTTTGATATACAGATGATACAAGTAGTGAACTTTGTGTCTAGTGGTAGTTTTTCAACCCTCCTCTGCCTCCCACCCTCCGTCCTCAAGCCTAGTGTCTATTTTTCCCCGGTTTGTATCCATGTGTACTCAATGTTTATTAGCTCCCACTTTTACAAACGAGAACATGTAGTATTTGGTTTTCTGTTCCTGCATGAGTTCACTTAGGATAATGGCCTCCTACTGCATCCATGTTTCTGCAAAGGACATGATTTTGTTCTTTTTTATGGCTGCATATTATTTCACGGTATATGTGTACCACATTTTCCTTATCCATTCCACTGTGGATGAGCATCTAGGTTGATTCCACGTGTTTGCTCTTGTGAATAGCACTGAGATGAACATGAGTCCATGTGGTTTTTTTTGTAGAATGATTTCTATTCCTCTAGGAATATCCCAGCAATGGGATTGCTGAGTCAAATGGTAGTTTTGTTTTAAGTTCTTTGAGAATTCTCCAAACTGCTTTCCACTGTGGCAGAACTAATTTACATCCCCACCAGCAGTATGTAAGTGTTCCCATCTCTCTGCAACCTCACCAACATCTGTTATTTTCTGACTTTTTCATAACGGAATAGGCATATCTTTTCTCTTTCTCTTTTAGGTATATATAAAGCACCTCAGAATAAGGTAAAATCTGCATGTGAAACCAATCATTTCTGGGATGGGGCTACAAAGCAAGGCTCTGGCGCTCAGGCCTTAGTAAAGTGTGAAATGTCTCTGTAAGCATTCCTTCTTCTCTGCCTCCCTGCCCACTTCTGTGTTGGATTTAGAAACTTACATTGATGCATATTACCATCATTGGTTAGCACTTGAAAACAAGAAAAAGAAAGGTTCATCAATCCTCAGTGATTTTAATGGGAAAGTGTCTTGCATTCATACATTTTAGTGGCAGAATCAGATAGTATATGAACTTAATGTTCTTGATAGAAAACTATGTTGAAAATGGAACATAGTTATGTCAATGTTGCCCTGAAAAATAATGATGAATTATACAACATAAAAACATTATTGTCTAAAATGCTTTTAAAGAGAAAACTACATACAGTCTCAAGCTTGATTTAACTATCTGTTTATTCTCCCCATCTTATTCTGCAAAGCACTTTAAATGACTGATTATTATTTACATGTTAGGACTTTTCAGTTCTTTTCTTATTTTTGACCTTGTTGAGAACACACCTGATTCTTTTTATGCCTTCACTGGACTCTGACTCCTTGAGTTCAAAGATGGTGTTATTTGCAGTTGTATATTCAGTATCTAGAACTCTGCCTAGTACGTGATTAATAAATATTTTCTAATAAATTGACCAAGTCATAAATTATAATCTTTCATGGAGACAAAGTCAGTCCTTTATAATATAATATTTGTACTAATAACTAGGGAGAAGATCAGTTTGAATTAGTTGACAGTGAATTTAGGGATGCATGGTAAACTGCATAAGGTTCTGTTTGTGTGTTTCAGCTAACTGGAATGGGTAAGAAAGTGTTTTCAGGTTGGCAAGCTGTGGGACCTGCTTTAATCAATAGATTTAGTCACTTAATAAATCTAATTTGAAATTAATTTTTCTACTTGAGCCTACTAAAATATTTATTTCATCTCTTAGGCTGATATGACCCTCCACTCAAACTTTTTTATTATATGGTCCTTTGCAAACTCTTCTTACAGTAAGTTAGTGTAAGCCTGACTGGTGCGGTCTAGATAACTAGTTGGTGGCCAAAGCGACATCCCTTTTTGTAATATGCTAAGCTTTATTTCATAAGAGTAGCAATTTAAAATAGATTTTTATTTTGAAATATATTATATTTTGATAAGGTCTTGGGTAGAATGTACTTCAACTTTAAATACATCTGATGATAACAACGAATATTTGCCAAACTGAATATGAAGCTTTTTGATGAATAAAACCCTACATATTTATAAGTTCCCATTGATAGATTGCAATCTTAGTGTGTAAGTTTACAGAGACACACTTTCCTTCAGTAGCTGTGTTTTCCTCACACTGTGGCCCCCATTTTTCCTACTTTCAAAAGGTAAGCATGCAGGAGACAAACTCTTATGATTAAAACCTCCTAACTCTTTCCAAATTAAACCTGAAATCCCATATCTGAGGGCCAGAACTCCTAAGGAGAGGTTGTTTCAGCCTGGGGGAGAGGTGTGATTGTACCTGTAGCCTGCCTCCTTTCTTTTAAGTCATAAAGGAGGAGGATGTCAACTCTCTACCACAAATGTATTTCTACAATTGAATATATACATGATAGAGTTCTTACCTTTTATAAGTTTCTCTCTGACAGGTAGGCTCAGAAAACATCTCTTCCTAAAACTGAAATGTTGATATAAATATCTGAAGAAAAATTCTAATCATAGTATACATTGAACAGGCTTACTGATCTTGTATACCTGGAAAAAGATTTTCAAACAGACTTTGTCAGCTCAGCCTTGGCATTCCTTGTCAAACAAAAGCATGCCTAAAGACACATTTCAAAAGCAGACAATGCAGCACTCGCTAACCTGTAGAAAATCGAAAAGGAACACAGAGGCCAAGAACAAACAGAATAGGGAACCAATGAGAAAATGGAGCACAGTTCTGAGAAACTGTTTCAGAGAACCAAAAATGTTTTTAAAAGACCACATCAATAATTAAGCCTCAGCAAGTCAAATTCCATTTTTTTTATTTGCTTCAATTGTCTTAAGATTAGTAATAAAGAAATGAAATTATTGATTCAGCCTCAGTAAAAAGGAGCTAATTCTTATAATCCAGAGGGTAGGATGGAAAAAAGAAGGGGCAGAGGGAAAGAAATCTTATTTGCAGGGAATGCTTGCACAAGTTGAGTTATCTTTGGTTATGTCAAAATGCAGACATTTGAGTCAACTGTAGATTTGGGTCAGGTGGACTTTAGCAGAATTAAAAGTTTCTCTCTTGCTCTCTTTTTTTTTTTTCAAAAGTGAGACTATATTCCTACTCACATTTATGTCACTCATGTGACTTAACTTGGGTTGACTATTTGGTGATTTGATAATGTACAAAAGAGCATGAAACAAGCCTGTTTACTGCTATCCAAATAAAATCATATGGTTTTCTATGGCTTTAATATTTTGTTTCTTTTTGCAGAGTGTAACTTGTATTATAATTGAGCCTGGATACATCCAACAGAGGTGGGTTTTTTTATTTTAGCTAAATAAAATTTTTATTTCTCATAAGGAGCATAAATGTGTGTCACACACACAGCTCATGTTAAGGCAGGGACAAGTGGCAGGTTTGAAAATGAGAGGGCACTGCTGAGGATTCTGTGGAGAGGTGGGTGCAGATGTGGGCACAGGCCTGTGAGGCTGGTTTTCATGAAAGGGAAGTGGGAGCTTCACCTTGGCAGACTTTGAGCACTGGCACCTTTTACTTCCATCTGTGGTGAAAAGGACCTGGATCCACAAACTGGAGTAGAATGACGATTAGCAGGGCCTGCACTTGATAGCAAATTGTGATGCTGACGTGAATATCCTGCCTTTCTATAGTAGTGCTTTAACAGAAATACTAGTTTTCCTCTGTGAAAAATGACTGGTAAGAAGAATTGAATGATACTTATGAGATTTTTATATAATTTCTGATTAAATTTTTTAATTCTTAATTTGTTGCTAAAGGGAAAAAGAATAAGTAATCCAAACATTGTTTATTTCCCATGATTATTTGAGTAAAATGAGACAGGTATTTGATATAGCAATTGCAGTGATTTGATCATTTCATTCCCTCCTAATATTTGCAGAGCTACCTCTTCTTAGGTATGTGATATAATAAGTTATTTAACCTCTTTGTGCCTCAGTTTTATGTGCAAAATAGGATAACAATGGTACCTACGTATTTGCATTTTTGTGAGGATTCCATGTATACATAGTTAATAGGTATAAAATGCTTAGATCACTGCCTGCATGTGGTAGGTACATAAATACATGTTGTCATTGTAAGGTTTGTTCTCACAGAGTTTAAAATGAAGAAACTGAGGCCAGCACAAGAAGATCCAATGCGAAGGATTTAATCAGGCTCCCGGGTGAGGTTCTGTGCTCCGGCAGGAGGGGCCGGAGAAGTTGCACGGACTCCTCTCAGGCACGGGGTTTTATAGGGAGTGAAGGAGCTCGATTGGTTGTGGGAGAGCAGGGTGTGGACAAAGCAGGATTACTATTGGGTAGGGTTGCAAGCCTTTGTCTGAAGGCCAGGCTGTGTGAGAAGGGGAGAAAAGAACATGCTCGGGCATGTCCGAGCCTGCCGGAGTATGTCCAAGCTTTCGGAAAAGAGAAGGGGGGGGTATGCGTCCATGCTCTCAGCGAGGCAACCGGCCTTACAGTCATTATAGTGGTACTTGTGACATCTGTACAGATATAAAGCTATCATTTATTTTTTTAAAGATTTATTCAGGCATAATTTATGTATCATTAATGTATCTGTTTTAAGTATCCAATTCAATGATGTTTTGTAAATTTATAGGGTTGTACAATGGTCACCACAATCAACTTTTGTTTCTCCGTTCACCAGTTGATGGACACTTAGACTGTTTCTTCTCTTGAGCTATTAAGAATAATGCTGCTATGAACATTCACATACAAGTCTTTGTGTAGACACCCATTTTCACTTTTTTGTTGTTGTTGTTGTTGACATGGGGTCTTGCTCTGTTGCCCAGGCTGGAGTGCAGTGGCACCATCTCAGCTTACTGTAACCTCCACCTCCTGGGTTCAAGTGATTCTCTCCTGCCTCAGCCTCCTGAGTAGCTGGGATTACAGGCACACACAACCATGCCTGGCTAATTTTTGTATTTTTAGTAGAGATGGGGTTTCACCATATTGGCCAGGCTGGTCTCAAACTTCTGACCTCGTGATCCGCTTGCCTCAGCCTCCCAAAGTGCTGGGATTACAGAAGTGAGCCACTGCGCCTGACCCATTTTCACTTTGTGTGTGTGTGTGTGTGTGTGTGTGTGTGTGTGTGTGTGTAGATTACATTTTAATTTCTTTTAGGGAGATGCTTAGGGTTGAATGGCTGAGTCATATGGTAAATTTATGTTAAACTTTTAGAAAATGACCAAACTCTTTTCCAAAGTGGTTGCATCACTTGACATTCCCAGTAGCAGACTTTTGAGAATTCTGGTTTCTCTATATCCATGACAACACTTTATATTGTCTTTTTCTATTATAATTTTTTCTAGTGAGAGTGCAGTGATATTTCATTGAAGTTCTAATTTTCATTTCCCTAATGACAAATGATGTTGAACATTTTTTCATGTGCTTATTGGCCATTCATATATCTTCTTCGGTGAAATGTCTATTCAAATCTTTTGCCCATTTTAAAATTCGGTCTTTTGTCTTTTCATTATTGAATTATAAGAGCTTTTTACATATTCTGGATGTGAGTTCTATAAGAAATATTATTTGCAGCCGGGCATGGTGGCTCACACCTGTAATCCCAGCACTTTGGAGGCCGAGGTGAGTGGATTACCTGAGGTCAGGAGTTCAGGACCAGCCTGGCCAACATGGTGAAAGCATCTCTACTGAAAAATATAAAAATTAGTGGGGCATGGTGAGGGGCGCCTGTAATCCCAGCTACTCGGGAGACTGAGACAGGAAAATTGCTTGAACCTGGGATGCAGAGGTTACAATGAACCGAGATCAGGCCATTGCACTCCAGCCTGGGTGACAAGAAGGAAACTCCATCTCAAAAAAAAAAAAAAAAAAGGAAAAGAAAAAATATAATTTGCAAATATTTTCTTCTGATCTGTGGTTTGTGTTTTCACTTTCTTACTGGTATCTTTTGAAGCCCCAAACCATTCAATTTTTATGAAGTCCAATGTATCAATTTATGTTATGGATTATTCTTTTGATATCATATTTAAAAACTCTTGACCAACCTGCTTAGTCATGAAGATTTTCTCCTATGTATCCTTCAAAAAGTTTTGCAGTATAGTTTAAGCCTATGATCATTTACTTTTTTATTGAGCAAATATTTGACTGCTGTGACGATGCAGGTAAAAATATTTGGTCCTTGTCTGAAAAAGTTTATATTCTGGTGGGAAGATATAGATTCTTACCCGAATGATCACAGCACACTGTTGCTATGCAAGCAGTAGGTGAACTGTGTAGAGGAGCACAGGAGCAGAGAGATCCAAGTTCATTTGTGGAAGTCAAGGCCCGTTTTCAGGTAGGTATTGCTGTCACTTAGGAAATTCAGGAGGAGGAATAATATGGTTGGGGTGAATGGGACAGGGAGAGGAGATCAGCGTTAGGGACCCCGAATTCGAGGGGCCGGTGGAAGAGCCAGCTGGAGATATCTAGCAGCAATTATTTGCATAGGTCTCTAGTTCAGGAATGTGGTTTGGCGAGAGAGGAGATTAAGGCATCTTCATGTAATCCTTGTAACTCTGGGCTTGGGTATGTTAGAACATACAGTAAAATCATTTTGTTAGGGCTGGTGGAACATGCCTGAATTCCTCATTAAGTGTTCAGAGCCACACTCTGGAAGCCAATTAGCCTTCAACTGGGTAACTCATTATGTATTAATGCATGAGGGTTTAATTGCTTCTCATCCTGAGCTGCTCTTCTCCTCAGTGGCAATTTTACTCTTTCAGAGGTAGGTAAGTGATTGTTTAGGTGTAACAAACCACGGATTTCCATAGTTAAACACGATAAAAGCATTTCTCATATGTGTGACAGTCCAATGCACGTGATAGTGACTGGCAGGAGGTTCTTCCATGTGGGGATTCAGGGAACCAGTTTCTTTGAACTTTTGGCTCCACCATTCTCTAAAGCTTCAAGAGACCTGCAACCAGGTGGCATCTCTCCAGCTGGGAAAAGACAAGGTGGAGAAGGTATACCCACATTTTAGCCATGTTGGCTCAGAAATGACCTCGGTTACATTCCATTGGTGGCCTCACGTAGATGCAAGAGAGCTGCTTCTCAGGGACAACTCTATCTAAAGGAAGAGGGGGCACAAATTTTGGAAGGATAGTTAACCTTCTGTAGCACAGAAGCCATACTGATTGATAGAGAATATTTCAACCTACCTGTAGTAGATTAGAAAATGCTTCACGAAGTGTCTATTGATTAACTAAATTTTTGAGCTCCGCTACGTGTGCAGCACTATTTTAGTAATATAATGATAGAATTAAAACATGAATTGCTTGCCCAGTCAAAAGCTACTCATTTGGCACCTACTATGACCATAGCACTACGTGGAAACATATATTTAAGTTATGACCCTTCTCCGTGAGGAAGCAAAAAATGGCTCTTATGAGATACTTAGCAATCAGTACTACAGAGAACATTTGTCTTTAATAATAAGTAATATTGTAATATTGCTCAAGAATAAAATCTCAGAGGGTGGGGGTTTGTAGGGCAAGCACACCTGAGGGGATGAAGCTCAGATCAAGCTTTGCAGAATGGGATTTGGATGGGGGGAGTAGTGGGAAGGAGCATGCCAAGAGGAGCCATGCAGATGTGTGGGCACAGAGTCAGCGTGACTGCAGGTTTTTGTGGAACACAGGACCGGCCTCACGAGAGCAGAGGACAGATGTAGGGCAGTCAGCTATCTCAATAAAATTGCTCTTATTTGTTATTGCACCATAAAAAATAGTTTGATAGATTTGCACTAACTTTGTATTCATGGGAAGGGGACCATTTTTGTGTGGCTAGAGGTGAGTGGGCCATAGACCAAGAAAACCAATGGTGTTTTTTAACCTGAGCTCTAAATTGTAATTCACAAGGGCAGGTGCTTTAAATTGCAGATTTTACTTCTGGATTTTATTGTTTCTCACATTGGCTGCTCTGTGTAACTTGTTCCCTCTTTGTACTGGGCTCCAGGGTGAGCAGTGGCAGGGATTTATTTATTCAACGATGGCTAATGGTTCTCCTGAGTCCAGCAGGATAAGACAGCTCATGGAAATTAAGGCTATGTTGGTTGAATGGTGTCATCTTTGACAATCAAATGACTGAGTTCAGGCTTGATGTGGCAGGTACTGGGGAGCCGTTGAAAGTTTCCAAATTGGTGAACAACTTTTTGAGAGTGTTGGCTAATGAAGATTCATCTTTCATTAATATGAAGGATGGTTGGAGGTGAGGGAGGCTAGTAGGACAGAGTTCCAGCACACAGTTTTTAAAATCCTGGGGCGTAGGTCTGAGGGCTGGAAGAGAGGAAATAAAGGAGAAATACACAGAAAAATGGTAAATGTGAGGAAGGAGTCAACATTCTGTTTATGGGCCTGGGAGATTGGCAGTGCACAGAAAGGGAATGAGTGGCCGGCAGAATGTGGGGGTAGGGAGTGAGAAGATGAGGTCAGTGATTACAGCAGAGGCGCAGGTTGACAGCTATGGCTGAGAAAGAATGCTCACTAGCTCTTCAGTCTCTCATCAGGCCAGGGAGCACGTTTGTGACTCAATCTGACCACTTGCTTCCCCCAGCAGCAGGCTTTGCTCAGTCTCCTCAGGTGCTCAGCAGTCCTCTAATCTGAGGGTAAGGGATTACAAGCCAAGACTGAAGGCTTCTGAGTAGTCTCTAATTTTTATCAACAGCCCCCAAAAGTTCTAGATGCACTTAGCACCTCCATAGAAGCGCTAAATGATTTAACATTTTGGGGACAAATTGGTTCTATTAGTCTCTAGTGCCAAATTCACCAAAAATAGCTCATTAGCTGTGCATTGTGATTTCACTGGGGTGCCCTGCTCTTGGCTGGATTCCAAAGAACACATTTGTATAAAAATGTTCCCATTATGGAGTGTGATACCTATTAATGGAACACCATATGCAGCAAAGCATCTCCCCTCGCCTCCTCTTGTCTTTCAACCTGAAGTTTGTATTCTCCATTCATTTTTGCCAAGTGACCTGCTTTTCAGAGGTTAAACTTTACCTAATGGGCTAAGGCCTGAGATGCTGCAGCAATCAATCTTTCCTCTGGATTTAAGCGTCTTGGTTTTCCCTTTCCCTGTGCCTACTGCCAATCCCGACCCTTTCATTCCATCCTAGCCTGGGGGAAAGCAAGGGAGGGGCAAGGTTGAGAGTGGGCTCCAAGCCCAGACCTACAGCTGTGCCTGATTGACCGACGTTTCTGTTGTAAGCCACAAAAAAGGCCACTTTTAATGGCTAAAGCCAGAATGACCAGCTGGTGTAAGAGGCATTGGGTTTTTGCCTAGTTATATTAAAATTCATCAGTTCCAGTCCTTTTTCATCACGTGCCTGATTTCAGGGGTAGTATTTCCAAAACATATCTTTTACTGAAGTTTTTGGCTATCATATAATATCTGTAGTTCTTTTTTTTTATTAAAATGATGTAGAGCAAAAATAAATGGAAGATGCTTGTTATTTATCAGGCAAGACCTGCAGAAAGGTTCAATAATAATAGAAAATCAAGAGATTATACAAAATTCAAGAAAGTCCACCAAATACATATAAACATTTTTCTGCAAAAGTTTCCTGAAATTGTGGACCTGACACCCATGGTGACTTCAATATTAAAATTGAGCATGGAATCTTCGGATCTGGGATCCAGATTTTCCTTTTTGTCTGGACCTGGAGTGGAAGAACTGAGAATGGCACCATGGGTTGGTATGATGGGGAAAGCTGTAGGTCAGTGCAAAACATTATTAGTACCAGGTGCATTTTTTTCACTCAGTCATTTGAAAGAAATACATTCGTTTTTAAAGTAATGTATTAATTCAACAAACAGAATGAACACCTACAATGGACAAACACTGTGGGCAATGATGCAGAAATGAGCAACATGCAATCTCTGACCCCAAAATGTTCACGTTCATGTGTAACATGTACACAAATGAGTCCTTTTAAAAACTCAGAAAGTGAAAAGTGGTAAAATTAACCAGCAAACAAATAAGGAAACAAAAACAAAGTAGGAAGTAGCGTGGAATATGTTGCTAATTCAGTTGATGACAGGATTGCTTCCTGTTTGAGATATTGAAGAATAAAGGCTTTGTGCCTTTTAATATACATTGTGTTGTTTATTTTCTGGAGGGATTTGAGCTGGGTTTGGAAGGCCAGAGAGGTAAGTTTTAGTTTACTCATTTAAAAAAATATATTTATTTATTTTTGATACAGGGTCTCACTCTATGATCCAGGCTGGAGTGCGGTGGCACAATCTCAGCTCATTGCAACCTCTGTGTCCTGGGCTCAGGTCCTCCCATCTCAGCCTCCCAAGTAGCTGGGACTACAGGCGTGTACCACCACGGCCAGCTAATTTTTCTATTTTTAAAAGAGATAGGATTTCTCCATTTTGGACAGACTTGTCTCAAACTCCTGGGATCAAGCTATCTGCCCATCTCAGCTTCCCAAAGTGTGAGCCACCACACCTGGCCTTAGTTTGTTCATTTTAATTTTCAAAAATGCCGAAGTCTTGATCTTCAACACAAGTAGTTTTAATTCCATCTGTGAAAAGCCTCAATTGGAATTAAATCCATTTCTTTTTAAAGGCATGAATTCATGTGAAGGTTAAATTCTATTCCCCTTGGGTATATACCTCTGACTAATCAATTGTCTTGTGACTAACATGGGAGATCTTTTAAAAACGTAACATAGAATGATGTTAAACTCTATTGACAGATCAAAGAGACCTGGGTGCAAATTTCTATGTTGAGCTTCCTAATCATGTGTCCATAATTTTAAATGAGTGATTCTCCATTGAGGCTCTATGGGACAGACTGCAAATTCTGTACTGGACACAAATTCTGAAGTTGATGTTGACAAACAGCCAGGCTGAAGACCATTGCTTTATATCTATAGTTGGAACACATAAAATCACCCAGTTCAAAAAAAAGAGCACAATCCATAGAATCTATATTAATTGCTGTTTTTATTCCAGACATTATCAGTTAGAAAAGAGAAAATTTACCTCCTTATTATGTTTCTGCAACCCAAAGAGTGATATAGCACAAATCTTAGGAGCATTGGAAAGAATCACAATCACAAGTAAGGTTATACTACATTCTGTCTTTAGAAATTAAAATGACCTCTTCTCTCCAGTAACCCTAACAAAGACGTGTTAGAGTCAAACAAGTGGGAAGTTCTTTAGGCTCCCTTGGAAGGCTGTGTGGATGAAGTTTCACTGTGGTGCTCAGGGTGATAGGGTGCCGTTTCATGTACAGGTTTAGAGACATGCACTTTCATGTACATTGTGCTAATTATTCTCTGCTCACCCTTCCCTGCCTTCCCTGTGAGAGTCATTCCCTTGTCTTTCCTTCTCTGCAGTGGGCTCCAAGTGCCTGACCCCTTGGCTCTAACACCTGCCTGTCCCTGCCTGGTACAGTCTGCATCTTCCCAGACCATAGCTCCTGCCGGCTGGCCCCTTATCTGAGGCTGCAGCTCTCACCAAGTTCTGGCATGAAACATTGTTTCCTTCCCTGGCTCCTTCAGGCCCATGGTGGCAACGGCTTCCTACTGTTGCTAGTCCTGGATGCCTCTGTATTCCTATTCCTTGTTGGATCCTGAGCCTGCTTTATAAATAGGCCTTCCTTGCCATCCTTTTCCAACCCATTCCTTCAGAGTCCCATCTGAGTGACCCTTCTGCCACTCAGAACTGTCAATACACCAATCACATTCCAAACTGCTCCCCGGATGTTCCTATAGGGGAGCCCAGAAGATTTCATCTCTTTGGAGATCAATCAGAAAAGCTTACAATGACCAAGTACCAGGGTGGAAGCATCGGGAAGAAGAGATTGACAAAAGGAATTCTTGAGGGCAAAATCCTAAAAGAATAAAGCAAAAAATGTAGGAAAGGTTGGTGTTGACTGTTGAGAACATTAAACAAAACAACTATTAGATTTACCTCGCAATCGCAAAAGAGTGTTTTGAAAATAGATATTACAAGCCAAATGATGAAGACTCAAAATCATATCTCATAATATAGCCATGGATCTGAAGGGAATGAAGCTGACAACAGATCAGAGTGAAAATAAACATAGTAACTACTAACTATGCGCAGGGCACCATCCTTGCTCTGGTCGCCAATGTTTCTGGCATCCACTGCAGCATTTGTATGTCACTGGGAAGGTGGAGAAATGCTGATGACAGCTCTGCATGTCAGGAAAAGTTTCTGTGTGCTGTCAGACTTTTTCAGTCTTGGCAGATTAC
This sequence comes from Aotus nancymaae, assembly GCF_030222135.1. Lineage (NCBI taxonomy): Eukaryota > Metazoa > Chordata > Mammalia > Primates > Aotidae > Aotus > Aotus nancymaae. The sequence goes on from NW_026988418.1 coordinate 52,854,480, forward strand.
CAGAAGGCAAAATGTGACTTTGCGTTATGTCTTGTTTCTCAGTTGTATGTGGATACTTTCAAAGATATATACTTTATATACATAAAGACACATTAGATATAGACACACATTCGATATAGACACTTGGATTCTTCTTCTTGGTATAAGATTATGACAACAGAAATCCAGTAAGTATAAGAGTGTAGCTTATGTTAGGCACTATGTAAACCTTATCTGTTTAATTTCAATATTTCTCGTACATTTATATGAACCAGCCACAAAGATAAGATGCTGTGCCTACTCCCAAGCACCTTACTTTAAGATGGAGAACTTCAACTTATCCTGAACTCACCTGAAACCACTCCTGACTAAGGGAGATGAGAGAGCTCTCTCAACATGTAAGAAAAGTGGGGCAAGGTAGAGGGGCAAGAGACTATACAAATAAGGAAGTAAGGCAAAAGCTTTTCAAGAAATACAAGTTCTATTGGAGTTTGTAGCTAATAGCTTTACTTGGTCTTAACCCAAAGGCTGAGAAGTGATAGCACTTAGCTTCCACAAGTGTTACATAGGCCAGATAGCCTTCTAAGCACTATTCATGGGCTCAGTTTATGACTCTTTGAGTTAGGGTGTACTATTCTCCCAATTTTACAGGTGAGTAAATAAGGGCACATGGTGTTTAAATAACTTTCCTAGTTTCCTGAAGCTGGAATGCGTAGGGCTAGAATTAGATACTAGGCAGTCTGACATGAGAGTTGGGGAAATAAGTCATATCCAGTAGAATCTAGACTCTATAGAGGCTGCATTTGAGAAGGGTCTTGGAAGACAGTAAGGATGTTATAATTTGAGATGGTGTCTATGGCAGCTGGACAAGAGGGGATTTTTCTCTCTGGAAATGAAAACGTTAGCATCTAAAAGTTTTAGCTGTAACCATATCTTGTTAATAGTTACTTCTTTTCCATTTTCCCCATTGCCACCATATAATAAAGACACATAACTCAATTCCAAAGTGACCGCAGGCATCTCTGGAAAACAGAAGGGTGATCTGATAGCATCGCTGCACACACCCCTAAGTAGTGGCAATGCACGGCTGGCAATGCAGGTTGAAAACCATAGAATGTAGACCCCAAAATTCTATATGTTTAAGGATATCCCTCCAGTTCTCCAGCCAAGAGCATTTTTGGTGAGTTTGGGGTAAGTTGAAGTTCTCTTTCCATATCAATGATTCACAAAAAAAGTGAAGTTACTGAATAAAAGTAAAATTGGGCTTTCAAGTGTCTCTGGCCATATTTGAGTCATGCCTTCTTTTGGCTTCTTGATGTGTAGGTATTTTTTTCTTTTTGGTGTGATTTCACCTTAAAGCAGAGGTTTCTAAAGCAGGACGTTCTTGAGCAGCAAAAATTTGAAGGAGAACCATGGGAAGTATTTCAGAGCATGGGCTGGGAGAGGAGACTTGATCAATTAATCAAAAACATTTGTTGAACACTTACTTTATAGATCTAGACCTGTGCTAAGCATGTTTACAAGCAACTAGAAGCATTAAGAATATCCTGCTTTGCGGTTAGAATTTGTCTTCCTCCTAAACTGAGCTATCCCTGAGACAAAGGTAGTTCTATTTTTCAATTCCAGCCAGGGGCCAATGTTCCTGAGTGTCACACACAGTGAAGAGCTCCGCCTTGTCTCTTTGCAAGCATGGAGGCTGGCATCTCCACTGTGCTGCCGAGAAAGGCTGGCTTGAGGAGTGACAGGTTTATTCGGAGCGCTCCACTGGGAAGAGATAATGAATGGGAATGAGGGAGGGGTCATGATATAAAAGCAGAATGCGACTGTCTCCAGTTCAGACACTCAGGATAGTGCTGCACAAACTGTTTTGAAAGCCATTACTGATTCTAGGCACAGTTAGAAGGAGGGTGATTTTCTTTTTAACTTTTCTGTCTATACCGTTTCCTATACCCGAGTTACTCTGTCTTAACAAAAACATTTTTCTATTCTTTAAACACACAAATTCACAAACAGATGCAGAATATTTCCATCTGGACATGAGCCAACTGAAGGGCGCCCTGCCTTGCATTGCAAACTGTTTCAATCCACCTGGGAATCCAGAACCCCCTGCCCACACGTTTATGGGCCTGACTTCTCCCATCTTTGTGCACCTTCATGGCTCTTTAAAGAATGAACACTCCTTAATGACCTTTGGATTCTGAACCACTGACTCTCTTAGACCCTCTCTTGGAGAGACAGCTGACTTCTCTCCAGTCTTAGAGAGAGCTGAAGGGTGCCAGGCCTCAATCAAACTGGCAGTTCCTGAGATCTCAGCGCCTCCTCCACCTCCGCTGTGACTGGCAAGAGCTGAGTGTGCGGTACTGGTATAGTATGAAGGGAGGAAGAAGTCTTTGTGACAGAGAAGGAAAAAGGGACAGGTGGTCAGATGGAACAAGAAGGCCCCCAGCCAGCTCTTTGAGAGAAGGTAATGCATTTGATGTACTCTAATGGTACCCCTGACCGAGGGGCCATATGGAGCCCTGGATCCTGCATAATTCCATCTCACTCCCCAGTTGAGACCACCTTTTCCTGCCGAAATCATAGCGTCAATTGGGTCAAGCAGTTGCTGCTGGTAGTTCCTAAGGCTTTTATTCAGAAGGGGAAAGATTAAACATATAAAAGGTACCCTGGCATCCAATCCTAGTATAACTTTTGTAAGTAGTTTGGGTCAGACTTTAGCATTGTAGAGTCTTCTGGGAATGTGTTGTTTCAGATATCTGCATTTTAAAGGTAGAGTTAACTCTTTAATCCATAGGGTGCAAATGGATAGGACGAAGGGCCAAATCTGGTTGCAGATGCACCTGGAGAATTTTCGCCAGCCCACACAGCTCCCCATGACTCTGTCCCACCCTGATTTACACAGCTAGGCGACCTGGGCCCCTAAGACATTTGGGTTGTAACCCCTGCTCAGTCACCAGCACTTGTAAGTAGCTTTTTGATGGAAATATTTCTAAATCTCTGCTTACTGAAGCAATAGGCAATGAAAATAATTTTCTGTCCTCATAGTTTGCTCTAGCCATAGCTAGAAACTCAGAGTTGGAGAGTGTGAAAAAACAGGGAACTTGGTACTGACCCAAGCAGATGTTGGAACTTGCTCTGAAAAGCTTCCTGAAGCCAGGCTGCCTGTTAGTTGATTGCCTGATGCTGGCAAAGGCCAGGTGAAGCTAGGGCAGCCACCTGACCTGTATAGCATCTATGTCACTTGCATGACCCTGGCCTTGGCTGCCTAGTCCAAGAATGTTGGGGGAACTTCTGCCTAGCGGACACAGAGGACCAATGCTGTGCAGAGCCCCTAAAAACTGAGCATCTTTTCCTCCAGTCTGTGGCTTACAGGACCTTTGGGGTTTCGATGACTTGTAGACTCTAACCCTTATAATGGGGTTTTCCAATGGTTCAAGTTAAATTGGCACATTCCCACAGTATGAGCGCTCAGGCTCAGTGCTGCCTTCTTAATGAATCCTTCCCAGATTCCTTCTGGCAGAAGCTCTTGACTTTCCTTAAACACCCCTGGAAACTGTTTGCCCCTTTCTTATGGCATTTTCCCCATGATGCAATATAAATTTGTATCTCGTGCATGTCATCTTCTTGGCTAGATTGTGAGCACCTTAAACAGTGATATTGCTTAGTCATTTTGCAGCTCCAGCATACTGCTGGGCACACAGAAGTTTGGGTGAATTTGTTTTTGAGTGAGATATGTATTTCCTGGTAATGGAAATGCAGGTGCTATTTATTTGTGGACCTCAAAGAATGTAGCATAAGACCTTGTATATGATAGCATATAAGTCAGAGGCATACACACACACACACACACACACACACACAATTGTGGGAGTTACAAAGTCTGAAATTTGTAGGTCAGGCTAATAGCTAGAAATTCGAGTAAAAGTGATGTTTCAGTCTTGAGTCTGAATTACTCAGGGCAGCAGGCTGGAAACTCAAGTGGTCTTGAGACAGAATTCTTTCTTCTTTGGCAAATGGTTTTTGCTCTTAAGGTCTTCAACTGATTAGATGAGGCCTATCTACATTATGGAGGATAATCTGCTTTACTCTGATTTAAATATTAGTCACATCTAAAACACACCCCCACAGCAATATCTGGACCAGTGTCAGACCAAACAACTGGGTACCAAAGCTTAGTCAAGTTGACGCATAAAATTGACCATCACAGGCAGATATTCAATATGTGTTTGATGAAGTCGTTTATGGCCCACATTAATATGTATACATTACTGTTATACTTTACAGTTGTATAAGTTGTCCTATTTAGTTAGCTCTTTTAAAAGCCGTGGTATGATTAGGAACTATTAGGAAATAGGAAAAGGAGGAAACTTGAGAAAACAGTGGAAGTGAATGACATGGGCAGCAAAAGTCTCTGGTAATTTATAATGGGAGTTGTAGCCGCTATATATCCTCTCCCCCTCTTTTCGTCTGACTACTTATCCTTAACATTTTGAGGAATTTTAAATAAATTTAAAGAAAGTTTAAGCTGGTGTTCCATATCTCTTGCCTTTGTGATTTTTTTTTTTTTTTTAAGATGGAGTTTTGCTCTTGTTGTCCAGGTTGGAACTCAATGGCATGGTCTTGGCTCACTGCAATCTCCGCCTCCCAGGTTCAAGTGATTCTCCTGCCTCAGCCTCCCAAGTAGCTAAGATCACAGGCTCCTACCACCACACCTGGCTAATTTTCGTATTTTTAGTAGAGACGGGGTTTCACCATGTTGGCCAGGCTTATCTCAAACACCTGACCTGAGGTGATCTGCCTGCCTCAGCCTCCCAAAGTGCTGGGATTACAGGGGTGAGCCACTGCACCCAGCATTGTCTTTCAATTTTTTATATTTCATCTCTATAGAAAGCAAAACAGTAATTTGGAGAAGGTAGTTGAGAAAGCTCCTGAGAACATAGAGGGAAACGATAGTGATGATTTTCCTTATTCCTGCCTCTAACGTGATCTTCTTCTGGACGAGGCCATTTTAGATGCCCTGTGCTCTTTCCCTAGTTTCCTTTGCAGCTCTGCCTCTCTTCATAGTTGTAAGGGTTCTTGGGTTCTTGCCGAGTTTAAAAAGAAGAAACTGAGGCCAGCACAAGAAGATCCAATGCGAATTTATTCAGCTCCTGGGTGAGGTTCTGCAGTCCGACAGGAAGGGCCAGAGAAGTTGCATGGACTCCTCTCAGACGTGGGGTTTTATAGGCAGCAGGCAAGCTTGCTATTGGCAGGTAGGCAGGGTTTGAATGCTATTGGGTAGATTTACAAGACGTGACTGCTATTGGGTAGATTTACAAGACTTCTTTTGCATTTTGGTGGGGTTCTTTAAGGGAGGGCTAGGCTGTGTAAGGGGGGTGGGTGTGTCCGAGCTCCCAGCGAGGGGGTGGTGTGTGTCCGAGTTCCCAGCAAGGCAACCGGCCTTACAATAATATTCTACCCCATCTATCCCTGCCTTGATTTCATGAAGGACTAGGAAATATTTCTAATATTTAAAGAATTTTCCTGTAGAAACATTTTTGAGATGTGATTTGAATATTCTGGGATATACCACTTTTTTGATACAGAGTTTGTTTTCTCACAGTCCCCAGTACTTTCCCTTTTCTCATTTTCTAAGCATATGGGACGTCCATCCAGGTGAGGCATTTGCAGCTAGATTGGGATGTTCGTGAGCAGGCCTAACACCCCTCATTGTTCACTTGGGTGAAAACACTTTGGACTGTTAGAGCCACATGGCTGGGGGTGGAGGGCCGTCTGATGGGTTCAGCCTCTGGCGTTGTGGAGGACAGGGGTCCCTGGCTGTGTTGGAGAGTGAGGAGGAGGCTGCAGCAATTCCTGTGACATGGTAGATCCTAAAAGGCAATGCACTTCAGTGTGTCTTCTCCCACAACTCTTCCTGACTCCTCCCCTGTCTTTCTGCAAGGGAGATAAGTCTTCCTTCTTTTCTGCAGGAGACTATATCCCAGGATGCAAGATTCTGCCACTTAATCCTTGAAACTCCTGTGTTGCTGCCATAGGAATGATGTCAAGGCAGACGCTGCTGGGCAGTAGGATTTCTGGACACTCGATCCAACGCCGCCGAAGGGCGGCCACTGACTTTCTTGGTCACTGCACCTTTCTTGATTAGTGCATGCTGGGGTTGGGAGCGGACGCTGGGATCAAAGTCCTTCTCTATCATTTTTAAGTCCTTCATACTGTTTGGATTCAAAAGATACGTATACATCCTAAGAGTGTGCTTTTAAATCCTCACTTATTTTAGCAGTTAGTGGAACCCCCTCCTTGAACATCGCCTATGATGACCTGTCATGATCGGCTTTCAGGGCTGTTGCCAGTTTTTGCCCTTCTGTGAGTCTTTTTGATTATTTGGATCAGAATTTGAAGCGCGGATGGGCATTTCAGGCATTGCTCTGTGTCCCCGTCTTGTTCCTGGAGTCCTCCTGATTTGAAAAGAGTCAGTGACAGGAGAACAATACTCTGCTCTTGTTTCTCTTATTTTCCTGTCTAAAAGTTTTCATTAAAATTGTGTCACTTACTAGAAAAACAATGTCCTTTCTCTGTAATCTCCTCTCATTTGCTGTTTTGAATTTGAATTTTTGTCCTCATTTTCAGCTGTGAGCAGCGATCTCTTCCTAGTGATTCCGAGTTGGTGGTAACAGAGTGGCTAATGCACTGATAAGCAGCTGATTTAGAAACAGAAGGTTAAGGATGGAATTATCTCAGAATTGCCACGATTTCTCTTTTCCTCAGTATATTGGAGCAGGGACCATTTCACGATTTTCTTCTTACCCTGCTTACCTAGCACAGTACCTGGCACAAAGTAGTAGGTCAAGACATGTAGAATAAATACTCCTTCTAGGCACGCTCTTTACAGGTGGCCCTTTTAATTTTTTCTGTCCTGGAGATTTATTCCGTATTATCCCATCCTGGAGTCTCTGTGGCCCTAATTATTCTTCTCATTCAAAGCTTTTCTGGAAGCTGACTTCTATAAAATCTGCCCCTTCCATGGGGAAGGGGAATGGAGAGAAAGAAGATAAAGGAGAAGGGATGGAAGGAAAAATGCAGGAAGAAGATAGGAAGCTGAGCATTCCTTTATACAAACGCCTCTCCTCAGTGACAGTTTAAGCTATTGTTACCTTTGAAAAAAATCATCCCTGTTTATAACCATTAATAAGTGATGGCCATAAACTACAGAGCAATGAGAGCACCAGTAAGGTTTGAGGAGCAAGATTGAAAGCCATCTCGACAGAAAGTCAACTGCATCATTTTTAAGTGAGCACAGCTCCAAGCAACGGCAGATATTTAACAATTAATAGTGGGTAGATAAAATGCCTCACTGCTCTGCCCGAATATGACCTGGACACTTATAAGCAGAGATGGAAACCATCTGGGGGACTTAGAAATTCTGGTCTTTGACCTACGGGTCTGTAATGTATCAGCCAAACTTTTACATGGCGATGCATTTGTTTGTATAATACAGAGTGAGGTCAGGTGGGACCATCCCTTCCAGCTACTTAAAATGTCAAAGGCCAAATTCTGCACTGTGATGAGCAGTTATCAGAACTCCTGGCCCAGTCTGTCAATAGATTCTTGCCTCTTTCTGTTTTATTTTAAAGCAACATATCGTTGTTTACCTGCTGCATACTGTTACTAGATTCCAGCCTCTTTGCTTTTACATCTATAGGTTTGGTCAATTATTGCAATAGCTTTTGGGTCTTGCTAAGAAAAGTCATTTAAATTTTTTCAAGATTTCCACAGACAGGTAGTGATTAGAATATATCGTCAAATCCCTTCTTTTTTTTTTTTTTGTCACATAACTCACCTGCCAACTTGTTCTTGTTAATTCAGCCTTCTAGCTCATGCTTGTTTCTACACTTAGTTGTGGGAGGATGAGGTGACTGAGCCCGAATAGGAGATAGCAGCGGTAGCTGAAGCAAGATGAAAATGAACGATATTTTCAAATCCTAAGCAGGGCGGCAGAGGCTAATAATTACATTAAAAAGGCCCTCTGTAGGTAGGTGCAAATAGGCTAGTCTAAACAAGTGCCGCTGTTTTAATATGGGCTGTTGGAGAGATGTCATTACCTGACGAGACTGCCACCTTTCACCTCTAGCCATTGTGATCCGTTAGGTCTCACTAACGGGGAGCGTGAGGAACTTGTTTGCAGGGGATTTGTTGTCTCACGCTCAGAGGCAGCTGAGAGACTTGCCAAATGACAGGAAGACGCTTACATTCACAAGGTGTGATTGCCTAAGTGTTTGTCTGTGTCTAATTAGTTTGCCTTTGCTGGTTGGTAGCTCCACAGCCAGGAGGCAGATTGACTCTGCAGGCTGTAAGCAAAGAGGGTTGATTGGTGTTGTTATCATTTGTTTATTTAACCCTCCCTCAAACCAGGAAATCTTCTCTAAAGAAGAGCCTTTTCTGCTGCCTCTTAAAAAGGCATAAAAAAAAAGAAAGAAAGAAAAGAGAAAAAGAAAGAAAGCAGCTCCCAGCGAGGCTGAGGCTGTCACACTGTCCCCTTTATCACGTACTGGTAACAGGCAAGTCCACTGGTCACAGATGCTCTTTGTTCAAGAGAACACGAAGAACAGTTTGCTTGGAGACGATGGACCTGATGCTTACATCCTTTAGACTGAGGAGGAGAAGATTAATTTGAGACCAATGCTGCTTTTTCTCCCTTCAATTTTATAAACAACAGTGGAAAGAAAAGCAGTGGTCTGGGCCCCTGCTGCTGCTGCCTTCTAGAGCTGCACACACTCTGCAGAAAGATGTGCCGAGAAGTTAATTTAAAGGGGGAATTTGGCTTGTGTCTCGTTGGTTGCCTTCCTGATGAGCATCGGTGGGTCCGCCATAACAGCTACTGTTGACAGACATTCCTGGGCCCTGGATCTTCTGGGTTTGGGGGTGCCCTTTTAGATCAGCCCCCGGGGAAGCTCTGCCCCCTTCCTTACCTCATGTGCACTTGTCCTCAAAGCTGCCTCAAATGTGAGCCAGAGCTCAGGAGGTCATTACTTCAGGTAGGTTTTTACAAGTGATCGGATTTCCCAAGGACACGACTTAACATCAGTGCATACCTTCAGATCTTTGTTTGGCTAGCAAAGATGATACAAGAATTGTTATTTTGTTTTTATGGGTTTGCTTTTTCCAATCTGTGTGAGCTCCTCATTAAGACATTCTGCCTTATTAACCTAACACAGTAACCAGCATTAAGTAGGTCCTGAGTAAACACGTCCTGAATAAATGAGCAGGCTTATATGAATCAACAATAATATTCACTTATATCTTATTTCTCAGCTCAATTTCTTCCAATGTTCTTTGTTACCTGTTAAAGGACTTGGTGTGCATCTTGTCCCCCAGGACAGATGACAGTAATAGCTAACTGTTATTTAGTGTCTACTATGTCCCAGGCACTGCAGTAACTTTATATATATATCATCTAATTTAATCCTCACAGTGACCCTCTGGTGCCACTGTCATTTCCATTTTATAGATGAGTACACCAGGTCTCCATGACTCTAAGTAACCTATCCGAGGTCTACATGGTGGACCCAAGACTTAAACGTAGTTCTGCCTTACTTGGAAATCTGTGCTTATAACTGGAAAGGATGTTCCTTAGGGCTCTGTGTGTGCACGGAGGGCCATGTGGCAATCGTGAAAACCCAGCCACAAAGAAAGGTAAGGACAAAGCTCAGAGAGAGTGAATCGTGTGCTACGGCACATTGCTAGAGCCAACAAGGGTCAAGCTAATGTATGAAACTCATGATTTAGAGCAAATGGGGACACTTTTGTAAAATGTACTCATCATTCTGTGAGCTCTGAGTATACCATGACTTTTCTGTGAAATCTGAGACCTATCATCAAATCGAGGGAGACTCCTCAAGGAAATCATACTTTCATTGTTAACTGCCATATTTATTTGCTTCCTATTTATAGCTTATACTTTTTAACAGGCATATCTGGGAGAGGAAGGGCCAGCACACGAAAAGCCACAGGCCATAAACAGAGCCAATAAGCCCCAAAAGGAACAATGGAAATGGAGTGTGATGGGCAGAGGCAGAAAGCGGTGGTTGTCTAAGGTACGAAATGGCACTATTAAAAGGGTGGACACTGAGCAGGAGGCAAAGGAGCAGAACAGCAAGTGGCAGGAGAAATGTCAGGGCATCCAGGGGCTCAAAGTCCCTCTAATGTTAATGTTGCCACCGAGAGAGGGCCCAGGCATTGCTCTTACCCTCTTTGCCATGTCCTTGCTGTACTGAGGCATTCACATTTCACAGCAAGCTTAGTCTCTTCATTCCTCACTTCTTGCAAGAACTGTCTGCACAAGATTAGAGAAGTAAGTGTAATTCGAGAAGAATATGAATAACAAATATGCACACCAAGCCTTGCCAAATCTCCATAGGCAGCAGCAGGAAGTTTTCTTGTAGCTCCTCCCTTTGTAGTCTCTCTGCTGACCTGCTGCTGGCTACTAGAATGTGGCTTCATCATTGCAGTCAGTGGGCTGTCCCGAGAATGCTGGATCACCTGGCAGGAGCACAGGGGTTCTATGTCTGCTACTACTGTCACCCACTTCTTTGGGCAACTATGCCATATCTTCTGCTCATTGACAGTCTTGGAATTTTAGAGGTGGATTCTTACATGGTTTCGTGTCTAGTTCCTTCAGTACAAGGGTAAGTTTGGGGTAAGAGTTGTCTGGAAGAACAGTGTCATTTATTTTGTGTATACGTATTTCATATTAGTTTTTAAAATAATTCATTTTAGAGCATTTGTAGTGTTAATCCATAACTTATAGGAAAGGAAAAAGCAAAGACCAAATAACAAAAACTTGTTCTTCACCACAGATGGTATGAAAAGTGCTTGTTCAGAGCTCTTCTATGTCTTTGCAGGGTTGGAGAAAGGAAAAAAATTCAGATCCTTTCTTGCCTCTCTCTCTCTCGATCTCTATCTCTGTGTGTATGTGTTTATTTTTGTACCATTGGAATGTGTTTCCTCCCCTGACTTAGCTGCCTTCTTTTGTTTATACGTAGAAGTATGTACACACACACACTCTCACACACACACGCATATATCAGCATTTACTATCACCTGACTCGTTAGGCTTAAGATATGACTTTTACTTTCTCTGACAATAGACCAAATGAATCCATGGCTATAGTAATCTTTCTTTATTTCAATGCCTTTCTTAAGAATGAATCAAAGTACTTTTGGTTGCTGGGCGCAGTTGCCTCTACTTGTGATCTCAGCTACTTGAGAGGTTGAGGCAGGAGGATTGCTTGAGGCCAGGAATTTGAAGCCAGCCTGGGCAATATAGTGAGGCCTACTCAAAAGAAAGAAAGAAAAGAAGAAAGAAAGAGACAAAGGAAGGAAGGAAGGAAGGAAGGGAGAGAAAGAGGAGGGAGGGAGGAAGGAAGGAAAGAAAGAACAAATTTTAAAAATTGTTTTAAAATTGTGATTATTTTATATGAAAAGGAGCCTGTTTAGCATACATATAAAACTGACAGGATGCCAAAGTAAACCAAGCTGCCCTGACACCTCTAAACGGATCAATGAGCCACAAATAAATCTCTGGAATAAACAGAGGGAAGAAATCCAGTCTAGTCTCATGCTACCATAATCTGAGACTGTATTTTCCAAGCTGAGTCAATTTCATTCATTAACTTACTCAATAAACATTTATTAAGCAACCCATCTAAGATGAGAAGTGAGTTCAAACTCATTGTTAGTACCTCCAGACTTCATGGTGGTTCTCTAGAATTTTCTTTCTTCTTGAGAAGACACATCATGTGCTCTTCTCCCAACCCAAGCCAAGACTGGCAGAATCCACAGCTGATTCCTGAGCTACTAAGGGGTACAGAGGTTTTAGTGGGGGATTGAAGAAGAATGCATGTGGACTGCCTATGACCTATAAATGAATGAATCATCAGTGGGCTTAGGCAAGATCTAAGAGCTTACTTGTAAGTTAGAGTTGACAGTGCACCAAGAGGTGACCTTGGAAGGTAGTTGGGAGCATGAGCTCTGGGTAGAAGTGGGGTTTAAGGGTTTAGAACGGGACAGTCTATATTTTATTCTGCATACCTTTGGTAAGTGCTTATTTGCTAGATCCTGATCTAAGTGCTTTACACACATTATCTTGTAATCCTGATGACACAACAACCCCATGAAGTAGGTATTATTGTTATTCCTACTTTACAGAGGAAAGAATGGAGATCTGGAGAGCTCACACAGCTGTAGAATGATGGGGTAGGATACAAGCCCAGACTGTTTGACCTGAGTGTCTGACTCCAGGTCCAGTGCTTCTCAGTCTTTAATACACATAGGAATCATTTGGAACACTTACTAAAAACACAGATTCCTGGACTCCAGCCCTAGAGATTCTGACCATCAGTATGTCTGGGTGAGATTCAATGTTCAGCATTTCTAACTCGCTCCCTGGTGATGCTGATGTGGCTGGTCCTTAGACCACACTTGGTGTTATTGCGAGGCCCACACTGATAACCATGAAGGCTGTCTCTACCTTCCCTCTACTACTTTTCCAGCATAGAGGGCGGTAACCCTGTTGTAATTGACTGTTTGTTCCTCCCCAAATTCATATGTTGAAATCCTAACCCCTGATCTGATGGTTTTAGGGTGTGGGGCCTTTGGGAGGCAATCGGATAATAGGGCAGAACCTTAAGAATGGAATTAGTACCTCTATAAAAGAGATCCCAGAGAGCTCTCTTGCCTTCTTCCTGCTATGTGAAGATATACTGAGGAGTCGGTAGTCTGCAATCTAGAAGAACCTCACCATGCTGGCACCCTGAACTTAGAATTCCATCTTCCAGAATTTGTGAGAAACAAATTCCTGCTGTTGATAAGCCCTCAAGTCTAATGTGCTTTGTTATAGCAGCCCAAGCTGACTAAAACCACTGCTTAGTTCTTCAAGTCTGCAAACCCAAGTCTCATCCTGGCTACTTCTCTAGTAAACTCAGCAGTTAAAATTTCACAATGCCTTTGTCTTTGTGTGTGCTGGGGAGGTAGAGGCCCAGGTGAAGTAGAATTCATTGCTTTGTGTTCCAAGTTACTGATCCAAGTAAACACACTTTGTACCCTGCACTAACCTTACCTAATGCAAAGCAAGGCATGAAAGACCTGCTGGGGCTCCTGTGGGAACTGGCATCTCAGGAGCTGCTTTCCAGCTTGCCCCCTGGGTATGGGCCACCACAGCACTACTGAGGCACAGGTATGGACACCAGTAATTAACCTTGTAAATAACTTTGTAAAATACTCCAGCTGTGGCTTAAACATTGCTTGTAGTTCCTCACCACTGGAGAGTTTGTGGATCCCCAGAGTGTAGATTTCAAGGTTCAATTTCCATTACCTTTTTCTTCTAAAATAACCAGATTGAAGTGGCATCTTGCAGTGTGTCCCCAGGACTTTCCCATCCAGAAGTCTGCAGAGGGTTTGCAAATCCTCTCCCAAAGGAATGGATTCTGCAGTCCTGGCTGGAGGAGATGGTTTGAGCGCTGACTCAGCACTACCTGCCTCTTACCCTTCTGGGTTTTCAATCCCTCTCCTGAAGAATATGCTGACCTCCCTTCCTGGAGGTGCTGCAGGGATGGTAAATAAGTGGTTGCAGAGCACCTGAAAAACACCACGTGCTGCCCAAGAGTGTGTGATGACCTTACATCATGCCACCATGGATGCCCCTGAATCGCCTGCCCTGCAATAAAGGAAGAGTACAATAAATCACACCCAGATAGACACAGTAAGGAGTTCATGTTCCTCCAGCCATTCTTTTAGTGTCAGGGTAAAGCCTTCCCACAGACAGGGAAGGATGGTGTTTTCTTCTAAAAAATCAAAGAATACACAAAACAAACAACACATAGAAGAATATGGTAATTTTCTTTCTTTTTTTTTTTTTTTTGAGACGGAGTTTCACTCTTGTTACCCAGGCTGGAGTGCAATGGCGCGATCTCCGCTCACCGCAACCTCCGCCTCCTGGGTTCAGGCAATTCTCCTGCCTCAGCCTCCTGAGTAGCTGGGATTACAGGCACGCGCCACCATGCCCAGCTAATTTTTTGTATTAGTAGAGACGGGGTTTCACCATGTTGACCAGGATGGTCTCGATCTCTTAACCTCGTGATCCACCCGCCTCGGCCTCCCAAAGTGCTGGGATTACAGGCTTGAGCCACCGCGCCCGGCCCGGTAATTTTCATTTAATGTATAAAGAGCCTAACTCAAGTTCAAGACTTCTTTTCCAGTCTACAGATTGCACTATAAATGCATCAGGAAAAAAATGTACATCCTGGTGAAGGAAGCGGGGGTGACAAGTGCAGAGAATCAAACACACCGTCAATAATGGACTGCCTTCCCCAGACTCGATCAATTTGTTGTTTGATTAATTTCCTTGATATGCCTTTACTTAAAAACATTCATTGAGCATTTGTTATGTTCCTAGCGCTGGGTTAGGCCTGGGAATTCAGGAATAAAAACAGCACAGCCTCTGTTCTTAAAGTGCTCTAGCTTGGTTGGAGCATGCAGACAAGTAGAAAGAGGAAGCAGAAACCACTGTGCTGAGGGTCATACCCAAAACCTAGTGTTGTGGGGAGACTCCCTTCCATCTCCGGGAGCTTGGGGGCTGATAATGTGAACTCTGAGGTTGAAACTTTCTTTCCTGGATCTTGAACCAGAAAATAGATTTGTGTATGCTGGGCCTGTAGGGAATTTCTAATGTGACCCTGGTACACAGAGAGGCAAGGTTTCCTTACTTCACACTGTTGCAGCTTTTAAGTAACTGGCGGAACTGCTGGGCACATGCTCTGAGCACTGGGAATGGACTTCAACAGGGTGCTGGGTATTTAAAATACATTTATTGTTGTCAAGGCCTTTTTAAATGTGTGGGGTCCCACTGAGGGCTTAGAAAGCCTGGAGAGTGGAAAAGATTGGGAAAATGAGAGGAAAAAAAAGACTGAGTGGCTATTAGGAATAAAAAGCCCAAAGAGTCAGAGTTGGGATATGGAATCTGGAAACTAAGGTAGCCATGTACCCATAATTTACTGCATGAGATCACCTTCTATGAAAATAGCTCCAGGCTAAGGAAAGTGGTCATCTCCTTAGAGTGCTGGGAGGAGACCCCTCTGCCCCCATCACTCACAGTACAGGGTACTGGACAGGTTACGCCATTACTCTCTGATACCCACGAGTGTTTCTCAAGGCATGATACTGAGATCCCTTCCCCACCCCATTAACTGAATCACCAGATGCCTGACACAAATACAGATTCCTAGACCCACTCACTCTAAAACCAGTGGTTATATTTTTGGTGGGGCAGGGACTTTGGAGTCTAGATTTTAATGAACACAAGGTGATTCTAACACTTTCTGAAATTTAAGAGCTACTAATAGAACTTCTTTTGGCATTCCATACCATGATTTGTATCGTACCTTCCTGCATACATCAGGTGAGACTATGTGTAAAGAAGCATTTTTTAAGACATAATGTGTAATACTAATATTTGGTAGAACTACCATTAGCTGTTTTATATTATTTTGTGATTGATTCATGAGATGTTAGCCATCCAAGACAAAAGATCCTTATAAATACAAGAACACTGTTAGGTCTCTAGTAGTATAATTGTTCTAATGTGGGTATCTTCAAAAATGATTTCAGTGGGCTTGTTAGAAAATTCTTTCCATCACAGTCATTGTTCTACCTGCTAGTAATATATGCTCCTGTGATTTTGGCTGGTAATATCCATTCTTTTTCTGATTTCCTGTAGGTACAGCTGCATCATGGGAAAAGCTCAGCCCTTAGAATCAGACCAAGCTGAGTTATATCCTAGCCCTGTCACGTATGAACTGTGGGACTAGACATAGAATTTATCTCTCTGTTCCTTAGTTTTCTTATCTATAAAATGGCAACTATAATGCCTTCTTTATAAGGCTATTGGGAAAATTAAGAGTTCATCTGACAGTGTCTGGCACATAGGCACTTGATAAATGTTTATTATTGCAAGTCTTTGAAATTACATCTTTCCCTTGAATTTGATAACTTCGTGGCAGATTACTCTTTTATAATCTTGACACAGCCCCACTGTGCAAAGCTCCCCAGTCTCAGCTTCACTAATTTGTCATGCGAAATGACTGTGATGAAACAAATTGTAATTACGTAGGAAGATCACTTAGAACGTTAGAGTGGCTGCTGTTGCTTGTTTCTTTGCTGTTCTACTTGCATACTAATTGACGCTGCCTCCTTAGGTGACCAGGTCAAATTGTGTTGAGTATTTTCCAACAGCTAACAAGCAAGAAACAGAGGAGCAGGGTGACAGCTTAAGCTAAAGGAAGTTATTTCTTCACCAATGTTTGCCACTTTATTTTGTGGTCAATTTTTAATTCAGTGGAAAAATGTGAATAGTTGCCATGTATCTCTCTCTGTCTCTCTCTCTCTCTCACACACACACACACACACACACACAAGCATGTCCTTGGCCAAGAGCAATTTATATTATTCATTCTTTATAGTGAGAGTTTATAAAATTTCATCCATTTATGAGAATTGTTACAAAACCTAGGGAATTAACAGGAAAACCAGACACGCCTCCTATTAAGTATTGGTAAAGTGCCAGTTAAAGTGTACTTCTGGGTAAAGTGAGTAATAAAATTTGCCCAATCTAAAACTGGTTGACTGAAATTTATTCTTAGTTTTACAATAGATCTTAATCAAAAGGTTATAGCTGTGAGGGCTTTTATGACAAAATATGTATATATTTAAGTTTCATTGGTTGCAGAATTACATCAGATCTAACTGATGTAAATGTAAATTTATTCAGTGGAAAAAAACCCTACTACCATAATGCATTCATTTGCATGTGCAATGCTAGTTCAATCTTTCTCTCTCTCTCCTTTTTTTTTTTTAAATAATTCCTTTAACTCTCTCCTTCCAATGCTGTCATTCAGGATAAAAATCGATAGTAGAAGAAAAAAGTCTAATTGAGATTTTAAACTACATAAAAGATCTAATTCTAGGCTTTGAGTTGATTTCCTCACAAAAATGTCAATTCCATGTAATATACCTGATAGGAGTACACTTTGATTATGGTGATACTTAAATTATTTTTCCTTGACTAATGGAAGGATGGATTTTTTCATGTTATCAGGTCTCTGGTTTGTTCTAATTGCTGTAGTTTCTTTGAGGTTTGCGTCTTGTCTCTTTTTCTCCTATCTATTCCATTGCACATCCATTTTCAGGAAAAAGCAAATAACGATTCTGGAAAAGATTTGAGCTGTTAGATGTTTAGAACAGTGAATTAAAAGATGGTAGCCCAAATTACTACACAGCTGTGATTTCACAGGGCAGTACAGGGCTGGGACTCAGTGCCTCTGGACTCCATGAGTAAGGGTGCTTTGAGTGTCTGCATGTGCTGCTTTACTTTCCAGACCCTGGGCGTTTCAGTGGATTTTTGTGACAGTTGTCCTTTTTTTCAGAGCATGGGGTCAGCATTGCAGGGGTTTAGGCTTGAGTTGGGACTGGGAATTCAGGCTATGTCCTGGTGGTGATAAATCTTCCATTCCACATGGGAAGAGCTGCCCCTGTGTCTGTCTATGTTTCTTGAGCTATCCTTGCTACACAGCAAGCTCTGGGGGATCTGCAGAACAGAGTTTGTTGCAGGATAGGGTTCACTGCTATCAGCTCACAGTGATCCTGGATGAAATAAAGCACTGCACTCAAAACATTTCTTTACAACTCTCTTTTCAAGACCTTAGTTTTAGGCGGCTGCCTGGCTGCTGGCTGGAAATTTTTAAGCCGTTTCCTACTTACTGCTGTAGTCCTCTGAAGTTAACATGCTTGCTTCACCTTTTACACACAAAGACCATGAGTTGGGCACCATTGGTTCAATTCGTTCTCTCCACTGATTGGAGTTCCTGAAAAACCATGGTGTTAGTAGTCAAAGCCTTAAGGACATCTGCAAAAGAAGGAAGTGAATCTGAAATTAATATATGTCCTCAGTTTGAGTTAACACATTAAAGTGAAAACATCTTTGGTGTTTTGTGCCTCAGCGTTCCTTTCTTCTGAAGCATGTTCAGGAAGTTACACACATAAGGTATGGAGTTCAGTAGCTTTTACTGGAATCCAGAAAAGCCCCGAGACAACTCTCATAATCGCCCTCCAAATGCAGGTCGTCCATGGTAAGTGTGGCTGGCCTCCCCAGTAAGGTTTCCTATTCCATCCTCCTGCTCACCTGATTGCATAGCAAATGCCAGGCCCTTGCAACAACCACTGGTCAGGGATATAGAACAGACAGCTGAGAGGAAGGCTGGGTCTGTGGACAACTTGCCTTGGAGAATATACCTAAGTGGACAAGAAGTAAGGGATAGATTCCTGGGCATGGGCAGCAGGGAGGATGCTGGACTCTTCAGCAGAAGAAAGAGGCTGGCTTTGTGCCAGCCTGGAAAGTGTGCACAAAAGAGGCACCTTGTCCTTCTGCATGAGAATTAGTTTCCTCTGTCATGACTGCCCACTAGCAAAGGTATTGTATTAGTAACTTGGCTGGTGGGGATGATAGAGTAGTTGGGGAAAGAGAATTCCTTACTCTGTGGCTGAGGCAGAAAAATGGAAGACACAGACAGGTCCCTCCTGCCCTTTCACTGACAAACCAGTCTGCCCAGGACCGTGATTTCTGCGGCCTTCAGGGGTGACTCCAGGGGTTAGTGGGAGGATCTGCACTCCTACAATGAATACTCTATTCCTTGTTTTTAAGATCACTTTAATTATAAGGCAATTTAATAATAGCTTCTAAGAAAAAAAAAGAAACACTTCCATGGAAAAGGTCCATAACAGTACTTGCTTGCTGACCAATCAACTGCACTGTCCTACTTCCCATTTCCTGGGGGAATTGGCAAATTTGGCAGAGTAAGCTGTGTCTGGGGAAATTCAGTAACACACCAGGAAGGTGAATGTGCTGGGGAATCTCTGCAGAGGCAAGCCTAGTCCTACTTTATGCAGCAGCAAAATTGACAAGGTGCCCAGGCATCAGAAAAGGAGTACATTACAGCACTTGTCCTTCAGTGTATCCTCTGTCCTTATTTACATATTTCCCATAAAAGGTACATCTTCAGAGTTCAGCTCCTAAAAGCATACATGCTAATTTTTCTACAGATCTATTATGTATGAATGAGAAGAGTCTATTCTTTTCTTGGTGTGTGGAGGATTTGTGCGTGTAACCCCCCATTAGTGTTAATGGCAGATCTATGCAAAATTTCCCTAACTCCCAGAATCTGGGGCACCTAACTAAGCCATATGCAATTACTTACCCACACACTGACAGGGAGTAGGTGCCAGGGCTAAGGAAACTGGGTTCTGGGGTGGGATTTTAAATTCTCACACTTTGGTGGTCTGTGTTCAAAAAGGAAGGTTACAAAGGATGTGAACAGAAGAAATTTGCTTGTCTTAAAACCCCTCTGAAACATTTCATGGCTTCATTAAGATGTGTCTCTGCCCATAAGACTACAAAATAGTAGAGGTCAGGGACTGCAAAGCTCTGTAGAGTAGCTGGCACAGAGAAGGCACGTAGTGGGCTTTGTTGTTGTTATTACTTGAGTGACTCAACTAATGAAAGAATCAACAAAATAAATATTTTGTTAATAGGTTTGGTGATTCTCTGGATTTTGGTCTTAGATTTGCCTCTGGATTTTGATCTTAGATTAGTGCATTCACCTTACTGATGTGTTACCAAATTTCCCTGGACATACAGCTTCGTTTGCCAAATTCGCCAATTCCCCCGGGGAAAGGAAAGTAGGACAGCGCAGCTGATTGGGTGTTCCACTTTTGGGTTGGGAGCCGTTAGCTGCTACCATGCAACATGTTTCTTAGGTGTCAGAAACCTTACCTCCATTGTAACAGTGAATCCTCCTAAGTACCTTCTTATTTCCATTTAGTTAGACCTGAGTGAACCAAAGCTAGGAGAACATAAGTTATGTGTGTAAGATCTCACAGCCAGTGCAAAATAGAACTAGAATTTGAACTTGGACCTTTTGACTATAAAGCTCATGTTCTTTCTTTTACAACATCTTCCTTCTTCTGTTCTATTACCCCATCCCCTCTTGACACTCTCTCTAAAACAGCTAGCAATCCTACTCCTACGCCCACTCATTTACACTCATACCTACAGTCATCTGAATATGAAAACCTACGTTTATGATAAGGTAAAGATGCTCCCCACCCCCCACATCTTATATATATATATATTTTAATGTTTTCACTTTTATTTTAGGTTCAGGGGTGCATGTGCAGGTTTGTTATAGAGGTACACTCGTGTCATGGGGGTTTGTTGTACAGATTATTTTGCCACACAGGTACTAAGTATAGCACTCAATAGTTACTTTTTCTCATGCTCTCCCTCCTCCCCGCCTCCATCCTCAAGTAGGCCCCAGTGTCTGTTGTTTCCTCTTTGTGTCCTCTGTAGGATAAGCAGTGCCTGGGATACTTGTCCAGGAACCTTTAGAGATTTGCCTGAGTCAGCAGCTGGCCAGCGCCTGAGCTTGGTCCATCCAAGGCAGTCCATCCGACAGGAGAGTTGCTGGCAGCCTTGCCTTCATGTTTACATGAATGAATGATTAATGAATGGAAACATTTCATGTAAAGAAATTCAAAGCTGCAAGATAATCACTTAAGTAAGATTAGAATCTTACTTGACAGTATAGGAAGAATAAGAGAGAGAGAGAGAGAGAGAGAGAGAGAGAAAGAGAGTCTTTGAGTTGATAAATTATACCAGTTGGTCAGTTTACTAATTTACATTGAGAATTGTGTTAAATAACTTGGTCTGGTGGAGAATATACTATTAATACTTGATGTCAGCTTATTCATCATAATGTGTAGAAGGAATCTGAACTGCTTTGTCTAGAAAAAGGAAGAGTATATACTAGAATGTGGGATCTCTGTCAAAGATTCTAAGGCAGTAAAGAATGCTTTGTGAGTGTCTGACACCACGAGCCAATACACTCACATAAATGTGTGAAGACAAATGCTTGCTTTGGGATGGCTGGCTCAATCAACGCACAACTGAACATGCGTGTTGTGAAGAGCAAGGATACAGTCTGTGGGTCACTGTACATAAAAACAATGAGGCAAACATGTTGAGGCTTTTTGCTTGCTTAAATTACAGATCAAGTGAGCAGAAAAATAGCTCATCCTCCCCAATTATCTTGCTGTCTTTGGGTTTTTATATCCATGTGCTTGGAAGCTTCTTACTGCATCATAGTATGAGTTGGATTCCACACTAGTTACAATGTACTGTGTGCTGAACTGGTTTGGAAAGAAGTTGGTATGTGTCATATGTAGTAAGGAGGTGAGTAATCTATCAAAGTATAATCAAGAAAAGTGAAGATTGTCTATTGTTTAATTCTGCAAAATAAATATCTTTAATGTTTTCTGTTTACTTTTTCTGTCAATTACTGATATGAGTGTTACGCTCTCCAACCATAATCATGATCTGTTTTCAGTTTTCTCAGTTTTTGCTTCATCTATTTTGAAGCTTTTATTAGGTATGTAGGTGTTCAGGATTGTTTTGTGCTCTTGATGAATAGACCCGTTTATCATTACGAAATGTCCCTTTTAATTTGTTTACTATGTTTGATACTAACACAATTACTTTAGCTTCCTTCCTTCATTCCTCCCTACTCTCTCTCTTTTTTTTTTTACTGTTTACATGGTCTATCATTTGCTGTCTTTTTATATTTAGCATTTTGTGTCTTCAGAAGCTTTCTTATTTAGAGTATATATTTGGGTCTTATACTTTAACCTTATATTTTACCTCCTCTGACAACCTATGCCTTTAATTGAAGTATTTACACCACTTACTTTTAATTATTAATATTGCCAGATTTAAACCTACCAATTTGCTGTTTTTTATTTATCTGTTCTTTTCTTTGTTTTTTTTCCTCTTTTGCATTTGTATGTGTTTTTAAAAATATTTCATTTTATTTCATTATTGGCTTATTAATAAAAGATAAAATATATCTTTTATTTATTTTCAGTTATTGTTTTAATATTACAACATACAATTTTAACTTTTTATAATGTGTTTTAAGTAATGCCATGCCATGTCATATACAATGGATGAGAGGTGTGACAGTCTAGTTCTCATTCCCTTTTTTTCCCATCCTTTGTGCTATTTTTATACATTTAAATTGCTTATATTTTATAAACTCCACAATATATTGTTATTCTTGCTTTAAGTAGTTATTTATCTTTAAAAAGTAAAAGTGATAAAAATGACTTTTTTTTTTTTTTTGAGACAGAGTCTCACTCCGTCGCCCAGGCTGGAGTGCAGTGGTATGATCTTGGCTCACTGGAACCTCCACCTTCCAAGTTCAAGTGATCTTCCCACCTCAGCCTCCCGAGTAGCTGGTGCTACAGGCTTGTGCCACCACAACCAGCTAATTTTTGTATTTTTTTTTTAGTAGAGATGGGTTTTCTCCACGTTGGCCAGGCTGGTCTTGGAACTCTTGATCTCAGGTGATCCACCTGCCTCAGCCTCCCAAAGTGCTTGGATTACAGGCATGAGCCACCATGCCTGGCCTAAAAATGTCTTTTATAGTAAAGGGTAAACGTATTTACCTTTTCTACCTTTCTTTATTTGTTTGTGTGTGTCCAGACTTCCATTTGGAATAATCTATCGTCTGTCCAAAGAATTTACTTTAAACTTTCTTATAGTGTTGGTCTGCTGGCAATTAATTTTCTTAGATCTTATTTGTTTGAAAGAGTATTTTGCCTTCCTTTAAAATAATTATTTTCACTGGGCATAGAATTCTAGGTTGATGGTTTTTCCTTTCAGTACTTTAAAGATGTCAATTAATTGTCTTCTGCCTTACGTCATTCTTGACAAGAAGTCTGTTATTATTCTTTTTTTTTTTTTTTTTAGAGAGAATAGGAAGGAGGAAAAAGGAAGAGAAAGAGAGAGAGAGAATGGGGAGGAGGGAGAAGGAAAAGAAAGAGGGAGAGAGAATGGGAGTATTGCTTTCTTGCCCAGGCTAGAATGCAATTTAGTAATGGGTATTGAAAAGCTCTTTTATACTGATAATTATACTTAATGATGTAGTCAGGAAGGAATAAGGGAAGAAGATAACAAACAAACAGCCAACCAATATTTAATTTAAACCTATGAAATGCTATGCGATTACTGAGGAGTGATTTACTTCCAATTATATAGTCACCTTTGGAATAGGTGTGAGGTGGTAATGTATGTTTTGTGTATTTGAAGTGGAGAGTTCTATAAATGTTTATTAAGTTTACTTGTTCCGGGTCTGAGTTCAAGTCCTGGATATCCTTGTTAATTTTCTATCTCGTTGATCTATAGAATCGTTAGCTCTTCTTGTTGCATTGATCCTTTTGCCATTATGTAATGTCATTCCTCGCCTCTTTTGATCTTTGTTGCTTTAAAGTCTACTTTATCAGAGGCGAGAATTGCATCTCCTGTTTTTTGTTTATTAGTTTATTTTTACTCTCTGTTTGATTGGTAAATCTTCCTCCTTCTCTCTGAGTCTTTGTGTATTGTTGCATGTAAGATGGGCCCGGATGCAGCATACCGATGGGTTTTGGCTTTTTATCCAATTAAAATATATATAAGTTTAATACCGGCGTTTGATGCTAGCTGGCTGTTTTGCCCATTAGTTGATGTAAATTTTTCGTTGTGTTAAAGTTCTTTGCTTTTTGATATATTTTTGGAAAGGCTGATATTGGTTGTTCCTTTATATGTATAGTGCTTCTTTCAGAAGCTCTTGTAAAGCAGGCCTGGTGGTGGTGAACTCTCTAAGTACTTGTTTGTTCGCAAAAGATTTAATTTTTCCTTCGCTCATAAAGTTTAGTTTGGCTGGATAGGAAATTCTGGGTTGAAAGTTCTTTTCTTTAAGGATGTTGAATATTGGTCCCCACTCTTTTCTGGCTTCTAGGGTTTCTGCTGAGAGATCTGCTGTAAGTCTGATAGGTTTCCCTTTATGGGTAACCTGACCTTTCTCTCTGGCTGCCCTTAGTATTTTCTCCTTCATTTCAACCCTAATAAATCTGGCGATTATGTGCCTTGGGGTTGGTCTTCTTGAAGAATATCTTTGTGGTGTTCTCTGTATTACCTGGAGTTGAATATTACCCTGCCTTGCCAGGTTGGGAAAATTTTCCTGAATGATATCCTGAAGAGTATTTTCCAACTTGGATTCATTCTCTTCATCACATTCAGGTACACCTATCAAACGTAAATTAGGTCTTTTCACATAGTCCCATATTTCCTGGAGACTTTGCTCATTCCTTTTCATCCTTTTTTCTGCATTCTTGTCTTCTCGTTTCATTTCACTGAGCTGGTCCTTGACTTCTGATATCCTTCCTTCTGCTTGATCAATTCGACTGTTTAAACTTGTGCATGCTTCGCGAAGTTCTCGTGTTGTGTTTTTCAGCTCCATCAATTCACTTATATTCTTCTCTAAATTGTCCATTGTCGTTAACAGTTCGTCAAACCTTTTTTCAAGGTTCTTAGTTTCTTTGCATTGGGTTAGAACAAGTTCTTTTAATTCACAGAAGTTTCTTATCACCCACGTTTTGAAACCTGCTTCTGTTATTGGAACACACGTGTAATCTGTTAAGCCTTGTTCCGTTACTGATGAGGAATTGCAATCCCCTGTAGAGGGAGAGGCATTCTGATTTTGAGTATTCTCTACCTTTTTACGTTGGTTTGTTCCCTTCATTATATATTTGTCCATCTGTCGTCTTTATAATTACCGGCTTTCTAACTGGGTCTCTGACGTCCAACTTGTTGATTCCCTGCGCCGAGATCTGAGCAATCCACTGAGCCGGCCAAAACAGTGGTGTTAAGATTGATGGTGCTTTTCTGCCCGGGAATCTCCGGACTGCACCAAGAACTGGCGTGCTAAGGCACCAGCAAAACCACCACGCCGGCCACAAGAGTCGCCCTGGCGACCCGTGGGGCTCCTCCACTGGGAATCTCCTGGTCCGTGAGCAACAAATATTCGTCTGAAAGTGTGGCGTCCTCTCGTTCTTTGCGCTTTCACTGGGAGGTACGTGCCCGAGCTGCTAATCATCAGCCATCTTGGATCTCTCTCCATTTATTCTTATCTTTCTTCCTATGTTTACATTGTATCTATTTCTTCCTCTGGTTGCTTGTAAGATTTTCTCTTTCTCAGAGGTTTTAGGCATTATAATTATATTGTGCCTCCGTGTGCTTTTCTTTATGGTTATTCATCTTAAAGTTGGTAAACTTCTTGAATCTGCAAATTAATAGTTACGATTGATTTTGGAAAAATTTTGGTCATTATCCTTTCAAATTTTGTTTGTCTACTTTCACTCTTTCTGATACTTCAGTTCCTGTATGTGAGACTACTCTGTATTGTTGTGCGGGTCATTGGTGTTCCGTTCATTTTTTAAGTCTTTTTTCTGCCTATGCTTCATTTTGAATAGTTTTTATTGCTATACCTTCAAGTTCACTGATTGCTTTTTTCTTTCATAGTAACTATTCTGCTATTAATCCCATGCAGTGTATTTTCATTTGAGACATTTTGGTTTTTATCGCTGAAAGTTCCATTTTTATCCTTTTAAAAAATGGATCTTCCATATATTTTATTGTTATACCCATGCTTTTCTTTATATTTTTAAACTTATGAAGCATATTTATAATATCAGTTTCAGTGTCCCTACCTAAATTTAGCTCATGTCCCTAGCTAATTTAATCAGTTATTCGTTCTGTATCTGATTCCAGTGATTGTTTTTTTTTTTCTCCTGGGTGTAATATTTTTCCGTTTATTTGAATGAGTGGTAAATTTAGGTTAAATGCCAGGAATTTTATATGCTGTTAGGTGTTAGCTTTGGTTGTATTCCTTTATATAGAACTTGTTCTGATAAGTGTTGGACTTGTTCTGATATGCAGTTCTGTTACCTAGAATCAGAAGTATCCTTTTGTGGCTTGTTTGAAGCTTTCTTAGGGCATGTCTAGGGCAGCCTTTATTAGACAGATAATTTAAATTAGCTACTAAGAGTGTATCCTTCCAATAACACTGCCTCATTCTCTGTGTATTATTACGTTTGTCCACTCTGCCTGGTGGGAATGTAAGATGAGCTTTGGGAATTGTTTGGTCTTTTGTTTTCTGGACGGTTTCCCAGGGCCCTGGGGAATTTACTCTTACCCACGTGCAGACCCATCTTCAGTGAGACTTGAGGGACTCTCAGCAGATCTACAGAGCTTATTTTCCTTTCTCTGTGCAGCTACTCCCTACCTGGCTTCCTATCCCAGAGGTTGTAGCTGTTTGACCTTCCTGATCTTCTATATCAGTGTCCTCATCCACGTGAGACCTTTGGGTTGTATTCAGGTCCCTTTTCCTGTGCTGCAGCCTAGGGACTGCCTCCAGGTAGTGAGCTACAGCAGTGGTCCAACCTGATTCTCTTTTGTCAGGAATCAGTCCTATACTGCTTATTCATCAATGGAAAAAAAAACCCAATGTTTTATATATTTTGTTAATTTTTTTCTAGTTGTTTAATAATGCAGGAATCTAGAGTACTCCATTTTGTTTAGAAGTAGCAGCTCTTGTGCGGTTTAAATGAGGTCATGATAAGCATAATTAACGTCTAAAAAAGTAAGCTATTCTTAATTTTCTCTGTTGCTTCCGAAGGTAGAACTAGGAGCAAGAGATGGAAGTGGCAGTTAGAAAGATCTTTCTACCATACCTTTCCAGCAATGAAAATAGGCAGGAAATAGTAAGGTTTTGTTTTCAATCACAGGGAGTATTTACATAGGCTAGAGAAGAGACTTTCTTCTAAAAAAAAATTCCTCATTTTTCAATTGACCTCTGTGTTTCATCCCAAATTTCAGATTCCATAATACTTTTGATAATGTCTCAGCAAAATAGTGCTAGAGAGAGTGGATGTAGAGATCAGTTCTTCTGAATCCCAGGTTAGTGAAATGTCTATGACTAATCTTTAGAATTGCCTCTTCAATTTTAACTAAACTATCCATGAAAATGGCCATGAAAGAGATATAAACTTTAAAAATTGAGTGGGAGAATGTTTTCTAAGTGTAGAATTTACAATAATTTTGTTCTAAGTGTCTACTTAGACAGTTTTTTTCTCTTTGTGTCAATATCCTAACCATGATAAGATCAGTGATTTTATTCAAAGGGTGGAAAAAAGACTAGCCTAAAGATTTTCCCCAAGAAGTGCTTTTATAATACCCCAATGAATTACCAGGGGATAAAGTGAGTTCCTGGAAAACAAACCAGACCCTAAGGTGAATTTTCTTCTAAAAATTATATGGAGTTAAAAGGAAAAGGTAAAAATAAAAGTTTAGGGGTGGGATGTGGTTCAAAATATTGTCTGGGTTATCGAATCTCCAGATTGCTTTAGCTATTTGAGAAACCCCCCCAGGGCCACATGACTGGTCTCCAAAGTTGGCCACTTAAGGAGGACTGACTCAGAGGAAACTCCCAAAGGGCATTTGAGTTTCAGGAGCTTGTTTTTCAGCCTCTTAACATTAATTTGCCTGAAAAACCCTTTGGAAAACTGATAGGATAGATGGGAGTTTGGATCTCAGAACCCATCTTTCCAGCTTCTTGACATTACAAATGAGGAGAGTGAAGCCCTGTGAGATGGCATGACCTAACTCAAATCACAAGCTGATTCCTGGGACAGCTAGGGCTATTCTCTCATTTGACAAATATTCACTAAATACATAGTGTGTGAATTGCATCTAGTCTAGGGCTCTTTATGCTACATCACAAGCCTCCCTTCATGAATTATAATAATGTGAAAAGAGCTTATCAGACTCTTTTAAAAAGTAGCCTCTCTGAATGTATCATTGAGATATGTCCAGGGAAATTCAGCACCTTGGTGACAGGAAAGAGGCTCAGTCAGAATAGAAAGTGAGTGGCTGTGTGCCGGAACATGATGTGTTTCTACTGAGAGGGAGATTTCCATGCAAAAGTGGGACCAGAGGTTAGAGACCAACATAATGGTCAAATGTGAATTAAGAACAATTAATGAATCTGGACTCAAATTAATTGAGTTCTTACCCGATAAACAGTCAGGTCATACTAGCACTTGAATTCAACATTGCAACAGCAAGAAAATAGAGGATGTTGAATTGGTTATATTATTATTCAGAAGAGAAGGGATGCTGGTGTTGTCAAGAACAAACTCTTGTCAGATGCCTTTATCTGCTCAGATCTCCAGTTACTGTTCAAAGTTCAACTTTCACTAGCTATGAATTGCACAATTATGTCAGCTTCTCAGGTTCAATCGAGACAACATCAGAGAAAAAGGAACCATGTTCAGTAGAAATAAGCAAAAGCCGTTTGCATTTCTGGAGTGGAGACGACACAGCAATGTGCGTATGTGGGACAAGACAAGGGATGATATCAGAAAAATTGCCTTCTGATATTCTGATATCAATGAAGTTTTGTCTCTTCTTTCACTTAAATTTTGTAAAAGTTCTAAGCAAGAGAGACAGCAGTTTAAGGGGCTCTGTTCATGTTCTCACTGTAGTGAAAAAAAGTCCAGCCTTTGTGAATCTGAGTCATGCTTGGCTGACTTTGAAACAGGGATTTCTTTTGTATAGATGATACCTTTGGGCAAATTAGGAAAAGGTGATATAAAAAACATTTTGAGTGAACACATTGGGAAATAATACTGCTTCTAGGATGCAGTCTAGCACTGAGGCTCAGATCTTGGAGACCAGAGCACTAATTGGATTTCAAACCCAGGTTGACCCTTTGGCTGGGCACCTTGTGTGGGCTGTGGTTTTGCCTAATGGTATGCTTTGAAATCTTACGATTTCTGAACTTCTCTCTTGGTGAGTATAAGCTGTCATAGGTCTTTTGTTAGGCCCAGGGTTTGTTGCAAAGGTGTAAGTCAGCAGTAACCTAAGACTTTAGGCATGGAACAAGGGGACTTAAAAAGGCAATGTCTACTGGCAAAGGTGGGGCCGAGGACCAGAGAGTCCAAATGAATGCCACATCCAAAGGGAATGAGCAACAAAGCAGAAATTGGATTTAACCAGACAGTAGGTGGTGAAAGCAGTCTCAGGAGGAAAGATGGCAGGTGCCTGGGTGGTTCCCGAAGGTGTGGGTCCTGCCCACATGCTGAGCTGGATTGGACAGGGGTCAGCAGTAGTGGTGGGTGGGGCTCTGAAAGAGGAAAGCAATAATTGTAGTGGTTGAATCCTTGTTAGCTCTGGAGCTGCACTGCTGGAATTCAAATTCTAACAGTGCTCAGCCTAAAAACTCAGAATCATCCTTGACTCTTTTTATTTCATCATACACCATATCTAGTCCACCAGCAAATCCTGTTGGCTCTACTTTCAAAATGTAGCCAGATGATGACCACTTTTCACCATTGCCACTACTCCTGTTTGAAGCCACTGAAGTAGCCTTCCAACTCGTCTCTCTGCCTTTGCCCTTGTTTCAACCCCTCACCTCCATCTCAAGTTTATTCTCATCACAGCAGCTAGAGTGAATCTTTGTGAAGGCTCCTGCCACTCCTCTGCTCAGAATTTTCATGTGGCTTCCCATCTCAGACTGAAACCTGAAGTCTTCACAATGACTTTCAAGACCTGTGTGATCTGAATTCCCATCCTCTTGGCCCTCATCTCCTAACACTACCAGAAGGGAAAACAAACAAACAAATAGTTTTTTTTTCCTTCCACTCTCACGCTCTCAACATAGAGCACTTTACCTCTGGTAAGCAAAATGTGTGTGGGGATTTCTTCCCACAGCAACTAATCAATTCTCCATTGGACGCCAACTGTGAATAATTTAACTCAATTCCGACAGTACCTGGAGATCATGTCAGATCCCACAGATTGAAGGCTCAGTCCCATGAGGCTGCCCTCCCCAACTTCAGATGCTAATTGCAAGCACAAATTGTGACCTGTATATCTGACCAACCAGATATATATCAGAGTTCCCACAACCCCTTCCCTGGGTTCAATAAATTAGCTAGAGCAGCTCACAGAACTCAGGGAAACACTTTATCTACATGTACCTGTTTACATTGGTGCATATTACAAATGATACTGACAAGCAGCCAGATGAAGAAATGCACAGGGCAAGGAATGGGGAAGGGGCCCAGAGCTTTCATGTCCTCTCTGGGCACCTACCCTCCAGGAACATTCACCTGTTCAGCTGTCTGGAAATTCTCTGAACCCTGTCCTTTTGGGTTTTGTGGAGGCTTTATTACACAGGCATGATTGATTTTATCTTTGGCCATCGGTGATAACTCAACCTTCACTCCCTCTCCCCTCCCTGGAAGTTGGGTGGTGGGACTGAAAGCTCCAGTTCTCTAATCACATGATTGGTTCCCCTGGCAAACCAGCCTCCCTCTTGAAGCTATCTAGGATTCCCCATTCACCAGTCATCTCATGAGCATACAAAAAGGCATTTATCACTTAAGAGATGACAAGGGCTCTAGGAGCTGTGTGCCAGGGAACTAGAGGAAGAATATATACATACATATATATATATTTCACAACATTACAGTCCCCTCAAGGCATTTGTTCTTTCTGATTTCTACCTTGAGCACTCTCCTCCCAACTAGTCATTTCCTTCAGGTTTTTTCTTCAAATGCCACCCAGCAAAGGACTTCTCAAATTATCCTGTCTAAAATAGTAACTGACCATACATTGCATGCTCCATTGGCTCTCTCTGCTTTACTTTTCTTCTTAGTAAGCCTCAACTTCTGATATAATATCTATTTTAATGTTATTGAGGTACAGTTTATACATAGTTAGGTACGTGGATTTTAAGTGCACCAGTTGTTTGTTTTTACTGCAGAGTAGCACCCTGATATGGTTTGGCTGTGTCCCCACCCAAATCTCGTAGCTCCTGTAATTCCCATGTGTTCTGGGAGGGACCCTGTGGGATGTAACTGAATCTTGAGGGTGGGTCTTTCCTGTGCTGTTCTTATGATAGTAAGTCTCATGAGATCTGATAGTTTCATAAAAGGTTTCCCATTTCTCTCGGCTCTCACTCTTTCTTGCCTGCCACCATTTAAGATGTGCCTTTTGCCTTCCACCGTGATTTTGAGGCCTCTCCAGCCATGTGGAACTGCGAGTCCATTAAACCTCTTTTTCTTTATAAATATCCCAGTCTTTTTCTTTATAAATTTATTTCATGTCTTTATTAGCAGCATGAAAATGAACTAATACAGTAAGTTGGTACTGGGAGTAGGGTGCTACTGTGAAGACACCCAAAAATGTGAAAGTGACTTTAGAACTGAGTAACAGGCAGAGGTTGGGACAGTTTGGAGTGCTCAGAAGAAGACAGGAAAACGTGGGAAAGTTTGGAACTTCCTCGAGACTTGTTGAATGGCTTTGACCAAAATGCTGATAGTGAGATGAACAATAAGGTCCAGGTTGAGGTGATCTCAGATAGAGATGAGGAACTTCTAGGGAACTGGAGTAAAGGTCACTCTTGCTATACAAAGAGACTGGTGGCATTTTGCCCCTGCCCTAGAAATCTGTGGAACTTTGAACTTGAGAGAGATAATTTAGGATATCTGGTGGAAGAAATTTCCAAGCAAATCATTCAAGAGTTGACAGAGCATAAAACTTTGGAAAATTTGCAGCCTGACAATGCAGTAGAAAAAAAAAATTTTTTTTTGGGGGGAGAAATTCAAGCTGGCTGTTTGCGTAAATAATAAGGAACCAAATGCATACCACCAAGACAGTGGGGATAATGTCTCTAGGGCATGTCAGAGACCTTCAGGATAGCCCCTCCCATTACAGGTCCAGAGACCTAGGAGGAAAAAATGGTTTTGTGGACCAGGCCCAGGCTACCCCACTCCCCCTGCTGTGTGCAGCCTGGGGACTTGGTGCCCTATGTTCCAGCTGCTCTAGCCATGGCTAACAGGATCCCAGGTATAGCTCAGGCCATGGTTTCAGAAGGTACAAGCCCAAGCCCTGGCAGCATCCATGTGGTGTTGACCTGCAGGTGCAAAGAAGTCAAGAATTGAAGTTTGAGAACCTCCGCCTAGATTTCAGAGGATGTATGGAAACGCCTGGATGTCCAGGCAAAAGTACTGCAGGAGCAGAGCCCTCATGGAGAACCTGTGCTAGGTCAGTGCAGAAGGGAAATATGGGGTGGGAGCCCCAACACAGAGTCCCCACTGGGGCACTGCCTAGTGGAACTGTGATAAGAGGGCTGCTGTGCTCCAGACCCCAGAATGGTAGATCCACCTACAGCTTGCACTGTGCACCTGGAAAAGCCACAGACACTCAACACCAGCCTGTAAAAGCAGTCGGGAAAGGCTGTACTCTGCAAAGCCTCATGGTCTTGGGATGCACGGGGTGGATTGGTCTTGGGCAGAGCTTCCCAAGACAATGGGAACCCACCTCTTGCATCAGCATGACCTGGATGTGAGACATGGAGTCAAAGGAGATCATCTTGGACATTTAAGGTTTAATGACTGCCCGATTAGATTTCAGACTTGCATGGAGCCTGTAGTCCTTTTGTTTTGAACAATTTCTCCCATTTGAAATGGGTGTATTTACCCAGTGCCAGTATCCCCATTGTATCTAGGAAGTAACCAACTTGATTTTGACTTTATAGGCTCATAGGCGGAAGGAATTTGCCTTGTCTCAGTTGAGACTTTGGACTGTGGACTTTGGGGTTAATGCTCAAATGAGTTAAGACTTTGGGGGACTGTTGGGAAGACAAGATTAGTTTTGAAATGTGAGGACATGAGATTTGGGAGGGGACAAAGGTGGAATGATCTCATTTGGCTATGTCCCCACCCAAATCTCTAATGTGGCTCCCATAATTACCATGTGTCATGGGAGGGCCCCAGTGAGAGGTAATTGAATAACAAAGGTGGGTCTTTCCTGTACAGTTCTTGTGATAGTGAATAAGTCTCATGAGATATGATGGTTTTATAAAGGGGAGTTCCCTTGCACATACTCTGATTCTCTCTTGTCAGCCTCCATGTAAGTTATGACTTTCACCTTCTGCCATGATTGTGAGGCCTCTCCAGACATATGGAACTATGAGTCCATTAAACCTCTTTTTCTTTATAAATTACCCAGTCTCAGTTATGTCTTTATCAGCAGTGTGAAAATGGATGAATACACACCCAATTGTATGAAGATGCCATGATGTATTTGCCCAGTCATTTTTGATAGACATTTGGATTGTTTCCAGTTGAGGACTATATTAAGAATAAAGGTATTATGAACCTTCTACAAGTCTGTGTAGATGTGTACTTTAATTTCTCTTGGATAAATACCTAAAAGTGGAAGTAATGGGCCATATATAAACATGTATGTAACTTTATAAAAAAATTGACAAAAAGTTCTTTGAAACCGTTTTTCAACTTTATACTCCCACCAGCAATGTATGAGAGTTCCAGTTGCTCTACATTCTCTCCAACACTTAGTTTTATTTGTCTTTCTAATTTTTGCCATTTTACTGAATACACAGAGATATCATTGTGGTTTAATTTGCATTTCCCTGGTAACTAATGATGTTGAACATCTTTTCATTGATTACTGGCCATAAATATTCATATATCTTGTTTTGTGAGAGACTGTTCAAATCTGTTGCTGATATTTTTATTGCACTGTTTTTTTTTACTATTAGTGGAAGTTATTTATACATTCTGATCATAAGTTCTTTGCTGGAGAGATGTGTTATGAATATTTTTTCTCACACTTTTTTTGTCTGTTCATTTTCTTTTTTTGTTTTGACAAGTAGAAACTTTACATTCTGTCCATTTGTCATTTTCAAAATTTTCTTTTTAATGCTCTTCAAGACTGACTAAGAAAATTTTTCTTATTCAAGTTCATGAAAACATTCTCTTATGTTTTCTTCTAGAAGCTTTGTAGTTTCACTTTTGGACTTGCATATTTGAGCCAACTAAAATTACTTTTTGTTCATGGTGTGAGGTAGGAGTTGAAATTATGTTTTGTCACATTCAGTTCTTTCAGAATTATTTGTTAGAAAGATTTCTTTCCCCTCTGAATACTCACTGCCTCTGTAAACAATTGATATATATCTGGGTCTATTTATGCATTCTCTATTCTGTTTATTTGATCCATTTGTTTCTCCTCTTTCTTACTGCCTAGATTGCAGTTTTATTATACCTTTAAATCAGGTAGTATAAGTTTTCCATATTATTTTTCAAGATTATCTTGTTTGTTATATTAATTACTTATTTCCTTTCTTTCTATACATTTTAGAATCCATTTATCAATTTTTACAAAAATGTCTGCTTGGATTTTGATTACAATAACATTGCATCTATTGATCAACTTGGGGAGATTAAAATCTGCCTAAGTTTGCTAGTACTACCATGACAAAATGCTACAGATGTGGTGGCTTAAATGACAGAACTTCATTGTCTCACAGTTTCAGAGGCTAGTAGTCCAAGATCAAGGTGTCAGCAGGTTTGGTTTCCTCTGAGGCCTCTTTCCTTGGCTTGCAGATGGCTGCCTTCTCGATTTGTCCTCACATGGTTGTCCCTGAATCTGTGTGTTGCCTGTGTACTAATTTCCTCTCCTCATAAAGACACTAGTCCTATCAGACTGTGGCCTGCCCATATGCCCTCATTTTCTCTTACTTACCTCTTTAAAGACCCTATTTCCAAATAAAGTTACATTCTCAGATACTGGGAATTAGGAACTCAACATGAATCTTATGGAACACAATTCAGCCCATAACAACATCTCAACAATATTAAATCTTTTGATCTTTGAATATGGTCTATCTTTCTATTTATTTAAGTTATCTTTAACTTCTCTTAATTCCTTATAGTTTTCAGTGTGCAGGTCTTGCACATTGATAATTTATATGTAAGTATTTGTATTTAATGCTTTGGGTGCTACTATTAATAGTATTTTTTCAAATTCAATTCTTAGTTGCTAGTATACAGAAATTCAATAAATTTTTGACTGTTGATGATGTAAACTGATTTTTACTTATTCTCATAGTGTGTTTTTGATATGTGCCTTCTTTAGGATTTTCTACATCCATAATCATATTGTCTTGAATAAACATTGTCATGTCATTTACAATCTGTTCTTTTGCTTTTTCTCCCCTTGCCTTTCTGCACCTGTTAGGCCCTCCTCTATAATGTGGAATAGTTTTGATGATTCTTGCCTTTCTGCTGGTCTTAGGGGAAATGTATTCAATTTTTTGCCATTAAATAGCTGCATTTTTTCACAGATGCCCTCTATCAGATTGAGGCATCTCCTTTCTATTAGTACTTTGTTGAGGTTTTATTATGAATGATGTTGAATTATGTCAAGTTATTTTTAAAAATCTATTGAGATAATTGTTTTTTTATTCTTCATTTTCTTAATGTAATGAATTAAATTGGTTGAATATTTTATTAATTTTAATTTTTGCAGGTATGTAGTAGGTGTATATATTTATGGAGTACATGAGTTATTTTGATACAGGCATGCCAAGCATAATAATCAAATCATGGAAAATTGGATTTATTCCCTTGAGCATTTATCTTTTGTGTTACAAACAGTCCAACTGTTATAATATACTTTTAGTTATTTTTAAATGTGCAATTATTATTGACTATAGTCACCCTGTTATGCAATCAAATATTAGGTCTTATTTATTCTTCTTATTTTATTTTTTGTACCCATCAACTATCCCCACTCTCACCCCCTACTCCTCACTACCCTTTCCAGCCTCTGATAACCATCTTTGCATTCTCTATCTCCAGGAATTCAATTGTTTTGATTTTTAGATCCAACAAAAAAGTAAAAACATGTGGTGTTTGTCTTTCTGTGCCTGGCTTATGTCACTTAACATATTATATCCAGTTCTAGCCATGTCATTGCAAATCACAGAATATTCTTTTCTACTGCTGAATAGTACTCTATTGTGTGTAAGTATCACATTTTCTTTATCCATTCTGTTAATGAACATTTAGGTTACTTCCAATCTTAGCTATTGTGAACAGTGCTGCAACAAACATGGGGGTCCCAGATATCTGTTTGATATGCTGATTTCCTTTCTTTGGAGCTGTATACCTAGTAGTGGGATTGCTGGATCATATGATAACTCTATTTTTAGTTTTTTAGAAACCTCTGAACTGTTCTCCATAGTCGTCGTACTAATTTACATTCCCACCAACAGCATATGAGACTTTCCTTTATTCCACATCCTTGCCAGCATTTACTTTTGCCTGACTTTTGGATAAAAGCCATTTTAACTGGAGTGAAATGGTATCTCATTGTAGTTTCGATTTGCATTTCTCTGCTGATCAGTGATGCTGAGCACCTTTTCATATGCCTGTTTGTCATTTGTATGTCTTCTTTTGAGAAATGTCTATTCAAGTGTTTTGCCCATTTAAAATTGGATTGTTAGAAATTTTCCTATAGAGTTGTTTGAGCTCCTTATAGATTTGGGTTATTTATCCCTTGTTAGATGCGTAGTTTGCAAATCTTTTCTTCTATTCTGTGGGTTTTATCTTCACTTTGTTGATTGTTTCCTTTGCTGTGCAGAAGCTTTTTAACTTGATATGATCACATTTTTCCATTTTTGCTTTGGTTGCCTGTGCTTATCAGGTATTACCCAAAAAATTTTTGCCCAGATCAATGTCCTGGAGAGTTTCCCAAATGCTTTCCTATAGTAGTTTCATAGTTTGAGGCCTTACATTTAAGTCTTTGATCCATTTTGATTTGGTTTTTGTATATAGTAAAAGGTAAGGGTCTAATTCCATGCTTCTGCCTATGGATATCTTGTTTTCCCAGAACATTTATTGAAGAGTCTGTCTTTTCCCAATGTATATTCTTGGCACCTTTGTCAA
Organism: Aotus nancymaae; assembly: GCF_030222135.1. Classification (NCBI taxonomy): domain Eukaryota; kingdom Metazoa; phylum Chordata; class Mammalia; order Primates; family Aotidae; genus Aotus; species Aotus nancymaae. The sequence continues at coordinate 52,891,257 of NW_026988418.1, forward strand.
AAATGAGTTCACTATAGGTGTGTGGATTTGTTTCTGGGATCTCTATTCTGTTCCATTGGTCTATGTGTCTGTTTTTATACCAGTACCATGGAGTTTTACTACAGAGCTACAGAGCTTTCTATAGCTTGGCAGTATAACTTGAAGTCAGGAAATGTGATTCCTGTAGTTTTGCTTTTTTGGCTTAGGTTAGCTTTGACTATTCTGGGTCTTTTGTGATTCCATATAAATTTTAGAATTATTTTTTCTATTTGTGTGAAGAATATCACTGGTATTTTGATAGAGATTGCATTGAATACGTATATTGCTTTGGGTAATATGGACATTTTAACAATATTGATTCTTATAATCCATGAACATGAAATATCTTTTCCTTTACTTTTTTGTGTCCTCTTCAGTTTCATTAATCATGATTTCTAGTTTGCCTGTTTTTCTGTGTGTTTACTATTACCAGTGAGTTTTGTACTTTCATGCGATCTCTTCTTGCTCATTAAGGTCCTTTTCTTTCAGATTGAATAACTCCCTTTAGTATTTCTTGTAGGAAAGATCTGAATCTGATGAAACCCCTTAGCTTTAGTTTATCCAGGCAAGCCTTTATTTCTTCTTCATGCTTGAAATATATTTTCCCTGGGTATACTATTCTAGGGTAAAAGTTTTTTTTTTCCAGCATTTTAAATATATCATGCCTCTCTTTTGGACTGTAAAGTTCCCACTGAAAAGTCTTCTGCCAGGCATATGGGAGCTCCATTGTATGTTATTTTTTTCTTTTCTCTTGCTGCTTTTGAGATGCTTTCTTTGTTCTTGAACTTTGGGAGTTTGGTTATTAAATGCCGTGAGGTAGTCTTCTTTGAGTTAGATCTGTTTGGTGTTCTATAACTCTCTTGCATTTAAATGTTGATATCTTTCTCTAGGCTTTGGAAGTTCGCTGATTTTTTTTTTTTTTTGGATAAACTTTCCGCCCCTATCGTTTTCTCTACTTCCTCTTTAAGGTCAATAACTCTTAGATTTCGTTTTTTGAGGCCATTTCCTAGATCTTGTAGTGTGCTTTATTGTTTTTTCTTCTCTCTCTCTCTTTTAAATCTCCTCTGACTGTGTAATTTCAAATAGCCTATCTTGAAGTTCACTAATTCTTCTGCTTGATCAATTCTGCTATTAAGAGACTCTGATGTATTCTTCAGCATGTCAATTGCATTTTCAACTCTAGAATTTCTGCTTGATTCTTTATTATTTAAATCTATTTGTTAAATTTATCTGATAAAACTCTGAATTCCTTCTCTGTATTATCCTGAATTTTTTTGAGTTTCCTTAAAACAGCTATTTTGAATTCTGTATCTGAAAGGTCATATATCTCTGTTTCTCCAGGGTGGGCTCTTCCCTTTAAAATGGTAAATTCTCCCAGGCCCCATTCATGTCCACAGATGCTGTCTGGGAGCTGGGAATTGAAGTCAAATACCTTAGCAGTTTACCTGATGTTCTATTCTACTGTGGCTAAGCTGGCACTCATTCCAAATTACAAAGTCCTTCCTATTCTTCCTTCCACTTTCCACAGACATAGGAGCCTCTCCCTGTGGCCACCACCATGAGGGATCTGCCAGGCCACCACTGATGTTCACTTAAAGCCCAAGGGCTCTTCCATTAGTGTGTCGTGAATGCTGCCAGGCCTAGAACTCACCCTTGAGGGCAGTAAGCTCTCCTCTGGCCCAGGGCATGTCCATAAATGCTATCCAAGAGCCTAGGCCTAGACACAGAGACCCTGAGACTACCCTTTTGCCAAGCTGGTATCTAAGGTATGAGACAAAGTGCCCTTTACTTTTCCCTCTGCTTTTCTCAAACAGAAGGAGTCTTCCACCATAGCTAGCACAGCTGGGAATGCGCTGTCTTTCTGTTGAAGCCAGCAAGTCTTAGAGCCCAAGGCCCATGATGTACTCCCTGTATCACTGCGGGTTATTCAGGGCCCAAGGGTGCTTTAGTCAGCAGGCGATGAATCCTGCCCAGACTGGGTCCTTCCCATTAATGAAGCAATTCCTTTTTGGCCCAGGGTGTGTCTAGAAATGTTTTCCAGGAATTAGAACTGGGAATGGGAACCTCATGATACTGCTTGGTGCCCTATCCTACTGTGGCTGAGCTGGTATCCAAGATACATGAATAAATCCTTTTTACTCTTCAGTTTCCTCTCCGTAAGCAGAAGGAAGGGGTCATTTTTCTTTGATGTGAGCTGCACTGCCTGGGAGGAGGGATGGTGCAAGCACTCCCTTAGTTGCCCCGGCTGGTGTCTCCCTTGGTCCTGTGCCACCCTAGTCTATAGGCTTTAAGTCCAGTCTAGTACTAGGACTTACCTAGGAATTGCAGTCCTCATACCCTAGACTGCCTTTCAAGTTTACTTAGAACCCCAGAGTACTTCAGTCTATGGTGGTGAGGCTTGCTGAGAAGCTCAAGTTCTGGATGATTCTCCTTTGGCTAGGGCTAGTCCAAATGCTCCCTCTGTGCATGGGCACTGGCTTAGCCCAGCAAGGGCAGCACTGAGTTCAATGTAAAGTTCCCCAGTCACTTTAACTCTCCCTTCCCAAAGTGCACAGATTCTCTCTCCACCTTGCCTCTGCTGGGGGATGGCAGGGGTGGCACCCGTGATTCAAGACTGTCTTTCCTGCCCTCATACATGTCTTTTTCAGTGAATATAAAGTTAAAATCAGTTACTGTGATTGCTTATTTGATTTTTGGTTCTTGTGATGGTGGTTTTCTGCAGATAGCTCTTAAACATTGGTGGTCCAGGGAGGGGTGGCAACGAATGGCATAGGGTTCTAGCTGCCATCTTGCTCTGCACCCCTTAATTGGTTTTTTGTTTTGTTTTGCTTTTGTTTTTTGAGACTATGTTGCTCTGTCACCCAGGCTGGAGTACAGTGGTGCGATCTTGGCTCACTGCAACCTCTGCCTTCTTGGTTTAAGCAGTTCTCATACCTCAGCCTCCCTCAGCTGGGATTACAGGTGTTCACCACTACACCCAGCTAATTTTTGTATTTTTAGTAGAGACGAGGTTTCACCATTTGGCCAGACTGGTCTCTAACTCCTGACCTCAAGTCATCCACCTGCCTCGGCTTCCAAAAGTGCTGGGATTACAGGCGTGAGCCACCACGCCTTGCCCTCAATTGGTTTTTGAATGTTAAACCAACTCTACATTCCTGGAACAAAACCCAATTGATCATGTGGTATCATTCTTTTCAAATATTACTGGATTTTATTTACTAATATTTTTCTTTTCTTCTAAAGTCTGTCAATTTATAAGGTCAAGGTTATACTGAACTTACAAACAAGTTAAGAAGTGTTTCTTCATTCTCTATTTTCTTAATGATTTTGAATAAAATTGGTTATATTTATATTTTAAAAATATTTGATTAAATATGCAAATAAAGCCATTTGTAAATGTTTTAAATTATGGCTCTAGGCTCTTTAACAAGACATAAGGCTATTTATCAGTATTTATATTTAATTTTTATGTATTTTCTATTTTTTCTTGATTTTTATTTTGTTTCTTGTTCAGTAAGTTGTATCTTTCAAGGAATTTGTCCATTTTATGTATGCCAACAAATTTGGTGGCATACATTTTCATAATATTCCCTTATTTTCCTTTAAGTATCTGAAAGACCTATAATAACATCTCTTCTTTTTCCCCCAATATTGCTTATTTGTGAGTGCTTTTTTTTTAATGGACTTCTTTGAGGAGTGGTTTTAAAGGTTTACAAAAAACTTGAGCCAAAAGCAGAGTGCCCATACCTCTCCTTACCTCTTCCCATCAGTTTCCCCTATTACTAATATCTTGCATTAATATCATTCATTTGTTACAGTGATGAGCCAATATTGATACATTCTTATTGACTAAAGTTCAGAGTTTACATTAGAGTTCACTTTGTATTGTACATTTTATGGATTTTGACAATATGTATCCACCCTTACTGTGTCATAACAAATAATTTTACTCTTCTAAAAATTCCCTGCACTCTACCTACTTATCCCTATATTTCTCCTTCCAGACCTTGGCAACCACAGGCCTTTCTACTGCTGCCAGGCCTGGAACTCACCCTTGAGGACCTTTCTACTGTCTTTATAGCTTTATCTTTTCCAGGATGTCATCTAGTAGGAATCATACAGTATGTAGCCTTTTTCAGATTGGCTTCTTTCCCTTAGCAATATGCATTTAAGATTTCTTTATGTCTTTTTGTAGCTTGATAGCTCATTTATTTTCTTAAATTTTTTTTTTCTTTTGAGGGCCTTATCAACCTTATTAATCTTTTCAAAGACAAACTTCTGCTCTTGTCTCTCTACTTTGTATTTTACCGTGATCAAAGAGTATGCTACATATAATTTTGTTTCTTTGACCCTTACAGATATTTGACTTTATGGCCCAGAATATGGTTTCTTTTAGTGGATGTTTTGTGTGCACTCAGAAAGAATGTTTATTCTGCTCTGGTTGTGTGCAATAGTCTATTAATGTCACATAGGGTAAGTTTACTGATAGGGTTGTTTGAGCTTTCCATATATTTGGTTTCTTTTCTATTTGTTCTATCAGTACTGAGAAAGAAGTGTGAAAGTGTCCAATTGTAATTGTGTGTTTATATATTTCTTCTTTTAGTTCAGCTAGATTTTTCTCTATTATGAAGCTCTGTTGTTAGATACATATACACTGAATATTGTTATGCCTTTTTAATGAACTGACCCATTTTTCACTATCAAATATCTTCCCTTATTTCCATTAATATCTCTTGTTTTGAATTCCATTTTGTCTAATATTAATATAGCTGTACCAGCTTTTGCCTGTTTACATTTGTATAGTGTATCTGGTTTTATCCTTTTGCCTTCAACTATCTGTGTCTTTATACTTCAACTGTGTTTTTCATAGTTGTATCTTTTTTCCTCTTTTATCCAGTTTGACATTCTGTGACTTTCAATTGTTTTATGTATCAACGTACATTTAACATAATTATTCTTATTCCTGGGTTTATGGCTATCATTTTGCTGTTTGTTTTCTACTTGTTCCCTCTGTTCTTTGTTCCTGCTTTTCTAGCTTCTTTTGGACCACTCAGGCATTTGTATTATTTCATTTTGTCTCTTCTATTAACTTTTAGAAGCACTACTTTGTTTTATTTATTTTTAGTGATTACCTTAGATAGTATGATGTGTCCTTAATTTATTGTAGTTTATTTTAATTAATATGCTGTAGTTTATTTTAATTAATATTTTAGTTTATTTTAATTAAGAAACTTACAACAGTATATGTCCATTTGCTGCCCTCCCTTCCTTTCTGCAGCTGTTGTTGTATATATGAGGTGTATTGTTAACATTTATTAACACATTATTAATCACATAATACCTTGTTATTATTTTTGTTATTTAAAGAAACTAAAGAAAGAAGATCATCCATCATATTTTCCCACAATTTAAGCATTTCTGTTTTTCATTTTCTCCTGTATATTTGTTTTTCCATCTGGTGTTATTTCTCTTCAGCCTCAAAAAGCTTTTTCACATTTCTTGTAGTACAGATCTGCTGACTATGAATTCCCACTACTTTTGTTTCTATGAAAATATCTTTATTTCATTATTAGTTTTGATATGCATACTTCCACTGGATATAGAATTCTATATCCAGGAATATTCTGACAGTTTTTTATTTTCTCTCAGCAATTTAATGTTGTTATTAATGATCTTCTGACTTGGATTATTTCTAATCAGAAGGCAAAAATTATTCTTGTTGCTATTCTCTGGTAATGTGTTTTTTCCCAGATGATTTTAAGATTTTCATTTTACTGTTTTTTTTTTTCCTGCAATTTGACTATAATGTATGTTGGCATAGTTTTCTTTGTACTTCTCTGCTTAACATTGGTTGAGGTTCTACTTGCTTTTGTGGCTTTATGATTTTCATCAAATTTTTAAAAAAATTTGGTCATTTTTTCCAAATAGTTTTTTGCCCCTTCTCTCACCTTTCTTATTTTCAAACTCTAATTACACATATGCCTTTTTGACACAATTAGTTATGTTTTGTGGAGAATAATGACTTATCTACCTGTCTGTTTTTTCAGTTAGAATAGAGCTTTTTAGAAATCAGGGCTTGTCTTACTTTTCTATATCCTCATAACTTCACATAACATATACATGGGGAAAGCGCAAAATATCTTTGTGGAATTAATGAACAAATGAATGATAGTAATTACCATTTATTGATGGCTTACCATGTGCTACATACTATTTTAGCTACTTTCATGTGAATCAGTCATTTCTAGTTCACAAGAGTCTTGAGAATAAATAATGTCTACTTTAATTTTATAGAGGAGTAATCTAAGGCTCAGAGCTCACCAAATGTGCTCAAGTTTACATAGTTCACTACTGAGGAGCTGGAATTGAAACTGGCATATCTCTGTGTGATTAAGGTGGAAGGAGAAAGTGCACAGCATTGTCTTATACTGGTAGGCTTGATTCTGCCTCTCATCCTGTATCATCATTCATTAATGAGGGTAAAATAAATTGTGGGCAACACCAGCAATTGAAGAAGCAGATGGCAAGATGGCCTTGAGCTGAATGGGACAGGGCATGCCCAGCAGGGGTGTACTCCAACTGAGATGGGAAGAGAGAGGGCAAGGCTGGGGCAGGTGCCCCATTTTCACCTACTCATGCAGTTTAAGAAGATGGCAACAAACAGCCTTCCTAATGACACCAGGAAGCTTGTTAGCTGCTGTTTCTTACCTATTTTGGTCTCTGCAAAATTGATCAATTTTGGCCTCCACTGGGAGCAACTTGCAAGGGCTTAGAAAGAAAGAATATTGCATATGAATTCTCAGGGAAAACACTTCCAGGCACACCATCAAGGTAAACATAGGAGCAACATTCTGAGTTTATTTTCTATTCCATGTTTCTTGTGATCCTGGTAATTTTTTTTGAGGAAAAGGGTTATCTCTTCCCTTAAGAAGAAAATGAACATTAGCTAATTATTTCATTATTTTGTTTATTTTATGTTTATTTCATGCTTTTGTTGATCTGTCTAAAGTCTATACTTATCTCTCCATATCTTCTATTTATTTATTGATCTAGTTATCTAGCTAGCATCTGCCTATTTTTACAGCTTTTAAAATTTATTCTACTTTTTGGAAATCTTCAGTATCCCTATTCCAATTTATGGCATTTTTAATGTAGCTTGTTAGTGTACATTTTGGACAATGTTAACATAATTTCAGGTATTGAGGACAAGTGAGGAATCTGCTTAAGTTCTTAGGAGAAGCTAAAAAGACTATTAACAACCCAAGTCCATAAAAAACATCTGTTCCAGTCATGCTGGTGATTTTTTATTAGTCCTTCAAATCCCTAACAAAGATCTCTAGAGCAAGACAAATGTTCTAGTGGAGTGCAATTTCCAATTTCTTAGCTAACCTGATTTTGTTGATTCATACATATGCATGATTCAGTGCTGTTCCTGAATACAAAAAAAAAAAAAAAAAAAAAGAAGAGGAAAGAAAATTCTTTGGGCTTCTATTGCTTTTTATATTATTTATATACCTTGAAATGCCCTTGAAATTTCATTTGCTAAGGGAAGCTAAACAAATAATTGCATACTAAAGGGGAAATGAGACTAGCAAACCAGATAATTTGTAACACCAAATATTCTTATTCCACGGTTAATATTTTCTCTGAGAGGAAACACGAGGAGTAAACAGACTGATGTATCTTAAATGCAATAACTAATAACAATGCCAAATGCATGAAGTGAAAATACCTCAGGATACACTTTCTCGGTTCTGTTCCATCATAGCTGAATGCAATATTCTATAACCATGATAGGAGTCACGCTTGTCCTATTTCGCCTGATCTCTAAAGAAGGATGCCAATGCAGCAGTAATGCACCTTGCCTCTCTTTGTGGCTATCAACATTTTGTTGTTGCTTTTGTTGGGGTCTGTTACATACTTTGAAAAGTTTCCTCTGAAAACAAACTTGACAGTACTCTGAGGTCAATGTAATGAGACAGACATCAAGACTTCATTTGAAATCGATCATGACCACGAACAGAAGGAGCGAGTAAACTTATCAGGTGTTATTTGGAATTCATAGCATTGTTCTCTGTGGGAAGCCAGAAAGGCAGTGTGGGGATGAAATTTAATTTCTCTGACATTGTCTTCAGCTCCACCATCAGTAGAGTTTGCATGGCTAGACACATTTCTCATTGACTACCAACTAAGAAATGACTTGAAAATGAGGTATATGGTAATTTCAATAATTAGATTTGAATTAGGGAACAGAGTAAGGTCCAACTTCAGCTTAGTGGACTGACTATATTTCTGTTTTCAAGTAGATTTCTCCTAAGAAAGACCTATATTTTGACTCTCAAACTTCATGGTATAATTGGGGTTCTGAGTGCTAAAAAGAATATTAAGAAAGGGGTCAATCTACTTCTGGATATTGATATCTGGTCCTAAATGTCTATTCTAATGAGAAAATAGATGAGTTTTAGAGGTGGAAGAGATAGAAGAAAAACTGAGACAGAGAAAGGAGGGGTAGGTGAGTTATAAGGTTGCCAAGCTACTAGGACTCCAAGCCTCTTCCTAGATGCCAATTTTTTTTCCAATTGGGTCTTGGGACTCAGTTGCTTCACTCTCCTTTGTCACTTCTATCATCCACTGTGTACAGATTGTACACTGTTTTTTTTTTTTCCCCAAAATTCACACCTCTGGTTATTTTAACACTTACCTCTTCATACCCATTGGCCAACATTCCCTGGTATCCCTTCCTTTTGTGTCATCAGAGACAAGCCCATACATTCCTTATATCTTAAGGGCTCTACTGCTACTCCTTGCTGGAAAGCATGGGCATAACATGACTATAATAGAAGAGTGTACCTTAGAAATGTTTAGAGGACTGTCAACCTAAAATAACAACGGAGAGAGTGGCTCTCAAAATAAATGAGTTTATTTGGAAATGAATGACAGGGGATTATAATTTGGGATATGCAGTCTGTGACTAATTATAGGTGCGTCTAATTACAATTATAGAGAGGTTGGGGCAAGAGGAAACTTTTAAAGGCAAAATGAGGAAGGTTATATCATTTGTTTTGAGACAATTATCCTTGTCTACATAGACCAATAACAACGGTGGCACCAGTCCAAAGTTGAATAGGTCATTGCTGGGCAGATGTCCTCACAGAAGTATTCTTTGTGTAAGGTTGTAGTGGTTTTGGGGCAAGGTTGGGGTTTTCATTATCCTTGTAATAGTTTTCAGGACAGTTTTGTGTGTGAGAGCCCCTCCTTTGTAACCTCCCAACTCCATTTTGTTAATGTTTGGCGTAAGTTACTCTATTTTGATTCTGACAACTTCCACAGGACCAAAGGGCAAAGAGAATAGAGGAACAGGATTTTATAGAAAAGAAAGAGGTAGAACTCTAGAGAAACAAAGTTAGTTATCTCCCAGGAATTCTTCCTTTCTATGAGCACTCCAGTTAGTGTGGAATACATGTGACACACATGTTTTAGTCATCAAAGTCCTCTGTATAGCCTGGCAATAAGAATGTCTGATCAGTATGCAAGAGGTTGTAGAGCTAATGGTTAAGATCTTGGACTCTGGAGCCAAACTGCCTGTATTTTTTTTTTTTTTTTTTTTTTTTGAGACAGAGTCTCACTCTGTCACCCAGGCTGGAGTGCAGTGGCGCAATCTTGGCTCACTGCAACCTTCCCCCAGGCTCAAGCAATTCTTGTGCCTCAGCTTCCCAAGTATCTGGGATTATATAGGCGTGTGCCACCATGCCCATCTGATTTTTTTGTATTTTTAGTAGAGATGGGATTTTGCCATGTTGGTGAGGCTGGTCTTGAACTCCTGGCCTCAGGTGATCTGCCCACCTCAGCCTTCCAAAGTGCTGAGATTACAGGTGCAAGCCACCACGCCCAGCCCCAAACTGCCTATATTTGAACCTGGTTTTTGCCACATAGTGATCTTAGTAGATGTCTCCTCATCTAAAGATGGGGCTAACAATACTACCCAACTGAAAAGATTAAATGAGTTTATATTATAGCTTAGAACAGTGCCTGGTCTGAAGTAAGCATTAGGTAGGTATTTAATGTTATTATTGCTCTTTTTAAAGATATTATATGGGTTTCTGGAGAAGGAAGCTTTCTCTCTACTTGGACTTTGTTGTTCAGCTCCTTATGTATCCTAGTCATTGTGGTGACTGGACTCTTCCCATAATTCTGGCTTGAATTTCAAAGTTATATTTTCTTAAGTAACTTATTTGGCTCTTTTAGCAAGCTCTGGGAGAAACCAGTTACATGAGATGATTTACACAAATGATGCTAAAACAAAAGTTGAGCAAACTTGCAGATCTGCTATAGGGCCTCACGACAGTGGACCTTGGTCTCTAGTTCCTGTCTCCCATTTAAGAGATTGATTAGGAGCCTCCACTAAACACACTGGGCTCCCATTTCCATCCAGTGCAGGCTGTGTGGAAGGCCAGTGGACTTTTCCTTCATCATGGCCCCTCTTCCCACTATGGGTCTTGGAGAAGCCATTGAAACAGAGCAGTCTTGAGGGGCTATTTCATTGCTACTCTACCTCTTGCAGGAGAAATTTCTGTGAGAAGACACCATACACATTCTGGGGCAATTGGCTAACTTATGACACAGTCATCCTTTCATTCATTTTTTTCACTTATTTAAAAATGTTAAACATGTACTTACTTTATATATTGTATCTGGTCACTTGAATATTGATCTGTCATATTTGCAGATCCAATTGCCTGATTTTTGTTTCTATTAATAATTGTTTATGGTGGCCTGATTTCTCAATGTGTGTGTATGTGTGTGTGTGTGTGTGTGTGTGTGTGAGAGAGAGAGAGAGAGAGAGAGAGAGAGAGACAGAGACAAAGGCAGAGACAGAAACAGAGAGAGCGCTCATGTTCCTTGGGGTTGTCTATGGTATGAGGCTTTGTGTGTGATTTTACTAGATGCCTGAGAACACTTTAAACCAAATTCATGACTTGGGTATTTGAGGCCAAACTAACATGTGAATTACAGTCTCAGCTCATATGAAGATTGGTTTGTTGTTACAAATTCTTATCAAAATTTTTTTCTGTTCCCCTATGGGCCAAGGCTGAGACTGGATATTTTCCTTAATACATCCTATGGGTAGGGCATAAAATTTTCGTGTTTGACAATTGAGAGAGTTGCCTTTTGGTGGTTTCAGCTTTTTGGGGGTCTGGGAAGAAGGTTGCTGATACAGCTCCTACTTTGTATGGGCCTTAAGCTTTTCATCCATTAACCCACAGACAGGCTATTAAAGCTGAAGCTACAAATGTCACGGAAGTGCTTTCCTATCTTGTCAAATATGACCTGACTTATGAGGATTGTATTCATCTTCCTTTCAGTTAAGCTATAACTTGAAAAGAGTTTAAAAAAGTTATCCAGCATTTTACTTGCCTTTTTGTGGATTTTAGCTTGACACATTATTGAAATGAAAATCTTAGTTCCCCAACTTTCAATTAGCAATCATATTAGCTTTTTTTCATAAAATAAACATAATTCTCAAATGAAATGCATATTATTTCACTTATACCCATCCCATAGTATTAGAAGTTTGATGTGCTAGTCCCTCCAGTAGAAAACAGGCACAAATAGCCATGTAGGGAACGAAGCACCATATCAATTATGTCCCATAAGTCCTAGAATTTAGAAGTACCTGGAGAAGTTGGCTTTAAGAGAGAGGCTGGGATCAGAGACCTCCTGTTTTCCTGGTATTGGATGCTTCAGTTGGAATAACTGAGTTTGTAAGGTAAATTTCAAGATGCTCAACTAGGCATCTGCATAGAACTTTTAGGCCTGCCTCATACATCCATTTATGGTGGAATGGAGAATCCGAGAGAGTGAAGGTCTTGATTCTGATATAGATCACACACTCATCATAAAGGTCTTGATTCTGATGTAGATCACACACTCATCATAAAGATCTTGATTCTGATATAGATCACACACTCATAAAAGTCTTGATTCTGATATAGATCACACACTCATCATAAAGGTCTTGATTCTGATATAGATCACACACTCATCATAAAGGTCTTGATTCTGATATAGATCACACACTCATCATAAAGGTCTTGATTCTGATATAGATCACACACTCATCATAAAGGTCTTGATTCTGATATAGATCACACACTCACCATAAAGGTCTTGATTCTGATATAGATCACACACTCATCATAAAGGTCTTGATTCTGATATAGATCACACACTCATCATAAAGGTCTTGATTCTGATAGAGATCACACACTCATCATAAAGGTCTTGATTCTGATAGAGATCACACACTCATCATAAAGAAGCAGAGAGGAAACCTGGTCTTTTGCTAAGAACTTGAGTGTAAGAAAGAATGAAACATGTTTCCTGTCAACCCAACTATGTGGCACATGACTAATAGATATGATAGTCTCTGAAATTTCTTTCTGGGAAAAGAACCACTAAGTAGTGAAGGAATTGTTTAATATATTTTCCTTGTCAGTACTTCCCAAATGGGGAAATGAACAGAAGCGATCTAGGCTACAAGGTGAAATGCGAGCATGGAGATAGCAATCGTGTTGCTCCCTATACATAATTTATTCCACCATTCTCTTATTGTCAGGCATTTAGGTTATTTCCAATTGTTTATACTATGGTGAACATATTTGCACATACTTCTTTGCCCACATCTTGGATTATTTCCTTAGGGTGGGTTTCTAATGTGGACTCAGGGTTCCATGAGAAAAGCAGAGCAAAGGCTCTTGTGTATACTAAGAAAGCTTATTTCCCAATGGCAGAACACTGATTCATACTCAATTATAGTAGTGTTACCACACTGTGCCAGCCCTGAGAATAACAATTAAGGAAGACTTTGACAAACAGTTCGATAAATAATGCCATTTAATTGTTTTAACTTATATTTCTTTTATTACAAGCAATGGTGTATAATTTTCATTTTTACAGGACATTTATATTGCTTGTTTATGTCCTCTGCTCATTTTTTTGGTGCATTGGTGTTTTTCTACTTGCTATAAGATAAATTTTATGTTATAAGATGACAACATTTTTCCATATTTGCTGCAAGTGTGGTTCCTCAGTTAGCTCTCTGCCTTTCAATAGTTTTTAGACTGGTGTGATAGATATTGCTATTTCCCACCTAAATTTGTTCTCCTTTTTCTATAGCTAATTCTAGCTAAGCATGTGGCTGCCTAACTAGGGACAACCTGTTCTAACCCTCCTTGTAGTTAAATAGAGCCATGCAACATTTTGGCAATGCAATGTAAGCAGAAGTAATGGTTACTATTGTCTGACTAGATCAGTGGAATGCTAGTGCTTACTTCACATTCTTCCTTCTGTATTTTTACCAGATGGAGACCCAAAGGAGGTACAGGCCCAGCTTTAACCATACAGGCAACAAGAGTGCCCTAGGAGACAGCAGAGCAAGAAATTGGAAAGAACCTGGGTGATTGTAAATGGCACACCCTGGACTCTTAGGTAAGCGTGCATAAACTACTTGTTCTTTAAGCCATCTGCTATAGACTGGTATGTTCTCTTGAAATTCATATGTTGAGTCCAGTCACCTCTGGTGGGAGGAAGAAGAGGACACCGGGTTTGCAGCTTGGTGCTGATTATTACAACTGTTTGGTGACCTGCTTCACTGACCTAAATAAGGTCTCCAGGGGATTGATCCAAGATGGCCATGTAGGAGGAACTCGGGATCGCAGCTCCGAGAGAAGGCGCAGAGGGACTGCAGGGAAGTTCACTCGGAAGCTGAGCGGAGCCCATAGCAGCTCAGCGAAGCCTCTGCAGGCTGAGTGTGACTAGGCTGCCACCTTGTGGGCAGGGAAAACAGCAGCAAGAGAGCTGAAAATCATAAAGCCCTAACTCCCTGGGACAGAACACCTGGCAGGAAGAAAAGGGAGTTCATGAGTTCAGCTACTGCAGACTTAAAATTACCAAAATCAGAAAGACAGCAACTACAAAGTCGATAGGTGGATAAATCCACAAAGATGGGAAGAAACCAGTGCAAAAAGGATGAAAACACCCAAAACCAGAACACCTCTCCTCCTACAAGGGAGCACAACACCTCACCAGCAAGGGAACAAGACTGGATGGAGAATGAGTGTGATGAAATGACAGAATCAGCTTTCAGAAAGTGGATAATAAGAAACTTCTGTGAGCTAAAAGAACATGCTCTAACCCAATGCAAAGAAACTAAGAACCTTGAAAAAAGACTTGACGAAATGTTAACGAGAATGGACAACTTAGAGAGGAATATGACTGAATTGATGGAGCTGAAAAACACAACACGAGAACTTCGCGAAGCATGCATAAGTTTCAACAGCAGAATTGACCAAGCAGAAGAAAGGATATCAGAGGTCGAAGATCAACTGAATGAAATAAAACGAGAAGGCAAGATTAGAGAAAACAGGGTAAAAAGGAATGAACAGAGTCAACAAGAAATATGGGACTATGTGAAAAGACCTAATCTACGTGTGATAGGTGTACCTGAATGTGACGAAGAGAGTGCATCCAAGCTGGAAAATACTCTTCAGGGTATTATCCAGGAAAACTTCCCCAACCTAGCAAGGCAGGCCAATATTCAAGTCCAGGAAATACAGAGAACACCACAAAGATATTCCTCAAGAAGAGCAACCCCAAGACACATAATCATCAGATTCACCAGGGTTGAAATGAAGGAGAAAACACTAAGGGCAGCCAGAGAGAAAGGTCGGGTTACCCACAAAGGGAAGCCCATCAGACTCACAGCAGATCTCTCAGCAGAAACCCTACAGGCCAGAAGAGAGTGGGGGCCGATATTCAACATCCTTAAAGAAAAGAACTTTCAACCCAGAATTTCGTATCCAGCCAAACTAAGCTTCATAAGTGAAGGAAAAATAAAATCCTTTGTGAACAAGCAAGTACTCAGAGATTTCATCACCACCAGACCAGCTTTACAAGAGCTCCTGAAGGAGGCACTACACATAGAAAAGAACAACCAGTACCAGCCATTCCAAAAACGCACGAAATGGTAAAGAGCATCAACACAATGAAGAATCTGCATCAACCAATGGGAAAAACAGCCAGCTAGCATCAAAATGACAGGATCAAATTCACACATAACAATATTAACCCTAAATGTAAATAGACTAAATGACCCAATCAAAAGACACAGACTGGCAAATTGGATAAAAAGCCAAAACCCATCAGTGTGCTGTATCCAGAAAACCCACCTCACATGCAAGGATACACAAAGGCTCAAAATAAAGGGATGGAGGAAGATTTACCAAGCAAATGGAGAGCAAAAGAAAGCAGGAGTTGCAATTCTCATCTCCGATGAAATAGACTTTAAAGCAACAAAGATCAAAAGAGACGAAGAAGGACATTACATAATGGTAAAAGGATCAGTGCAACAAGAAGAGCTAACATTCCTAAATATATATGCACCTAATACAGGAGCACCCAGATACATAAGACAAGTTCTTAAAGACTTACAAAGAGACTTAGACTCCCACACAATAATAGTGGGAGACTTCAACACACCATTGTCAATATTAGACAGATCAACGAGACAGAAAATTAACAAGGATATCCAGGACTTGAACTCAGACCTGGAACAAGCAAACCTAATAGACATTTACAGAACTCTCCACCCCAAATCCACAGAATATACATTCTTCTCAGCACCACATCACACCTACTCTAAAATTGACCACATAATTGGAAGTAAATCACTCCTCAGCAAATGAAAAAGAACGAAAATCATAACAAACAGTCTCTCAGACCACAGTGCAATCAAGTTAAAACTCAGAATTCAGAAGCCAACCCAGAACCGCACAGCCTCATGGAAAATGAACAACTTTCTCCTGAATGTTGACTGGATAAACAATGAAATGAAGGCAGAAATAAAGATGTTCTTCGAAACCAACGAGAACGAAGACACCACATACCAGAATCTCTGGGACACATTTAAAGCAGTCCCTAGAGGAAAATATATAGCAATAAGTGCCCACATGAGAAGCAAGGAGAGATCTAAAATTGACACCCTATCGTCAAAATTGAAAGAGCTAGAGGAGCAAGATCAAAAAAACTCAAAACCTAGCAGAAGACAAGAAATAACTAAGATCAAAGCAGAAATGAAGGAGATAGAGACATGAAAAACCCTACAAAAAATCAATAAATCCAGGAGCTGGTTCCTTGGAAAGATCAACAAAATAGACAGACCACTAGCCAGACTAATAAAAAAGAAAAGAGAGAATAACCAAATAGATGCAATAAAAAATGATGAAGGGGATATCACCACAGATTCCACAGAAATTCAAACCATCATCAGAGATTATTACAAACAACTCTATGCACATAAACTAGAAAACCAGGAAGAAATGGATAAATTCCTGGACAGTTGCCTTCTCCCAAGCCTAAACCAGGAAGAAGTCGAAACCCTGAATAGACCAATAACAAGGTCTGAAGTCGAGGCAGCAATTAAGAGCCTACCACCCAAAAAAAGCCCAGGTCCAGATGGGTTCACAGCCGAATTCTACCAGACATACAAAGAGGAACTGGTACCATTCCTACTGAAACTATTCCAAATAATCCAAAAAGAGGGAATCCTTCCCAAATCATTTTATGAGACCAACATCATCCTGATACCAAAACCCGGCAGAGACTCAATAAGAAAAGAAAACTACAGGCCAATATCCATGATGAACATAGATGCAAAAATCTTCAATAAAATACTGGCAAGCCGATTGCAACAGCACATCAAAAAGCTTATCCACCATGATCAAGTAGGATTCATCCCGGGGATGCAAGGCTGGTTCAATATACGCAAGTCTATAAATGTAATTCACCACATAAACAGAACCAAAGACAAAAACCACATGATTATCTCAATTGATGCAGAGAAGGCCTTTGACAAAATTCAACAGCCCTTTATGCTAAAAACTCTCAATAAACTAGGTATCGACGGAACATACCTCAAAATAATAAAAGCTATTTATGACAAACTGACAGCCAATATCATACTGAATGGGCAAAAACTGGAAGCATTCCCTTTGAAATCTGGCACTAGCCAAGGATGCCCTCTCTCACCACTCCTATTCAATATAGTACTGGAAGTTCTAGCCAGAGCAATCAGGCAAGAAAAAGAAATAAAGGGTATTCAATTAGGAAAGGAGGAAGTCAAATTGTCTCTATTTGCAGATGACATGATTGTATATCTAGAAGACCCTATCATCTCAGCCCAAAATCTCCTGAAACTGATAAGCAACTTCAGCAAAGTCTCAGGATACAAAATCAATGTGCAAAAATCACAAGCATTCCTATACACCAATAACAGACTTAAAGAGAGCCAAATCAAGAACAAACTGCCATTCACAATTGCTACAAAGAGAGTAAAATACCTAGGAATAAAACTAACAAGGAACATAAAGGACCTCTTCAAGGAGAACTACAAACCACTGCTTAACGAAATAAGAGAGGACACAAACAGATGGAGAAACATTCCATGTTCATGGTTAGGAAGAATTAATATCGTGAAAATGGCCATACTGCCCAAAGTAATTTACAGATTCAATGCTATCCCCATCAAGCTACCAATGACCTTCTTCACAGAACTGGAAAAAACCACCTTAAACTTCATATGGAACCAAAAGAGAGCCCGCATAGCCAAGTCAATTCTAAGCAAAAAGAACAAAGCGGGAGGCATCACACTGCCAGACATCAAACTATACTACAAGGCTACAGTAATCAAAACAGCATGGTACTGGTACTAAAACAGAAATATAGACCAATGGAACAGAACAGAGGCCTCGGAGGCAACACAACATATCTACAACCACCTGATCTTTGACAAACCTGATAAAAACAAGCAATGGGGAAAGGATTCCCTGTTCAATAAGTGGTGTTGGGAAAACTGGCTAACCATATGCAGAAAGCAGAAACTCGACCCCTTCCTGACACCTTACACTAAAATTGACTCCAGATGGATTAAAGACTTAAACATAAGACCTAACACCATAAAAACACTAGAAGGAAACCTAGGCAAAACCATTCAGGACATAGGTGTAGGCAAGGACTTTATGACCAAAACACCAAAAGCATTGGCAACAAAAGCAAAAATAGACAAATGGGACCTAATCAAACTCCACAGCTTCTACACAGCAAAAGAAACAGTCAACAGAGTGAATTGGCAACCAACAGAATGGGAAAAAATTTTTGCAGCCTACCCATCTGACAAAGGACTGATATCCAGAATATACGATGAGCTAAAAAAGATTTACAAGAAAAAAACAAACAAGCCCATTCAAAAATGGGCGAAGGATATGAACAGACACTTTACAAAAGAAGACATACATGAGGCCAAGAAACATATGAAAAAATGCTCATCATCACTGGTCATTAGAGAAATGGAAATCAAAACTACATTGCCAGTTAGAATGGCGATCATTAAAAAATCTAGAGACAACAGATGCTGGAGAGGATGTGGAGAAATAGGAACACTTTTACACTGTTGGTGGGAGTGTAAATTAGTTCAACCATTGTGGAAAACAGTATGGCGATTCCTCAAGGACCTAGAAATAGAAATTCCATTTGACCCAGCAATCCCATTACTGGGCATATATCCAAAGGATTATAAATTGTTCTGCTATAAGGACACATGCACACGAATGTTCATTGCAGCACAATTTACAATAGCAAAGACCTGGAACCAACCCAAATGCCCATTGATGATAGACTGGACAGGAAGAATGTGGCACATATACACCATGGAATATTATGCAGCCATTAAAAACGAGGAGTTCACGTCCTTTGTAGGGACATGGATGAACCTGGAAACCATCATTCTCGGCAAACTGACACAAGAACACAAAATCAAACACCACACGTTCTCACTCATAGGTGGGTGTTGAACAAGGAGAACACATGGACACAGGGAGAGGAGCACTATACACGGGGGTCTGTTGGGGGAGTGGGGGACAGCACGGGGGTGGGGAGTTGGGGAGGGATAGCATGGGGAGAAATGCTAGATATAGGTGAAGGGGAGGAAGGCAGCAAAGCACACTGCCACGTATGCACCTATGCAACAACCTTGCATGTTTTTCACATGTACCCCAAAACCTAAAATGCAATAAAAAAAAATAAAAATTAAAATTAAAAAAAAGAAAAAAAAAAAAAATTCACATGTTGAAATCCTAACCTCTAATGGGATGGTACTGGCAGGTAAGGCCTTTGGTAGGTGAATGTGTTATGAGGGTGGAACCCTCATAAATAAGATTAATGCCCTGATAAAAGAAGTCCCAGAGAGAGCTTCCTTGCCTCTTCTGCCCTGTGACATTACAGCAGGAAGACAACTGCCTATGAACTAGGACAGTCAGGCTTCACCAGCCACCAAATCTGCCAGTTCCTTGATCTTGGACTTCCAAGTTTCTATAAAAGTAAAAAACAAATTTCTGTTGTATATAAGCCACACAGTTTATGATATTCTGGTATAGCAGCAAGAGTGGATGAAGACACTAACATATTGTTGACACTTTGTTACAGCAGCCTACGCTTACCGTAATGTCTTTTGTCAAATAGAGGTTAGCTTTTCTTTCTTTTTTTTAAAAAAATATAGAATGCTTCACAAATATGTGTGTCATCCTTGCACAGGGGCTGTGCTAATCTTCTCTTTATTGTTCCAATTTTAGTATCTGTGCTGCTGAAGCCAGCACTAGCTTTTTAAAAAAACACTAATAAACTATTTATTTATGAAATTTTGCATTACTTTTATGTGGAATATTCTTTCTCAATCCAAGATCTTATAAGTATATATCAATGTGTCTAGCTTTTTATGGTACAATTTAATAATTATAGTTCTTTAATCCATTTGGAACTGGTTTTGGTGTAACATGAGATAGAGTTGCACATATTTTTTTCAAAAATTTAACCTCATTTCAGCATCAATTATTGAAAAATCTCTTTTCTTCATGGATTTATGATGTCTCATGTACTTATAGAATTATTATTTTAAAAATATTCTCTTGCATGTATTACCTTTTTTCATAAATGTACAAGTAGTAAATGTCTTAATTATTATAACCTAATAGTGTAACTTGGTAGGTCAAGTGTTTTTCTTTGAACTTGTTTTTCTTTGCTATTTTTTACACATTTTCTTACGTAAATTCAGAATCATTTTGTCAAGTTATTGCCCTTTCCACTCCAGATCCAACATAAGTTCCACTAGAATTTTGATTATTGTTGCATTAAAACCTCTACATTAAATTTGTGCATAATTGATATTTTTACAGTAGTGAATTTTCTTATACAATGATATAACATGCCATTTCATTTACTTTTTATAACTCAATAAAGCTGTATAGTTTTCCTCATACTACTCCATAAATTAATTGGTTGTTAATATAAAAATATATTAGGTAATGTATATAATTATTGTTTCTAAGATGAATGATATATTTTCCTGTTATGGTTTCTGCATAGTTATTTTGATATATTAAAAAGCTTTGCTTATTGAATGTCTATCTCGTATGTAGGCTATTTAGTAATCTCACTTACAGCTTAGCTTATTTTCAGCTGATGTTTTTCATACATTTCTTCTGTGTGTGATAGAGTCCCTCAAGTGAATTCCTCACAACCAATGACTTGATTTTATTCAGTGGCAATTCTGCTCTTTACTACTTCTAATGCAAGTCTTACTTCTTCCACTTTGCCTTTAATTTCTTGAGAATCTTTATGATCCCAGCCAGATTCTTTCCATCTTGATCTTTTAGGGTTAACTCTTTTATTTAAAGTAGTGTTTTGGGTTATTTCTTAATTTTTTAAAAGAAATTTTAAAAGAAAAATGATTGTAAGCCATTCTTAATAGTCTTTCTTGTAATATAGTGATAGGAATTATAGACTTCCTATAAGAATCTGTATTACAATATGATTTATTTGTTTCAATTTAATGCTTTTTTATGTAACACAAGTCTGACTAGATTTTTCTTCAGCTTATGTTTATTTTTACGACCACTTAATAAATAGCACCCTTGTTTTACTTTTGCCCTCCGGGTAGGCTAGGCATTTTGCTTTGGTAAATTTCCTTCTGCCTACTGTGTCAGTCAGGAGTTCCAGCTGGAAACAGAGTGTACACTCTAATTGGGTAATTTGAAGACACTCTAATAAAAAGACTATTAACAAGGATGTGGATGAGGAGCAGGGAAAACTCACAAGGGATAATGCCAGACTCCAGAGCTGGTGAACTTCAGGTCTGAATGAGTGAGGAAAAAAGTGGTTACCAGAACCCAGGGAAGGAGAGATGGCTGTGTAGAGAGAGCCTTTCAACTGAGGCTGTGCCAGTGGTTGAGGGACACTCCTGTAGAACAGGAAATGAGTTTGGGAGTAAATAACCAGCTTCTATCTCCAGATCTCCTTCTAATGTTCCCCATTGACCGTATTCAACCACAAGTTAGAGGACAAAAGATTCTTGTCCTCCATCAGACCATGCAGGTCAGCCCTCCACCTAGATCAAGGGAGAGAAGGGTGTATCTGGAAAAGCAGGCAAATGTTAGTACATTAATCAAAGAGTCCTTACTTTTTCATCAGTTTAAACATTATTCTTCACTCACTGGCTAAACCTTGTTTTAGTGAGTACTCTGGATGGAGAGACTACCGAAGGTCAAGTGTGAATTTCTAGAGGAAGAAGAGGAAAAGAGCCTAGAAGGCTGATTCTTAGGAGATAGTTGAATGGGATAAAATATCTTTGGGGGTTGCAGAAAAGATGGATAGGTAGCACAAACATGTATGGAACCACTCTCTAGATAGGCCTAGGAAGCTTCTGCAATGTGGCCCCATACCAGAGCACTAGTCTAGTTAAAAGATTATGGTTCCAATAATAATTCAAAACTTCTCTTGTATATTTCAGTCATTGAAAGATGTTCAAGTACATAGACTAATGCAAGGTAAGGTAATATCACCGTTGTTTGGCCCAAGGAAACTTGCAGAAATTTCTTACTCACTCAGTAAAAAAAAAAAAAACTTTCTTTTTGCCCCTACGTTAACCTTTCTGCCACCTCTTTTCTCCAGCCTCCTTCTCCTGCACAACACCTCCCTATATGCCACATTTCCCTCACCATTCAGCTCCTTGGGGCATCATATGGTTTCTTTTATTCTTATTGATTTTCTCTGTAGAATCTTCCAGCATAACTTCTACCTGTCCTTTTCTCAGAACACTAGGGAATGGAGATCAGGTAAACAGGCAAGACCCAAAACCTCTGAGTCAGGCAGAAGAAGGGGGAAAGTTGTGAACAAGCTATAACCTTCTCGCATCTTCGCTTCTCCTGTCTGCCTTCCTCTTTTCCCCTTACTAGAAAGGTAGAGGAAGGATTTATGAAAGGGCTGCCTACTAATCTGAATTCTTTTGCAAGATTTTCCTCATGGTGTGTACAGCACTTTGGAATCCCCCAGAGGGAATCACACTCACAGGGAAGCTGCTGTTACTATTATGTGTGCATGGTAGAGCTTGGCATCCCTGGAGAAAAAGCCTGCAAGGGTGTGTGAGTGCCTCCCCACAGAAGATTTTTTTGAGCCTAATTATTCCTTTTGAGTGAGGTATGTACATCTGGAAATGTTCTTTTTCAGGAAAAGGAGCAGCCAGTATGAGGGGCCATGGTCTTGACTGTGAGTGAGTAGGTAGTTGCACCTGCTACTCGTGATGCCTGGTGAGCACCCCAGGAGCCCTGTCTTGGCCTGCTCCCATGTGGTACTGTGAGGACTCTGAGTGTGCTGTTTTTCAAGGTTTTTCAAGGAATATGTGTAGCTGCAGCATTATGTCTGTCCTGGCCTGCCAACCTGATTTCACGGAGTTTTGGAAAAACAGTCCCCTCAGGGAAGTCCATGGTTGTTTTGACATTTGGGATAGAAAATATTTGCCATGTAACCTTTACATTAAAGGACCCATAGCTAGGGACAAGCAAAGAGCATGTTTACTTGTCTCCATGTGAGCATTTGGGTGTTGCTCAAAGACTTTAATCTGCTGATATATATTTCCTGCTTTGAATTTGGGCCTAGGCAATACTTCTTCAGTATGAAAATATGCATAAGCATTGGCCAAGAGCTTTCTTTCTTGACGATCTCTGCTGAGGCTAGGGAGTCGAGGAGGGGAGTTGGAATCGGAACAGTTCAGATTATAGCGGCAATCCTCACCTGTTCACCATTTAGTTTTGTCCTCATTGAGCATTCACAAGTAGAACTTCCATCATGAAACCAATGTTTTTTGATACTGAGGAGATGAGGTTGGGCAATGGTAGGAGGGCTACTCACTTCTAGAAGACTTGTAATGTGAGGCAGAGCACCTTTGAATGGGCATGTGATGTGACAGTTTCTACGCTACCAGCTTCCCCACTAGCTTCTAAATTTCTTGAGCATATACTGTTTTGTTGATCTTTGCACCCCCATACAATATTAAGCATCTTTAGGAAGAAGGCACATAAGGAGCCTATGCTGAGTGACAGAATCTATCAAAGAAACATGCCATCCAAGGAGGAAACAAGACAACTTCTTCATGGCTCCTTGGTCACTCTACGTTTTGGCAGAAAGGTCTAGAAAGGCAGAAATTGGAGACTGCAATTAGAGATAACCACCGCTTTCTTTTATCTGTGTTCTCAGAGTTGGTCTGGGTTTAGAGGAAAAAGAGAAAGCTGAGGAGGAGCTCTCTTGACTCCTGCACTCCTTGTGACTCCACTTTTATCTGTTTATTTTTCAGATAAAATAAAATATTTTATTTTATAATATTTATAAAGACATAATATTTATAAATATTATATTCTGCATAATATTTATAAAGACAACAACAATCACTCCTGACCCCAAACCTTTGGGACTTCTGTTTAAACATGGCAGATTGACCACATGCATTTCTCTTCTCTTCCACTCGAATTTCTCTAGTAACATAATATGTAAAGAAAAACAAAATTTCATAAACCCACAGAGACAAAGAAGCAGGAAGGGAGACACAAGCAGACAAGAGGAGGCTGAGACACTTTTGGAAGATAGGAAGTAGGTGGAGAGTGGTGAGTGAGTCGGCAGGGCAGAGGAAGTTAAAGCACAATTGCTGACAGAGGACAATATTAGCAACAAGTGAGTGAATTCATCTGACAAAACCCTAGAAAAGATCAGAACTGGACACCAGCTGTCACATAATGGGGTGAAAAAATCAGGAGATGAAGCAGAAATCAGGAGAACTCGGAAGCTTAGTACATGGAGCATTTGGACTCCCAGGACCCCTGCCCAGTCCAGAACAGCCCACGTCTACACCTTTTCTTTTTCCTTCCTCCACTCCCTTTATTCACTGCAGAAGGGAGAGATTTAATCTCTGGAAAAATGTAACAGGGGAGACTCTGGCGTGGGGAATATGGCCACATGGGAGGGCAAAGGATGAGGTGCAGAGTCAGAGGACAGGGGCATTAAGTTATAGTTGGTAAATTGACTGGTAGGGACTTTGGCACTCTTTCCCTGCCCTGCTCACAGACTGAATGTATCCAGTCCTATATAGTGTCCAAGGAGGAGTTTGGAGGCCTCTTTTGAGAATCCAAAGAATCCCCGAGAAAAGACCTATGAATATTGACATTTGTGAATCTTTCAACAAAAAAGCCAGCTTACCACTTACACACTGACAGTAAAGCCCAACAATTGGGGAAAAAATTTCAAATTCATACAAAATTCATATAAAGGAATTTTCTATAATCTTTTTAGTACTTTGTTCTTGAACGACCGTGAGGATTCACATGCAGAATCTCACACATCTGAGGAAAGATTCCAAAATAAAAGGGAGAAACTAATAATGGAAAACAGAAGATAGAAGTTAGGAATTTAGCATATGGGAGGAGCATATATTCAGACCAACTTGAATCTATGCTCCTGGATTGCAGTCTTCAAACTTGGCTCAGATAAACTCTCTGTCTCTCTGTCCCTCTCTCTGTCTCTCTCTTTCTCTCTCTGTATATATATATATATGGCACAGGGAAAAGGGAGCATGGGGCAGAGAAATAGCTCTTTTTTGTTGTAATAGAAATATTCATTTCACACTAATGGTTCTCAATATTGGCTGCACCAGAATCACTTGGGAGCTTTAAGAATGCTGATGTTTGGGTCTCCCCCCAGAGATCCTGATTTAAATAGCCTGAGGTAAAGCCTTGGTATGGGATTTGTAAATCCCATAGTGATTCTGATATACGTTCAAAGTTTAGAACTGCTGCTTTAAGCTATGAACATGTTTTAAACTGGACTGCAGGATCAAATAACATCTCTTTAGCCCTGTGCTCAAGGTTGCCCTACTTCCCTAGCTTACCTGCCTGACTTCATCTCCCAGGGCTCAGCGCTCAAGCCATGCCCACCCGACACCTCTATCATCCCACAGCCTAGGCTCCTTCCCTTCACTTTTGTTCATGGTAGTTATCCCACTTCATGCATTCTCGTATTTAATTACTTATATCTGTTAACTGAAGTTGAAATTGTTGTTAAATGTCCAGCTCCAATCCAACCTGTCATGATTATACTAGCATAAATGCAAGCTCTTCCTTAGGTGCTTTTTACCACAACTTACTCCTTGCCTCGCTTATTTCATAATGAATGTTTTCATTGATATTGGCATCTAAAGATAGCTGGGAACTCATGTGACCACTCAGGTTTGCCTAACTCCTCAAACCTAAGGTTGTCTGACCATAGCACATTTTTAACAGCTTAGTTTTTTATCACAAACAGTATTAACATTACATTCTTTAATCTTTACAGTAACTATGTGAGGTAACTATCAATATCCTCATTTTATATGTGAAGAAAGAGAGTCCCAGAGTGATTATGCGACAAGTGTGGTATTGTCCAGGCAGCAAAAGGTAGAGCTGGGACTTGAACCCAGGTCTTATAAGACTGCTTTAAAACCAGGATAACACTTCTGCTCTTGCTTTGAGATTTAAGTGGGCAAATGTTTTTGTTTTCCCAACAGAGGCATACCTCATTTTATTGTGCTTTGCAGATACTGTGTTTTTTAAAAACTGAAGGTTTGTGGCAAACCTCCTTTGGCATCTCTTGGTACCATTTTTACAAAAGCCTGTGCTCACTTTTAGTCTTTGTTTCGTATTTTGATAATTCTTGCAGTATTTCAAACTTTTTTGTGCTTACTGTATGTGTTACAGTGATCTGTAATCAGTGATCTTTCATGTTACTATTGTAATTGCTTTAGGGTACCACATAAGATGGCAAACTTAATTGGTAAATGTGTGTACTCTGACTTCTCCACCAAACAGCCGTTTCTCCTTCTCTTTCGCTCTCCTCAGGCCTCCCTATTCCCCAAGACACAGGAATATTGAAATTAGGCCAGTTAATAAGGTTAATAATCCTACAATGGCTCTAAATGTTCCAGTGAAAGGAAGAGTCACATGTATCTCACTTTAAATCAAAAGCTAGCAATGATTAAGCTCAGTGAGGAAGGCATGTTGAAAGTTGAGATAGGCCAAAAGCTGGCTCTCCTGCACCAAACAGTTAGCCAAGTTGTAAATGCAAAAATAAAGTTCTTGAAGGAAATTGAAAGTGCTATTCTAGGGAACACATGAATGGTAAGAAAACCAAACAGACTCACTGTTGATATGAAGGAAGTTTTAGTTATCAGATAGAAAATCAAACGAACCACAGCATTCCCTTAAGTCGAAGCCTAAACCAGAGCAAGGTCCTAACTCTCTTCAATTCTGTGAATGCTGAGAGAGGTAAGTAAACTGCAGAAGAAAGTTAGAAGCTAGCAGAGGTTGGTTCATGAGGTTTAAGGAAAAGAAGCCATCTCTGTAACATAAAAGTGCCTGATGAAGCAGCAAGTGCTGATGTAGCAGCTGCAGCAAGTTATCCAGAGACCTAACTAAACCCATTGATGAAGTTGGCTACACTAAACAACAAGTTTTCAGTGTAGACAAACCAGCTTTCTATTGGAAGAAGATGCATCTAAGACTCTCATAGCTAGAGAGAAGTCAATGTCTGGCTTCAAAGCTTCAAATAACAGGCTGACTCACTTGTTAGAGGCTAATGCAGCTGATGACTTTAAGTTGAAGCCATTTACCATTCTAAAAATCTTAGAGCCCTTAAGAATTATACTAAATCTACTATCCCTGTGCTCTATAAATGGTACAACAGATCCTGGATGACAGCACATCTGTTTACAGCATGATTTACTGAATATTCTAAGCCCAGAGTTGAGACCTACTGTTCAGAAAAAAAGATTCCTTTCAAAATATTACTGTTCACTGACAATGTATCTAGTCAACCAAGAGCTCTGATGAAGGAGTATAAGGAGATGAATGTTGTTTTCACATCATTCTGCAACCCAAGGATCAAAGAGTAATTTCAACTCTCAGGTCTTATTATTTAAGAAATACGTTTCATGAGACTATAGCCACCATATACAATGATTACTCTAATGGATTTGGGCAAAGTAAATTGAAAACCTTCTGGGAAGGATTCACCATTCTAGATGCCATTAAGAACATTCATGATTCATGTGAGAAAGTCAAAATATCAACATTAACAGTAGTTTGGAAGAAGTTGATTCCAGTTCTCATGGATGACTTTGAGGGGGACAAGACTTCAGTAGAGGAATAAACTGTAGCTGTTGTAGCTGTGAAAATAGCAAAAGAACTGGAATTAGAAGTAGATCCTGAAAATCAGACTGAATTGCTGTGATCTCATGATAAAAAGTGAACAGATGAGAAATTGTTTCTTATGGATGAGCAAAGGAAGAGGTTTCTTGAGATAGTGTCTATTTTTGGTGAAGATGCAGTGCACATTGTTAAAATGACATCAAAGGATTTAGAATATTACATAAATAGTTGATAAAGCAGCAGGGTTTGAGAAGATTGATCCAATTTTGAAAGAAGTTCTACTGTGGGTAAAATGCTGTCAAACAATATTGCATGCTACTGTGGAGTTGTTCATGAAAAGGAAGTCAATCAATGTGACATACTTTATTGTTGTTGTTTTTTAAGAAATTGCTACAGACACCCCAACCTTCACCAATTGCCACCTGGCCAGTCAGCAGCCATCAACGTGAGGTAAGATCCTTCATCAGCAAAAAGATTGCAACTTGCTAATGATTCAGGTGACTTTCAGCATTTAAAAAAATTTTTTTTAGACATAATTCTATTATACACTTAATAGAATACACTATAGTGGAAACATAACTCTTATATGTACCAGAAGATAAAAAAAATTGTGAGTGACTTGCTTTATTGTGTTGATCTGGAACCAATTCTGCAATATCTCTGAATTATGCCTGTAAAGTAATTACTTGAGAATGAGAGCCCCACAATCTGATTATAGGTACAAATGCAGGGTTTTACACACTACAGGCATTCCCAAGGTATTTTTTCATTTGATTTTGATGTAATAATAGGAAATATTAATGCCATTTGTGCCAGGTCTTTAACGATATTATCTCGTTTAATCATCACAAGAACTATGTTTTTGGTAAAATTATCATTTATAAAAATCAACAACCAATACTAGGAGATGTGAAGGAACGTGCACGAGTTCACACAGCCTGTCAGGGTGAAGTGGAGACTGAAACCCAGAACTGTCAGAGTCCAGAATCAGAAATGTCTTGCCTTACTTCTTCATATAAAGTTGCTAAGAGGAGCTGCCGTGAAGGTTTCTTGATCCAGATTTACAACCATCATTCTTTAAATTTTCCCAAGACACAGTTGGTATAATCAAGTGTTACTTATCTGGTGGATAGTATTTACCATGGCAGGCTCAGAGGATATTTGAATGCAGACTCATATAAGCTAACAAGCCCATGTGGGAAGCTTTGTCTGGCAGTACATTCCTGCCTCCTAAGGGTAGCTCAAGTTCAAGAAAAGCAAATGTATTTATCAGCCGAAACTTTAAATCTTGTGCAAAGGAAAACAAAAAAATAACCCACAAACATTTGAACCTTGGCCTCAAAGTTTTAGAAAATAAATCCACACCACACATACAGTTGTTTTTTTTTCTTTTGCCACGTGGCAGTGGTTGTGAAGTAAATATATCCCACTGCACTGATCTTACATCCTGTCACATTAATGTTTCAGAGCACTCAATATAAATATTAAAACTAATAGCTTCACTCTTCAGCTATTACTCCACCATCCCCTGAAATCATCATAAAACTTTCAAAGCCTTTTAGAACATTTACACACTTGAATCTGATGGTGGGGAAAGGAGATTCACACAACGCAGCCCATAAGTTAAATAATAGTGAAGAGCTGTTTATGGAATATGCTTTATTTATTCATCATTTCAAGTAAAGTTTTCATTTTGATGGAGGGGAAAAAAATCAAAGTATAGCTGTCAAGGGATAAGGATGAAGTATTGCTTTTCTGTACTGAGGACTTGCAAAAAAAAGAAGTCCATGAGAATCTCAGTCCAAGGTCAATCAATGCTAAGACTGTGGGTACGTAAACAGCTAATGGATTGTAAAGACACATACTGGTGTTATGAATTTTTAAAGAGCAACTTTTCAGCACAGTACCCCATAAATCAATGATGACTTATTGGCTGGATCAATTATGCAAACTTTTAAAACATTTAATGACAGGTAATGAACAGGTCTCTGGAGAACATCAGTCAACAGTGTTTTTGCAGTTGTGGTTACATCTGCTTAAGTGAATTGGGTAGAGGCAGTCATTCCTAGGAAGTAATTAAAAGTTGAACTAAGAATCTTCCCAAAGCAAAAAAGAATAACTGTTTTAGTCTTCATAGATACCTTAAATAGCCAGGGAAATGAGTTGCATCTTAATATATTCATAGGTAGTCCAGTATTTGTAGAAGGACTGGTAGTCTAGTCCTTCTATACGGACTGAGTATGCCAAATAGAACTTCAGGGAGCTTCTATTCCTAAGCATTTGTTTGGCGGTTTTCTGCAGAGTGATCTGAGGCACAAGGAAGAGATGATTTTTGAAAGAAGAAAAAGTATAGCATGGATATGACACAGATTGATAGGTTCTCATAATTATTTTGAAATTAACTTTAAATAATTAGAGGGATATTTTGAAATTAACTTTAAATAATTGGAGGAACAGGCAGTGATGGCTGATACTGTAGAATTCTGCTCAACCAAGAAGCAAAGGACAGAAGGCTGAATGTGGGTGGACTAATCCTGCAGCAAGTCTCACATCATCACTGTGGCATTACAGTGCTTTAATCACATGTTAAAATAGTGACCCGATGAAAGATGAAGGACTTTTGGGGGTAGATTTTTGAACTTAACAGTCTTTTAAAGTTTAAACATTGATCTTTTTTATTGTATAACTTCAGATAAGTCTTTAGATTATGAAAAAGGCAGAAGTTAAACATGCCATTCAATACTAAGCATAGTTCTTTAAGTCTAAGCTACTGACATTGATGCTGTATTTCTGTGTTAACATAGTTAAAGCATCACTCAGATCAGAGAGCCTTCTGACTGAATCTGAAAACACTAAAAATTCTAATATTCCTTTGTAGCTTTTGCTCATTTTACTGCTCAGCAGAAAGATTGTAAAAATAAAAGATAAAAATAAGTTGATTGTAAAGTGCCCAAGTTCAAATGTCTCTGGCCTGGGATTGTTTTCTGTGTCAGAGAAGCTTCCTAGAATTGTTGCTGGGTTTTCCAGATTCTCTCAGTTAAGCGGAAAAAAGGAAGTATCTTTAAAACGTTACTGATTTTTGAGCATTATTTTCTCAAGAGGCTCTGCTAACTATCAAACTCACTTAAGAAGCTTAAACATGGCTGGTGCGGTGGCTCACACCTGTAATCCTAGCACTTTGGGAGGCCGAGGAGGGTGGATGACCTGAGGTCAGGAGTTCAAGACCAGCCTGGCCAACATGGTGAAGCCGCATGTCTACTAAAATACAAAAATTAGCCGGGCATGGTGGCGGGTGCCTGTAATCCCAGCTACTTGGGAGACTGAGACTGAAGAGAATCACTTGAACCTGGGAGACAGTGGTTGCAGTGAGCCGAGATCACACCACTAAACTCCAGCCTGGGTAGCTAAATGGGACTCTGTCTCAAAAAATAATAAGGATAAAAAAAGAAGCTTAAACACTTAGTGGTATTAAAAATGCTCATTATGACTGATCATTAGAGAAATGCAAATCAAAGCCACAATGAGATACTATCTCACACCAATCAGAATGTCAATTTAAAAAAAGTTAAAAAATAAGAGATGCCTGCGCGGTTGCAGGGAAAAGGGAATGCTTAGACACTGCTGATGGGAATGCAAATTAGTTCGGCCATTGTGGAAAGTAGTTTGGTGATTGCTCAAAGAACTTAAAACAGAACTACCATTTGACCCAGCAATCCCATTATTGGGTATATACCCCCCAAACATAAATTGTTACATTATAAAGACACAGGCATGTGTATGTTCATCACAACACTATTCACAATAGCAAAGACATGGAATCAACCTAAATGCCCATCAAGAGTGATTAGATAAAGAAAATGTGGTATATATATACCACAGAGTACTGCACAGTCATAAAAAAGAATGAGATGATGTCCTTTGCTGCAGTATGGATGGGGCTGGAGGCCATTATCCCAAGTAAAATAATGCAGGAACAGGAAACCAAATTCTGCATGTTTTCACTTATAGAAGGAGCTATACATTAAGTACACATGGACACAAAGAAGGGAACAACAGATACTAGGTTCTATTTGAAAGTGGAGGGTGGGAGGAGGATGAAGATGGAAAAATTACTTATTGGGTACTGTGATTATTACCTGGATGACAAAATACTCTGTACACCAAGCCCCTGTGACACGCAGTTTACCTATATAACAAACCTGCACAGATACCCTGAACCTAATATGAAAGTTAAAATAAAGAAGCTTAAACACCTTGTGTGTGTGTGTGTGTGTGTGTGTGTGTGTGCATGCGCACGCGCGCTTGGTAGAGACACACTTCCCTAATCATGAAGATCACAAGAGAATTTGTTACGTTTTCTATATCAAACCCTATGATATGTGTTTATCATCATATTCACATTCACGGATGAGTAAAATGAGTGGGATACTCTCGTATCTGGATTCTTTGTTGAAATGTATATATCTTTCTTTGAGTTGATAGAAAAAAAATCATTAAAAGCTCAGGATTCAGAGGTAAACAGGTGGGAATCCAAATCCTGACTTTGCCATTTACTGACTTTACCTTTTTTGTCCTATATTCTCACCTGTAAAATGGATAGCATAATCTCTGCCTTGAAGAAAACATGTAGTGTGTAGGTACTCAGTAACTGGTGGTCGTTATTATCTGCCAAATCCAAAACATCCCTGAAAGCAATAACTTGAAGAGCGTCAGGGCAATAGTTGTTGCTAAATTCAGGGAATTAACATTCTTCCACAAAAGGAGGTTGCCTTTTGAAGTAAAAATAGCTGTTAACACCAAGGTCTTTATTATGTATCATGTACTTTACCTGTATTAGCTCATCCAAGTCTGTCAACCTTTTGACACAAGCACTATTATCATTTTACAGATGGGGACATAGAATCTCAAAGAAATTAAGAAACTTGCTCAAGGTCACTCAGCTATTAAATGGCAAAACTGGTATTCAAAAATAGATAAAATTGTGTCTTACTGGAGTCTACCATGCCACAATGCCCAACTTGTAATTGGTTAAACTAAAAAAATGAGGACGCAGAATATGATATCAAAAATTATCTCTGTTGATATGCATGGCTACTGTAGAAATAAAAAGGGTTTCAGGATAGTGGATTTCCCTTGTTGCCTCAGAAGGCAAATGAGGATTGCAATACTGGTCATTTATCTTAAGTATGAAGGAACAAGAGGTGATAGTGGGTGGCTTAGTTCAGTCTTGTGTATATGACTTACCAAGTAATTCTATGAGACAGGAATCATGCTGTGAGTAATAAATGGTCTATTTCTCTGACTCAGGGGTCTTGTGTCTTCTGTCAGTGTATGTATATAAAACTATGGCAGGCTAACTTATTAGCTTCCAAGTAGGGTAAAATCTCAGACCCTTCATAGTTTCTCACTTAACACTAGGAAGAGGAGGTCATGACTGTCACACCTCCACACGGAGGGAAACAACAGAAGGATTCCCTGATATGCAAATTCTCTGAGCATCCCAGCAGAATGAGGGGTGAGGAGTGAGATAGTGGAGACAGCATTTTCCAACTATCTTACGCTTGGGTCTGTATTCTTACAAAGATAAGAGTTGGAGAAATGCAAATTAAAATCTAGTAAAATATCACTTCACATTTATTGGAATGGCAAATAGGAAAATGTTGAACATACCGAGTGATGCAAGAAAGTGAGTCAGTGGGGATTATATGTTGCTAGTGAGAGTGTAAACTGGGGTGATTTATACTTTAGAGAACAATTTGGTAATACTAATCAACTAAGCGTTCTAGAAATTCTACCATGGAGAAAGTCTTCCACAAGTTGCACATATAAGAATATTCATTGTGATATTGTAAGAGTGAAAATTAGAAAAGAAATCTTAAAATATTTATCAGAAATAGAATGGATAAAAAAATTGAAGGAAATTCATACTATCTAGCAATTTAAATGAATAAACAAAACTACATATATCAATGTGGATAAATTTTGCATACAATATTATATTAGTAAAAGAAATTGTTGATATATAGAGTCTAATGCCATTTGTATAAAGTTTTGGCATACTTAAGAGTAGTGTATGTTTTAGGGATTCATTGAAGTGTAGGATGTAAAAACATGCACAAATGAGTGTTTGTTGATAGGAAGAAGGAAGGGAATGGAATAAGAGAACGTACACAGAAGTTCTTCAATTGTAGTTATGATGTTTTATTTCTTACGCCTGGTGGCAAGTACTGAAATATTTGTTGTATTTTCCTCTATATTTTTTGTGTCAAAATATTTCATAAAAATAACTTTTAAAGAGTATTTATTATTTATATTGGAATAGAACAGATAAGGCTTGGGAAAACATATCAGAATAACTTTATTAATAGCAGCAATTTTAACCTCAGAAGATTTAGAATTGTTGTAATTCTAAGTTCTATCGCTATATTGTAAAAATGAACTAATTTGATCATCTGTCAGCTCAACAATACATTTCTGAAACAATCAACCATTTCTAGAATGTATGATGTTCCAGAAAATCCCTCCCCCATTTATCTGTTTGTTTTTCGAGTCATTTGTGAAGTTCTTCACTTATTAGGCAATACATTATTAACGGTGCCTAGATCAGGAAGTAATGTCTTGGAGCTTAACTTGGCAACAAATAGATCTACACACCTACGCTAAAGGATGAACTTGAGAAGGAAAGATTACTCAAATTATTCTTCGTTTGTAACTATTGAGTTAAAGTTTAAAAAATTCTGGTTTCTGATGAACAGTTTTGAATTTCTTTAAAATAGATCTTTAAATAAAAAGCAAATCATGAATCTTCCATGAGAATAAGTGCCCCCAAATACCTAATTAATGTCTTTTGAAATTTCTGTGACTGAAACTTTGTGGCCTCAGTGTATCCATCTTCAATACAATTTGGGCAATCACAGTATAGATTCTTCCTTGTCGTGGTCATTCTTTAGGGAAAGAGTGAGATAATTATGTGACTAACATGGGGTTCACTTATAATCTGACGTATTATCATTTTAAATTATAGGCCTTGACATTGTGATCATTTCCAAGATGTATACTGGGTTTAGTGACATATCATCACTATTTGCAGAATATATTTTATCCCCTATATTCTTTTACCTCCTTCATGAAATTCCAAAATGCATTCCATGACCCACAGACAATGGCACCAGTATCTCCTTACCTTGAGCTTGTAAATAACGCCAGCCATCATTAATTGGACATGATTTGGTTCTGGTATAGACACAAATACAAGATTTTGTTTTCATTGTTTTCCCAATTGGACAGTCAGGGGAAGGGACTGAAGGAAAATATATACAATCTACAAACGGAGCCTTCTGCAAGCTATCTCTAAGTCTTCACTCTTCCAGGCTTCAAGCTTCATCCAGATTTCCTTGTTGGATAGACCAGCACCAATTAAAAATACCTGCTACTTGATATGGAAGGAGTAAAGCCATCAACACGCTCAGAGTATTCTGACTTCCAAAATGCTGGCCATTTATGATGAAGGCAGTCAGTAGTATTACTAGACAAACTAAGGATATGAATTTATTAGTACTAGGTAAATACAGTATAATTTACAGAAACAAAACAAATGATTTACCAAGGCTCCTCTCTGAAAATATTCACAGATTTGTTAAAGCTGAGAGCTATGCTAGTGATCAATCCCTTTACTTCCTAGTTTATAATAGAGGAAAGAGAATCCTGGAAAAGTTGTACTAACATCTCAAAGTCGTGAGGCTAGTTAATGGGATAGCTAAGAGTAAAACTTGGGTCTTTGGACAAGTAAGTCAATGTTATTTCCTCTACCATATTCAATCTAAGACTAATAATACTGTTTTATCAGTGGTATTATTAGAGTGATGACTCTAGAAGTGATTCTCACAACATAAGAAAGAAAAAAGATACAATAAACATGCCAAGAGCTAAAAGAGTTCAATATAATTAAATGACTGAAGTATTTGTGTTTTTAAAACTAAGGGGGCTGGGCGCAGTGGCTCATGCCTGTATCCCAACACTTTGGGAGGCCAAGGTGGGTGGATCACCTGAGGTCAGGGGTTCAAGACCAGCTGGGCAACATGGTGAAACCCCATCTCTACTAAAAAAAAAAAAAAAAAAAAATTAGCTGGCCATGGTGGTGGGTGTCTGTAATCCCAGCTACTCGGGAGGCTGGGGCAGGAGAATCACTTGAACCCAGGGGGCAGAGGTTGCAGTGAGCCGAGATCACCACTCCAGCCTGGATGACAACAGCAAAACTCCATCTCAAGAAAAAAAAAAATAGACTAAGAGAGTTACTTTGTGTGGGGAAGAAAACGAGAAAAAGAAGAGTTTTTATGGGAAGGCTCCATTTGTTCTCCTTTTCCATCAAAGATAAAATTTAGCAGGAAAGATTTTATTTGAACATGAAGAAGAACTTTTAAATAGTATTTTTAATGCTATAGAAGATTATTGACAAGTATATTAGTCATATACTTTTTGGAATTAAAGTGACAACCAATTCTCAGCTGTGTAATCTAGGTAGGTTCATTGCCTACTTGACTGACTTTGCTTTTCAGCTCGAGGAATTCAAGATTTAATATTATTCTCATTTTACTAATGGCAAAGATAACTCAGAGAAATGGAGTGACTTTGCTAGAAAGAAAGAGTTAACATTAGAGTTCCTATTTGAGTTTAAGGAAAATCAGACTTCTTTACCTCGGGTTCTGTCCTGATGAGTGTGCACCTTTGCTATGTTTCTGCTCTATAAGGGGCTTGTGGCTCAAGTCAGCCAGGGCGTTCCTTAACTAACATGAACACAGTTGACTGATTCTATGTGGGATGATCTTTAATTAATCACATGAGTGGTTCAGATCTTGTCAGGCATTTTATATTTTGGACAGTGAAATTTGATTTCACTCCATTAAATTCAATGATCCTTGAATGAAGACCCACTGTGTGCCAGATGCAGAACCAAGTGCTAATACTTTTAAATGAAGCAAACACAGCCTCACCATCACGGTGCTTCAGCCTAGTGGAACAACAAACAGTAAGCAAATAATCTCAGATACCAGGAACATCATTAAAGGAGATCTAGATATGGAGAAAAACACAGGCAAAGTCAAACTGATTTTACTTTAGTCTGGACAACTCTATTTCTGTCTTGAGAGATACAGTAGCATTTAAGTTCATTGCTTCTTGGGAAGTAGCTATTCATTCACTTTTTTAGATAGGTGCATAGGAAAACATGTTATTGGCTTGATTTCTTATATAAACCCAAAAGAAGAATGGAAATTACTAAATAATAGATAAAATTTGTGAAACGATTAATTTTACATACTTAATTACAGAATTCTTTATACACACTTAGTATTTTTTGAGAATGTAGACTAAAGCATTACACTCCTTCATTTTATTTGTCATGATGATCAAACTCGAACCTACTCAAAATACTCACTTCAGTAGACTGCATGGATAGTTTAGTCACACCATGGCTTGGACTTTGCCTGCTTTTCCCCAAAGAGTGAAGCAGGTGGTTTCTTTTGGGAAGTAGTTCAAGAGACAAGAGTGACACAACTGAGAAGACTGAAAGGTGGAAGAAAGACCAGTCCTGGCATGTGTTATTGCACTGATCACCACTGTGGGAAACTGAGGCTCATTCCCCTTGGGGACAGCCTGGAAAGCCTTGTGAATGTGCCTTAGAATTGTCCGACAGCCATAAACATCTATTGGCTCTCATATGCCATTGGAAAGAGCAGCCTTCAGGGAGGACGAATCTCTCCAGCATGCACAGAGATGGTGTCTCTGGTGGCAGAAAGAAGTCCAGGACAGAAAGCCAGATTATATGTAGCAACTGAAGCAAGATGCTGTCAGGTCCCAGTTGGTGGTTGCCACAATGGTCAGAACAAGGTGGGGAGATGGGACCTCAGATATTCCTCACAAAGGAATCTTCAAAATATTTCCTTCCTTTCCATGGCTGAAAGGTGGGGGTCAGAGCATCTACAATACAATACAATGAAATTGGAAATGCATACTTTCTTTGCAGAAAGATCTCCCTCTGAAGCTGTCCTTGGATTCTCTGAATTCAGGGCACAAAATGGACCCTGGTGTCTAGAATGTTGATTAGGAATTTCATGACTATTTGTTAGCCAGAGCTTTAGAGAATGAGAGGGGAAGCTCTTCAAAATGCTGACAAAGACTGTCTTCTTGAACTAACTTTAATCAGGCTGACTTGGGCTTCCCTCTGTCCTTGTAGGATCTAATTTGAGCAAGAATCCTACTAAGTCCATTTAGCGAACTGACTAACTTTCTCACTCTTGGTGTCTGACCCTTCTCCACATCTTATCATGTTGGCCCATCTTCAGCAAGAATTCCATTGAATTGGTCTAGCAAGGGTCCCACCTACCCCTGATGTTTCCTCTTAGTATTTTACATTTGCTGACCCTCACCCTTCTCCCTGGCTATAAATCCCCATTTGTTCTTGAGGGAGTCGGAGTCGAGCTCAATCTCTCCCCTACACTGCAAGACCCTATTGCAGTGGTCCCTCTACTTATCATGAATACTCCCCTTGAATAAATTCTGCCTTACTGTTCTTTAACAAGCGTTACTGGACAATTTTTTCTTCAATGATGCTGATGTCTGCAGGCTGAAGAGAAACATCAGAGGCTTACTTACTATGTACCAGGCACTATTCTAACACATGAGAATAATGTCCTCAAGCCCCTTCTATGTGCCACGCTCATGCTAGGCACTGGGGGGAGTAGGATGAATAAAACTTGGTTCCTTTTCTCAAAGAGGGCTCCATTACTGCTAGCAAAGAGTAAACAGATAAAGAACATCAACGTAAATTCTGAGTCATGACATGAATTTGTAGAGAATGCAACTCTTCCTGGGGTGCTGGGAAGGGTTCACAAAGAAGGGGGTCAGGACTAATGCCCCCTTTGACAGAAATCATAGCTTCTAATACCCCCAGGATATAGTTCTAACTTGTTGGATATATACAAAAGCACAAGAATTAATGTCCTAATGATATGTATTATGATGTGGTGCTAACATATGTGAAGTCGGTACTGTCTTCAGACAGTTCACATTACGTTTTCTGAACAGAATAGATAAGATTCCATCAAGTTTCTTCTGCGTTGCTAAGGACTTCATAAATTCCTCTTGTAATTGACTTGCTTTCAGACAATAATTGTTAACTGATAAATAGGAGAATTGTCAGGTGTGGAATCGGTGGTGAAAGAAAGATAGTTTCTCTATTGCACTTATGAAGAATCGCCGATAAGACCTCTGATCCCATTAAGAATATAAACTCTTCAGATGGAGTTGATGACAGCCCCATGGGCTGCCTGAGTCCTCACCAACTTGGCTGTTCGCAGTGCATGTTCAGCCAAAGGGAGATGAAATCAATGCAAGAATTCATGGCCTCCAAGAAAATTACTGTTGAGAGATGACCTAGTTCTTTGGTGTCACCAGAAGACAGGCCTCCTCGAGAAATGAATGTAATGACATCCACCAGCTGCTTAAATTCTTTCTATTATATGCATTTGCTTTTAAATGGCTTTAGCATTTTAGCATAAACTACCACTTGCTTTCCTCGCAGGTTTGGGCTCTGGGCATTTTTAAAGCAGCAGGCAGAGGCAGTGCTGGCATAAGCAGTGTACTGCTCTGCATCTCCCAGGCTGGATGAAAGCATCTTTGCTTAGATCCCTTAATGATTAAGGGCTAAGAAAGTGGCATGAGTGGATTAATGATTCCAAATGAAATTCCTCCCTCTCCTTTGTTGTGTTCTCATTCACAGAAATCACAGTGGTATAAGGATAAATACTGTGACTCTAAGCACTATATTGCCACCTTCCCTTCCGGGACCCACATTGGTTCTTACATGGCGGTGTCCTGGCTTTATTCATTCTTAGGTTTGCACTGACTTCTGAAAACTCTTGAAAGTATCTTATTTGTCCCTGTGAAAGATCTAGAGGTACATGAAGACAGAAAGTGAGCTATGGGAGTTGAAAAGATAAAATAAAACCTAGAGCGGAAGCTACAGACAATATTTGCAAATGAATGAAATGCCATGGACTCTGCCCATCTGCCATGACTGCTATAGCCTTTTTCACCAGTCTTTCCTGCTCTGCCCTCCCTTGTCTCCATACAATGAAAGATGGTGGAAAAGTGCTGCAAAGATATAATAACGGCAGCAGCAGCAGCAGCAATCTTTTAAACTGAACTTGTGTCTGAGTACTTACTATGTATCGGGCACTATTCTAAGCATTTTTTACATATTAACTTGTATAATCTTCACAACAACCCTATGAGTACATGCTGTTATTCCCTCATTTTAGGTGAGGGACTGAGCCACAGAGAGCTAAAGTAACTTAAGTTACAACAACCGTGTCCCTGTCTCAGGTCCACTCTCTTCTGCTTGCAATAACCATAAAGGGTTGAATACAAAAGGTCAGTGTTAATACCTGTCATTTGTTTGCCAAATGGAAAAGTAGGTGTTGAGAAGTGTTGGAGGGAGAACATCCTGTGTCCCTTCCAAAGGAAAAGATTGTCAGGATCTCCAGGCCGATAATATCCTTTTGGAAAATGTGAGTCGTCCCCAGGAAGGCCCATGTCCAGGACAGGTCAGACTAAATACTTTGCCATCCCAATGTGAATGCATGGCTCCAATAATACTATAAATAGTATCTTTAAGACAATTTTGAACAGTAAGCTGCTAGCATACACGTTCTTCCCAGGGGCCCACATGTGGCCTCCCTCATCCACATGTGCCAGTGTGTTACTTACTGGTTGCTACAGGCAGGAATGTTATATAAGGTGTAACTTCTAACTGGCACTGAGCTTTCATTTCAACCAAAGGTTTGAAATGGGACAGAGAACATTTGTGGAACAGGTGGTTTCCAGCATGTTTGTGCTCAGAGGAAAAACATTAAGAATTTAGCTACAGGCCAGTTGCGGTGGCTCATACCCGTAATCCCAGCACTTTGAGAGGCTGAGGTAGGCGGATCACCTGAGGTCAGGAGTTAAACACCAGCCTGGCCAATATGGCAAAAACCCGTCTCTACTAAAAATACAAAAATTAGCTGGGTGTGGTGGTGGGCACCTGTAATCCCAGCTACTCAGGAGGCTGAGGGAAGAGAATCACTTGAACCTGGGAGGCAGAGGTTGCAGTGAGCCAAGATTGTGCCACTGCACTCCAGCTTGGGCAACAGAGTAAGACTCTGTCTCCAAAAAAAAAAAAAGAATTTATCTACACTGGGATCTTGTCTTCTTATATTCACATCTGGAAATCTGCTGTCTATGGGAACCTATAAGATCTGGAAAAGCTTGAAAGAGCTCCTGGGCCTTTATCATTTTTGATGTTTGCCCTTGCAGACTGGTGTGAAAATGTGGGCAGACTTGGAAGATTTTCTCTCCTCAGTCTGACTCTGACCATGGGTTCAGGATGGGTTTGCCAAATGGCTTACTGGTTTTATAGCAGCTAACAAGTGAGTATAACATGGTAGACCATTGACTGACCTCCCTAAAAGGTGACCAAATGGCTGGTCCCCTCCAGTTCCATTGGGGAGTTTCACAGAGGCAGTTACCAAGCTTAGCTGGCTTGCATTAGGTACTTGACAATGTGGGTCTGGCCGAGGTGTCCACCTGTTGACCAGCAGCATGAAGAAGAGATAGTGTGAGTCCATGCTCTGGGCCTGTATGTCTCACGCGTGTGCTTCATGCATTTGGGAAGAAGCAGCCCCACACCATAAAACCTCCCTGAAAGCCTCCGAGGTTCTTCTCTAAAAACCATAATAGACTGTGCTGAAAGCCTAACTTTGACTGATGAGAGGTTTGGGACTCTACCCAGGTAAGAATCTAGGCAGCAAGGAGACCGTAGAAGGTAGATGACCCAGAATAGGGCCAAACTGTTTACCAGCAAGTGTGATTTTGAAAATCTTCCTTAACTGGTCATGGCAGCGGAAAATACCCTGCTGTTAAACGCATCTGCAATCCGCTGCTCTCCCAGTCCACCTACAAAAATTTTGACCTTTAAAGAAATGATGGAGAAGCTGGTGATTTTTTCGATGGTATTGAAGCTCAGTCTATTTTAGGCTCCAAGGCAATTGCAGCCCTCTTTGCTCCCTATTTCACATCACTTTTAAGTCTTGTTCTGGCCACTATGAACCCTTCAGCACTTCTCCCTCTACAATCACTAGAGTCAAGATCTGTGATCTGTGATTTGCAGATGACATGCACATTTCTTGGCTGATGGTTGCTGAAGCAGTTTGCAAACCTAAGGCAGTTAAAGGGAGAGGGGGTGGAAGAGCCGATTACAACTGTAATGCCACCCTAAATTTCAATTTTCATGCAAATGTATAACTGGTTTCTCATTATTTTGAGTGAAGGGACAGTAGTGGTTGGTGTGAATTACCATATTCATGTTTTGATGACCAAACAATTGGCCGATTTCTATTGTTTGTCACTCCTGCGAAACTACCGTGCTTTAGAAACCCAGGTTGGGGGAAGATCTTATCAAAAATACTCCCTCCCCTCAAAAATGTCCAAACTCTAAGACAAAATCGTAGGATCCTCTAATTATGAAAATCTGTAACAGAGATGCATCAAAAACCACTCAGCTTCCTGAGTTTTAGAACAATAATGGCTGCATTTTGGACCAGCTTTCATTTGAATATCTGCAAAATATGTAAATTACAAAGTCTTTGAGAAAAGTTATTTCAGTGTCATTTATTGAAATATTCACTTATTTAAAAAAGTGAATATTTGATCTTAATGAAACCTAGGATTATTTGATTTTTAAGCAGACATGGTATGTGTGTAAATGTAATGTGATCTGAAAGACACATTAATGAGATTGCCATCAGAAGGATTACTGAGATGCTGTGTTCAGACACCGAGAAAACCCAAATGGGTGTATCAAGCACCCATTTCTAATCTTCAAAAGCAAATTTATTGAAGTGTCTCAATTTTGCCACACACCCTAACATCTGCATATGGGACCGGATTCCTAATCCTGTCATACTGTGATGCTGCAGATTAAGAGAATGTATAATCAATGCCTCTGTCGCTATACATAAATATAGACTGCTAAATCAAGTGTGGGCTTACAACAGAAACCCCTTATCTTAAGCAGATTTTGCACTAAACATTGCTGAAATCCTGGAAAATTAAAAAAAAAAAAAAGCAGCAACAAAAAGCAGTGATAGTCTCTGATATTTTCTTCTTTTATCTAATTTAAAGGAATTTATCTGTAAGTGGAAGCTAAATGTTTCAACAGCAAATATAAAGCAAAGAAAAGGGAACTCAGACTTATAAAGAACACCCCTCCATGTGTCAGACATTGTGGTAGATGCTTAACATACATTATTCCATTTAATAATAAATCAATACAAATAAGTATTCATTGAGCTTTCTTAACATGTTAGTGTTCTACACTGGTTATAATTCTTCAAATATTTCTATGTATTTGTACCCTTACCCATTTACTACCATTTTAAGTGTTTCTAACACTGTATTAATTATACGAATGTTTGTGAAGAAATCCCTGAGAACTTTGTAAGTTCCCAAATCCATAAAACTCCTACAAGGAAACAAGCAGAGAAAGCGTCATGGTATCTAGTTAAATGACTCACGCCTGCCTCCCTGGTCAGGCAATTGAGATTTGTGTCTCATCAAAATTACAAATTACTCCATGTTATGGACTTTCAGGGTCATTTAAGAACATTCAAAACGATGAATATTAAATCCCCAACTGCCAGGGGCTTATTGTACCATGCATGTCAGCATGACACTCAATCGTTATTTTTAGTGACAATCAAAATAACTTTCATTTAAATTGTCTGCCACAACCCTTTACAAGATTTCAGATTTCTGACTAATCTATATTTTATTTAGCCTTTTGAGTTCCATTTGTTCAAAGTCAATGTAAGGTAAAACCTAGATTGGAGACAAAGAGTTAGAGATGACAATACTCACAAAGCACTGAGAAAAGTTTGGGGTATGTCCCCTTGAAATTTTCTGAAAAAGTGTAACTGTAGGAAATACTATTGAATTTCTAAAGTGTATAAAATAATCAATTTAAATTGTGAAATATAAGTCACAGTTCTATTGATTTTGTTACTGGATGAAAAAAATCACAAATTTCCCATCAATGTAGAGAACAAAAACAAAGAA
Organism: Aotus nancymaae; assembly: GCF_030222135.1. Classification (NCBI taxonomy): domain Eukaryota; kingdom Metazoa; phylum Chordata; class Mammalia; order Primates; family Aotidae; genus Aotus; species Aotus nancymaae. The sequence goes on from NW_026988418.1 coordinate 52,935,038, forward strand.
AGCTATGATCACGTTGGGCTGCCTCTACCACTGATATCATATCTACTTGACTTACGTCATGTTTGCTTTCCTGAAAGGACTTATGTGTTCATGTTATCATGTGTTGACTTTAGAATTGCTTGCAACACAGATTTTAAAAGTTTGAATCCAGTTCTCTCAGTCTATTATTGACTTCTATTTTCAGTAAAAGCGATCATGTAAAGATATGTCCAAATAAAAGCCTTTCTTTTCGTATGTATCCTTGGAGATCAATCTCTCAGAGACTACCTCTTCAACTTCCCTGTCCATAGTTCCTCCTCTATCTGCATTCTCCCTTCTCTCCTACCGCTACCTTTTCCTTTATATGGTTTTACATTCCTGGGAGGGGTCCAAAAGGAGCTCCTCGTATTTCAGGGCTGGGAAAACCAACCAAGTTTCATGCTTCAGAACCAATGACAGTGATTCGTGGGCCTTCACCAAAGCCCAGTATTTCACTTGCTGCATCTATGTTCAGTACCTTTTATCCCAAGACTCAACCACATGCCCAGAGTAGGTGGCATAAAGAGCACAGACTTCCTGGTTGTAAGGCCCAAGACAGGAAGGATGTCATTTACTTGCCTGTGTTGCTTCATTTGCTGCCATAACTGAGATGGGGCTGCTCTGCTCCATGTTTGGTTGGATAATAGTGTGTTGAGATGATCTGGAATTGTAGGCTTAGCAGGTGAAATAGTTTGGTTAAAACAGCAGAAATACCTCTGGGACAGAAACACCAACACCAGCTCTGAACACAGATCAGATCCTAGCAAGATTCTCTTGGGTGGAAGCTATACCAATATAGCAATTTACTTGTTGTCTATAAGAGTTAACATAAGCTGCCTCCAGTGGTGCTCAAAGTGTTCAACAGAGTGGCCTGGGCTTTGGGGAATTGGAGAGTTCTCCTCTTCATGTGTTCTTATGTATATATCTTTTGCTATAAAAGTCAGAGATCAAGCAGGTCGCTTTTACATGAATTAGTTCATGTGCCTAATTCCTAAATTCTACACATCCTTCATTCTTTTTTTTTTTTTTTTGGCCCCAAGAGGGTAAATAGAAGCTCAGAGAAATAAAGAGGCTAACCCTGAGTACCAGGGAGTTGAAAGATCGGAAGTCTCATGTATCCTGGTTTCCTTAGCCAGAAAAATAAGCACAGTCTTGCAGACAGAATATCTTTAGTCTTCAGAAAAATGTTCCTCGCAGGCAAACGTGTGATGTCCTCCTCTATATAAGTCAGTGTCTACAGCATGTCCCAATCATGGGCATTTTCATCTGTTGGTGTCCTAACCTACATTCAGAGAATGCATTTCACTGAAAAATGCCATCAAATCTGTAAGTGAAATATAGGCAAGGAGGACTAATTAATGGCTACCTGGATGTGTCTTTGGTTGTCTCTTTTAATGTCTTTGAACATCAGGCTTCTGAAAATGGGTTCATTTGCATTACTGGCTTAACTAATTTATCTGATTTTAAGGTCTACCATTACAGAAAATTAGTTCAGAAGTGTTTCTGGTTTCAAGTTCCATTTTTCTCTGGAAATAATGAATCACAGAAGAGTGTACACAAGTTAAATAAATGTAACCAAATATACTAGTACTTCCTGAAACTGTGAATGATCTGGTGATACTGAGGAAGCAATTACAATCTTAATTGGCATCAAATTATATAGGAAATTAGTTTCCTGGTAAATATTCATTCTTTCTGTTATCCAATCTATTATTTGCATTAGAGATGTGACATTTAGTCTGCTAGAAGGAACCCAATTTCATTTGTTTTTATAAAGCATTTTAATTGAGGATTAAAGAACAATCCTTAGTGAAGATTGCAGAAGGAGAGTTTTTCTGTTTTGTTCAGATAATACCAAAACAAATGCCAAGCATCATCCATCTTGAATGTTAAAGTCCTTTGAATAAAAATTAGCCTTAGTTGTTCAAGCACTATTTGAGTTAGATTTAAAAAACAACCACAACAAAAAGCAGGCTTAGTGAAAAATTTGGTAGAGTCTATAAAGGGAGTGTCTAAGCCCTGAAACTTAGCCACTGAAATTATTATTAATGATTATTATCTCTCATGGTTCTTTGGGTTGACTGGGCTCACCTGCATGGTTTTAACTTGGAATTTCTTGTGAGTTTCAGCTGGGGCTGGAGTCATCTGAACTGACTGAGTTGGAAATCTAAGGTAGATTCTTTATTCTCATGCCTGATGCCTCAGTTAAGATGGCTGGAACAGCTGGAGGCTGGCTGGGCATCTCTCTCTCTCTACGTGGCTAGCTTGAGTTTTCTCACAGCATGGAGGTTTCAAGACAGTCTGATTTTTACAAGGGGGTTGATATCTCCTAAAGCAAGCATTCCACAAAAGCCAGGCAGAAGTTGTAAGACACCTATGATTCGGTCTTAGAGTCCAGGCAGCATCAGTTTGCTGTATTCTACCAGTCACAGTAGTCACAGGCTAGCACAGATTCAACAGGGAGAAGGAACAGACTCCACCTCCAGATGGAGGAGAGGTGTGTATATAAAGGGAGGGGAGAGATTGATGGTGATCATCTTGAGGACAAACTACCGCAAGGAGAGTAAACAATATTTATACTTATAATGTGTCTATCAGATCACTTTGGAGCCTATTCCCACTTAGATTCTTCATATAGAAGATGTGGATATAGAAACATGCAGATAAATCAGTCATTGCTAAGTGTTGGGGGAAACTTCCACAGTCTGCAGTTTCCCACAGAGAGGATAGTACTTCCACTCCTCTCTCATGAGGGCAAAATCAAGGAGAAAAGCTTTCAGCCTTTCACCATAAACTCATTCAGTCCTCCTCTTGGGAAGAGAAATGACTTACCTGAGGAACGTGCTTGGAAGTAGCTGTGCTGGTGAAGCTCAGCCTCTGTGGGTTTCTCTCTCTTTCAGAGTCAGCTCTCTTCAGGATGCACGTTCATTTCTCCCTTTGGAGGAGGCCTCAGTCCAGCTCAGCCAAGGACTGCAGGGCACATCTGCCTAATTCAGGACTGGGGTATTGGGAAGTCCACTTGGTCCCAGATCTGTGACATGTTCTCGAGTCCTGAGACTTGAGGACTCAGGTGTCTAATTTCTCAGTTGTGCCACATCTTGGGGTTATTTGTGTGTCCTAGCTTTAACAGTAAGATTTCCAAGCACTAATTTCTTCTTAAGCAATTTCTGAAAGTAAAATTTGGGTTGAAGAGCACTCTTTTCTTCCTGCTACCATTAATTGGGTGTTTATTTCGTGTCAGGCACTGTTCAGTATTTTACATTTCTTAGCTGGTTTGATCTTTACGGCAACTTTATATGACAGACATTGTTCCCCCATTTTTCCGGCTAGAAATCTGAGGCCTGGTGTCCCACAGTGGTCCTGTAGTGACACTAGGCTTAGAGCACAGATGGTTGACTTCCAAAGCCGATGTTCTTAACCATGATGCCACTCTGTGTTGTGACAGTGCCAAACATACTTTCATTCATATATATTTTTTAACTGACCATGTTCTTGTGTAATTTCTTTCAGAAAGGCTTTTACATCAAATATTGATAATGGTAATAATAAATAACAAACACATGTTGAGCACTTACCAGGTCTCAAGCACTGCTCTAGAGCTTTCCATGAAAGAACCCCTCTAATCTGTGAGGTAGGTGCTGCTATTACTCTGTTTTCACAAGTAAAGAAACTAAGCACAGCAGATCCAAAGTCATGCTGTAGGATGCTGTGTAGAATGGCTCCCGGGACACTGGGAAAGCTCTTCTGCACCCCAGTATCTTCTCTACTGGTTCATTAATGTCTGATATTCCTGCATTAGAAAACACAGCATAGAGGGAAAGCTTAATATGTATATACACACACTGAAAGATAAGGCATTGACCTAACATCTCATTATAGGTATTAGAAATGCCGTCTCAAGAGCAGGTTCTTGTTGGGTGACAGGCAGGGTATTCTAGGGGGAAGAAATACCCCAAGAAAGGTAGCATTACAAAGGAAGAGGAGAAAGAAATACGTAAATAAAGAGACACTGGTTTTCTTCCACTGCAAATTTTCCCAAGGCTGGCCCCTTTTCTATTACATTCTTACCCAGTAACTCATGCTCTCCCCAGAGCTCTTGAAAGCAGGAACTATTGAGAAAGTAGCCCATCTGAAAGTATATTTCCTGCTGTTTATCTGCTTCCAGAACTGGCTGAAGTTTACTTTTTGGTACTCCAGAGACCTAGCTTCTTCTTGCCTTCTTCCAGTGTGGTCTATTTAATCTCCTGTCGTGTGGGAAATTATGTTCAAAATCTCCGTGATCCTCTGTCCATAGTAAGTTATGCATGTAGTGACAAGTACATGCCACAAGGTCTTGAGATTATATCTGCAATGTGTTGCTGCTGGCTGTTGATCAAGATAGGCTGGAAGAAAAACATTATTTTCAGGTGTGAAAAACCGTCACCTTTATCAAATAATTCTTCTTGCATTTTTCCCAAGACGTTGTAGCCTATTTAAACTTGGGAGGTTAAGTTTGTAGCATTCATTATGACTGAAAATTTAGTTCACACAATCGTGATGCTCTCTTTATTAGGTGTTACCGTTAAACAATATTACAATAAATACAATGTGGCTGGTCTTTTGTAAGCTACATGGCATGTTTACTTCTTTGCCTGGTTTCTTAATTGCATTTATTCATCTTTCTGAATACCAGTGTCACTGTCACCCACAATATTTGCCGCTTTGACTGTGTGGTTTACATTTTATTTTGCCCAATGATAGGATATGATGGGGACATCTTATCTGAGTGTTTTGTAGTATGCTGTAGTTTGAATTCTTGGCTGTTGGTTTCCCAGAGTCCCAGCTCCTACCACTGCATTCTGCCTTTGTAAATGGAGAATAATAGCTCTGAAAAAAATTCACTTAAGAATCTCATGATCGTGGAGAAGAAAGACCACGGAAATGCTAAAGCATACCACTCAGCTTCTGTAAATCATGCAGAGGGTCATGAAAATGATTGAAAGTAACATATTCCAAACAAAGAAGCCAGCTGTACAATTAAAGACCTGTGTCTGGCTGTTAAAAAACAGAAGACAAAAAACAATGGAAAGATTAACCTTCATTTTCATCTTGTTCAAAAAACTGGATCAGATTGAGTCATCTAGATACAGTTTTAGAAGAAATGTCAAATACTGATAGGGGCATTTTCAAGACCTTTAGGTTATTTGGGGGGAAGAAGGGGGAACATAAAAAAGCAATAATAAAGATAAATTTGAATGCAGGAAAAATACACATAATCCATTAACCCAACACCTATATTTGTACATTTATCATCTTTGTCCCCATGTAGATCTATGTTTTCTTTCACAGTTGCAGTCATACAATATATTCTATTCTCTAAGCTTTTATCCTTTAACATTATAGGAGAACACTGTTCCATGTCACCACATAGCCAACTGTTTCAAAACTGGTTTATTAAATTCTGTGTTGTTGTTTTCACAGGAAGATACATGTACATGTATATTACTTTTCTTTCTGTTGAATCATACTTTTAGAATAAATTTTTTTCAGTGAAGTGATTGGTTCCAAAAAGTATAAACATTTTGGTGATCTTTAGTAACTTGTATTGCTTTCCAAAGACGTGATAGAAATTATACTTGCCACCCCAACAGTGAAAGAGTAGTAATTTAATTTAATGTAGCAGAGGATGCTACTGTTGCTATCATATTTTCTCTTATACTGAAAACCTTTAAAGATTTAAACCAAGCTAGATTGTCTTTGAGGAGATGCTCCTAAATCAACACCTTGATATCTTTGTTCTTGGAGAGAAATGAGCTAAGGAGGAAGACCATCTGAGAAAACCACTAGACAATTTGTGCTCACTGGAGTGGTCTCTACTGGGCAAGAGGTTTTTTGAGTGGCTCGTGGATTTTCTGGTGAGTGGCAAACCAGAAAATGTGGCAAAAAGTGCTACGTCAGGCTAGGAAGACAGGTACAGCCCTGTCGGTGTCAAAGAAGAACACAGGTAGCAGAAGAGCTAAGAGTGAATGAAAATTGAATTATCTTTACTTCTAGGACTTGTCTATTGAGAAACAGCAACGCTGGCAACCATTTACTACCAACAAGAGGCAGTTCCAAGAGAAGAATATAAAATATGCTCTGCTCAACCCCACGAAACTCAGAGTGTCTCACAATGGCCAATTTATTATTTTTACCCTGTCCAGTGACATGGAAGGATGCATCAGGGAGCTGCTAGCCTCTGCGATGAATAACTTAAGTCAGGCTGCAACATGTGAAATAATTCAGCTGACCAGGATTTATAACACTAGCTGGATTTTTTGCTTTCTTTGGGGTTCATGAAGCATGGTGTTGTGAGATACCACAGGAGTCCTGGAGTAAAGTTACATACCTATTTCTCTTCCTTATTTTTATTTTTTAGTATTTTCATATTATTTTATTGCCTAGTCCAAATGTCTTCCTAAGCAGGGTCCAGCCTCCTAGGGGACTTTTCTCTTCTGATTTTGAAAATTAGAACCACAGACAGATAAGACTCCTAAATGTTCTGTTTTTTTACACTCTTCTTCACATACCTAGTCCCAGGTGGTTTTGACTGCCTGATGCTGTGTTGACTGAGTTGGGATTCAATTTATTTTGCTCAATTATTTATGTGCATTTGCCCAAATAAGAGGTGTGGCAGGCCGGGCGCAGTGGCTCACGCCTGTAATCCCAGCACTTAGGGAGACTGAGGCAGGCAGGTTACTTGAGGTTGGGAGTTCGAGACCAGCCTGACCAACGTGGAGAAACGCTCGTCTCTACTAAAAATACAAAAATTAGCTAAAGGTGGTGGTGCATGCCTGTAATCCCAGCTACCCAGGAGGCTGAGGCAGGAGAATTGCTTAAACTCGGGAGGCAGAAGTTGTGGTGAGCCCAGATTGCGCCATTGCACTCCAGCCTGGGCAACAAGAGCGAAACTCTGTCAAAAAAAAAAAAAAAAAAAGGTGTGGCAATGCAGTGGCATGCTTACAGTTCAGCCCATCTCACTCCCTGGTTCACATCAGTTTGCAGGATGGCTTGCTAGATTTGCAAAGGGTTGTGGGGGACAGTTTCCATCTGCTGCCATTGCAAAACACATCTTTCAGGTGCTACCTGGCAGGGCTCTTCTCTTTCCAGGTGAGGTCCAGGGACAATTCCATGCACTGAGTAGAGTCTGGATCTTTGTTTTCCAGGTGACTCAGAAGACAGGGACACAGGGAAATTGCAAATCCTGGTCTTTGTGCACTACATAGATCTCAGAGTGGGAAGGGACTCCAGAAGTTCATCTGGTCAAATTTCCCAACTTCTTAGAATTCTCATTTTTTAGAGGACCAAAGATGGGCAACATCCCTTTTTTGTGTTGTCATTTGGAAATTGTGTTAAAAGCCATTCTTTCACAAGTTGCTCTGTGGCCCTTCCAATTCTCACTTTAACTGGGAAATTTTAATGAGATCCTTCAAGCAATTAAAAGAGGAGGGGAAAAAAAAACTCACAGAAGGAGAATTTGGAGGGTAGCTATAGTTTTTCTCTGTTGACAAACCCCCTTTTGACTTATTGACATCACTGAATCAAGTCCTAGTGTCTTGAGAGGTTATTGCCTGACTACAGGTTAAATATTTTAATATTCACTGATTGGAGAAAAGTACCATGAGCAAATCTAATGCAGGATCCTGGAATTCTGAGGGCATTAGTGGCTCCATAAAATGTAAATGCATTCTTAATTATCTCAAGTCACTGCACGCCCAAGTAGCTCTTTTACAAGAAAAACACAGCTTACTGATAATGAGCACGAAAATTACTAAGAGATTGGTGGAGTAAATCTTTTAAACCTCTTTTCTTTTTTTTTTTTTCTTCTTCTCCGAATTTTGATGTGACTTTCTATATTCTACACATAACGTTAGGACCCCACAAGGCATTTTGGGGGGTTGAAATAACAGCAGTGTCTACCTTATGGGAACCTCTAAAAATTATTATTATTTTAATCATGATTTATGTTATTGGAACCAGGAGGCATATGAGGTCTTAAGAAACTCAGGTTGGGCTGGGTGTGGTAGCTCATGTCTGTAATCCCAGCACTTTGGAAGCTGAGGTGGGTGGATCACTTGAGGTCAGGAGTTCAAGACCAGCCTGGCCAAAATGGCGATACCCCATTTCTACTAAAAATACAAAAATTAACCGGGTGTGGTGGTAAGGCACCTGTAATCCCATCTACTCAGGAGGCTGAGGCAGGAGAATTGCTTGAACCTGGGAGGCAGAGGTTGCAGTGAGTGGAGATTGCACCAGCCTGGGCGATGGTCTGGGCAACAGACCAAAAAATAAAAATTAAGAAAAAAGAAACTCAGGTTGTACTCACTAGTTGCAGAGTGATTTTATTTTTATTTGTTGATTTTGAGACGGAGTTTCTCTCTTGTTGCCCAGGCTGCAGTGCAGTGACATGATCTCAGCTCACTGCAACCTCTGCCTCCCGGGTTCAAGCAATTCTTCTGCCTCAGCTTCCTGAATAGCTAGGCTTACAGGCACTCATCACCACACCCGACTAATTTTTTATGTTTTTAGTAGAGATGGGGTTTTATCATGTTGGCCAGGCTGGTCTCAAACTCCTGACCCTATGTGATCCACCCTCTTCGGCCTCACAACGTTCTAGGATTGTAGGTGTGAGCCACTGTGCCCGGCTGTGATTTTATATTTAAATGTGTATTTTATAGGTTGCCTCATTTTCTGGTCACAGGGTCCCCACAAAGCAAGTACTTTGTCACAATTTTTCAATGGGAAAACAGAAACACAGCAAGACAAATGACTTATCTTTGGTCATTCAGCCTGTAAGTGGGAATTGCGAGTGAGATCTCAGGTCCTCTGACCTTCAGCCCTGTGCTCTCTTTCACTTAGCTTTCTAGTTTCTTTAAGCCAAGTAATGGAAGTGATTTGAAAGCTGCATTCTTAGCCTATTGGAAAGTGGTTCACCAGAGGTATTTTTTTTACCACTATCATTATTTAATGTCACCTGACACCAAAGACCTCACGATAGGAAATACTGAATGTGGATTTGGCCAGTCTGCTGACACCATCCTGTCACGTATCACAAAATTACCCAAGCTCATCCTTCTGATAGGAAGCATTTGGATGGTGGAAGGTGGGGCCTCAGTGGAGGTCCCTACTACCCTCCATGCGCTGAAGCATGGCTGGCCAATGATCCTCATTCACATTTGGGAATTATGTGTAGAATTAAGAGCATCCGTTGTGAGTGCTGAGACCTGAGACAATGCACCAAGTCAGGCACAATGTGTGTTACATTAGCGCCTTGACAAGATAGTCTATTCTTACGTGTTCAAGACCTGAGCCACCACTGCCATCACTCTGACCCCGAGTGGCTGTGATTTCAGCAAGAAGAGAATAGCAGTCTCCTATCTGTTTCTTGGCTGTGTTCTTCTGGGCTTCCTGATAAAATATGTTTATTCAGAGAGAAAGAGACAGGAGAGTGAAGTGGCACACAACCTGCTATCCCCAGACTTTGCCCAGGTTTCAGAGTGAAGATCTTCTTTGAAGGCTCTGAAATCTGGTACAGTCCTTACCATGACTGAACTCTGGAGAGGAGATGTGGACAGAGGATCATTTTTGTATTAAGTCCCTAGGTGACCCTCTTCTCTTCTTTATAACAATTTGTGTTGGGCCTGAGCCCTTGTTAAAGTTCCCTTTGTGTTATCTCTGGCTGTGACTGGCACAACATGTGCTCTCCTCCCACTTTCAGCCTGGAAGATCTGACTTCTGAGCCCTGAGTGACAGACCAGCTTTGTAATGGGAAGCTGACACCAGGCTGACTTCAAAGGCTATGACCTGTGCAGTTGCAGAGAGCCCTCATCTCAGAAGGATTGTGCGCTTGGTTTACAATGCTCTCCTGTTGCATCTTGAAATTCTTAACATTTGAACAAGGACCCCTGTATTTTCATTTTGCACTGAGCCCTACAAACTATGTAGCTCATCCTGCCAACATCATTGGCATCCCTGAGTATGAGAGTTCAGAAGAAACTTAGAGGCTGTTGTCTGATTCAATGCTTGCTGCTTACAAAAAAGAATGTGAGGCTGGGCACAGTGGCTCATGTCTGTAATCCAAGCACTTTGGGAGGCTGAAGTGGGTGGATCACGAGGTCAGGAGTTCAAGACCAGCCTGGCCAAGATGGTGAAACCCTGTCTCTACTAAAAATGCAAAAATTAGCCAGGCGAGGTGGCGGGCACCTATAATTCCAGCTACTCGGGTGGCTGAGGCAGAAGAATTGCTCGAACCTGGGAGGTGGAGGTTTCAGTGAGCTGAAATTGCACCACTGTACTCACTCTAGCCTGGACAACAGAGAAAGACTCCGTCTCAAAAAAAAAAAAAAAAAAGAATGTGGGGAGCAGTCACTGGGTGACCAGCCTAAGGTTACTCAGGAAGTTAGAGGCAGAGCTGCAGTCAGGGCCACCTCTCTTTACTGCTAGCTGTGTGCTCTTTCTACTGCACCCTGATCATAAAACATCTCCCAACCCAGGAACAAGGTCTGCCTCGTAGGTGGGCACAGCAGCATCATCACTCTCTCGGTTGTCTGTACTCCTCTTTTGCTTTGACCAAAGAGACAGGAAGAGACCAGAGACCTTTTGCCTCATATAAAACAGCTCTCAAAGGCTTGGCAATAACAATGGATAATAGAGAGTGTTGGCCTAAGACCAATGTTTCAACCATGGTGTCAAAACAATATTTTGTCTCAGTAAAGAAAATCTATGTCACAAGTAGATTATTATTACTAATAATCAGAGTAGTGGTACTTGTGAATGATTTAGTTTCATACTCACACTTGAACAGCTATGCACACTGAGTATAACTGACCTTATGAGAACATCATTCTCACTAAGATTATGATGTGCCTTCTTGTATGGGAACTGTACGTAATATTTAGTGTACCCTTGGGAGGATGCCCCGCCTGTGATGGTGTCTGTCATGGAAAGAAGAGTGGTTGAGAACTGAGGATATATTAAACATTTACTCTTCCAGATTTTTCAAAATTTATGTTAAGCCAGATCAGAAGAAAGCCATCTATTTGGATTGCATCACTCTAACCCCTTAAGTTGAATTGTCTATACAGAATTATAATTTCACAGTATGTCCAGATTACTTACTGAGAGCCAATTTGAGACACCAACAGGACTAGTAAAACATCTTTGCACTTTGGGTTGCATTGTCCAAAGTGTACGTTATGTCATTCAAGAACGTACATTACGTCATTCAAGAATGTTTATATTAAGATTCTTATGGAAAATACTTCCCAAAGTGTAACCCTATGATAAGGGTTTTTCTCTTCTGGTAACATGGTGGACAACTGGGAACTGTTTAATCCAATACATTGATTTCATTGATTGTTTTGGTTGCCAAGAAGTATGGATGCTCAGAATAGGTTTTCTTGTTTTCGACTGCTCATTCCTTTATTTAAATTTTAATAAATATTTCTTTTTACTTCTTTGCTTTTTCTTTTTAAGAAATTTAATGTATTTAATAATAAATTATAAATTATTAATAGACAAATTAACATAGAACAGTTTGAAATAATGCTTAAAGATCTGCCACTGAAAAAGACCCCAGTACCATAGGGTCCACAGCTGAGCGTTAACTGAACTTTAACAAATTCTGATTTTATTTAAAATAATCAAAGCCTAGAAAAAAAATTCCTACAGATCACATGGGGCACATAATAACAAAAGGAAAAAGAAATAAAGAGGGGTGACTTTCTTCAATTAATTTTATAGTGTAATATCAAAGTTTGATAGTTAAAATATTTCATCTAATGTAGGATGTCAATGTTTAGAAATCAGACATTATTTTATGTACCATTATAGATATACTGCCAATTAAACTGTTACTTCCTTAACAAAAGCAAAAAAAAAAAAAGATATCAAAACATGTAAAGCAGAATATAAACACTATACTCCCAACTCCCTCAATTAACATGTTAATATTCATTGTATTGGTTTTCAGTAATTATTTTTAATAAAATAAAGCATTATTAGGTAATGCTCCACCCTACCATCCCAATCCCATTCTGCTTCTGTGTCCCCAGGGCCAATTGCTAAAATAAATTTGTTGTATATTTTAAAGTAAATTTCCTATACTTTTACACATAAATATGTGCATTTGTAAAAAGTATTTTTGTGCTGAGAATGTAGAGTAAGCCCTTCAAAATTGTTGATGTTCAGATTCCAGTTGGCAAAAGTCTCACACATGTGGCATTAAATATTTTCAGTATTAAATATGCACATTCCACAAGTTCAGCAATTCTGTAATATATATCCAGAGTCTGCCCTGAGGGATGCTTACAACCTTAGCACAAACTCTCACTCACCTCTTTTAGAGAATAAAACTTTACACCTGTGTAATGATCAGTCCAGTTACAAGAGTGTACTCTAAGAACATTCATTCATGTATTCAACAAATCTTTATTGAGCACCTACACATTTCATGCCAAGGAGGTGACCTGTGTTCTCCCTGTACAACAGAAGAAAGAGTGGGTAGCATTGTCAGGAAAGTGCAGTGGAAAGGAGGAGCTGACTTTGGCAGGAAAAAGAATGGTATTACCTTGAATTTATCAACTCTGAGGTGACATCCTGATAAAAAGTGCCGTATCCAAACCATATTGCAAATTCTCAAAGGACAGTACCAAAGTTGAATAAAAATGGAGTGCCCAAATAGGAAATGCTATAGAAAGGCCTGAGGCTGGGGGATGGGGGCATACAGGGTGCAGAGAACAAGGGAAGGGAAGTTAACAACTGCTTGGGGTGGGGTTGCATTGGTGGCAAGAGATGGGTTTAACATACATTTATGAGGACAGACGTGATCAGGTTTAAAGAAAAATAATTTTTTTTCCAGCAATCCCACCATTGGGCATTTATCTACAGGAAAGGAAATCAGCATACTGAGGAGATACCTGCACCCTCATGTGTATAGCAGCACTATTCGCAATAGCCAAGATCAGAATCAACCTAAATGCCCCAAAACAGATAAATAGATTTAAAATGTATATATTCACAATGGAGTTCTATTTAGCCATAAAAATAATGAAATTCTGTCCTTGGCTGCAACATGGATGAGGCCGGAAGACTATGTTATGTGAAATAGGCCAGGCACAGAAAGATAAATACCTCTTGTTCTCACTCATATGTGGGAGCTACAAAAAACACAGAGTTCATGGAAGTGGAGAGTAGAATTCTGGTTACTACAGGCTGGGGAGAGCAGCAGGGAGGAGAGAACAGGGAGAGGTTGGTTAACAAACACAAATTCACAGCGAGATAGGAGGAATGAGTTCTAGTATCTACAGCACTGCAGGGCAAACATGGTTAGCAGTAATTTATTGTATATTTTTAAAAAGCTAAGAGAGTATTTCAAATGTTTACAGCATGAAGAAATGATAAGTGTTTGATGCAATGGATATGTTAGTTACCCTGATTTGATCATTACATATATAGAAATACATATATTGTATACATACATTGAAATGTCACTCTGAGTCCCATAGATATGTACAATTATTACATTTCAGCTAAATATAAGAAAAGCACTAAGACTGAAAAGATAGGTTTAGTATCAATTTATATATGAGTCTTGATTTAGAGAAAGGAGTTAGGTAGGGGACAGAAATTTATGTCTGAGTGTGAAGAAGAGTTTTTATTGGTTTTCAGTGAATATTACCCAGTGAATTTCCTAGTTTAGGAGAATCACAAGCAGCTGGCAGTGTAGTGTGGGCAAGTAGCTGGAGTGACACCAGAGGTCAGCTCTGTGACTCTGGCACCAGATTACTCTTTCATCAGGAGCTGAAGCTCCCAGTTAGATGCCCACAGCAGTAGCATCAACATATTGACACTACCACCACTATGGGTCCCATCACCCTTCAAAACCATGATGGAAAAACCAAGACATGGGTATCCAGCTAATGTTCCTCAGATACAATGTCTCCGAAGGGCAAGAGAGCTGGAGTGATATCCAAAATAAGCATGAATAAAACCACATTGCAAATTGTTTTCATCGGTTGGAAAGCCTAGGGGAATCAAGATGGCTCTCCAAAAGCTTTGTGACTTCAAACACTTCCCAGGATCCCCACTGCCATCTTAATGTTATTATCCAAGTTCTTTTTCCTGAACTAACTGAGTTTATAAGCCATTTTTGAAAGTGACTGTAGCTATATAAAACGATAGTTATAGGAAAATGCAATCTGTTGATCTCTTCATGGTAGAGTCTATATGTCATTTACACTTCACTTCTCTGTGGGTGGAAAAGCTTTTTTCATGGTTTATTTAGTGGGAAGTCATTTTGATCAGCAAGATGAGTAATACTTTACAGCTGTTTGCAATTATTGCCTCTGCTCTGCCAGGAGTTTTAACTATTACACAAACTGAAATACCAACTGAGTTGATGCAAAATGGGGAGAAGAGAAATACATATTTCATAGGTCCATTCATGTCACCAGAAATTATCCATCACTTTTTTTTTCAATTCTATGTTTCTAAATTCAAAGTTACATCTCAAGGTAATTTTGAATTACCTAATTCCAAAAGATTTTTATCAATAAAGGGAAGTGCACTTGATAACACTAGGTTTCCTATTACCATTGGAAGGGCACCATTGTCTAAATTCCACATAGGTCTGAAGACAGTTTGGCTAGGAGAAGGAACATAGACCTTGATATTTGTCTCTTTAAAACACCCATTGTGGAAGTACAATGATCAAAATATTTCAATTCCCAGAAGAATAAAGTAACAAACATTGTTTCCCTTCTCATCTAATATAAACTTGATTTAACAAGTCCACGTGATGGGAAATTTAGGAGCCCTTTGTACACTGTCAGTTAGATTGGCAAGTAACCAATTTATTCAGAGGAAGAGTTGGGCACTAGAGAAGGACAGATCTAGGTTTAAATCCTGACTCTTTCACTTCCTTGCTGTGTGACTTTGGGCAAGTTGCTTATTGCATAAAATGTTAAAATGTGGATAATAATAGTACAGTCTACCTCATGAAATTGTGAGAATTAAATGAGATGATCGATATAAAGTATTTAATACAGCTGCCTAGCACAAATTAAAGTCCTCCATAAATGGTAGCAATGATCTTTCAAGAAATAATTCTTCATGATTTTAAAAAAAGGATCGTGCTCATTATTTTCTTTCCTCCCAATCTTTCTAACATGGGCCCACATAAAACGTGTCCCCCTCTGGCCACATCCCTTCACACACACACACACACACACACACACACACACACACGCTCTCTCTCTCTCTCTGATGAGGAACCAAGCTCAGGGGGAGGTCTTGGGATTAGTTCTGATTGGTTCTGATTGGGTCACATGCCCATCACTGAACTAGTGGATTGCTGCATGCTAATTGGCTAGTTCTGGGTCAAATGCCCACCTTTGAGGACAGAGGAAGAATCAGTTTGTTTAATTGATCCACTTGGATGGGCTAAGCTCTGGCAGAATTTTCAGCAACACATGAGTGCTGTTTTCAGAAAAAAATAGATGGAATAGATTTGTAATAAACAAAACATTATATCTCTACTCAGGCATTTCTCTTTCCTGGGCGATTGACTAGAGGGTACATGGGGTAAAGTGATCCAGACTGCAATGATTTATTGAAAAATGCCATGCCTATTCAAACTGACAACAATTTATAAAACTTGACTAGATCCAAAAGCCTGCACTCCAGTGAAAGGGTAATGCAATGTATTATTAATACATATTAATAATTAATACCTACTCTTAGGGATACCCTGCTCTTCACTTAGCAGAAGATGTTAGATGATAGGCTAGCAATTGATCAAAAGGTCAGAGGATCACAGGCATTTCTGTGATGTAGCAAGCACTGGAGAATAGTGGTGAACATCCCAGGAATTTTCTGTAGGTATCAATAAAGCAAGATTTTTGGTTCCTGAACACTGACCTGAGTTCTAGTTTGGAGAACTTTGTATTTTTTATTCACATTTAGCTTTCAGTATTTTCAAACAGAGGTTAATTCAAGGAGAAGACCCAAAGGATAAGGATGGGAAACGTCTTTTTTTTTTTTTTTTGTAACCACATACTTTGTGATATGCATGTAATATTGATGTAGCGGTGAAAAGAATGCTGATTAATGTAACATTTTATTAATAATAGTACAATCTTATGAAGCCCAGGGAAGAACATGTAAAGAGATCAGGGTCTGATTTCAGGTTTTACTTGCTTCTACATAGATATTTCAGGGAAATTCAGATAAATTAAGATTCAAATGCAACCAACAAGACCATCAGCGGCTGACATGCCAGGCACTGTGCCCAGAGCCTTCTCCAGCAGGGTCTCCTTGAATCCTCCCAAGGATTCTGGGAGAAGGGTAATATTCTCCCCTTCCACAGATGAGGAAATTGAGGTCAGAAAGATTAAGAGCACAAAAATACTCAATGGTGGATGGAGCTGGTAAATGAATCAAAGTCTTCTAACTCCAACTCTGTCCCTCTCTTTCCAGGACAAAATGTACCTTCAATTCAGCTGGATTCATTCAACTACTATTGATAAAATTCTGTTTTGTTTTTCAATTTCTAAAAGACACACCATGGCTTTACTTAATTGGAACAAAAATTATGAGAACTAAATTTTTTTTTTCCTAAGAAGGCAGGCTGCAAAGGCACAGACTGTAGAATCTGGAAGATGTCAACTTCTCTGAGAATCAGGGTTAATGATCAAGGCTCGCCACTCAGAACCAAGTATTTTGACTTTTGTGCAGTGCTCCAGGAGAACAAATTAGAGGTTAAGCCAGAGGGAACTGCTAAACCAGTGGGCTTTGAGTCACAAGGACCTAGATTTGAAGACTGGACATAAATAATTATAACTAGCATAACTTTGGATAATTTACCCAACCTTATTGAGCCTCATTTGTGAAATAAAAATAATAACTGTGGTGACTCATATAAAGCATTTAGCACCAGGCCTGGCACATGGTAGGTACATCAAAAATGATGGAGACTTTATTAGTAATATTAATACTGTTAAGATTATTAGTGTTTCTTAAGATTGATTAGAAGTAAACCTCTTTTATGGGAGAAGGGAAATGTATTGTTTCATAGAAACATGATATGCTAAGTTAATGAGTTTATGTGAGGCAGCGGGTGCGACAGACAAAGCAATGAGTGGGAGATACGAGTGTGTTTGCCTCTTTGGGACGTCAAGAGTGAGATGAGTCAAGGGCAAAGCTGATCCAAAAGGAAGCTGTGCCAGATACACGGAGTGGTGGTGATAGTGAAACTCCTCTTGTCAATGAAATTACGACAAAGAATGCCTTTTGTAAATGCAACAAACAAAAATTAAGGGTGGAAAAACACATGGTTTTTATGGTTAGGTCCAATTTAGGGGAGGATATAGAGAAGAATTTAGTTTATACAGCAGGTGAAGAATAGAATTATGGGAAGAATAGCCTTGAATTATTTAGACCAATTTCCTGAGCCCATTATTGCAGACATTTCTGACTTTGTAGTAAAAGTAAACAAGCTATCTGTAGATCCACATGGCTTAACCTGTGTGGCTACTGCTTGTGGTCACCTCTGTATGAAAGAACCCTGATTTGAGGTGGCTGTAATGCATTAACCACCTCAATTGCTTCCTGCTTCTTGTCACCAAGATGGGCCACACTCACCTAGAAATTAGGGCAGGCAGAAAGGGAAGCCACTAACCATTTGCATTAGTTTCTGGGCTCCCTTGTCAGTTTTGACCCCTGCTATAGCAATCTTTTGGTGAAGGAACAGACAACCCTGCCATTGTGGGGGATAAGGATCCCAAGGGTTAGGGGAGACGTTTTGCTGTATTATTTGAGAATGGAGTCATGTTGCCTTTGGATCATAACATCTCAGGGAGGTAGGGAACTCTAAGTCCCGAGAAGGAGGAATGGTACCCAGTACCTTGAACATGAGGCACACGCTAAAAGGTAAGGAAGAGAAAGAAAAGAAAAGAAAAGAAAAGGAAAAGAAAGAAAGAAAAGGAAGGAAGGAAGAAAGAAAAAGACAGAAGAAAGACAAAGAGAAAGAAAAAGAAAGACAAAGAGAAGGAAAGAAAGAGGAAGAAAGAGAAAGAAAAAGAAAGAAAGAGAGAAAGAGGGGGAGGAAAGGAGAGAGAGATGGAGAGGGAGGGAGGGAGGAAGGAAGGAAGAAATAAAGAAAGGTGTTTGACTTTAGGCCTGATTACTTCAGCTGTAGAAAGAGCTGATTTAGCTGACTGGTGAGGGTGGGGGTGGCGGAATGTAGCTATTTCCTGATAATATCTTCTGAGCTGAAAGTGCCCTGGATAGTGAGGAGGGGCACTGGGCTAGGAGAAACCACCAGAAAGGGGGCAGGCCTCCAGTGCAAGAGGGTGAAGCAGACTGATCTTGCGTCGTGTGGACAGAACTGAAGGCATCTTCGTCATGGACTCTAGCGCTCCCCGTGGATGCTGAGGGGCTCTGGAGCCCCGTGGGATTTTGCTTTACTGGGCTTCTTGCCCTGGTGCAAACACATTCTTTCATAATTCTTTCTTGTGACTACAGGAGATGGTGCTCCAGCATCAAAAAGAGAAGCAAAAGATCATGGATCCAGGCCAGGGTTTCCCACTAATTAGCCATGCCCCCTCCACAAGTCACTTGGTTTTCTAGGCCTCAGTTTCCTCGTCTAATGAGAGATAAATATGATTATGTCATATATCAACTAAATCCCAAACATAATTTTTCAATATCTTTTGTCTACTATTTTTCCCCATTGATTCTTTCCAAAAACATGCCCCTGTTGAGAGGTCTGAGACCTTGAATCCCAACTGCCTAGTGCGGTGACTGGCACACAGTAGGTGCTCAAGAAATACTTATTGATTGATTGTTTCTTTGGAAAGTTTCTATTGAATGGATGCTACTTTCTATGATCTCTTCTCAGAGAAAAGAGGCAAAAATCTATGGCAACATAAGAGGGGAAAATCATTCTAATAGTGATGACACGGAATACATTAAAGCAATGCTCAGTCACCATACATTAAGTCTTTTTAATATGGCTTTTAAACAGCTTTTCTTATTAGCCAAATGAAATACAGTAATCCTTTAACTCTCCTGCGTCAGATTATCAGCTATTTCAAGTAAGTGTTAACATTTCTGTCACTGGCAAAAGTGAATTATGTTTTCCTTCCCAAGCTTGCATCAACATGCCCAACAAGCGGGCTGCGCACGCCTCTCTAATGGGACAGTGTGAGGTGCCACTGCTTGGTGATTATGAAGCAGCTCGACATCTGGAGGCAGGGGCATGTCAGCCTCACCCCGCAGCCTGAGCAGGGCCAGGCAACCTTTGCAGGAAGAGTGAATGAATGAATTGAGATGTCATCCTGGGTGAATAACAGGACTCCTATAACTGCTCTGGCTTTGTTCTATAAATAACCTGCACAGAAAACTGTAGTTGCTGTTATTCCTTGTGAATTTCTGTGTCAGGGTTGACAATACAGAGGATATCGGCTACTTTATGCTCAAACACCCATTCTTTAGAAATCTGGAAATCTGTCTACCAGGAAAATTCAGTTGGTGACACAAAGTTTTTGTTTTGTGAACCAGTGGATCATGGTGTATCAGAGAAAGATCATATTTAAGATACAAACTGCAATAGAAATTCAGATTTCTTAACAGGTGAATGTGATGAGGCCCTGGAGCCCGTTTCCCGTTGCCTCTTCCGCCTCCTCTCGGCCGTTCAGTAAGCCATGCTGCTGCGCCACATCCTGTCTTTTCACCGCCCTTCCTTCTGATGGAAACAACTGCCCATCTTGTCTACCTGGAGAAATCTCGTCCTCCAGAGTGATGCTTTTCTATATTCCCTCGCATTTTGTACTTCCCTCTATTGGCACTTCTAAATCTCATTCTATTTATATGTATATAATCTCGCCTCTTCCACTGAATGGTGAATTTCTTGAGATCAGAAACTATATTTTATTTTGAATTTCAAATGCTCTGGCATATATCATAAGCCAAATACATGATTGTTAAGATCAATAACTACTATTTAGAGTATCTCAGTTGTTCACACTGCAACACTGGACAGTAGATACTATTACTTTCATTTTAAAGACAGAATACAGGATCACAGATTTGTAGATAACTTGTAATAAACTAGTGATAGAATATCTTAGACTGAAAATCAAGTGTGCAATGCCCATTTGAAATGTAAATAGAACATTGAACATGTGTGCAGACTCAGTAAAACTTCACAAATTGTATTTGTTGCTTCATGCATACATACGTATTTTGTTCTAACCAGAACAGTGGGAACCTAGCACTGAATTAGCTCAACTGTTTTGTCTTTTTTCACTTCTTGATATGAGTACGTCCTATAAGTGCTTTCTGCCTTTGGCTTACTGATGAGTAAGGAAGTAGCCCTTCCTTAAGGAAAATGGGTTGTCCCATCTTTTCCTGTCCTTCCATATCATTATTTCAGTCCAAGTGGCTGGCGAATACACGGAAGTAAGAAAGGATCTGGAAAATTCCTGTGGTGAGAGAATACACTTTTGAGGAAATGAAGACCTTATGGGAGAAAACAGAATGAAGACAAACGTCAGAAATATTTACATAAAAGCTCTTATAAATACCTTTCTATTAAGGAAATTTAACTGCAAAAATAAACACCAAATATAGTCAATTGATAAGTTTCTTCACACTAAATTAGTAATAATGCATGTACATTTATTTCTCTTGCCATGTTTAGCTTAATTGAAACTTTTCAGGGTCTCTCCTGAAAACTGGTGGTTGCCAATTTGTTTCACTCCAATATGCATGCTAATAAGCATGTTTAAAGATAGAGATAAATGTTAATTAAAGGTAATATGCATGCTAACAAGAATTTCTATGTGTCTTTCTCATCCTCCAACCAAATGTTTCACGCTTTTTTGATTTTATGGCTGGAGCTCCTCTTCTTTGATGCCCCCTCCAGTCTCTTCGGTGGAGTCAGAAGCAGAGACTTGGCTGCCTGAGATGGAAAAGGCATTGGAGACCCTCAGTTGTTCTCTGCTGAGGAAGTATTTAGTGCTCTTCCCTCCTGGAACACCCTTGGGATTAGATTGCTGAGGTCTGTGAATGTTAGCTTCTCGCCTGGGCTCCTGTTGCTGCCTGGCCCTCCTAAACACGTTGTGCTCCTTCCTCAGAGAGAGGCACAGTTCTAAGGCTGGAACGATTTCCCTTCATCTTCCCTTATCTTTCCCAAGGCTGCAGTGCAAAATCTTCTCCTTTTTCTTTGCCATCTGTTTTTACCTCCCCTTTGTATTCCCAAACCCCAGTTCTCTCTTTTTAAAATTACTCCCAACAGGACTAGCTTGCCATTCATATGTACTGGAAACAAGTTGCTAAAAAGGTTTATAGAAGTAAATTTGTGTACAATTGAATTTTTCTTAAGGGAAATTTGCAATTACTGTATGTTTCTTCTTTGTGTGGAAAGAGCACGGGTTTCAATTAGATAGATTAGAATTCAAATTTTAGCTTTGCTCCCTTGATAGCAAAATGACTGACCTTGGGAAAATGTACACAACCACTCTGAGCTTTGAATTCCTCACCTCCCCCAAATGAAAATAATGATCTCTACCTTGCAAACACCGGGACATGCCGTGGAACCCAAGAGTCAGATAACAAAATACATAAGCAGTAAGATGCCACTATGTAAACTTGTACATGCGTGAGTGTATAGAAAGAGAGAGTTATGCAAGAATTGTCGACAAAATGTTGACGGTGGCTCGCTTTGGGAGACATTTGCTTTTTTCTTTCTGTAATGTTTGAATTTTGGACTAATTATTATATTAACTGAGGAAATCATAAACATGTTTCAGTATTAAATAGCAAAGTGGTTATAACTATAAAAAAGAAAAGAAACACATACACATTACCTGATATATATATAGGTAACATTTAGTAAATCTCTCCTAAACACATGTTGTTGTGTTATATTCTTTATACCCATTGTTTGATTTATTTCTCACAGCAGGATTAGAGTCACTCTTATCCTAGCATGATGTCTCATGCATAGTAGGTACATGAGAAATGCTGGTTTTCCTTCTTTCTTCTATGCTATATGATTGGTTGGGTTTCATTCTTATTATATTCATATCACTAGACACAGAAACAAAATAGGTGATCTGTTTTCAGTGCTTTTGGGTACTGAATATTCCATTAAACTTTTGAGGAGAGTGATGAAAAGTTCCGGCAAATATTTCATATACAATTTAGGGGTAAGGGGCTTCTCTACCTTAATATACATCTCAACTCTGGTTTCTTTCTAAAAATTTAGTTAGCTATTTTTCTGGTGACTGTCCTAGTCAGTGGTATAACAAGGACAACATAGGAGATTTTCTTAAAACTGATGCACATTATCAAGTGTTATATTTTGACAGATAAATAGTAACCAGGTTATTTTTCTCTTTAAAAGAAACATATAGTGGCAAATACTTAAAATGTGACCATATAGATTGCAAACACAAAAATAATCTACTTTCTTCTAAAATGCATCTTTTGCACCCTTTCTAGCATTAACTACCCAATTTCTACATCCATAGATCAATAATTATTCATGACTGAGGCCCATCGGCAGCTAGTAAGTGCTTTGTGCAATTTTCAGATCACTTTTGTAATTTGAAATTTTCCATCTGTCACATGGAAATCCTTTTCTATAGAGCGTAAGTGAACACTTCTCAGCTGTGCTCCATAAGGGAGAGGCAATTCCATGAAGGGCAGAGAGAGATGGCAGACGGGAGTTTCAACCTTTACAGATGAGAATGTGTATTAATTCTTAAAAAGAAATAAACCTTTGAAAAAAATATTTACAAAGAAAGGAAGTGTGTACAATGGCTCCCAACAGCTGAGGGCGGCTGACGACTCCTGGATGACCTGGACAGATGTAATGGGAGGTACGATTTCCATCGCTGCTGAAGGGCAGAGCAAACCTCAAATGCCAGTGCAACTTTTGCATTTCTCTGACATGCCTATTTCCAACAATCTAAGCACTGAATTGCTCTAAACTTAATGTGGCTGGCTTTAGAAGACAAGGCAGAGGGCCCAGGGGGAGATGTAGCAATTCTTATTGCTGTTGAATTGTTCTGTATTGATTACACATAAAAGCTATTTGGCAGCTCTTCTTCTTTTTTGGCCCATACCCATACTTCAGCCTCCCTCACATTCTCAGATGACCTAGTGGCAAACAAGACAGAAATGCTCTAGGTGTCTTAATTAAACTTCATGGGGATATCTCCATCCTCCATCAGGGCTACCACTGAAAAGAGTCCTGACAGGGTGGAAAGAGGAGCCAATGACCTCTACTGCAAAGATTTCTTCCAACTCGATGGCCTCTGATTTTTTGTTAGTTAAATGTTGAAGATGAAGATTCATACTTTCATACTGTGGTCTCACTGATAAATGTTGAGGACATACATATTTAGGGAAAGCTTCTTCCAAAGAACAAAAGAAGACCAGTCTATGTATCCATGCACAGAAAGGAGTGTGCATGCACACACACACACACACACACACACACACACAGACACACACACAGACACACACACACACACACACACACACTCTCTCTCTCTGCATTTATGATCTTGAAATTGGGGGTTGAAAAAGATATGTTCACTTCCATTTTGCATATTTAAAATTTGATCTACAAATAAATTCTGAATGTGAGGGTTGGCATTATTGTTAGAAACCAACAGACTGGATAAACGTCTTCTGTGGCAGGGCCCACACAGTCAATTTTTCAGCTCAAATTGGGTATTTCCCATCAGCCTCTTTTTCTGTTGTGTCATGATGAGTCCAGCTCAATCTTGGGGGTGCAGTGGATGAGCAGGGACAAGGGTGGGTGGAGAGACTGAGAGAAGGCCACTCAGTTACATTATAAATATAAAGTATGACAATTAAAAACATTTAGGTATGACATAAATACACTGAAGTGCCTAATCTAAGTGTCCTTCTTGCTAAATTTTCACATATGTACATGCTCATGACCACACCCAATTTAAGATATAGACTATTTCAAGGACTCCAGAAGGCTCCCTCCTCCTCCTTCTCCCTTAGTACCACTCCCCAGAAAGAGGCACTATTCTGATTTGTGTCACCAGAGATTAGTTTGGCTTGTTGTAAAACTTTATATAAATAGAATCATATGGTATATAATCTTATTTTTCTGTTTTTTTCTCATTCGATGTTTATGTCTATGAGATTTATCCATTTTATTGCATTTGCGATATAAGTTTTTGGAAAAAGTCTCTCTGAAATTACATATTCAAATGTGTATTTGACTCTGGATTGGTCATCTTGGGAGGCTGCAGACTTAAGCCCAGGCTGTGGCAATGAGCAGGAAGGTCTGGAAATCCACTTTGGGATATTTGTTCAGCAGTGGGCAAGGCAGCCAAGCATACCTGTCAGAGTGTTTTAGAGCCACACTTAATTTTTTACTCCAACCTAAACTGGATCATCCTTGCTATGGGCTGAGTATTTTTGCCCCATCCAAAATTCATGTTGAAACTTAACTCCCAATTCAACAGTGTTGGGAGGTTTCATCTTTAGGAGGTGAATAAATCAGGAGGTCTCTGCCCTCATGAATTAGGTGCTATTATAAAAGGGCTTGATGGAGGGAGTTTGCTCCTTTTTGCCCCTTTGGTCCCCTCCACCATGTCAGGACACATCATTCCACCCCTCTGGAGCACGGAGCAACAGGGCACCATCTTGAAAACGGAGACAGTGCTCTCTCACCAGACACTGAAACTGCTGGCATCTTGAAACTTCAGAACAGTGAGGAATAAATTTCTATGGTTTAGAAATTAGTCTGTGTATTTTGTTATAGAAGCACAAATGGACTAACACGTTCATTTTTTCTTTATTATACCTGTTTCTAAGTAACTTTTGCAGAATAAATTTGTCCTCAGAAGATGATACTACAAATGTGCCACACTGTGCACTACATGGATAATCTCACTTACTCCTCACAACACCCCTATTATTATCCCCAAGATGAAAACACACAAACCGAGGCTCAGAGAGAATAAATAACTTGCCCAAGATGATACAGCCAGGAAATAATGCCGCTGGGATCTTAACCTAAACTCATTCAGATTACAGAGATGGTGACTTCTATGGGCTCTGCAGACAAATCTCCAGAAATGTTCTGAGTAATAGCAACAGTTGGCCAGAATGAAAGAAGTGAATGGAAGCCAAAGGGATTACTCATTTTACATTATGGCTGTACCTACTAAGAGCCAAAGCCTCATCATCATACTCCGTGTAAGAGCTGAGCATGAGCAGTGGGGCCCACAGTGGTGAGAGGGCAGGTTGAATAATGTAAGGATGCAGTGTGGAATGCGAATAGGGCAGGGGATATTAGAACAAGGTGAAAGTACTGGCTCCAACTCTTACTCATTACTGTGATTTGGAGACAAGTATTTCACTTTTCTAATGCCTTTGTTCCTTCATCTGCAAAATGGAAATTAATAATGACACCTATCTCATAGAATTTTGTCAGCATTAAATGATTCATGTGAAGCACTAGCACAATGCCTGGGTATAGTCGGTTCTCAATAATCATTAACTCAGAAACTCTCTTACATTTAATATAAGCATATGCCCCCTCTTGAGTAGAACATTTAGAACAGAACTTTATCAAGGTAACGTGACACCAAGGGAGAGGGTTAAACTAGGTTGGTGGGAATGTTTATGAAAATGAGAAAAGAATTGCATTGGCAGGCCAATATTGGCCACTGATTTAATCAATTCATTTACTTCCCACAGCCAAAACATGGCCATTAAAAGGGTTTACTTGAATGTTTCCCTCTTTCTATATTGATCCCTTTTCAGTGAAAACATTGATAAATTTGTATAGATTGGGACCTTAAAGTTACTTAATTATTGATTGAAAACAGTTGCTCAGGCTGAGCAGGTGGGTTTTTACTTTGTTTAACAACTAGAAGAAACAAGCAGGGTTTCTGCGGGATAAAGCTGGCACCGAAGTCCCGCCTGAGAGGGCTGAACCAGCTCTAAGCCTCAGCTGTGAGAGCAGCAACATCGATGTCCCCAGATGTTTGTCTACATGCTTTTGTGTTTATCCACAACGGGGAGTAATTAGACAAAGCACTGCCACCTGTAGTGATTGGTCCCAACTCTGGGCTAGGCAGAACCATGAATATGGATTTGAAGTTATTTTTTTCAGCATGTTTTATGAGCTATTGTTCACTTCTATCAGTGCAGAAGCAATCCAGCAAATGCCTACCAGCACCTGAGGTGCCCCAGAGGACCCAAAGATCAATAAAGTATGTCAACTACCCTGCCCTCAAAAAGTTGAAAAAATAGGAATATGAAATGAACTTTTAAGTCATCTTTTTTTTTTTTTTTTTTTTTTTCAGATGGAGTCTTGCTGTTGTTGCCCAGGCTGGAGTGCAATGGCTTGGCTCACCGCAACCTCCACCTCCTGGGATCAAGCAATTCTCCTGCCTCAGCCTCCTAAGTAGCTTACAGGCAGGTGCCACCATGCCTGGCTAATTTTGTATTTTTAATACAGACGGGGTTTCTCCATGTTGGTCAGGCTGGTCTCAAATGCCTGACCTCAGGTGATCCATCCACCTCAGCCTCCCAAAGTGCTGGGATTACATGCATGAGCCACTGCGTCCGGCCCTTAAGTCATCTTAATAAAAAGCAGGAAGAGGTTAAATTGTTGCTAAAATGCTGTGGATGTGCAGAGGAAGAAAGATTTTTATTAAGTCAAACAAACTCCAAAAAAGATTTTCTTGGAAAAGCTGCATTTTTTCATTTAACATGTGTAAAACACAACAGAAAATCAAACACCGCATGTTCTCACTCACAGGCAGATGTTGAACAATGAGAACACATGGACCCAAGGAGGGGAGCATCACACACTGGGGTCTGTGGGTGGGGGTTGGGGAGGGACAGCACGGGGTAGGAAGGTTGGGGAGGGATAACATGGGGAGAAATGCCAGATATAGGTGATGGGGGATGGAGGCAGTAAACCACCTTGCCATGTAAGTACCTCTGCAACAACCCTGCATGATCTGCACATGTACCCCAGAACCTAAAGTACAATTTAAAAAATGTGTGAAACATTAAACTAGATACTTTGTTTAGTTTGTACAGCTTTCCTTCTACTATGAGACTCGTTGCTCCATGGGCCTTCCCAAACCCCAAGCACTCACACGTTAGTGTCACTTGCCTGGCTATTGCTGGCTTTTGAGTTTTTTTTTTTTTTTGAGACAGAGTCTTGTCCCCAGGTGCCAGGCTGGAGTACAGTGGCACAATCTCGGCTCACTGCAATCTCCGCCTCCTGCGTTCAAGCAATTCTCCTGCCTCAGCCTCCCTAGTAGCTGGGACTACAGGCACATGCCACCATGCCCAGCTAATTTTGTATTTTTTAGTAGAGACGGGGTTTCACCATGTTGGCCAGGATGGTCTCGATTTCTTGACCTTGTGATCTGCCCACCTTGGCCTCCCAAAGTGCTGGGATTACAAGCGTGAGCCACCGTGCCCGGCCGGCTTTTGAGTTTTAAACATCTGCTGGAATTCATTTCTTTGAGGGGCTTATTGCTTACTGTGTAGAATGGGATGGAATGGGGAAGAAGGAAGGTTGTAACACTTATAATTTGGCTGTGAGAGGCAGAAACCCCAACATAATGGCTTAAGCAGGAGAGGCATTTATTTTCTCTTGGGTAAACAAAGTGAAGAGTAAACAGTACAGACCTGGACTTGTCTGGTGGCTCTTCTTATCAAGTTACTCCACCATCTTTGACACAGGGCTTTCTTCTCATGGTCTAACATGTCTGGTTAAGGTTTCCACCATCATAACTGCATTCTAGAGTTGAAGAAGGGTAAAGGGAAGAAAAAAACAGAGGCTCTCTCTTTAAGCATGACTTTCTAGAGGTTGCGTTTAAAACTTCTGCTTACATCATGTTGATCATAACTTAGTCACACCACCCAGCTAAAAGGAAGGCTTGGAAGTTATGTCTTTATTCTACACCCATGTACTAAGCTAAACATTGGGGATTTGATCACTCCAGGGGAAGCAGAAAAGAGATATGAGGAGAGTTGTAGCAGTCTGTGCCGTACAGGGTGTTGCAAACACAAAAACATCTCATTGAAGTACCAGATAGAACATATCCAAGCTGTGGCAGAGGCACAGATCAAGTGCAATGGGAGGAGGGAGCTGTGGCAATGAGGAAGGGTTTCATGAAGGAGATGGTATTTTAGTAAGGGGAAATGGGGAGCAGACAATTCTAAGTACAGGGAAGGATTCCAAGTAAACAAATCATAGAGATACAAGAGTTCATTTTGGGTTTAAGGAAAGACAAGTGGTCCATTGTTGGTGACCTTCAAATACATGGAGGACCAGGCAAGTAGCAGAAGATAAGGCTGGACGTGTGTTACCACTGCCAACTTGCATCTTCTGATTACCAGTTAGGAGCTAAGCCTCGGCGAGGCGCGGTAGCTCACACCTGTAATCCCAGCACTTTGGGAGGCTGAGGCTGGTGAATCGCCTGAGGTCAGGAATTCGAGACCAGCTTGACCAACATGGAGAAACCCTGTCTCTACTAAAAATACAAAAAAATTAGCCGGGTGTGGTGGTGCATGCCTGCAATCCCAGCTACTCGGGAGGCTGAGGCAGGAGAATCACTTCAACCAGGGAGGTAGAGGTTGAGATGAGCTGAGATTGTGCCATTGCACTCCAGCCTGGCCAACAAGAGAAAACTCCATCTCAAAAACAAGAGAAGCTAAGTCAAGCCTTATTTTGTAGGTAATAGGGAGCCATTGGATGTACAACAGAAACATTTAACGGTCTCTTTACATGTAGCACTCCTCATCCTGAAAATGATTGGTTTATAGCAGACACCCAGCATACAGCTATCATCGCTCTGTCTCTCAACCTTGGCCACTTCCACGATCTCTCACTGCATTCTTAGCAACTTGAACCCGAGCTTCGTTACTCATTCTTATTCTAGGCAGTCACCACCAACCATCTGAATTTAGAGCGAGAGATAAAACTTGTTTTCCACCTGAATTACATGGTCTTCTTAGTTCTTTCCTGCTATAAAATGTCAACAATCTTTATTTCTTTAACAGGAATGTTAACATGAATGCTTTATGACTTGATTTCAACTGAACACTCAGGAATAGAGGCTGAGTATGAAGCAGTAAGAGCCAAGAATGCCCTTGTGCCAAAGCCAGGGGCTAGACCACACATGCAGTCTGCCAGGAAATAGTTTCACAAGCCTTGGCTCATCACATGCTTTGACGGTATAAAAAAGCTGAAATGGAAGACAGTAGGAGAAAAGTCTTTCTAAACAAAGTATTGGAATGCTGGAGTGTTAGATACCATTTGGAGAGCTTGTTTTGTGTCCTTGGAATTTGGGGACAGAGTAGAGTGCTGGTAAATTATGGTCCTGAATATGTTTAAAGTCGCTATAGGAATATAGTAATTTTCTGCTTTGATCTCACTAAATCCTGCCTATTCAATGCAATGGTTCGAATTCTATGAATATGTTCATTCCACGTTGGTTTATGTTCAGCCTCTCTGACCCTGCAACATCATGAGGTCAGATAATTTGTATGTTCCACTCAACATGTGAAAACATGGTGGGTATACAATAAATATTTGTCACATGAATGAAAGAATTCCACAAGTAACAGTTGTTAAAATGGAATTCAATTTTGACAATCAAAGGATCTGGGTGATGACAAATATGGGTAGGGGGACATTTGAGTCTTTTAATGTTGACTTCAGTGGGAAATCCCATTAAGGAGACAGAGAGAGCCAAGAAGAGTGGAAGCCACACTAGAGAAACTCATTCCCATTTAGAGCAAGTGAGAACAGGCTGGTTAGGTGTCAATACAATCCGTATGGGTGTTGCGAAGAGTAAAATAACTTGTTTTAATACTCCATCACATCCTCTGTTATTTTCAGAATTTGACCAGGCCTAAAGAATTGGAGATCTCCGAGAGCATTATAGCTTTTCTTGAGCTTCCCAGGTAAAGATAGCTTTACATTCTGTCATTAATGTGTGTGGCTGGAGGACTTCCAGAATGAGAGAGAAAAGAGTGGCACAAAAGTAGAGAGTCTTTGAAATTTTTGAGTATTACAAAGTACTACATGCTTACCTTTTGGATAGCACTGGAATAAAAAAGAGGACAAATATACTTTAGCCACAGTTCTTTGGTATGATTTTTTTTAAATGTGAAGACTGATATACAGCACCATTTGGCATGAGCAACAAAAACTTTCCTTCCTAATCTTTTGTTTCAGGTCCCAGGGGTTATTAATAATGACCACTTATTAATCTAATGCATCACTTCTCTCTTCCCACCATTGAACAGGTTTATTGACTTATAATTGATATGTAATAAATTGCAAAAAGTTTATAATTTGATGAGTTAGTCTAATGCATCGTTTCTCTTCCCACCGTTGAATTTTTTAAGCAGCTTTATTGACTTATAATTGAATATATAATAAATTGCAATAAAGTTTATGATTTGATGAGTTTTGACCTATGTATACATCTGTGAAATCATCACCAGAATGACATAATGAACATATCACTCCCAAATGTTTCCTTGTGTCCCTTTGTATTCTCGCTCTCCTGCTCCTCTTCCACCCACCTCTTGTCCCCAGGCAACCACTGACCTCTTTTCTGTCACTGTACATCTGTTTGCATTTTCCAGAATTTAAATATGTGGATCATACAGGATGTATACTTCTTTGTCTGGCTTATTTCACTCAGTATAATTACTTAGAGATTCATACATGTTGTGTATATCACTAGTTCATTTCATTTAATTGCTGGGTAGTATTCTATTATATGCATATAATATCTTCTGTTTATCTCTTCACTTGATGGACATTTGGGATGTATCTGATAATTTGGCTATAGCAAACAAAGCTGCTATGTACATTTGTATACAAGTTTTTGCATGGACATACGATTTTATTTCTCTTGGGTGCATATCTAGGAGTGGGATGGCTAGATCATTGTATATGTGTGTATTTATCTTTTTAAGAAATTGTCAAGCTGTTTTCCAAAAATGGCTGTACTATTTTACACTCTCACTAGCAATGTGGGAATGTAAAATCTCCACATCTCTCACCAGCACTTGGTATGGCTGGTCTTTTTATTTTCCATCATTCTGATAGATGTGTAATAGCAATTCCCTAGTGATTAAGGATATCAAGCATTTTTTCATGTGCTCATTTGCCAACAATAAATCTTTGAGCAGAAGTTATCTGTTCAAACCTTTGACCTATTTAGTTGTTTCCTTACTATTCAATTTTAAAGAGTTATTTATATATTCTGGACATAAGTATTTTACCAAACATGTGATTTGCAGATATTTTCTCCCAGTCTAAGGCTTCCTTTTTTATTCTCCTAACAGAGTCTTTGAAGAGCAGAAGCTTGTAATTTTAACTTTCTATTTATCAATTCATTCTTTTACACAGCATGCTTTTGTATCGTATTCTTTCCTTTGGGAACTTCCATTGCACATATATTAGGTGGCTTGAAGTTGTCCCACAGCTTATTGATTTTTTTTTTAACATTTAATTTTCTGTGTGTTTCATTTTGGATGGTTACTATTATCATGTCTTCAAGTTTACTAATCTTTTTAAAAATATTTCATTTGTTGTTAATTCTATCTTGAGTATTTTTTATATCAGATATGGTGGTTTTCATCTCTTGAGGTTTAATTTTAGTTTTATGTGTGTGTGCGTATATATATATATGTGTGTGTGTATATATATGTGTGTATATATATATATATATATCTCCCCTGTGACTCTAGATAAGTTGTAATATTCTCTCAGCCTGATGAACATGTGGAATACAGGTGATATTGATGCAGAGCCCAGCAAAGTATCACTCACTCTGCTGTAACTCATAGGTAATTTTAAGACCAAAGTCATTACCTTTCAACTATAAGAAACAGAATAAAAGAGGAAAAGACAGGTGAGAAGTGAGGTCCTATTTTATAACCTAGGGTCTTTCTTGGTGTTAATATTCATCCTTTTTTGGTTGTTGTTGTTTTACCTCTTCAACTACTAATTTCCATCCCTTGGATTTAGGTTGGGTCAGGAAAGTTAAAGAAGACTTTTGAAATTAATAAGGTGGTGTAGAAAATGGAAGAAAAGAACTGAAGCCAAGAGGGTCAGAAGGGATGGCATGAAGAGTAAGAGAATCTTGAACAGTGAGGTTCAAAGGTTCAAACTTGAGACCTTTGAGAATCATCTGGAGAATCCATTAAGTGTAAATTCTATAAACTTCACACAGAGCTTTCTTAACAGAGAGAGCTGGAGTATGGCCCAGGAATCTGCATTTTTATGGAGATGCCAAATGATTCTGTCATGAGAGATCCACAGCCCATCATGAAAATGCTGTTTTTCAACTCACATTTTGCCAGGTTCCGTGAAAATCCTTATGAGAAAAAAGTTCATGATATAATCTAAGCCAACAATGACAGTCTGGCACAATTTTCAGTTTGTACCTCAACACGTTTCTAACCCATTTCTGTTGAATAACACCAGAACTTAAAGTATAATAGTAAAAAAAGAAATTAAAAAAAGAGGAAATGAAAAATAAATGCCTGGTTGAATGAATTAATATAAATCTTCACTTCTGTGTTTGTAAATTGATGATGCGCATTTATAAGAATCATATTAATTATTGATATAAATATGATTAGAACTGCTATGGTTTGAATGTGTTTCCCAAAATTCATGCATTGGAAAGTTAATCCCTAATGCAAGTGTTGAGAGGTAAGACTTTTAAGAGGTGATTAGGTCATGAAGGCTTTGCCTCATGAAGGATTAATGTTGTTATTTCGGGAGGGGGTTCCTGATACAAGGATGAGTTCAACTCCCTTCCTTTTATTCTTTCCTGCTTTCTTGCCTTTCTGTCCTCAACCATGAGATGATGTGACAAGGAGACCCTTGCCGGATGATGGCACCTTGATATTGGACTTCCTAGTCTCCAGAGCTGTGAGAAATACATTTCTTTTCTTATAAATTACCCAGCCTGTAGTATTCTGTTGTAGCAGCACAAAATGGAGTAAGACAAGTACCATAATTCTTTATATTTGCTTTTAAAAAACATATGTACCTATGCCCAGTAATCTATTTATACTATAAAACAACTTAGCAAATCTTTTCCCAAATAGTGTAAATGCAAACTTCCATCCAATACCAGCAACATACTCATAGATTTGGGGTTAGGAATGTAGAAAATATTGAAGCTTCCCTGGGTTTATGTGTGTTTTAACAAGAAAAAAAAATAACCAGCTAAAGACAAATTTAACACCTATGGTTAGTTGTAAACAGTTACTCTTTATGATATGTCTTTTTCCTCAAGCATTTTGTTTTGATGTGTAGCAAATAATACACAAGTGACAGAATATAAATATGTTAAAGATGTTCAGTTTATATTGACCATTTCTTGTTTCACTGCAAATAAAATTGGAGTAAAGAAACATTTCTCAGTTAAGATAGATTTTCCTTCTTTCCACAGCTTGAATTTGTCAATAAATTAATAATTAATTTAGTACTGTAAAAATTCTTTTCTTATCAAATTTACCTTATAAAGAAACCATTCTGTCTTCTGACAGGTTGTTGGAGCCTGTCAGTAAATGGGAGCACGGATTTGAATTTTGTAAGCTGGTCTCATAAAAGGGTTGTAAATCAAGTCAATGCTACATA
The DNA here is from genome assembly GCF_030222135.1 of Aotus nancymaae. Lineage (NCBI taxonomy): Eukaryota > Metazoa > Chordata > Mammalia > Primates > Aotidae > Aotus > Aotus nancymaae. The sequence goes on from NW_026988418.1 coordinate 52,968,780, forward strand.
AACAGAAGCAAAGGATTTTAGATTAACAAAGTCTTACTTCTTTTTACCATAGAGATGCTGCTATTGTTTGAATGTGGTTTGTCCTTTGCAAAACTCATGTTGGAATTTGATTCCCAATGTGGCAGTATGGGGAGGTGGGGTCTAGTGGGAGGTGTTTGTGTCATGGGGGCAGATCCTTCATGATTAGATTAATGTCCTTTTGGAAGGACATTAGAAGTGAGTTCTTGCTCCCAAAGGAATGGATTTGTTTCTGCCAGAGCAGGTTGTTGAATAGATTCTGGCTTCCTCAGTTTCTCTCTCTCTTGCTTTCTGTCTCACCATGTGATCTCTTTACATTTACCTGATTGCACAGGTCATTTATGCAAAGCTTGAGCCAAGAAAGAGAATGCCTGAGCTCATCCTTTTTTTTTATCACTTGGTCCAGCAACACTAGGAGTAACTAACAAATGTCTTTATATTCTCTGGTTTTCCACAAATGTTTGAAAGTATCACATATAGAATCACAAAATGTTTTGTCTCTTATAAGAATTAGGAATATCAAATGCATTTATTTTGTGTATCTCTATAAATAGCTCATATCATGGGCTATTAGTGCTGTGTGTACTATTAGAAGTACAATCTTTAGCATTTTTAGGTCTAATCAGATTAAACAGTCAATTCCAAAAAACCTAAAATCAATTATGAAAATTTATCCTTAAAATTCTGTTCTTCTAATGTGAAAATTTGTATTAGTCAGTGTTCTACTGAGAGACAAAACAAACAGGATATATATCTGCATGTATAGATATATATGTAATTATAGATATACACATATGAGAGGAGATTAATTAGGGGAATCGGCTTTTAAGATTATGGAGGCTGAGAAGTCCCAGAGCATGCCATCTGCAAGCTGGAAACTCCTGGGATGCTGGTAGTGGTTCAGTTCAAGTCAGAAGGGCTCAGAACCAGAGAAGCCAATGATGTAATTCTGAGTCTGAGGATGCAGGCCTGAGAACTTAGGGTGGGGGCATTGGTTCTGGCATCCACAAGCTGGTGACTTTCAAATTCAGACGTCCAAAGCATCAGGGGAAGAGTGTATCCCAGCTCTTCAAGAGAGGTCAATTTGCCTTCTGTGTTCCTTCTCTCTGGGCCCCTGACAGATTAGATGGTGCCCATCCCCACTGAGGGTGGGTCTTCACCTAGCCCACTTAGACTCACATGCTCATCTCCTCTGGAAACACTCTCACAGACACATCCAAAATAATGGTTTACCAGGTTTCTCTAGATATTCCTTAACCCAGTCAACACCTAAAATTAAGCATCACAAAGAATTTCTCAACCTCAGCACTATTGACATTTTGACATTTTGGACCAGATAATTTTTTGTTACAGTACTGTAGGATACTTAGCAGCATCTTTGGCCTCCACCCACTAAATGCCTGTTTCCAATGTGTAATAGCCAAAAATGTCCTCTGGACATTGGCAAATGTTCTCTAGGAGCAAAACTGTCCATGCTGAAAGTGATTCCTTTAGGACTACATGGGGTAGGCACGTTCAGGTGAAACTCTTTACTGCCTCCTCTCAACTATGCCCTAAGTAAGTTGAGGGTCTGCACATTTTCTCATTTGTAACACAGAGCCAACACAATTTGCATCAAAGAAATTAAACTATATTCTATCTACCTATCATCTATCTATGCAGACATGTGCACATACCCCACACACATACGTATATATAGGGAGAGAGAGCCTACCGAAGTTGGGTAATTGGGAAGCAAAGGCACCACGTGTGATATGCACATACACGTACAGTGAGTACACGGTAAGAACTGTGGTGAATCAAGAGCTGTACCCCTCTAATGAGTGTGTCCGCTGCTCCGTACTGCTGCTGTGTGAGAATCTGAGTTCAGTGTTGGTGAATATTCTAATTTTTCAGGAGAAGCCATGAGATCCTTGTGTGCATACATGTGAATATGTGTATAATACATATATAATATATACTTTAAAAGATAGGTTTATGGTTTGTTAAAGGACTGTAAGAGTAAAACCAAAAAAACTCACATCTGTGGGTTGTGTGTGGGCTGTAGGCCACCGTGTTGTAGCTTCTGACTTCCACTGGCACGTAACTGTTGCTCAACAAACATGAGCTCTCTGCTCTATCTCCTGGACTCCGGAGGCACAAGGTTACCTGCAGAGTTTGGAGCCCAGCAGCTTCTCCAGTTATCCCTGCGTTCCTTAAGGTGTCTAGGAAAACCAAACTCAATGTTCCTGCATTCTACTTGCGTCGCTATTACCTCTTTTTGTGTGAAGAAACAGTTTCTTTACTGAATCTCTGTCAGTGTTTAATTGATCTTTAGATCACTCAATACGCATACCCTTTAGATACTGCCTAAGGAAAGATTAATTTTCAGCCCCAGGAAAGATTTAAAATAGGAAATTCTGGGCCATGCTAATGTAACTAAGGCTTTAACTTTAGAAGTAGCAAATCTGGAGAATTAAAAGTGAACTTCATTTTGGCAAAAGGAGCACAAAAGTGCTATTTCTAAATAGTAGAAATTTCTTAAACAAAAAAGTAGAAATCCAAGTGTATTGTATAAGAGAGAACAATACAAATATTGTTAAAGCAGAAAGTTGGGGGTGGGAGTGAAAGGGGTGTGGATAATACAGAAAAGAATTGGAATTCCAAACTTCAAAGGAAAATATATAGTTATACATATATCAGGTTTGACTGATACTTTTTTTAAATTTTTAAATTTTGTATTATTATAATTTCTTTTTTAGAGATGCAGTCTTGTTGTGCTGCTGAGACTGGTCTTAAACTTCTGACCTCAAGCAATCCTCTTGCCTCAGCCTCCCAAAGCTCCGGGACCACAGGCATGAGCCACTATGCCCAGCCCTGAGATTTTTAAAAAGTGAGGAAGGGAAGGAAAACATTTTGTGAGTGGGTAACTAGTGCTGTGCAACAGGGACAAAGCCAGGTCCTTTACTTACTTAGCTCATAATGCTACAGCTCCCAACTAGTAGCAAGTAGGTGTAGTTGCAAATTGCTTAACCTTAACACTCCAGGAGTGTTTTCAAAGGGAGTCAGAAAGGTTAAGCAATTTGTGGTCACGTAGCTAGCAGGTAGCAAAGCTGAGAGGGTTAAAGAACAAAATATTCACATCAGCCGGGCGCAGTGGCTCATGCCTATAATCCCAACACTTTGGGAGGCTGAGGCGGGTGGATCACCTGAGGTCGGGAGTTTGAGACCAGTCTGACCAACATGAAGAAACCACCCCCCACCTCCTAAAAATACAAAATTAGCCAGGTATGGTGGCACGTGCCTGTAATCCCAGCTACTGGGGAGGCTGAGGCAGGAGAATTGCTTGAACTCGGGAGACGGAGGCTGCAGTGAACCGAGATTGTGCCATTGTGCTCCAGACTGGGCAAAAAGAGCAAAACTCCATCTCAAAAAAAAAAAAAATTCACATCAGAGCAAAATCTGCCCCTAAAATAGGCCTAGAGGGGATTCACAACCTGGAAACAGCCCTATATGCTCCCTCTTACCACCATGAAATCGTAGACAAAATGTTCTTATGAGTTCCATCACTGTTCTAGAAAAGGGCTTGCAGTTTCCATCAGCTTTCTAAAAAAGATTAAAAAGGAGAAGAAAAATAAGATTGAGAGTTTCTACCCTAAAAATATGTGGAGTTTAGTCTTAAAGACTGTCCCACAGTTCTCTACAGGTATAAAACACACTGCCAGCTTACGTGAAAATTCAAAGATAACTGTGCTCACTCACAAGTATTTTCCAAAGCTGAAGTATTAACAAGTTCAGAGCAAATCATTCTTTCTTTATCCAGATATGTGAAATAAGAAGCCACAGAGGCTGCATCCTACTCAAAACAAAATAGCCCAGTGGAATTTCAGAGTGTGAAATGCCTTTCCTGTGTATCTGGCCCAACCACTTTATTTAACAAAAGAGGGAATGGAACTCAGAGTCACTTCCCAGGGCCACTGAGGCCTAAACCTAGGCTTCCTAACCTATGTGCAATGCTGTTTCTATGACTCCAGGCTGTGTTCTGGAGATGCTGAAATAAGATTGATTTCAACTTCATTCATTCATGCCATCAGCCATCATGCCCCCACCATTTAAGGTAACTTGAGTTCCTTAGTCCCAAGTATCCTGAAAAAACTTTAAAGCGCACCTACCCTATGCCAAAATTCAAATTTTTAATTGAAATTTAAAACTTAGCTTCTTGGAAACTGGATTGTTCTAAAGGGGTTGCTACCCTCCAACTACCTCAAAAGAAGCTTCTGCTATCATTTATTAAATACCTGCTGAATGCAGAAACACAAAAGGGTAGGGAGAAAGAGTTAAAAAAAAAAAAAAACAAGACAAAACATGCAAGTCATGGTCTCTGCACATAGAGAGTATAGAAAGAACCATGGAAAGAACTACATGTAGGAAGATATACTGTACAACTATATATTTATGATGTAAACATAAACAAGACAGGGAAAACACCTTATTAGGACTTCTCTGAAAATCTGTTCCAAGAAAGAAATTCCATGAAACTCTGGGTTTGTGTTAAAGATCATCCATGAAGTCAGCTGCTAAATCTGAAAAAGATGAACTCTAAGAACAGCCTTCTTGCATGTTCCAGAATGGGATTTAAAAATAATTTCTCCTTCCATCCCATTCTCTATACCCAGGATCTGGTAGGTGACTTTGACTTTGCTGCTAGCACAGGATTTAGAAACAAAGTCCTACGTCACAATGAACCTGGAGGCTGCTTAGTTCTAAATATTGCCCACACTCAGCTTTTGCCTCCTCAGACTCTTCATGCTTTATTGGGGTCCAGGCCAGTCTCCTTCACTAGACTGTAAACTCCCCTGAGGGCAGGGGCTCCGTCTTCCCCACTTTGGTATTCCCAGCATCCTGAACAGTGCTGGGAACATTGGAAAGACCCTACTCCTCTTTAGCAAACTGAGCTGAATTGTAAATGCTGAGAGAACAAGCAGAGTAAGGAAGGGAAAAAATATTCAGAAGAGGTAAGATTATTTTTCAAGTAGGAAAACCAGGTTTAGAGAGATAAAATGCCAGTCAAAAGTTACCTTGTCTCAGAATTGATCAAATACCCAAGTATACAAAGCTAAGTCTATACACTGAGCCTGCAGTGTTTCTGATCTACATAGAAAACCACACACTAAATTTAGGGTAAAAAGTCTTCTTTTGAGTTCTTAAATAGAAATTAACTATAAATATACAATTCTTAATGAGAAAGAGAATGAGACAAAATAATTGATGGAAACAGCATACTAGAAGAATAATCAACTATATGTCAATTTCAGCTGTCCCAATGACAGCTCAATCAATAAATCTGTCTTGGCAGATAATTACTTACTGTATCTTTAGTCCATAAAGTGATCAATAAAGTCAAATGTCCAGTTTAATATTTTACATTTAATGATTATACAATAACAGGCAGCAGAATATATGTTGAGGGAGATTAATGGAAGGATTCGACATGGCGCCAATATTTTTATCCTTTTAATTAGTGAAACCCTAATGCAAAATTCAAAATATGCTGAAATGAAGCCTTTCTTTCTTAGCACCCTGCTAAGCAGCTGAAATTATGTTATCGATCTTCTAATTATCTAGCAATTCAAATGCTTCCTGAAATGCTTCAAGAGTCTCACCCATCCTCCTGGCTGGGAACTGGCTTGGTAAGCCCAAGTGACTATGTTTTTTCAGTGAGAGACTACGCTCATCTACCCCAAACCCTGAGAGGAAAAGGACCCTTGCAAAGGACATCCAGCTTGGCTGCACTGTTGACCAAATGGCAATGTTCCCAGGGGAACTACAGGCTGACCATTCTTGTGGTCAAGTTCCTCTGAGCTTTGCCGGCCCCTGCTCACTTGCCATGAACTTGGCGTCACTAAAAATTCACCACAAATCAATGTTGTCAGCTTCCATTATTTCATTGTTCACCAAGGAACAGCCGTGGCAGGTGTTGAATAATTCATGATGGCAGTGGTGTTGATCCTATTTTCTGGGTAAGAAAATTCTAAAATCCCAGAAGGCCTTGGTCTGTGAGTCAGTCCCAGGTCTTGGAGTGCCTGCCTAGCCCATGCTTCTGGGTGGGGTAGGATTAAATGTCTCTGCCACTGGGAAACCCACCTTTCTCCCTGGTACCACATGAGCCACTTATCCATCAGTAGGTGTCAAGGAGAGTTGCCAGGTTTGAACTTAAAGTAACGTATTAGACTGGGAGAGTTATGAATGATACAGGAAGAGTCTTAATTGGCAAGATGTGAGCAGAATTGGATTCAGAGTCTCTATGTGTCAAGAATAGGTAGAAAGAGGAAAAGATAAAGAAATAAGAAAACACATTATATGGCTATATATAATACAAGCATGTGTATATGTTAGACATAATATTGGCTGCCAGACAACCTAGAATCGAAAAGTGATAACTGTGACAAAGAATTCACACATCGTGAATAGGCAGGCCACGGACTGTGAGCTCCTGTCTCAAAGGCAGAGTTCTCTGTTTTCGGGATAAAGAATGCAGGCTGCAGTGCTCCCTCAGAGCTAGCCTTCCTCAGTTTTGTCTCAGTTGAAGCCAAATGCCAGGACAGAAGGGCAGGGAGTGAGGCTGGCGGGCTGTGCAGGGGCACTCGGGGTGGCAGCACGTGGTGAAGGTGCAGCAGTCCAGGCCAGACCTCTGCTGTGGCTCTGCACCCTGGCTCCACAGGGCACTCGGGAGGCAGCGGGCACAATGGGGCTTGAGCTGTGCTCACAAGGGGCTGCTACGTGAATCACAGTGCCCGATGTTTACTTGCAGCGAACTCAGACCTGCTAACACACCTGGACCACTCTGGTCTCCGCAGATTCTCCTCCCTGTGGACAGTGCCGCTGAGGGTCCAACGAACATCAGCAAGCTGCATGGTGAGCGTAGATGGAGAGCAAAGGAAGTGGGATGGTCTTGAGGGGCAATTCACTAAGGCTCTGGAAAAGCCTTGGCAACATATCCCAGTTTTAATCAGGTATGTGCTAGTAGATTTTTTCTTCCATGTCTGGATAGCTCTGACTAAGCACTAATGAAGTCTGTGGCTTCCCCCACCTCTTTGCCTTCTTTTTTCTAACATATTTTTTAAATTGTGGTAAAATACATATAACATAATATTTACCATCTCTCTTAATCAGTTTGAACTGCTGTAACAAGTACCATAGACTGGGTGACTTATAAACAGAAATTTATTTCTTACATTTCTGGAGGCCTGCAAGTCCAAGCTCAGGATGCTAGCATAGTTCAGTTCTTCTTCCAGGTTGCAGACTGTCAACTTCTCATTGTGCCCTCACGTGACAGAAAGAGTGAGAGAGCTCTCTGGGATCCCTTTTATAAGAACATGAATCTCGTTCATGAGTGTGGAACCCTCATGACCTAATCACCTCCCAAAGACCCCCATCTCCTAATACCCATCAAACTTGGGGTTAGGATTTCAACATATCAATTTTGGGGGAACATCTGGTTGCTTTCACATTCTGCCTATTGTGAATATTGCTATGAGTGTGAGTGTACAAGACCCTGCTTTCAGTTCTTTTGTGTATATACCCAGAAGTGGATTTGCTGAATCAGGTGCTTATTCTATTTTTAGTTTCTTGAGAGATAGCCATACCGTTTTCCATAGCAGCTATACCATTTACATTCCCGTCAATAGTGCACAAGGGCTCCAAATGTTTTTTTTTTTTTAAATTTTTTAGCAGTAGCTATCCTAATGGATGTGAAGTGGTATCTTGTAGTTTTGTTTTGTATTTCTTTAATGACTAGTAATGTTGAGCTTATTGGGCATTTTATATACCTTCTGTGGAGAAATGTCTGTTCAAGTCCTTCACTCATCTTTGAATCAGGTTGCTTGTTTTTTGGCTGAAAAGTTTCAGGGGTTCTCTATATAGTCTGCGTATTAGTCTCTTATCAGATATGTAATTTGCAAATATTTTCTCCCATTCTGTGGGTTGCCCTTTCACTCTGTTGATAGCGTCTTTTGATGCACAAGATTTTTAACTTTCCACAAAATCTAATTTGTCTGTTTTTTCTTTTGTTGGCTATCCCTTTGGTGTTGTATCCAAGAAATTATTGCCAAATCCAATCATGTCCCCCCTTTTTAAAATTGAACTTTTTAATATGAGATAATTGTAGATTCACATGCAGTTATAAAAAACAGTACAGAGGTTTATAATCCTTTGGGTATATACCCAGTAATGGGATTGCTGGGTCAGATGGTATTTCTGGTTCTAGATCCTTGAGGAATCACCACACTGTCTTTTACAATGGTTGAACTAATTTACACTCCCACCAACAGTGTAAAAGCGTTCCTATTTCTCCACAACTTCATCAGCATCTGTTGTTTCATGACTTTTTAATGATCACCATTCTAACTGGCATGAAATGGTACCTGATTGTGGTTTTGATTTGCATTTTTCTAATAACTAGTGATGATTAGCTTTTTTTCATATGTTTGTTGGTCACATAAATGTCTTATTTTGAGAAAAGTCTGTTCATGTCCTTTGCCCACTTTTTGATGGGATTTTTTTTTCTTGTAAATTTGTTTAAGTTCCTTGTAGATTCTGGATATTAGCCCTTTGTCAGAGGGATATATTGCAAAATTTTTCTCCCATTCTGTAAATTGCCTGTTCACTCAGATGATAGTTTCTTTTTCTGTGCAGAAGCTCTTTAGTTTAATTAGATAAATCATGCTACTATAAAGACAAATGCACATGTATTTGTCTTTATAGTAGCATGATTTATATAGTAGCATGCACGTATATTTATATAGTAGCATGCACATGTATTTGTCTTTATAGTAGAATATTTATTGTTTATTGTAGCAATATTTACAATAGCAAAGACTTGGAACCAACCCAAATGCCCATCAATGATAGACTGGATAAAGAAAATATGGCACATATACACCACGGAATACTATGTAGCTATAAAAAGAATGAGTTCATGTCATTTGCAAAGACATGGATGAAGCTGGAAACCATAATTCTCAGCAAACTAACACAGGAAGGAAAACCAATCACTGTATGTTCTCATTCATAAGTGAGAATTGAACAATGAGAACACATGGACACAGGGAGGGGAACATCACACATTGGGGTTTGTCAGAGGGTTAGGGGCAAGGGGAGGGAGAGCATTAGGACAAATACCTAACATACGCAGGGTTTAAAACTTAGATGACGGGTTGATAGGTGCAGTAAACCACCATGGCACATATATACCTACATAACAAACCTGCATGTTCTGCACATGTATCCCAGAACTTAAAGTAAAATAAAATAAAAAAATAGTAGAGAGATTCAGTGTTTTCCCCTAATGGCAACATCTTGCAAAACTGTAGTATAGTTCCCAATCAGGATATCTGCATGGACACAGTAAAGATACAGAGCCTTTCTACCAGCATGAGGCTCCCCACTGTTGCCCTTTTATAGCCACACCCAATTACCTCCTTCACCTACCCCTTCTCAATCCCTGGCAACCACTAATCCATTTTCCCTATCTATTTTTGCCCTTTCTAGAAGATTATATAAAGTCAATCATACAGTATATAATTTTTGGGATTGGCTTTGTCACTCAGCATAATTCTCTGAATATCAGTCCCAGTTACAGCATATTTTATTAGTTGATTTTTTACTGCTGAATAGTATTCCATGGTACATCTGTGCTCGGTTCGTTAACCATTCATCTGCTGAAGGAAATCTGAGTTGCTTTTGATTTTTTGCTCTGATGATTATGAGCTGTTATATATATTAATAATATACAGGTTTGTGTGAACATAAGTTTTTATTTCTCTGGGACAAATGCTAAGAAGTATAATTATTGTATCATGTGATGACTGCATGTCTAGCATTTTAAAACATTGCTAGAAGCCTGTACTATTTTACATTCCTACTGGCAACATATGAGTAATCTAAATCCAATTTCTCTCATATTTGCCAACACTTATAACCATCTAGATACGTGTGCAGTTATATCTCATTGTGCAGTTATATCTCCAGTTGCATCTCCCAACTGGCTAATAATGTTTAACATCATTTCATGTGCTTATTTCCATATATATATATCAGCTTCAGTGAAATATCTGTGCACGTCTTTTGTCCATTTTCTATCTGAATGTATTTATTTATTTATTTTTACTTTTGGTTTCAAGAGTGCTTTATTCAGTATATGCTAGGTACTAGTCCTTTGTTGGATACGTGGTTTGCAAATATCTTCTTCTAGTGTATAGCTTATCTTTTCATCCTCTTAACAGGATCTTCCACAGAACAAACATTTTTAATATCAATAAAGTTAAAGTTATCATTTCGTTTTATGAATCACACTTTTGGTATTATGTCTAAGAACTCTTTGCCTAGCCCTAGATTCTGAAAATATTATATTTTTTCCTAAAAGTATTATAGTTTAAGATTTTATGTTTAAGTTTGTAACCTAGGTTTAGCTGAATTTTGTGTAAAGTCTTGAGAGTCAGTTTGAGGCTATTTTTTTCTCCTATGGATGTCTAATTGATCTAGTACCATTTATTGAAAAGAAGATCTTTCTTCATTGAATTGTTTTTGCATCGTTCTCAATTATCAGTGGGCATATTTTTGTGGATGAGTCTAAGTCTTCTATTCCGTCTTGTTAGTCTGTGTCTGTCTCTTTGCCAGAACCATAAAACTGATTACTGTAGCTCTACAATAAGTCTTGGAATTGAGTATGATGACTGCTCCCACTTTATTATTTTAAAAAATAGTCTTGGATATTTGAGGATTTATTTTTTTTTGCCTTTCAACATAAATTTGAGAATAATCTTGCCTGTGACTAGAAAAAATCTTGCTGGTATTTTTATAGGAATTCAGTTAAACTTGTATGTCATTTTGGGAAAAATTCAGACCTGTACTATCTAGAGTCTTTTAACTCATGAATAAAAGTGTATCTTCACGTATTTAAATCTCCTTTGACATTTTTCAACGAGCATTTTGTAGTTTTTAGCATGCAAATACTGTGCATGTTAAATTTACATCTAAGTATTTCAGCTTTTTGAGTGAACATAAATGGTATTGTACTTTTTCTTCTTTTTTTCTTCATTGTTTTTCTGCTGAGAATTTATTTTATTATATATATATATATATATATATATATATATATATATATATATATGTAATTGCACTTTAGGTTCTGGGGTATATGTGCAGAACACGCAGGATTGTTGCATAGGTACATACATGGCAATGTGGTTTGCTGCCACCATCCCCCTGTCACCTATATTTGGCATTTCTCCCCATGTTATCCCTCCTCAACCTCCCTACCCCCTGCTGTCCCTCCCCTATTCCCCCACAACAGACCCCAGCATGTGATGCTCCCCTCCCTGTGTCCATGTTTTCTCATTGTTCAACACCCACCTATGAGTGAGAACATGCGGTGTTTGATTTTCTGTTCTTGTGTCAGTTTGCTGAGAATGATGGTTTCCAGGTTCATCCATGTCCCTGCAAAGGACACAAACTCATGGTTTTTTATGGCTGCATAGTATTCCATGGTGTATATGTGCCACATTTTCCTTGTCCAGTCTATCATCGATGGGCATTTGGGTTGGTTCCAGGTCTTTGCTATTGTAAACAGTGCCACAGTGAACATACATGTGCATGTGTCTTTATAATAGAATGATTTATAATCGAATGATTTATAATCCTTTGGATATATACCCAGTAATGGGATTGCTGGGTCAAATGGAATTTCTATTTCTAGGTCCTTGAGGAATTGCCACACTGTCTTCCACAATGGTTGAACTAATTTGCACTCCCACGAACAGTGTGAAAGTGTTCCTATTTCTCCACATCCTCTCCAGCTTCTGTTGTCTCCAGATTTTTTAATGATTGCCATTCTAACTGGCGTGAGATGGTATCTCAATATGGTTTTTATTTGCATTTCTCTAATGACCAGTGATGATGAGCATTTTTTCATATGTTTGTTGGCATCATATATGCCTTCTTTGAAAAGTGTCTGTTCATGTCCTTTGCCCACTTTTGAATGGGTTTGTTTGTTTGTTTTTCTTGTAAATCTGTTTTAGTTCTTTGTAGATTCTGTCCTTTGGTAGATTGCAAAAATTTTTCCCCATTCTGTTGGTTGCTGGTTCACTCTAATGATTGTTTCTTTTGCTGTACAGAAGCTCTGGAGTTTAATTAGATCCCATTTGTCTATTTTGGCTTTTGTTGACAATGATTTTGATGTTTTAGTCATGAAGTCCTTGCCTATGCCTATGTCCTGAATTGTTTTGTCCAGGTTTTCTTCTAGGGTTTTTATGGTGTTAGGTCTTACATTTAAGTCTTTAATCCATCTGGAGTTAATTATAGTGTAAGGTGTCAGGAAGGGGTCCAGTTTCTGCTTTCTGCACATGGCTGGACAGTTTTCCCAACACCACTTATTAAACAGGGAATCCTTTCCCCATTGCTTGTTTTTGTCAGGTTTGTCAAAGATCAGATGGTTGTAGATGTGTGGTGTTGCCTCCGAGGCCTTGTTCTGTTCCATTGGTCTATATCTCTGTTTTGGTACCAGTACCATGCTGTTTTGATTACTGTAGCCTTATAGCATAGTTTGAAGTAGATAGTGTGATGCCTCCGGCTTTGTTCTTTTTGTTTAGGATTGTCTTGGCTATGCGGGCTCTCTTTTGGTTCCATATGAAATTTAAGGTGTTTTTTTCCAGTTCTGTGGAGAGGGTCATAGGTAGCTTGATGGGGATAGTGTTGAATCTATAAATTACTTTGGGCAGTATGACGATTTTCACAATATTGATTCTTCCTAACCATGAGCATGGAATGTTTTTCCATCTGTTTGTGTCCTCTCTTATTTCCTTGAGCAGTGGTTTGTAGTTCTCCTTGAAGAGGTCCTTTACATCCTTTGTTAGTTGTATTCCTAGGTATTTTATTCTCTTTGTAGCAATTGTGAATGGCAGTTTGTTCTTGATTTGACTCTCTTTAAGTCTGTTATTGGTGTACAGGAATGCTTGTGATTTCTGCACATTGATTTTGTATCCTGAGACTTTGCTGAAGATGCTTATCAGTTTCAGGAGATTTTGGGCTGAGACTATGGGGTCTTCTAAATATTCAATCATGTCGTCTGCAAATAGAGACAATCTGACTTTCTCTTTTCCTAATTGAATGCCCTTTATTTCTTTTTCTTGCCTGATTGCTCTGGCTAGAACTTCCAATATTATATTGAATAAGAGTGGTGAGAGAGGGCATCCTTGTCTACTGACAGATTTCAAAGGGAATGCTTCCAGTTTTTGCCCATTCAGTATGATATTGGCTGTGGGTTTGTCATAAATAGCTCTTATTATTTTGAGATACATTCTGTTGATACCTAGTTTATTGAGAGTTTATAGCATAAAGGGCTGTTGAATTTTGTTGAATGTCTTCTCTGCATCTATTGAGATAATCATTTGGTTTTTGTCTTTGGTTCTGTTTATGTGGTGGATTATGTTTATATATTTGTATATGTTGAACCAGCCTTGCATCCCCAGGATGAAGCCTACTTGATGGTGATGGATAAGCTTTTTGATGTGCTATTGCAATCAGTTTGCCAGTATTTTATTGAAGATTTTTGCATCTATGTTCATCCTGGATGTTGGCCTGAACTTTTCTTTTTTTGTTGGGTCTCTGCCAGGTTTTGGTATCAGGATGTTGTTGGTCTCATAAAATGATTTGGGAAGGATTCCCTCTTTTTGGATTGTTTGGAAAAGTTTCAGAAGGAGTGGTAACAGCTCTTTTTTGTATATCTGGTAGAATTTGGCTGTGAACCCATCTGCACCTGGTGTTTTTTGGTTGGCAGGCTATTAATTGCTGCCTCAACTTCAGCCCTTGTTATTGGTCTATTCAGGTTTCAACTTCCTGGTTTAGGCTTGGGAGGGTGCAAGTGTCCAGGAATTTATCCATTTCTTCCAGGTTTACTGGTTTATGTGCACAGAATCGTTTGTAGTAATCTCTGATGGTTACTTGTATTTCTGTGAAATCTGTGGTGATATCTCCTTTATCATTTTTTATTGCATCTTTTGATTCTTCTCTCTTTTCTTTTTTAGTAATCTGGCTAGAAGACTGTCTATTTGTTGATGTTTTCAAAAAGCAGCTCCAGGATTTATTGATTTTTTGAATGGTTTTTTGTGTCTTTATCTCCTTCAGTTCTTCTCTGATCTTAGTTATTTCTTGTCTTCTGCTAGCTTTTGAGTTTTTTTGATCTCGTTCCTCTAGCTCTTTCAATTTTGATGACAGGGTGTTGATTTTAGATCTTTCCTTGCTTCTCATGTGGGCATTTATTGATATAAATTTCCCTCTAGACACTGCTTTAAATGTGTCCCAGAGATTCTGGTATGTTGTGTCTTCATTCTTGTTGGTTTCGAAGGACATCTTTATTTCTGCCTTCATTTCATTGTTTATCCAGTCAACATTCAAGAGCCAGTTGTTCAGTTTCCATGAAGTTGTGCAGTTCTGAGTTAGTTTCTTAATCCTGAGTTCTAATTTGATTGCACTGTGGTCTGAGAGACGGTTTGTTATGATTTCTGTTCTTTTGCATTTGCTGACGAATGATTTACTTCCAATTATGTGGTCAATTTTAGAGTAGGTGTGATGTGGTGCTGAGAAGAATGTATATTCTGTGGATTTGGGCCAGAGAGTTCTGTAGATGTCTATTAGGTTTGCTTGGTCCAGATCTGAGTTCAAGTCCTGGAAATTTTTGTTAATTTTCTATCTTGTTGATCTGTCTGTATTGACAAGTGAAGTGTTAAAGTCTCCCACTATTATTGTGTGGGAGTCTAAGTCTCTTTGTAGGTCGTTAAGAACTTTCTTTATGTATCTTGGTTCTCCTGTATTGGGTGCATATACATTTAGGATCATTAGCTCTTCTTGTTACATTGATTCCTTTTACCATTATGTAATTCCCCTCTTTGTCTCTTTTGATCTTTGTTGGTTTAAAGTTTATTTTATCAGAGATGAGGATTGCAACTCCTGCTTTTATTTTGCTCTCCATTTGCTTGATAAATCTTCCTCCATCCCTTTATTTTGAGCCTATGTGTGTCCTAGCATGTGACATGGGTTTCCTGGATAGAGCACACTGATGAGTTTTGACTTTTTATCCAGTCTGTGTCTTTTGATTGGAGCATTTAGCCCATTTACATTTAAGGTTAATATTTTTATGTGTGAATAACAATACTATTGTTATTACTGCCATTTTCATGCTAGGTAGTTATTCTGCCCATTAGTTGAAGCAGTTTCTTCATTGTGTCGATGCTCTTTACCATTTGGTATGTTTTTGGAGTGGCTGGTACTGGTTGTTCCTTTCCTTGTTTAGTGCTTCTTTCAGGAGCTCTTGTAAGGCAGGTTGTTCAGAAATTTATTTCTCCTTTGCTTATAAACCTTAGTTTGGATGGACATGAAATTCTAGGTTGAAAGTTATTTTCTTTAAGGATGTTGAATATTGGCCCCCACTCTCTTCTGGCTTGTAGTGTTTCTGCCAAAAGATCTGCTATGAGTCTGATGGGCTTCCCTCTGTGGGTAACTCGACCTTTCTTTCTGCCTGCCTTTAGCATTTTTTCCTTCATTTCAACCCTGGTGAATCTGATGATTATGTGCCTTGGGGTTGCTCTTCTTGAGGAATATATTTGTGGTGTTCTCTGTATTTCCTGGACTTGAATATTGGCCTGCCTTGTTAGGTTGGGGAAGTTCTCCTGGATAATATCCTGAAGAGTGTTTTCCAGCTTGGATTCATTCTCTCTGTCACATTCAGGTGCACCTATCAAATGTAGATTAGGTCTTTTCACATAATCCCATATTTCTTGGAGGCTTTGTTCATTTCTTTTCACTCTTTTTTCTCTAATCTTGCCTTCTCATTTTACTTCATTGAGTTGATCTTCAATCTCTGATATCCTTTCTTCTGCTTTGTTACTTTGGCTATTGAAGCTTGTGTATGCTTTGCAAAGTTCTCGTGTTGCATTTTTAAGCTCCATCAGGTCATTTATATTCTTCTCTAAGTTGTTTATTCTCGTTAGCATTTCATCAAACCTTTTTTCAAGGTTCTTAGTTTCTTTGCATTGAATTAGAACATGTTCTTTTAGCTCAGAGAAGTTTGTTATTACTCACTTCCTGAAGCCCATTTCTGTCAATTAATCAGACTCGTTCTCCATCCAGCTTTGTTCCCTTGCTGGTGAGGAGTTGTGATGCCTTCAAGGAGGAGAGGCATTCTGGTTTTGGGTGTTTTCATCCTTTTTGCGCTGGTTTCTTCCCATCTTTGTGAATTTATCTACCTGTGGTCTTTGTAGTTGGTAACTTTCAGATGGGGTCTCTGAGTTGATGTCCTTTTTGTTGATGTTGAAGTTATTTCTTTCTGTGTTTTAGTTTTCTTTCTAACAGTCAGGCTCCTCTGCTGTAGGACTGCTGGAAGTCCACTCCAGACCCTGCTTGCCTGTGGATCACCTGCAGTGGCTGCAGAACAGTAAGGGTTGCTGCCAGTTTCTTCTTTTGTTATCTTCATCCCAGAAGGATACCTGCCAGATGTCAGCTGGAGCTCTCCTTTATGAGGTGTCTCTTTGGATATATGGGGGTTAGGGAGCTGCTTGAGGAGACAGCCTATCCCTTATAGGAGCTCAAGTGCTGTGCTGGGAGCTCCGTTGTTTTGTTCAGATCTGCTGGGCAGGTACTTTTAAGTCAGCTGCGGCAGAACTCATAACTGCCTTTTTCAGGTGCTCTGTCCTGGGAAGCTGGGGCTTTATTCATAAGTTCCTGACATGCTGCTGCCTTTTTTCAGAGATGCCCTGCCCAGCAAGGAGGTAGCCTAGTCACAGTCTGCCAGCAGAGGCATTGCTGAGCTGCTGTGGCTCTGCCCAGCTGCTATGTGAACTTCCTTGCGGTTTTGTTTTCAGATGTATAATAATAGTGGTCTGCCTCAGTAAAGGCAGACCACCTCGGTAATGGTGGACTGACTCAGTAGTGGCAGACTGCCTTGGTAATGGCAGATGCCCTTCCCCCCACAGAGCTGGACTGTCCTGGGTCCAGCTGCACTTGTTGTGAAACTCTCAGTTCAGTGCGTTTCAGATTGCTGGTGTTTGTGGGGGTGGGACCTGCTGAGCCAGATCTCCTGGCTTCCTGTTTCAGCCCCCTTTTTTTCAGTTGAATGGGTGGCTCTGTCTCCCAGGCATTCCATGTGCCAGTTGAAATGGCCACCCAGATTTGTGTGAGTTTTTATGCAGCGACCTGCTGCGACAGCTGAAACAGCCATGCTGGGAACTTGTGGTACTTTTCAGCCCGGGAATCTCCTGGTCTGTAGGCAGTAAAAACTCATTTGAAAATGTGGTGATCATTCACCCTCTGCATTGTTCTTGCTGGGAACTGCACTCCAGAGCTGTTCCTATTTGGCCATCTTGGATGCCTCCTCTGGTATTGTACTTTTAATCTTGTTGTACACATGTTCATTGCTAGTATATAGAAGTGCAATTGACTTTTGTATGCTTATTTTGTGGTCTGCAGCTTTGCTGAATTATCAGTCCTAGGAGTTTTCTTTTTTGGTAGATTCTTGGGGATTTTCTACGAAGACAGTCATGTCATCTGCAAATATGAACAGTTTTATTTCTTCCTTTCTGATAAAAATGCCTATGATTCCTTCCTTCCTTCCTTCCTTCCTTCCTTCCTTCCTTCCTTCCTTCCTTCCTCCCTCCCTCCCTCCCTCCCTCCCTCCCTCTCTCCCTCCCTCTCTCTCTTTTCTTTCTCTTTCTTCTTTCTTTCTTTCTTTCTTTCTTTCTTTCTTTCTTTCTTTCTTTCTTTCTTTCTTTCTTTCTTCTTCTTCTCTTTCTTTCTTTCCTTCCTTCTTTTCTTTGATTTATTGCACTACCTGGACTTTCCACTAGTATTTTGAAGAAAAGCAATTAACATTCTTATTCTTGATCTTAGAGGGAAAGCATGCAGTCTTTTACTGTTAAGTATAATGTTGGCTCTAAAGTTTTTGTAGATTCTTCTTTGCAAGTTGAGGAAGTTTCTATCTATTCCTATTTTTCTGAGAGTTTTTATTATGAAAGGGTATGGAATTTCATCAAATGCTTTTTCTGTATCAGCCTTCATCATGTGATTGTTTTTCTCTAGACTGTTAATATACTAGTTTACATTGATTGAGTTTCAAATATTAAACCAGCCTTTCATCCCTAGAATAAACTCCATTGGTCATGGTTTATAACTCTTTGTATAATAAATATTGCTGTATTTTACATTGTAATTTTTTTTGTAAAGGATTTTTTTAGTCTATATTCATGAGGGATATTACTCTGTAGTTTTCTTTTTAAATACTATTTTTGTCTGGTTTTGGTATGGGGGTAATACTAATTTCATAAAATGATTTGGGAAGTGTTCCCTTCTCTTCCATTTTCTAGAAGAGATTACATAGAATTGGTATTAGTCCCTTAAATATTTGGTTGAATTATACAGTGAAATGATCTGGGCTTGAACATTGATATTTTGGAGAGTTTTTAAATTATGAATTTAATTTTCTTAATAGCTACAGGGCAATTCGAAGATGTATTTTATATTATTTTGTGTTTGTTTTTGGAGGAATTGGTCCATTTCACCTAAGTTGTTAGACTCTAAAAAGGGACTCTGATGACACAACTGTTAGATTTTTGTTGTTGTTGTTATTATCCCACATGTCCCTGAGGCACTGCTCATTTGTTTTCAGTCAATTCTCTCTCTGTTGTAGTGATTGAGTAATTTCTATTGTTCTATTTTCCAGTTCACTGACTCCTGTCTCAATGCAGACTTTTTCCCTCTTGTTTTCATATTTTTGTTTCATGTATGTTAACGTCATTGATTAAGCAAACCTTTATTTCATCCTTACTTATCCCTTGGTTAGACTTTTTGGGAACTGTGCTGCCTGCTTTAGTCTCCAAATACTCTGTCTCCTGCATTTAGTAATTCTCAACTATAATATTTGAGTTTGGGTATTTTTCTAGTCCCTAACTCTAATAGGGTCACATTATCCATGGGAGCTCTGGAATAGCTTATCCTGCTCCTCTGTGTGCCAAATATAGTCTTCTTTCTTAGACTATTCTGTTGGCCTCTCCCCTTCTTAAAAAAATCACTTGCTAAAGAGAAAATTAGGATCAATTATCCCGTTGTAAGGTGATGTATCATAGTCATTCCATTGTCCAAGTCTCAAAGTGTCCATGAGATGCTGCCTAGGCAAAGCTAGGAATATAGATAAAATGTTTAGGGATGCAATTCTATATCTCAGATGTAAATGGAATCACTACTACAGTGTCTGCAAGGAACATTGAACCTAGCTGTGCTGTATGTGGAACAGTCTCCTTCCAGCTATAGGTGCTGACAAGGAGAGTTGTTTCTGATTCCCTAGCACTTAGCACCTTGCCTAGCACATAGGAGCTCAGTTAATACTTGTCTATGTTGACAGCTAAGGACCACAATCCTAGGAGGAAGGAGTGGGGAGAGCAGTGAAAGTAAAATATTGGAAATTCCAATTGTTTAATTGTTTTTATTTATTAATTACCCATATACTTTACTCATTCTTTTTCCAAATATTAATGACATATCTAGTATGAACTAGATACCATACCGTGGTCTGGAGTGTCTTAAGTTGGTTTCTCTGGGAAGCACGCTTTGAGATGGAGACTTGTGTGCAGGAGATTTGTTGGAGAGGGCTATCACCTCCCAGAAACACCTGGGAGACAGTGGGAGAAACAGAGCTGGACAGAAGGGAAACTAAGCTGTGCTACAGTTGCAGATGAGGACTAGCTGATAGCACAGAGATCTGGAGCTGGAATGGCCCTTCAGAACTATCCTGAATTGAGGTAGTGGTGCTGGGCCATTGTACCCTTGCATTGGCCAGTCATTGGAGGAGAGAGAGCACTTGCCCTCAGCTATGTGCAATTCCAGCAGCTGAGGGAATGGGAGCCTTGTTCTGAAAAGATCTGGGTTGCACATTGTAGTACCCACAATATGAAGCTGCAAAGGGATGAAGAGGACAGGATTTCTGCTCTTTGGGAGTTGGCAGTTGGAGAGACAGATATGTAAACAAATAGTTGTGATCAACTATGATAAGTTTAATGAGAGAAATACGTTAAAAGTGCCATAGGAACTCACATAGGGGAGCAGCCACTCCTCTGGGTGGGTCAGGGAAGACTTCTCTTCAGCATTTGCTTTGCTCTTTTGAGTTATGAAGAGAGAAAATTTCATGCCATCACATTTCATGGAGTAGGTAATGAACTACAAAAGCTTGAATTTGCTTTGAAATATGAAGTCTGTACTTTGCCAAGTAAAGAGAAGTAAATCATGCATTAATGGAGCCGATATTTTCAGTGAGTTAGTGCCACAGGCACCCTGTGCGCAGATCCAGCAAAGAGATAGGAAAGGTGAGCATGTGGGTTATGTGTAATGTGGAAAATAACCTTTTAAACTTTTATGCCCCTCTCTAGGGCAAGAATGCTATTCTTTAAAAGGTTAGTCTACTACCGAAAAAGAAAAAAAGAGGCTACTTCATGTTTCATTCCAGAATCAATTTTTCTATTAAAAATAAATTGCACTTTAAGTAACCTGTGATATGTTCAGCTAGAGCTAGTGGCTAGATGAAACTTTTATGTCTGCAGTCTTGGTGATTTGGAAGGACTGTGGAACTACTAAGAACAGAATGTAGATGTCTCTGATCTTCCGAAACTTGGATTGCCCCATCTAACTTTAATCCTAGTGGAATTTCACTGCCGTTTGATGGGTCCTAGGCCCCTAGTGGTTGCTTTGTGCCCAGTGTTGTATGATCATTAGGAAAATCCAGCGCTTCTCTCCTCTTCATCTCCACTGGCAGAGATTCACTGCCCTTTAGGAGTTTAGAGTTAACTTGGAGAGTCACAGAAACATGAAACGACTGGAGAATGATTTGCAAGCAATATGTAAGCAAGTGTGGGCATACTACAGAGAGTCCTTGAGAAGCTTAGAAGAATATGAAAAACAAGGAAGACTTCTTAGAAGGAGGCTAGCATGGAACCAGATTTTGAAGGAGATGATGGATTGGTAGAGAAAGGATGGTGGGACATTCTAAAGGGTGGGAGTCGCTGCACAGGTCCAGAGGAGGAAATGACAAAGATGGGTGCAGCATCCAGAAAAGCCGGCTCATACCTCCTCTTGGGAAGTAACTTGTGGTATTAGGAATAGTCAGATCCAGGAAAGCTTGATACTCAAAATTACAAAGAAACTTAAATCTGTATCCTTTTTTCTATTTTATTACTTTCCTTAGAAATTATATAAAACAATTGAATGTGTGCTCTGATAAGAAGATTCTTATAGGTGTAACAAAAGCTAAATGTTGTAAATGTTGCTGCCTTCAGCTATAACTAAAAACATTCCAGTAAATATATTTTTGACTGTGTAAAAAAAAAAAAAAAAAAAAAAAAAAAAAAAAAAAAAAGAGAGAGATCCAAGATGGCTGATCACTAGCAGCTCGGGCACGTAGCTCCCAGTGAAAGCGCAGAGAACGAGAGGACGCCACACTTTCAGACGAATATTTGTAGCTCACGGACCAGGAGATTCCCAGCGTAGGAGCCCCACGGGTCGCCAGTGCGACTCTTGTGGCCGGCGCGGCGGTTTTGCTGGCACCTTAAAGCGGCAGTTCTTGGTGCAGAGTCCGGAGTTTCCTGGGCAGAAAGGCACCATCAATCTTAACACCGCTGTCTTGGCCGGCGCAGTGGATTGCTCAGTTTTCGGAGCTGGGAATCAAAAAGTTGGACGTCCGCTCAGAGACCTAGTTAGAAAGTCGGTAATTACAAAGACGACAGATGGATAAATATATAATCAAGGGAAGAAAGCAGCCTAAAAAGGCAGAGAATACTCAAAATCAGAATGCCTCTCCCTCTACAGGGGATCGCAATTCCTCATCAGTAACGGAACAAGGCTTAATGGAGAACGAGTGTGTTCCAGTAACAGAAGCAGGTTTCAAAACGTGGGTGATGAGAAACTTCTGTGAATTAAAAGAACTTGTTCTAACGCAATGCAAAGAAACTAAGAACCTTAAAAAAAGGTTTGATGAAATGCTAACGAGAATGGACAATTTAGAGAGGAATATAAGTGAATTGATGGAGCTGAAAAGCACCACACGAGAACTTCGCGAAGCATGCACAAGCTTAAACAGTCGAATTGATCAAGCAGAAGAAAGGATATCAGAAGTCGAGGACCAGCTCAGTGAAATGAAACAAGAAGACAAGATTGGAGAAAAAAGGATAAAAAGGAATGAGCAAAGTCTCCAGGAAATATGGGACTATGTGAAAAGACCTAATCTACGTTTGATAGGTGTACCTGAATGTGATGAAGAGAATGAATCCAAGTTGGAAAATACTCTTCAGGATATCATTCAGGAAAACTTTCCCAACCTGGCAAGGCAGGGTAATATTCAACTCCAGGTAATACAGAGAACACCACAAAGGTATTCTTCAAGAAGACCAACCCCAAGGCACATAATTGCCAGATTTATTAGGGTTGAAATGAAGGAGAAAATACTAAGGGCAGCCAGAGAGAAAGGTCAGGTTACCCATAAAGGGAAATCTATCAGACTTACAGCAGATCTCTCAGTAGAAACCCTACAAGCCAGAAAAGAGTGGGGACCGATATTTAACATCCTTAAAGAAAAGAACTTTCAACCCAGAATTTCCTATCCAGCCAAACTAAGCTTTATGAGCGAAGGAAAAATTAAATCCTTTGCGAACAAACAAGCACTTAGAGAGTTCACCACCACCAGGCCTGCTTTACAAGAGCTTCTGAAAGAAGCACTATACATATAAAGGAACAACCAATATCAGCCTTTCCAAAAATATATCAAAAAGCAAAGAACATTAATACAGTGAAAAATTTACATCAACTAATGGGCAAAACAGCCAGCTAGCATCAAACGTCAGTATTAAAGTTATATATATTTTAATTGAATAAAAAGCCAAAACCCATCGGTATGCTGCATCCAGACCCATCTTACATGCAGCGATACACAAAGACTCAAAGAGAAGGAGGAAGATTTACCAACCAGAGAGTAAAAATAAACAAATAAACAAAAAACAGGAGATGCAATTCTCGCCTCTGATAAAGTAGACTTTAAAGCAACAAAGATCAAAAGAGGCAAAGAAGGACATTGCATAATGGTAAAAGGATCAATGTAACAAGAATAGCTAAAGATTCTATAGATCAACGAGATAGAAAATTAACAAGGATATTCAGGATTTGAACTCAGACCCGGAACAAGTAAACTTAATAAACATTTATAGAACTCTCCACTTCAAATACACAAAACATACATTACCACCTCACACCTATTCCAAAAGTGATTATATAATTGGAAGTAAATCACTCCTCAGTAATCGCATAGCATTTCATAGGTTTAAATGAAATATTGGTTGGCTGTTTGTTTGTTATCTTCTTCCCTTATTCCTTCCTGACTACATCATTAAGTATAATTATCAGTATAAAAGAGATTTTCAATACCCATTACTAAATTGCATTCCAGCCTGGGCAAGAAAGCAATACTCCCATTCTCTCTCCCTCTTTCTTTTCCTTTTTCCTCCTCCCCATTCGCTCTCTTTCTTTCTCTTCCTTTTTCCTCCTCCCCATTCTCTCTCTCTCTCAAAAAAAAAAAAAAAAAAAAAAAAAAAAAAAAAAGAAGATTCTTGGCCCTATGAAATGGCACAAACTATCAGGAAGATGCTTCGTGGTTTAAAGAGAATTTAATGGCACCTGATACAAACATTCATCTGATACTTGAGTCTCCTTGACAGAGAATGGCTCAACCATATATTCATTCGTCTAATGCTTGCACAACCCTAGTGCTATGGAATATATTATCTCCTTTCATTCTTGAAAGAGGAATAAAAGGCTAAAATATGTCCCTTTGTGCCAGATCCTGTTGTCTGCCTCATCAAATGATACCAAATACACAGTGTCTTCATCTGATTTGTGTTGCTCTAGAGGAATACCTGAGGCTGGGTACTTTATGAAGAAGTTTATTTGGCTCATGGTTTTGTAGGCTATACAAGAAGTATGGTGCCAGCCTCTGCTTCTGGCAAGGGATTCAGGCTGCTTTAATTCATGGTGGAAGGTGAAGTGGAGTCAGTATGTGCAGGTCACATGGCAGGAGACAAAGAGAGACAGGAGGAGGTACCAGGCTCTTTTTCAACAACCAGTTCTTGTGGGAACTAAGAATGACAACTCACTCCTGCAAGAATGGCACCAAACCATTCATGAGGGATCAGCCATCACAATCCAAATGCCTACTACCAGGCCGCACCTCCAACACTGGGGATCACATTTTAACATGAGACTTGGTGGGCCAAACTAGCCATATCCAAACCACAACAGGCAGACTAAATTCTAGGCTATGGGCCAGGTGTCTACGTATTAGGCAAATGTACTTCCATTCTTCCGGTAGAAATATTACATTTTGAAGGAAATTGAGTTTACTTTCAAATAAAAAGTCCATGGTTTTTTGTTTGTTTGTTTTTCCCTCACAGTAGCGTGACCCCCCTGCATCTGGTATTCATTTGAATGCAAATAAAGGACCTCACACTTCTTCCTGTACCTGTTCTATCATGTTAGAGTCTATTCATTTTGAAAACCTGTGGAGATTTTTTGGTCCAACTTCTTTCATTGAACATGTTTGCCATTTCTCTTGGCTTGGTATACTTTGAAGATTTGATGAATGGTTTCCAAGACTTAATTGATACAACTGACTATCAGGATAGGGTCAAGGAAAGGAGCTTCAGGGTAATAGGAAGAGGGAGGATGTTACCTGCTTACCTAATTCTAAAGCTACAAGGCGCCAAGGGCTAAGTCAGTAGCTATACCCCAAAGGGGGAAGTGGCCACAAGGAATGAGAAAATTATGAAGAGGTATATTCTGCCACTTCTCATCAAGGATGTTAGCGGAATAGGATGGCTGCCACTTACTGGGCATGTATTACATGCCAGGAAGAACTAAGTGTGTTACGTATATTATGAGGTTAGTGTTACCATCACCATTTTATATGTGAGGGAATAATGAGTTAGAGAAATTAAATTACCTTTATGATGTTTTAAGTTGGAAGGGGTAGGGGGGAAAAACTTCAGACTCAAGTTTGACTTCAAAGCATGCCCTTATAATTGCTGAATTACTGGAAGTCACAGTCATATGAAGCCACAACCAGAGAACTCTGTGGGAAGGGGGTTCCCAGAGAGTGTGAGGACTATTGGTCAATCCATTCTGAGTATTCTGAAGTGTGTGAATAGAGAAAGATCTCTGTCACTTTGTTTAGCCTCTATTTGGCTTGTGCATTTACTAATTCATTTTTCTTGGTAGAATTTTTTTGCTCCTCACTGAAAGCCCAAATTGTGTGATTAGAAATAACTCCAAATCAACTAATTGTGACGGCACAAAGGATCATTTCACAGCTGGGGTCATAATGGTGACCAAATTAATCCTGAATATCTCAATAAATGACAAAGAAACATGAACCACAGAGAAGTTGATTCCCTGACCTGGTTTCCATCCAAGTGAAGAGTTTCAATAGAGCAGAGTGTACCGGGGACTTCTCGCAGTCCAAGTCTCCTTATCTGGTTAAGTCCTATCTTCAGTATAGGTACTGACCCCAGGGACACTAGAGATTTTGTCTCAGCTTGATTTTCCTTTCGGTCTTATCAAGGTTTTCTGTTGAGGACACAAATAGCATTGCTTTTGATTCTGAAGGCTGAGACCAAGTTCCCTCCAGAATTTAAACTCATATCACTTGATTGGCTATGTAGAGAATAACTCAATTATACGTGGGCAACATCTGCAGAACAATGCAGCAAAGAATGCTCCTCACCCAGTCACCTTCCCAACCAACTCACCCACCGCTAGGCAGGGCCAACTCCCAGTTGTCATTATTCCTTTTACTCTTATCTCACACCCTGCCCTGTAATTTCTCATCAGAGGCAGACAGAATGAAAAAAACAAGAATTTGATTTGCATTCTGCTTCTTTCACTTACTGGTTATGTGACCTTGAACAAATTATTTAATCTCTCTGAGCCTGTTTCCTTAATCTGTTAAAAAAGGAATTATAATATCTATCTCTATGAGCTATGAGGAACTAAATGAGATTTAGGGAAAACATTCTTTAAGGAAAAAAGGGTGAAATGGCATTGGGAAACCGGCCGACTATCCAGAGCAGGTCACATTAGGAGTGGGGAAGGAAAAGTGCTGCTGTTCCTGCAGCTAATAAAGGAGATGATGGCGGTGACGATGCTAGCTAACATTTACTGAATGCATAGCTATGTGCCATGCATCGGGCCAAGTGATTTGCATGTACTGTCTTATTTAATCTTGGCAATAGTCCTCTGAGATGAATATTAATTATATACCCATTTTATAGATGAGGAAATGGGAGTTTTAATTACATTAAATAACTTTGGCCAAAGTCATTCAGCTATTAAGCTGTAAGTCCAGAAAGCAATTGTATTCCTGGCTTTTGTTTATCCTGAGAAAATTCTCAGTCACCTGAATTCAGCTGAAATCATCAGTGAATGCCAGAAACCATCAGATGAAATCATCATTGAACATCAGAAACTTCACCTCAAGAGACAAGACTTGTGCTGTGTCCCCCGACCTCTCCCACTGACCTCCTAGCCCTCTGACCTAGTGAAGGCATCTGCACAATTTATCACAGCAGCTGTACTTTATTTCTCCATTCTTGAGAACATTGTTTACATTTCTTAACATTTTTGACACATTAAAAATGTATAATTTACATTTAGGGGACTTGGGTCCTATTCCCAACTTATCCATTAACTTGGCCTTAGGCAAGTCAACCTCTTTGAGCCTCAGTTTCTCATTTTCAAAATTACAACAATAGAGCTTGTTGAGTTTCTAAGATACTTTAATTCTTTGATTTTTACTCTGGCAGTCATGAACACTTAGCCTTAGCATGTGAAATGACACAGAATTTTTGAAACCAAAGCGTGCCTTCCAAGGAACAAATGTTATTTCCATTTTTATTTACAAATATAAATGACAATTGCCTTGCCACTACCATTCCGGCATTCTATACCTTATTTGAGTGGCCACAGAATTTATCATCCAAAACAGGACACTCTGGGGAGTGAAAGCAGATGCTAATAATTAATTGCACCAGGACAGCAGGTTTAACCAGGACCGTCACTTTTGTCATTGCTCCATTTGTAGCTACTCTTCTTCCTTACCCTTCTCTCTCCTCCCCGTCTCCTTCCTTGGGCTTCAACAGGAGTGAAAGGTGCCACCCACAGACAGAGGTGTGAGCTCACTCAGCTGCTTAATGGAGTGTTAAGTTCAAAACTGAGGTGTGACCATTTAAATGCTAACACCCTTAAGCAAGTTGGACTGCAACAGAACACCCTGTTTAAGGCTTATTTCCTCCCTCTAGTTTCAAAAACATTTTGCGTTGTTTATTTCCACTCCATTCAATCAGTACCTTGATCATTATTTTCTTTCTGTACTTCTTTATTTGAAACAGGTTTTCATTTTGTAGCTGAGTTGGAGAACACTGTAAGGAAACCAGCCTTGGACTCAAACAAGAAATAAAGGCTTCAGTGATGTCCTGGGATCATTTTCCTCATGTCCCGCCCAGATGTTTTCCTGGATACTCTGGAAAATACTAGGGGGCAACAGATGGGTTTTGTGAAAGCCAATGAGCAATTTGAAGTGATTCCTTTTGTAAACCAGTTTATATGAATTTCTGTTGGAGGAAATGATACTGAGCTTATTCCTCTCATCTGCGTTCTAGCTGATGAAAATCAAACACCATCCCTTTCCGGGAGACAGTAGAATCCACGAGCTTGATTCTTACCCCAAAACTATTTTTAAAAATACAAGATGGACTCTGGGGTAGAGCAAGATCGTCAAATAGGAGTCTCCAGCAATTGTCCTCCCTGGAGGAACACCAAATTGAACAACTAGCCACACAAAAAAGCACCTTCACAAGACTGGGTGTGGTGGCTCATGCCTGTAGCCCTAGCACTTTGGGAGGCCAAGGTGGGTGGATTGCTGGAACCCAGAAGTTTGAGAACAGCCTGGGCATCATGGCAAAACCCTGTCTCTACAAAAAGATACAAAAATTAGTCAGGCATGGTGGTGCATACCTGTAATCCCAGCTACTTTGGGGGCTGAAGCAGGAGGATCGTTTGAACCTGGGAGGTTGAGGCTGTGGTGAGCTGAGATCGCAACCCAGACTGAGGGAGACCAGTGAAACTCTGTCTAAACAAACACCCCCAAATCAGGTGAGTAACCACAGTACCCAGTTTTAACATCACATTGAGGAAAGAGGCATTGAAGAGGATAGAAAAGACAGTCTTGAATCGCTTTTACCACCCCTCCCTCATTCCTGGCAGCAGCCATGTGGTGTGGAAAGAAAATCTGTGTGCTTGAGGGAGGGAGAATGCAGTGATTGTGGGACTTTGCACTGGAACTCAGAGCTGTCCCATCACAGTAGAAAGCAGTGTGGGGAAGAACTTGTCCAACGCCCACGGAGGAAGCATTTACACCAGCCCTAGTCAAAGCAGAACCACCCATCCCAGTGGTAGGAACCTCCTGGATGATATTTCTAGACAGACCTTGGGCCAGAAGGGAACCTGTTGCCTTGAAGGGAAGGACCCAGTTCTGGCAGAATTCATCACTGGCCGACTACGGAACCCTTGGGCCCTGAATAACCAGCAGCAGCAGCCAGGCAGTATTTGCCACGGGCATTGAGTGAGACTGAACTGCACCTGCTTCAGGTGTGACCCAGCACATTCTCAGCTGTGGTGGCTGTGGAGGGGCACCCCTTGAGGAAAAGAGAAGAGTAAAGTAGACTTTGTCTTGTAGCTTGGGTACCAGCTTGGCCACATGGGGTAGAGCACCAAGCAAACTCCCACAGTCCCCGTTTCCAGGCCTTGGCTCCTGGATGGCATTTCTGGGTCTGCTGTGGGTCAGAGGGGAGCCTGCAGCCCTGAAGAGAGAGTCAGGCCTGGTAGCATTCACCACAAGCTGCCTGAAGAGCCACTGGGCCTTGAGTGAGCACTGGTGGTAGCCAGGTACTTCTCACTGCAGGCCAGGGGTGGTGATGGCCTTTGAGGGAGACTCCTCTGCTTGAGAAAAGGGAATGGAAGAGTGGAAAGGACTTCGTCTTGTGGCTTGGGTGCCAGGTCAGCTGCAGTAGAATAGAGCACCAGGTAGATTCCTGAGGTTTCCAACTCCAGGCCCTGGCTCCTGGGTGGCATCCATAGACCTGCCCAAGGCCAGGGGAACTCACTCTCCTGAAGAGAAGGACACAAGCCTGGCTGGATTTGCTGTTGCTGATTGTAGAGCTCTTAGGCCTTGAGTGAACATAAGCAATAGCCAGGCAGTGGTCAGTGTGGATCTTGGGAAAGACTCAGTGCTGTGCTAGCTCTGGGATTAACCTAGCACAATCTGGTGGTGGTGGCTGCAGGGTGCTTGTTTCACCCTTCTCCAGCTCCAGGCAGCCCAGCACAGAAAGAGGGACTTCACTTGTTTAGGAATAAATAAGAGAAGAGAACAAGAGTCTCTGCCTGTTACTCCAGGGAATTCTTCCAGACCTTACCGAAGACCACCAAGAAGATACCTCTATAAGTATGCAAGAACCATAGCACTACTGGGCTTGGGGTGCCCCTAAAGCAGATATGGCTGCAATAATCAAGACTTAGATCAAAATGCCTATGACGCTTAATACTGAGTGTCAGTTTGATTGAAGGATGCAGAGCATTGTTCCTGGGTGTGTCTGTGAGGGAGCTGCCAAAGGAGATTAACATTTGAGTCAGTGGCCTGGGAGAGGCAGACCCACCCTCAGTCTGGGTGGGCAGCATCTAATCAGTTTCCAGCACAGCTAGCCTAAAGCAGGCAGAAGAATGTGTAAGGACTTGACCTGCTGAGTGTTCTGGCCTTCATCTTTTCTCCTGTGCTGGATGCTTCCTGCCCTCAAATATCAGTCTACAAGTTCTTCAGCTTTTGGACTCTTGGACCTACACCAGTGGTTTGCCAGGGGCTCTTGGGCCTTCAGACATAGACTGAAGGCTGCACTGTTGGCTTCCCTACTTGCGAGGTTTGGGGACTCGGACTGGCTTCCTTACTCCTCAGTATTGTGGGACTTCACTTTGTGATTGTGTAAGTCAGGACTCCTTAATAAACTCCCCTTTATATATGCATCTATCCTATTAGTTCTGTCCCTCTAGAGAACCCTGACTAATATAATGTCCAAGTCCCTTTGAGTACTCAGAAAGCCTTTCCAAGAAGGATGGGTACACACAAGCCTAGACTGAAAAGACTACAATAAATAACTAATTCTCCAGTGCCCAATAGTGACAAATATCCACAAGCATCAACACCATCCTGGAAATCATGACCTCACCAAATGAACTAAATAGGGCACCAAGGACCAAGGACCAATCCTGAAGAAAAAAAGACATGTGACCTTTCATGCAGAGAATTCAAAACAGCTGTTGCTGTGGTTTGCACAGTTGTCCCCACCCAAATCTCATGTTGAATTGAAATCCTCAGTGCTGGAGGTGGGGCCTGATGGGAAATGTTTAGGTCATGAGGGCAAATTTCTCATGTCTTGGTGCTTTCTTAACAATAGTGAGTGAGTTCTCAGGAGCTCTGGTTGTTTAAAAGTGTGTGGCACCTCTTCCCCAACTCCCTTTTGCTCCTGCCCTAGCTGTGTCTGCCCCTGCTTTGTCTGCAGTCTGAGTAAAAGCTTCCTGAGGCCTCCAAAATAGCAGATGCCAGAGCTGTGTTTCCTGAACAGCCTGCAGAACAGTGAGCCAGTTAAGCTTATTTTCTTATAAATTACCTAGTCTCGAGTACTTATAGCAATGCGAGAATGGCATAATATAAGCAGACAAAGGCACATCATAAAAAGAAAACTGCTGTTCAATATCCCTGGTGAACATTGATGCAAAAATCCTCAACAAAATGCTAAAAAACTGAATTAAACAACACATTAGAAAGATTATTCATTATAACCAAGTGGGATTTATCTCAGGGATGCAAGGATGGTTCAACATATGCAAATCAACGAATGTGATACATCATATCAACAGAATGAAAGATAAAAGCCATATAATCATTTTAGTTGATGCTGAAAACATTTAATAAAATTTAACACCCCTTCATGAGAAAATCCTAAAAAATCTGATTATAGAAGGAATATACCTCAACACAATAAAAACCATATATGATAGATCCACAGCTAGTATGATACTAAATGGATAAAAACGGAAAGAATTTCCTCTGAGATCTGGAATAAGGTAAGAATGGCCACTTTTACCACTGTTATTAAGCACAGTACTGGAAGTCCTAGCTGGAGCAATCAGAAAAGAGAAGGAAACTAAAGGCATCCAAACTGGAAAGGAAGAAGTCGGATTAACCCTGTTTATAGATCATATAATCTTATATTTGGAAAAACCTGAAGCTTCCAGAAAAAAACTATTAGAACTGATAAACACATTCAGTAAAGTTGAAGTATACAAAATCAGCATGCAAAAATCAGTAGCATTTCTATGTGTCAACAGTGAACAATCTGAAAAAGAAATCGAGAAAGTAACCCATGCACTATAAATAAAATAAACATGTAAGAATAGACTTTCCAAAGAAATGAAAGACCTCTATAATGAAAACCATAAAATATTGATGTAAAACATTGAATGGGACACAAAAACTGGAAAATATTCCATGTTTATGGATTGGAAGACTCAATATTATTAAAATGATCATACTACCAAAAGCAATGCAGAGTCAATGCAATCTCTATCAAAATACCAATGACATTCTTCACAGAAATAGAAAAGGATTCTGAAATTGATATAGAGCCACAAAGCTGTCCTGAGCAAAAAGAACAAAACTGGAGGCATCATACTACCTGAGTTCAAATTATATTACAGCTATAGTAACCAAAACAGTATGGTACCGGAAAAAACAGATACATAGACCAATAGAACAGAATAGAGAATGCAGAAACAAATCCATACATCTACAGTGAACTCATTTTCAACAAAGGTGCAAAAAGATACACTGGGGAAAGGACAGTGTCTTCAATAAATGGTGCTGGGAAAACTGGACATCCATATGCAGACAAATAAAACTAGACCCCTATATCTTGCTGTATACAAAAATCAAATCAAAATGGATTAAATACTTAAGTCTAAGACCTCAAACTCTGAAGCCACTAAAAGAAAAGATCCAGGAAACTCTCCAGGACATTGGAGTGGGCAAAGATTTCTTGAGTAATACCCCTCAAGCAGAGGCAACCAAAGCAAAAAGGGACAAATGGGATCGCATCAAGTTAAAAAGCTTCTGCACAGCAAAAGAAGCAATCAACGAGGTGAGGAGACCATCCAAAGAATGGGAGAAAATATTTGCAAACTATCCATCTGACAAGGGATTAATAACCAGAATATATAAGGAGCTCAAACTCAATAGGGAAAAATCTAGAAATCTGATTTTTTAAATGGGAAAAAGATCTGAATAGACATTACTCACAAGAAGACATGTGAATGGCAAACAGATGAAAATGCTATGAAAGATGCTGTGAAAGGATTCTCAACATCATAGATTATCAGAGAAATTCAAATCAAAACTACAATAAGATGTCATCTTACTCTAGTTAAAATAGCTTTTATCCAAAGACAGGCAATCACAAATGCTGGCAAGGATGTGGAGAACAGGGAACCCTCATATACTGTCGATAGGAATGTAAATTAGTGCAACTACTTTGGATAAAGTTTGGAGGTTCCTCAAAAAACTAAAAATAGAGCTACCATATAATCCAGCAATCCCACTGCTAGATATATACCTATAAGTAAAGAAAGCAACATATTAAACAGATATCTGCACTCCCATGTGTTTGTTGTAGTACTATTCACAATAGCCAAGATTTGGAAGAAAGCTAAGTGTTCATCAACAGATGAATGGATACACGTGGTACTTATACACAGTGGAGTATTATTGAGGCATAAAAAAGAATGAGATCTTGTCATTTGCAACAACATGGATGGAACTGGAGGCCATTGTGTAAGTAAAATAAGTCAGGCACAGAAAAAGAAACTTTGCATGCTCTTACTTATTTATGAGAGCCAAAAAAATAAAAATAAAACAGCTGAACTCAGGGAGAATAGAGAGTAGCATGATGGCTACCGAGACTGTGAAGGATAGTGTGGAGGATGGAGGAAATGGGGATTGTTAATGGGCACAAAAATATAGTTTAATAAAAGGAATAATATCTAGTATTTAGTAACCCAACAGGGTGATTACAGTCAACAATAATTTACTGAACATTTAAAAATAACTAAAAGGGTATAATTGGATGGTTTGTAACACAAAGAAAGGATAAGTGCTTGAGATGATGGATACCCTGTTACCCTGATGTGATTATTACGCATTGTAGGACTGTATCAAAATATTTAACATAACCCATAATTATATACACCTACTATGTATCCACAAACATTAAAAATTAGAAAAAGTTTTAAAATAGAAGAGACAGTTGAATTATTGACTTTTTAGAGAATGTTTTTTAAAATCAATGGTTACATCTAAGTGCCTTATGCTAACTATGACACACTTTGTTGAACTACATTACTTTAAAATCAATTCTGCATAGAACTTGGACATTTTATTTTAGGTAATGAAAGCTTAAAATTTTAGACAAGATGTAAAAAGTATGATCTTTTCTATTAAAATGCTTTAGTGAATACAGCTTGATGATTCATGTAAAAAAAAATCTTAAGGAATAATTTGTGTTGCCCAATTAAAATCCTCTCATTTAATGACATTTCCTGTCATTAAAATCCTCTCTGCATGGTCACCAATTTTTAAAACTATAATGACTTATCATCAGTGTTTGAATGAACTGTAAAACTGCCTTTGAGATCATTGATGTTTCCATAATTGTGAACAGGAGATTATTTTTTCCTCTGTGGTACGTAAGGTGATGGGCTTTTGTCTGACATTGTGGGAAATGTCTACTTTTAAAAATGCAGTTTCACCCAACTGCCAAAGGGCCACGTGGAGCATGCATTGATACAGAATAAAGTTCATACCAATAAGAACATTCGAGTCCTTGTCTTCTGTACGTGGTTTACACTCCCTGTCTTCTCTGGGAGACTGTGGGAGTGGTGGGCCTGGGAAGGCGCAGCCCCATGGGTAGGTCTCCTGTCCTTAGGCCCTGTCGCAGTGCCAGGCACCTGACCCACAGGACTCTCTTCTCCCTTCACCCCTCCCCTCTTTGACAGAGGATACTACCTTACTCTCAAAAGGAAGAGGCATTGAAAAGAAAATAATATTTGGCAAGTTATATTTTAAAAACATTTACTCCTATTTTTTAAAAAACTGTGGACATGGTTTAAGAAGAAAAGATAAGTGAAGGTTTCTCTATAAGAGGAGACATTGTTTGACTTCCAGGGGTGAGAAGTGGTGCCAGCGGATTAGCAATGAAAACCAACCTGCAGTGTGGGTACAGAAATCATGTCACCGCAGAAGGCTAGGGGGCCACTAGGGGAGGGCACCTGTGGGAAGGAAGCATCATGAGGCCTGGTCTTCAGCTTTGTCTGTCCGGAAGTCCCTAAGCATCATTGTCCTTGGAGGTGATTGGTTTCCTGGGGTTATTCTCCACTGACCAGACACTCCAGAGGTTGCTGTCCACAAGAACATGCAAAATGAATAGTTTATACCGAGAATTATAACTCTACTGGTTGCTTAATGATTGTGGATGAGAAAAGCGAGGGAAGTGAAAACTTAATAGGTGAGAGGTCAGGATTGAATTCCAATTCTGTGAATGCCCAACTGTATGTGTGTACACACGCGCACACACACACACATACATGCATACACACACATACAGTGGTCATACATATTGTATATAGACAGTATATGTTATATTATATGTGTATATGTTACATAATATGTATCTATTATATGCACATAATATATACTACATCTTATTGTAATATATAATCATCTACATTATTAATATATAGTTGCATATAATTATATATAATATATAATATGTACATG
This sequence comes from Aotus nancymaae, assembly GCF_030222135.1. NCBI lineage: Eukaryota > Metazoa > Chordata > Mammalia > Primates > Aotidae > Aotus > Aotus nancymaae. The sequence goes on from NW_026988418.1 coordinate 53,003,842, forward strand.
TTATATATATACATATATACTATGTACATGTAATATATATACAACATGTGTATATACATACATATTATATAATATATACATATTGTATATATATTTATATACAGTCAGTGGAATGAATGTATGAGTGTGTGTATATATATGTGTGTGTATATATACACACATTCATACATTCATTCCACTGACTGTATATTAAGATATATACAATTGTGTGTGTATATATATATATAAAACATGTATATATTATATATATATACACATATACACACACATACAGCTAGGCATTCACAGAATTGGAATTTGTGTATATATAGTAGACACTTAATAATTGTTCACTGGATGATTTGATTCAATAAGAATTATTATAAGAATTATTTTGGAGTTTTATTCCAGACAGTGACTTCCAGGGAAAAAGGATCAATTCATCCCTCTAAACTGGTGTCAATCAATGTGGTGGTCATGACCATTACAAGTCATGACCACCACAAGAGCATAAGGCACTCACAGTGTTAATTTACAAAAGTTGAACCCAAGTTTTCTGACTCTGGCTGCCTCTATCAGTGACAACACTTTAATGCACAGAGAGCTAATGGTGTTGAGAGAAAATGGGGAGTTGCCTGATCCTGAAGTTTCCTTCCAACCTTTTTTAGTTTCTTAGCAGTTATCTTCACAAATTAGAACCATGTAAGGATGTCTTGGTTTCTTTTTCATGCTTGATTTCACACGTTCACAAATGTGCCCCAAGAGTTGGGCTTTTCATTCAGAGGCTACAAGACCTCAGAGCTAGTCTCATTACCATGGCATGAAAAGCCTAATATTATCCAGTTATGAACAGGAGAGCTTAGGTACAAGAAAAAATCAGTGGAATGGATGTTCGTTGTCTGAAACCATTAATTACTCACACTTTTGTTTCAACAAATATTTTCTGGATACTTATTGGACATTAAGCCTCGATACTTAAGGCTTTGTTCTAGGAGCCAAGGATTTAGCAGTTAACAAGGTGATCTTGTGTTCTGGTCTGGGAGACAGACAAGAAATTAAGACAGAGAGAAAATGGGAAAGACAAGAGATAGAAATAAATCAGAGTGTGTAAGAGCTACGCAGAGAATTAAAATAAGGTCATGAGATGTAAAGTAACTTTGACAGATGAAGGACTCAGGTGAGATGTGTCCATGAGGGGATATCTAAGCTGAGCTCTGAATCAAAGGAGATGGACATGCAGAGTTAGTCAGGCCATTATAAGAAGATATGCTCCAGTGATACCTGTCCAAGGAGGTGCTATACCAGGAAGGAGAAAGTCTTAGTCAAAGTCTGAAGTAGAACAGATAGGGTTAAAACCTCAGAAGTCTGCTCATTGTGGGGAAGAGGAGGAGAAAAGTGATTGATATATACTGGGATTATAAAGCAGACAGTGAGAGACAAAATAAAGAAATGGTACATTGAAAGCTGGTTGAGCAATGAATTCAGTGAACCCAGGGTATCTGCTAGGTTGTTCCTTGCATATGTGACTTTGATGAGACAGGGGCTGTGTCACTTAAGTTACCTTAGCTTTACCAGAGTATGTACTACAGATTTGCAATTATATAGTGTAACTTTCAGGTGATGCAGCCTCACAAGATACTCTGAACCAGATCCACCGAAGTAAGCCATTCTCAGATTTGTGACACTCAGACACTGTGAGATAACAAACTCTTACTGTTTTAAGCTGCTGAGTTTTGGGGATATTTGTTATACAGCAATAGATAACTGATACAAAACTAGAGAAGAGGCAATGGGGGACCATTGTAAACCTCATAGACTTATTCTTCCATGGGCTAAACCAGACCAGATTGTTACAGTAGCACAAAGCATTCATGGTTGCTTATTTTGTGGAAGATTGGTAATGGACTGGGGAGAAGGTTGGCAAAATGGCTGAAATACATTGCTTTTGATAAGACTGCTCTTGCTGTATAACTGCTCTCATGGTGATAATGAATTGGGACCTCAGAACACCCTGTTGTAGGACAGGGTAACTAATGCACACTTCCCCCCATTTCTGAGGATTGACACAAAAACTCATAGTATTAAATGGATGGTTGCCTCAAAGGATGCTGTATAAATCTAGTGGGCTATTACTTTCCATTTTTAATGTGAATTGACAGCCACTTTAGTTTGTTAGCACTTCCTTTCTGAGAAAGAACACCAACATCTTTTAGTGCCCTCAGCAGCAAATGATTTATGCCAGAGCCTATTCTTCTTGAAACAGAAACCCAACTGACACCTGTTACGTTGTCTATTAGATGAAGACAATTTTATAGAATGTTGGTGAAGTGGGAAGTTTGCCAACCAGAAAGAATGAAGGCTGTAGTCCTTCCACGTGGTAGTTAAAGAAAAATTCCTGATCAGGAAATCAGTTTTGTATGCCTGTTTTCAGGTAGAGAAAGGTGTCTATGCCAACTGAAATGCCAGGTTGTTCTTCCTGATTTTCAGCCCTGCAGATACGACTTCATTAGTACAGAGGCCATCTTATGAAGCCTTTTTATACCTGCAGGTTGTCATTCTGACTTAGTTACTAATCCTGGTCACACATTAAGGACTTTGATTAAGCAATTTGCTTTTTTTCCTTTTTCTCTTCCATCTCATTGAAAGATTACAGAGTTTGATTATGAGGTTAAAGGATTACATCTGAATCCGGAGAGTACCCGCACTGCTCCAGCTGCCTGTCATTTCCTGGAGTGGTTACTTATCTGTCAATATTTCTTCCCTTTTTTCCCAAGTCCCAGGCCTACTTGATCTTGTCCGTTTGGCTCGGCTGGTGGAGGAATAACAAGGGTCTTCCCATCATGCAACAGTCTGGGATACATCATGACAGAGAAATCTCAAAGCCCAGGTCAATTATAACAGAAGATGTGCACCACCTCTTGCCCCTGAATGTCTTCTGGGGCTGCAGTTGTTTAAAACTAAGTCACCTGAAAAATGGAAGGAAATGTGGGTCTGGTTCCTGCCTGCCTTTCTGGTTGTTTAGCAGGATACAAATAGCAGAAGACTAACACTTCGTGTGTGTGGTTTGCAGTCGGGAAGAGGGAATAAAACTGGCAGCAACCTCATTGTGCTGTAATTACTTTTTAATTAGAATTCATTGAATACAGATGGATTCTTCCTGTTCTTTTGCCCACTGATGTTGTTAATATTCCCACAACAGATATTATGAGGCAGTAGCCAGCAGTATACAAAATAACCCTGTAGCTGGTAGTGACTTACAGAAAGTAACCAACTTCACCATTTGTCTTAGATGAAAAATGATCTTACACCTCTTTGTGGATTCTATTGCTGGTTTGTTGATATAGTGTTTGTTTACTCGCATTCCTGCAGGAAAAAATATCATAGTTCTTGTATCAAATTATTGTAACTGACTAGAATATTTTTATTTTAAATAATGTACATCATTATTTTTTTCATGGTGACACTGATAAATTTGCTGTATTTCTCACTTTATCCCCTCCTACCAATGAATAATTTGAACCCAAACGTGAATGGAATGTACGATTTCATGCTGTTACAAAAAATCATTGTTCATCACATTCTAATTGTAACTAAGTTTGAACCTGAATAGCTATTTGCAGTATTTTGATAGAAATAACGAGTAATTTCCATTTTTTTGCTCCAGGGTCCCTCTACATGAACTGACATATGATGCATTTTTGAAGTCACACTTAATAATTCTCTTTTCATAATAAATGACCGCACCCTTGTTGAACAGCAGATCTAAAATTAGGCTTACACAGGCCTGTGTAATATACCTAAGAAATGTGATTTATTCTAATGTAATAATGGCATAGATTTATAAAGCTTGACTACTCCAATGCTCCTCGTTATGGTTGTAAAATATTTGTGGCCACTGTGGGATTTTCTAGATCATTATTTTAAAAAAGGAAAAACCCATTTTGACAGATGAACTGGGGCCGTTCTGAGCAAATCACAGATACTTCATATAACAAGGCCTCCAAAGAGGGGAGCATACACTTATTACTATGGCAACCCAGATCAAAACACTATTTTAGTGGAGAGTTTCCAGTTTTACAATGCAATGATGATTGTTTATAGTACCATTGAAACCAGATTCAACAAAGGTTTAAGAAATGAGCTGACAAGAGGAAAATCATTATAGATAAACTGGGTATACCAGAATGGGATAGCATGGAATCTGCCATTATTTGATCAAATACTGAAATTTATTCCCCAGGACAATAGAAATAATGGAAGTGGATCCAAATGATGAGAAACACCCTGAAGTTTCTTCTATTACAGTGTTTTGGACTAATATCAGGCCTATCTTAAGTTAAAACTTTGGAAGCAAACAGTTGTTTGTTTGTTTGTTAAATATACATCTCTCAAATCCCTTATTTTTTTATCTGCAAAATACCTACTTGTAATCTCAAAGTTATGGACTAACATTTTCTTCCCTAACATATTCCATCTGACAGAATGTAACACGGCACAACTCAAGAACTATGCCCGTCACACAGGGCTTTGTGCTTGCACATGTCTACATGAAGTGACAGCTGGTTACAGCCTTGCTCAGTTATTTTTATATAGATAGAATTTTTACGCAGAAAGAAAAACATGAGTTGTTCATTTTGCTGAATCTGTCTTGAAGTATATGAGGACAACTAATAAGTGGACAAAGTGCATTGAAATGAAGCCTTGAACAATCATGCATTTGTTCAGCAACTGTTTATTGAGCATCTGCCATGTGCCTATCGGTGTGTATATCCATCGTGCTCACTGTGCACAATTCAAGCATGCTTCTTGCCTCTGGGGTTTATCATCTAGTAGGAGGGCTGTAAAGAAATACTGAAGGGCGCAGAGATAGAGAATACTAGGTAGGGCTGAGGCTTAGATCCATTTGAATGCTTATTAATATAAAGAGTTTTCCAGGGTTTGAAAGGGGAAAGGAGACCATGTTTATTGACTGCTTTGTGGAAAACTCTGTATGAGGAGCTTCATGTACAATTATCTCATTTAAAACACAGAGCAATCCTGGGAAGTTGCAGGTAGTATGATGTTTATTTTGTGGATCAGAAAATTGAGATTCAGAAAGGTTAAATAAAAACTCTGAAACTTATTGAACATGTACGTATATAGCAGCTATTATGTACCAGGCACTGTTGTAAGCACTTTATAGTAAGTAAATTCATTTCATCCTCATCATAACCATTGCTAACCATACTATTGTTAATCGTGTTTTACAGATAAGGAAGCTGAAGCACAGAGAGGTTAAATTACCTGCTCTTGGTCACATAGCCAGTGAGTGTCAAAAGCAAGATGTAACACAGGCAGCTGGCTCTGCTACCACTATGCAATGAAAATGTGTGTGGTAAGTAATCAAGGGTTGTTATCTGTTGTCTGCAACCAACCTGTAACCTGTAAGGACTCAACAGCCATAAGTAATCAACAACTTAGCTATGATCTAAAACACGTCTGCTGACTTACTATATGAATCCTTTGTTCTCAGGCTTTTTGCCTACATAGTCCCACACTACAACTACCAAATATTTTAGGGAGCAAACATACCTTGCATTTGTTTTGTTTATATAACTTAACTGTTTCTTACCAAGAATAAAGTGATGGCTCAAAATCATTTCCTAGATGTTGTGCCAAACCTTCATCAACGTCAGTGGAAATGGCACTAGGTTCAAGAGTCTGAAGAAGAGACCCAGAGCCAGCAGATAAGACGTGGGGTTTTACCGGGGGCTTACAGACAGAGGAGAGAGTCCAGTGCAGCAGACTGGATGGGAGATCTGTCTTACATATAGTTCAGTGGCAGCAGGCTGCAGGAGAACCACAACTATTTGCAAAAGGTATGCAGTTCATGCAGCATTTTCACTTAGCATGCTTCCCTGACACCCTCCACCTGGCAACCTTCATTCAACCCCAAACTCAGGGCCTTGATCTCCTGTATTTCACGGAATGGGAGAGGGGCTCGGATGTTCCTCATAGACAGGAAACTAATCTCTGAATTGGCCACTTCTGGATTCCCTAGCTCAGAACATGCATTCAGGTATGATTGCAATACAGGATCATTCTCAGAGTATGCGTAAGTTATTGCTATCAGGTGTGTCTACAACACAAAAGATTTTACTTATTGAGAGTAACAAATAGATTACGAGATTATACTTTGGTTCTAAGCAAGTGATTAAATCCACCAATAATTTCACGATGCCAAAAAGTTTGAAAACGTTAAGTAGTCTGGTATTGTGTGATGCATTGACCTGGATATAAACTGTATCAGCTTTTAGTCAACAGAACGTGTGCATGTTTATAACTTAATTTGTGATTTCAAAGAGGGAAGCATCTGTCTAGACTGCTATGGCTTTACTGGAAATGTGTCGTAAGTAGCCATTGTTTTTTGGCCACCAGCATCTGTTTCTCCTTGCTTTAATGGTGGTACCCGGAATTTCCTTTGAGTAAAGACTCCCATCCTCTCCCCCGCAACACTTTTCCTGTTGATCCAGGGATATGTGGGATCTCCTGTGAAGAGAACCTTTCTCTTTGTTTTGAACTTATTGAGATGAAACTACTGAACAGCCACTTTGCCACCACATGGGGGTTCTGAGAATGAAGCTGATGTGGAAAGGAGCAGAGAAAAGAACTAGGAAAAGATGTATCCTGTAACATTATTTGAACTCTGGATCAAGTGGCACTTGAATTTAGATCTGCCTCTGAACTTTTCACTTAAAGAAACAAATGTGTTTTCTTCTTTGTCAAAGCAAGTTTAAGGTGGACTCTGTCCACTGCAACCTAGAGTTCTGATTAATACAGGATAACAAAACTATTCTAATAAAGTTTTATTGATCTTTCATCTTTGCCACCTTCTTCTCTCTCACACTCTCCATGTCTAATGCCTTGTGAAGCCTTGCTTATTTCATTGCTTAAATTATTTCTCAAATCTTCCCACTTCCCTCCTTCTTCACTAGCATCCACTTAGTGTAAGCTGCCATTATCTCTTATCTAGACTGTTTGAGGTAACCTTCTTTCTGGTCTCCTGGGATCTAATCTAGCCCTCTTCCAATGCATTCCCCACATTCTAACTAGAGCAATCTTCAAAATGCAAATCTGATCATGTTAACCCTTCATCTAATTATTCCTCCCTTACCCTGGGATTAATAATAGTTTTCTGCTCATCTTAGACTATGCATAAAATTCTTAATGGTGACTTTGGGGTTCTCCCTGGTCTGCCCCTATCTTTTTGTGGGACCCAATTCCAGTTCAGGGAGCTTTCCTGTTTTTAGACTTTTATAGCCCAAAAGGGTTTGTTTTCAATTCTCACTTATAAAGTTCACCTTCAGTTGCTAAATATCTCTTCATATTTCCTTTTATTTTCTTTTCTTTCATGGTTTTAATTTTGTTTACTTAGATATTATTTTCCATTTTCTTCCATTTTTATTTACTCATTCATAACCTACTTGAGAAATATTTTGTTTACCCTCTTTATAGAGCTCGTGGTAAGTTTTCTGCAGATTCTTTAACAACTTTATGTAGTCACTGGAATGTATCAGAAGTAATTCTGTGAAGTGTATCCCACTTCTTGCCTCCACCTGGCCCTGTGTGCTGGGAAATGCAAGCGCAATGAAGCACATTGGAGTGTCTATCAGCTTTCCCAGAATCCTCTTCTCTAAGGGACAGTTGCATTCCAAAGCAATATGCAAATAAAAATTTGGTCATTGTCTTCTCTTTAGGATTTTCTTCTCTGTTGGTGAGTACCAGTGATTGACTCCATATTTCACTATTCTTGGACTCTTCTGCCTGCTCACTTCTCCTCTTCTTCTTTAGAGTCATCCCTGGTTTTGTTCAGCTCCTCCTTTGTTCCAGTTGTCCATTCTTCATGCCCATATCCTCTGTTTATTTCACTTACTGCTTGGATCACACCCTCTTTTGGCCATTCCTCTTCACATTGTTACTTCTATTCTTCATGTTTGCCTGTCTTTTCCTTTGGTGCTCTCTTTCACTCTTCATTCTTCCCTTCTTGGTGGTTTGTTTACACTAGAAGACTTTCTCAGGGAACATGTGGTCTCACAGCACTTCTGCTAAAGACTTGGCCAAAGTGCCAAATCAGGTTTTTAGTGATGTTACATTTTTATCATATTTGACAGCACAAAGGAATGGCAAGTGTGGTCTCTAGTCAATAATCAACACCTCTTGCAGCCAATCCCTCACCCAAGAATATGACATGTAGTCATGGTAGTCAGGAAAGTATTTAGACAGATAAAGACTGATGACTATATAGATCATAGGTACTCAAATGCATTAATATAACATTTTGTCCTGAATATATTTTTTCAGATCAAAATATTGGCCCAGAAATAAAAATATTTTATTACTCCATTGTCTCCACAGAAAGGCTCTTTTATAGCAGACAATTAGGAATAACTCCATTTCTCCAATCTACCACAGAGCAATTCTTTTGTTAATCACACATTGACTTTGCCAGATGCCAAGGTCTTTCTTTCTTACTCAGTTTACTTTCTCCTGTCTTATGCAATAGGATATTAAGGTGATTTCAGCAACTTCCTGTTTGCAAGGCCACCATCTTTGAGAACAACTCAAGGAGCACAGGTATCTCACTCTGAGTTGTGCACACACTCTCGGCCCCACCCAGTGTTTTATTAGGCTGAAAGGAAGAGGCAGCACTCACTCTTCATTCATTCAACAAATGTCTGTGGAACATTCACTTATAATTCTTAGATAAATATGGGAGTGTTTAGAGGGAAAATATACAGTCTAAGGCTCTTAAGTGACTCTAAGTCTGGTAGAGAATATTAACAACTGAATGCACAATTCACATTCAACATAATTGTTGCTAGCTTGGAGCAGTAGGAGCACTGTGGAAGCTTACAAAAGGGGCCTGGTCTTCTGGGAACTCCAAAAGTGGGCAAGTTGGGAGGGAGGATGAGGGTTGGAAAATTACCTATTGGTTATAATAGTCACTATTTGGGATATGAGTACACTAGAAGCCCAAACTTCACAATTACGCAATATATCCATGTAACAAAGATGCACATGTACCCCTTGAATTCAAAATAAAATAAATACATTATTTAGAGATAAGATGGCAAAAAAATTTTAAAGAAAGGAACAGTGTCTTAGTTTGCTTAGGCTGCCATAACAAGAACCACAGACTGGGTGACTTAAACAACAGAAACTTTGTTTTCTCACAGCTCTGGAGGCTGGAAGTCTGGAATCAAGATACCAGTTTATACGGTTTGGCTCTGTGTTCACACCCAAATCTCATCTCAAATAGTCATCCCCATGTGTTGAGGGAGGGACCTGTAATCCCCACCTGCGGAGGAAAGGAATCGATTGAATCACAGGGGCGATTTCCCCTATTCTGTTCTTGTGATAGTGAGTGACTTCTCATGAGATCTGATGGTTTTATAAGTGTTTGGCAGTTCCTCCTTCATATACTCTCTCTCTCCTGCATAGCAGGATGAGAACCCCTTGTGAAGAAGGGGTCTGCTTCTCCTTTCACCATGATTGTTAAGTTTTCTGAGGCCTCCCCAGCTATGTGGAACTCTGAAATTAATTATAAAGGAAATTAAACTTTCCTTTATAAATTACTCAGTCTCAGGGAAGTTCTTTGTAGCAGTGTAGAAATGGACTAATATAGTAAATTGGTACCAGGAGTGGGGTACTGTTACAAAGACACTTGAAAATGTGGAAGTGACTTTGGAACTGAGTAATGGGCAGAGATTGGAACAGTATGGAAGGCTCCAAAGAAGATGAGAAGATGTGTACAAGTTTCGAGCTTCCTAAAGACTTGTTGAACAGTTTTGACCAAAGTGCTGATAGTGATGTGAACAATGAAATCTCAGCTGAGGTGGTCTTAGATAAAGATGAGGAACCTTTTAGGAATTACAATAAAGATCAATCATGCTATGCTTTAGCAAAGAGACTGGTGGCATTTTGACCCTGCCCTAGATACCTATGGAACTTTGAACTTGAGAGAGATGATTTAGGGTATCTGGCAGAAGAAATTTCTAAGCAGCAAAACTTTCAAGATGTAACCTGGATTATTCTGAAAACATTCAGTTTTATGTACTCAAAAAGAGAGGGTTTGAAATTGGAACTCATGTTTAAAGGGGAAACAGAGCATAAACGTTTGGAAAACTTGCAGCCTGACAATGCAATAGAAAAGAAAAATCCATTTTCTTGAACTCCTGACCTCAAGTGATCCACCCACGTTGGCCTCCCAAAGTGCTAGGATTACAGGCATGAGCCACTGTGCCCAGCTCGAAAAATCCATTTTCTAAATAGCAATTCAAGCCAGCTGCAGAAATTTGCATAAGTGACAAGTAGCCTAATGTTAATTACCAAGACATTGGAGAAAATGTCTCAAGGGCATGACAGAGATCTTGGCCACAGCACCTCCCATCACAGGCCTGGAGATCTAGGAGGGAAAATGGTTTCATGGGCTGGGCCAAGGGTCTCCACTGCTTTGTGCAGCCTCGAGACATGATAGTTTGTGTCCCAGCCACTTCAGCTCCAGTTGTGGCTAAAAGGCGCCAAGGTACAGCTTGGACCATTGCTTCAGAGGGTGCAAGCCCCAACCATGGCAACTTCCACATGGTGTTAGGCCTGCGGGTGCATAGAAATCAAGAATTGAGGATTGGGAACCTCTGCCTAGATTTCAGAGTGTGTATGGAAATGCCTGGATGTCCAGGCAGATGTTTGCTGCAGCAGTGGCACCCTCATGAAAAAATTCAGCTAGAGTAGTGCAGAAGGGAAATGTGGAGTTGGAGCCCCCATGCAGAGTCCCTTCTGGGGCACTGCCTGGTGGAACTGTGAGAAGAAGCCCACCATCCTCCAGACCCAAGAAGGAGAAATCCACTGACAGCTTGCACTGTGCACCTGGAAAAGCCACAGACACTTAATGCCAGTCTGTGGAAGCAGGTGGGAGGAGGGCTATACCCTGCAAAGCAAAGCCACAGGGGCAGGGCTGCCCAAGACTGTAGGAGCCCATCTCTTGTATCAGCATGACCTGGATGTGGGACATGGAGTCAAAGGAGATTATTTAGGAGCATTAAGATGTAATGACTGCCCTCCTGGATTTTGGGCTGGCATGGGGCCTGTAGCCCCTTTGTTTTGGCCAATTTCTCCCATTTAGAATTGGAGAATTTACCCAGTATCTCCGTTGTATCTAGGAAATAGCTAACTTGCTTTTGATTCTACAGGCTTATAGGCAGAAGGGACTTGTCTCAGATGAGACTTTGGACTGCAGACTTTTGAGTTAATGCTGGAATGAGTCAAGACTTTGGAGGACCATTGGGAAGCATGATTGGCTTTGAAATGCGCAAAGACATGAGATTTGGGAGGGGCTGGGGCAGAATGCTATGGTTTGGCTCTGTGTTCCCCACCCAAATCTCATCTCAAATCATAATTTCCATGTGTGGAGGAAGGGAAGTAATTGGATCATGGTGGTGGTTTCTCCCATGCTGTTCTCATGATAGTGAGTTCTCACAAGGTATGGTTTTATTGCAAGTGTTTGAGTTTCTTCTTCACAAGCTCACTCTACCCTGCCACCTTGTGAAGAAGGTACCTGATTCACCTTCCACCATGATTGCAAGTTTCCTGAGGCCTCCCAAGACATGAGGAATTGTGAGTCAGTTAAAATTCCTTTGTTTATAAATTACCCAGTCTTGGGTATCTTTATAGCAGTGGAAATACTACAGATGGTTTAGGGTAACATCTAATAAGCAAAAAAGAATAGAATCATAGTGACAAAGGAGAAGACTAATGAAGGTTAAATGCATATTGAGTATTTACTATGTGCCAAATTTTGTTATAAGCCCTTTACATATATTATATTATTTAATCCTTTTAAGAATCATATAAAGCAAGTTATATTAATAACTTCAGGTTAAAAAAAACCAGAAGCTGAGGTTGAATATTTTAGAGGCTAACAAAACAAATTTATATGTTGTCTCACTTTAAAAAAGTCTACTGTGGTCTAAGGGGCTCTCAGGGGCAACTGTCTTCCATGCAGTGATTTAGCAATGAGATTGGCATAGCTATCAACATCTTGGAGTGATACTACGAAGGACAAAGGGACTTCTTGATTAATAAGTGGAGGGAGAGTCTCATATCAACAATGTATTTTAACCCAGAAGAGACATGTTATTTTGTTCTCAGAACTTGTCAGGTGACTCTGCCCAAATGCAAGGGGATTGGAAATCACACTTCTCCACGTGCCCAGGACAGAAACAGCTCTTGTGCACACTAATTTTGTCTGACTCACCAAGGGCACTTGCTTCCTAAGTGGTGGGCCAGGATTGAGACATTACAGTGTCTTGCCAGAGCCAAGAGTACCTGAGTTAATTGATTCCAGTCCCCTCATTTTATAGGTAGGGACATTCAGCTGGCTTGCCCAAGGTTGGAAAGCCAGAGCTGATCCTTCTCAAGTTCTGCTGGCGTCATCACTGGTGCTCTTAACAACTTCCTTGGGTACTTGGAGCAAGTAGTATAGTGCCATTTTCAGAGTAACACTGAGCAACATGGTACCCCAGCCACTTCCCATTCCAAGATCTCTACAACAGAAGGCAGTCAGTCAGCTCAACTCACTCCCCACTCCCTGCTCCTTTAAGGCCTTGGGCTCTTGAAAAATGAGCATAAGCCCAGAGAAGCAACCAAGAAGGAAGTTCCTTCAGCTGGTACTAAAGAGAGAATGTCTCTTGTGCTATTAGACCCTGTTCAGCCTCTGTGGTCTCTACTGGTAAAGTGGGTAATCTTTCTTTTCCATACATTCACCCACCCACCCCACCCATACAAGGTCTTAGGCTGCCCTTTGGGACTACTTTTCTTCTTCAAGGTTGTACCTGATCTCCTCTGTAGTCCCATTTCACGTAGTTAACAATATTGTGAGTGAAAATGGGGAAAGAGCAGAAAAAAGGAAGCACACACTCATTTGCTTCAATCTAGTGCTTTTTCCCTCACCAAAAGAATCACCCTACTTATCAAAGATGGTATCCTGGAACCACAAATTTTACCTAACAGGCTTCTTTCATGCCACTGAGAGGGGCTAACAGAATACCCTCTGCATTAATTGCATAGCAGAAAATGAAGAGGCACAACCGTTGCTAAAAATCTGTTTAAGGCTGTGGCTTCCAGGTGTGCAGACTCTGGACCTGTGCATTCTCTGGCTCTAGACGGTTGCCATGAAGGTTGATTGGCATTGTAGATTTGTATATTTATTTATTTTATTTTTTTACTTGCATCAAAGGGTTTTGAGCAATGGGTACATTTTTCAAAATTGCACATTTGGCTGGCAGCAGGACTGAACATATTCATATTCAGAGTTGTTAATAATTCCACTAATAATAATTTCCAGTGTTTATCATGCTACTGTGTGCCAGGGACTATGCGAGATGCTTCCCATACTTTATTGTGGTCCACACAATGTGAGATAGGTATATCTCCATTTTACAGCTGAAGAAACTGAGGCTTAAGGGAACCAGGTACACAGCTAGTGAGTGTGTACCTGGCTCCCTTAAGAATGAATGGCTGAACAAGAATTTGCATATAACAACCCTGCCTCCGAGGAGGAATTCTCAGCCACACTGTTGTTTTACTAGTGCCTCCCTCACCAGCTGACACGCCTCTCATTCATCCCTGAATAGGCCTTAAATCTGAAATGCAGACCTGGGCCCCAATCCCTGCTGCTAGTCCATATTTTCTACTCCAAATGCCAAATATCTGATCAGGTCCTTGTGACTAGGTCCAAGGTAATGCATTATTGCTACTGCCCTGTTGCTGAGTGCCTCGGAGCTGTCAGCATGCCAGGAAACGTTTAGCAGGGGGGTGGGAAGAAAGGAAAGGAAAAAAGTACAGTGTGATTTTGTGTTGCCAGTTATTTAAAATAAGACGATTATATCAAACTGTAAAAACAGACTCAAATTTAAATAGCTATGAATCACTTTAACAAATTTGGTAAGAGTCACTTCTCACTACTTGCTCTGTGCTGTATTAAATGTAGCTTGTTTCAGATGTCTGTGGTTGACTGTGCATTATGTTTAGCAGTCATCATAAATTCTGGAAATAGACAAAAGCAGTTAAGTTTGTGCAACCCAAATGCTGCTATCCTGGGAAGACTAAAAATAAACCAACGGATTTCCTGACCCCCTTTTGAGGGATGGTATAGGTTTGGCCCTTTGTGACCTACAGAAGGCCTATAGGTGCAGAGGGGAGATTATCAATGAATCCACGGAGCTGCTATGTCATAGGTTGGGAGACTGGCCTAACAGCAGGCTATAGTGACACCCATGCAACTAGGAGCCAGTTGGGAAGATGAATGGGGGAACACATTCTTCTGCATGGTCTTTGCCATTCAGAAGTCAAGAAGGAAGTGGCAAACCCAGAGCAGACAGTTCCTCTCCTGTTGTAACCAGAGGGGTGTCAATGAGAAGGAAGGGTGAGCTTAAAAACAATTATGCAGTGTTCATTCTAGAGCAATTATTCCATTTGGGGATTAATCATTGTATGAACCCAGACACTGTCTAATTAGGAATACGCTTATATTCAGGAAAAATTACCCAGCTAATTGAAACAATGGTGATAGAAAAAGTTCTTCCAAATCTGTTGTTTCAAACAAAAGGCACAGCATGTCAGAGTTACAGGAGATCTCAAGGATCATTTGGGCCACAAGGTTGGGAAGGGAGTTGGCTCAGGTTCACAGAGGGGCAGCACAGAGCCAGCACTAGAATGTGGTTCTCTCTTGTCTCTCGCCTACTCTTGATTGACGCCCACACTGTTTGACCCTCAGGATCCAAATAACTGGAAGCTGGAAGCCAGGTCCTGACTATGAGAAGGGTTCAGAGGAGGAAGAGTGGTTACATGCTGGTATACCATCCACAGCCTCCATTTCATTCCAAGTTTTCTGAAATAAATGAAAATGAAAAGGGGCTCCAAGTCTTCAAGTAAACATTGACTGAGTCTCCATCACATGCCAGGCAATAGGCTATGTACTCAAGACAAAAATATAAACAAGACATAGTCCCTACTGTCATCTTCAGAGACAAGGTTTATACTGGAAGCCTCTAGGGCAAACGGCTTTTATGATATATGGTGAAAAGGGACAGATCACAGACCGTCTTCTAAGGAGAATGTGATTCTTCTGTTCATATGTTTTGTACTACTTAGGGTCTTTAGCAAAATCCTTTATAGGGCAAAAAAGTGCCTGTGTAGCCACCTGTAGAAGTTAGAGATAGTTTAAGTACAGGAAAAATAGCTTCTGCTTTAGAGAAAGCCAGTGAATTTCCTTATATTTTCAAAATGTGTTTGGTAATATCTTCCCATAATATGTGTATTTTATTTCAGCTTGCTTGAATGGAGAGCAAACAGCCCCAAGGCCATCATAGGTTCTTTTAAGTCCCTTGACCATTTGGGGACCAGCTATTTTTCAATGGGAGGAAGATATTTAACAGAATTCTTTTTTTCCAAGGAAACTAAATAGTTGTAAAGGGATTTTCTCCTAGGAATTAAACCTTACATAGCAACTGCATACAAATTAAAAGCAAAGTCAAAATTATGTGTCTGCTGGGAGATAGAGTAAGGTGAGTCTAGGAGTAGTGCATAACGGAGTGGAAGGTGAGAGCTGATTAACTTTACAAAACGTTATTCACTCAGTATCGTAAACAATATATCCCAAAAGGTATTCCTCCAATCTGGTTTATGTGCATATCCATTACACATTTATTCCTTCAACAAACGTTTGTTGAGTGCTTCAATGTGCCAAGCCTTTTGCTAGATGCAGAGTAAAGGACAGAAAATAAAACAGATGTAATCCTTGACTTCATGAAATACACAGTCTAGTGGGGAGATAAATATTAAGCAGGCCCACAGATCAGTCAACCTTGGCTAAGTTATGCTGCAGTAACAAATAATTTCCAAGCCTAGAGACTTACTACAACAAAGATTTATTTCTCGCTCATGCTGGGTCTATCACGGCTCTGCCTGGGGCTCTCTCCCTTTTGGACCAAGGCTGAAGGAGCAGCCCCACACCATGGCTCTAGCATTTTGCTTGTCAGAGCACATTTCCTTGCCCAAAGCAAGTCACACGACCAAACCAGACGTCAAGGGGGTGGGGAAGTTTCATGCCCCTCAACAGAGATGGGCCTAGTAGGAAAGCACAGCAAATATTTTTGAACAAGGAATATGAATATATCAAAACTTACAAATAATAATTTATGTTAATAGGTTGTAAGAACAGTCACGGGGAAAGGAATAGAGGGCTATGATCAATAATAACAATGGACAGTGATTTACGCTGCTGCTACCGGTGGTGGCAGGTCTGTAAAGGTTTTTCTGAGGAGGTAACATCTCAGCTTAAACCTAAAAGATGAAGAGATGTTACCCAGAAGAAGGGTTGGGAAAGGAGTCTAACAGACAGAGGTACAGCCTGTGCCAAAGCCCTGAGGTAGGGAAGAGCTTGGCAGGCTTGACTTGCTGGAGGCAGGCAGCTCCATGCAGTGGTCTGGAGCTGGACAGCCTGGATATAAATCCTAGATGGGCCCCTTACTAGTCATGTGTCACTTACCCTCTGTGCCTCAGTTTTCTCACGTGTGAAGCAGGGATAACTGCTCTGTCCTCATAGGGTCGTTGTGAGGATTAGACGTGCTTGGCTAATGAGAGCTGTTATTATGAATGAAGGAAGCCCCTGGTGGCTGGGATGCAGTGAGCCACAGAGTGAAGGAGATGAGGCTGGAGGCTGACACACAGCACAGCTCAGGTCTTGAAAGGCTGGGTGGACTTGGATTTTAATCTGGAACACAATGAGTCCTAAACAGAGGTTAACTGAATTCAATATGTATTTTATAAAAGTCTCCTGTCATACTCTAGGGAATGAGACATTCTCCATTTAGACAACCATCCATTGTTGAAACAAAACGAAATCCTGGAGAGAAACTGAGAAGGAAGGAGAAAGAGAAGAAGAGAGAGAAAGAGAGAGAGAGAAATGAGTTTCAGACTGGGAAATATAATTGGGAGAGGGTGAGAGATGGGAAGAGAGTTCTATCTGTTCCACAGTCTGCCCAATATTAGAAAGAAGACATTTATTTAAATAAGCATGGGGAGAAGACAGAAAGGAGATGAGGGCTGTTCTTGGTAAGGTCTCAGCAGCCAGGCTGAGACCCGCCATACAATGAAAGGCGGGTGACTGATTGGGTTGAGCTGCATCCTGACTCAAAGAAGGGTCCTCTGACCTCCATAGAAGTGGTGGAGGCGGGCAGCAGGAGCTCACCACGGCTCTGAGGCGCTGATGACTTTGATACAGGAAGCGACTTTTACACACAGGGAGATTCTTATGGATGGGGCGCAATCCTTTGGCTTCCACCAAACTAGCACATCCTCACAGAATCCACCTCTGGTCCTCCTTTGCCTCCCCCCGCCTGGGAGCAGAGGGAGTTGCTGGGACACAGGGGTGAGGGGTCGTATGAGGCTCCAGGTAGTCTTGTGATGTGATGCTTTTGGGGAGATGGCACCGCTTCATCAGCTGGATGACAAAACACTGTTAATGGCATCAATAAAGAAGTGTGAATGTAATTTTCTCCTCCTTGTTATTTCCTCAGTATTTGGCATATTATTTAACAGATCAACTGGCCAGTCATGATCCCTTCTGAATCCAAGTCTTTCTTTTTGTGCTAGAAGATTCCTAAAATGTAGTGTAGTGCAGATATAAACTCATTGGTCAGAAATAGGCCATACATCTAGAGCACATGAGAGATACCAAATGAAAAAGTGATTGAGTTCACTCCAAATTCTGAAAGCTTTCGGGAATGGTTGTTACAGTCTTTGAAGTACTGGTGCTTTGGAGGAAAGAGTGGCTCAGGAGAAAATGCATAACCTTAGTTTTTATGCTACATTAAAATATATGTGTGTGTTGAATTGGAGGAGACACAAAGCTGAGAATATGTGCAATCAGAATAAAGAGAATAACTTGGAGCTCTGGAGAGACCAGATCTGGCTATGGTAATAGCTACCATTTATTCAGGAATTAGTCTGAACCAGAGTTTGGTCACTTTGCTATATTAACTCACTTAATCCTCATAACAAGCTCACGAGGTAGCATTATTATCACTCTGTATTATGGATGATGAAGGAGAGACATAGCTGCATTAGGTAATTTACCCAGAATCATTCAAATTATATGCTTGAGCAATCTGGCTTCAACATCTGATCAAGTAACCATTGTGCACATGGCCCATCTGATGATATATAGAGAGACAGAGGGGAAACTCAGACCCTGCCATTCACATTTGACTATATCCTTTAAATGCAAGGGGGCACGAAGAACATACACATATAATCTTACATAGGTGTGGGCATTTTCAGGAAGGAAAAACCAAACACTCTAATCTTTGCAAAGTAGTCCTGAATGATGACTGCAGAGGTGAGCTTTTTTCCTCACATTTTTCTTGCCCAGTTATAATTTTTGACAATGGCTATGTCTTAAGTATTGCGATAAAAACATTTTTGTTTTGTTTTTAGACAGATCTAACTTATTTTTTTCTTACCCGTTTACTGAGCCATAAATAACTGGAGGGTTGTTGATTAATTTTCAACAGAAAAAAAAAACTTGAAAAGATATGCTGATGCATCATTTCCATGTGTGCTCATTTTTAAACAACCAAGATGGAGGTTGCAATTCCCAAAGCAGGGTATTACTGCTTTGAAGTTTCAGGGTTGTCTGTTCATTAATTTCTTAGGGAGCAAAAGAAAGAAGATACTCAAACATCAGTTCTCAAAGCTTTAGGATATTTTCTCCTTTGCTGTTTTCTATGTTCTGTGTCAACCCTTTGGCTCTGGTCTCACCTACTACAATGTTTTTATTTTTAAAAAATTCAAGATACTTGAAGCTAATTTAGGGGTAAATTTATTGGAAAGGATTACGTTTGACAATTTTATGAGTATTATTAAAAATACGGATGCATGTATAATCAACTACCCTGAAAAACAAGTCCATCCAGAACAACTTTCCAAAAATGCCAGGGAAAGCAATATAGAAATGGACCTGGTAAAAACATACTGTGATTCATGTTACCACTTATAATTTCACTCAGGTCACCATGGGTCTCATTTGTTTATATATTCCTTTCAGTTTTGAGGTCCGTCCCTCCTCTCTACTTGTGATTGACTTGCTGGAGACTGGAACAATTAGTCAGCCTAATTTGACAGTTATTTTTAAAATTGGCTCTTAAATTATGAGACAGTTCTGACTAGGCATGTGGTTACTTCACAAGGGAATTTCCCCCAAGTGTTCACTTGTCTATCTGAATTCCTGCTGTGAAACGAGTTGTTGCTGCGATGAGTTGGGCCAGATGATAAGTGAGATTTGTTTTGTGTGAAGAAAACTGCTGCTCGATTTGAAACATCCTAAGCCAATCTATGAGTTAAATGCACACATTACCACGTAATTTTGTTCCAATATGAATACAACTGGCAAATTCACTCCTATGTTCCCAATTATGAAGCCAGGTGAACGGACAGTGTCAAATATTATAATTAATTCTTCAAACAAGTTTTTCTCAATTTTTGTCCCTAATCTATAAATTCACTCATAGCCACAATATTTATTGAGTTCCAGTAATGTAGCAGACACAGCTACAGATGGTGGGTGTTCAAGAATAAGATGTACAACTCCCTTCCAGGGTCTCAGAGTCTGTGTGCAGCAACTGTGGGGTGTGGGATACTAAGAAGAAAGGAACTAATACCCCATAGTCACCTCCCCTGTGGCAGGTGTTCTGCTAGGGGCCTAAAACATACTCTTACTTAATCCTCACAACACTGCCAAATAGATTTTACCTCCCCATTTTATACAGACTCAGGCGGCTTAAATAGCCGCCCAAGAGCATAGAAGTGAAATCAGGTTTTGAACTCAGACCACTAGCTTTTCACTATGTTATGATCCTTTTAGATAGAAAGTCACACTTTTTTTTAGTAATTTCAAAACTTTTCAAGATTATAATCTCATTTGTTTCTCATAATATCTTGGTGAGGTTGGTAGATAAGGCATTATATTGTATCTGACTTCTGATGAAGCTGGGCCTTGGAGGGGCTGGGTACCAACTTCAAGGCCCCATGGCCAGTCAGAGGTAGAGCTGGAGCTAAAATGAAGACCTCATGACTATCGGACCGGGCTTTCCTTAGCACACCGGTCTGGATATTATGCTGAGCTGAGCATGGATTTGAGTTCCCAGAAAGCAAAAATAAAAACACACAACGCTGAATTGAGAAACACCCATAGGGAGTAAGAGTTAACAGCACTCTTGTTAGCTAAAAGCCACTGTTTGTAAGTGATATTCGGAATTGCAGTGGCATTCCTAGTGTGCATTGCACATTTATTCAGCTGAAAAGGAGGTGAGGTGGTGGATGAGTAGAGGTCAAGGAGAAGGACTAAGAACCAAGAGCACTGGGCGGCATGCTGTGTGCCCTGTGTAAATGACTTGGCTTCCTTGCCCCTCTGTGTGGCCTTGAACAAGTCCCTTAACTTCCTTATTCATCTCAGCTAGAAAATGTGTTTTTGAGGGGTGCGTATATGTGTGTGCGCGTGCACATGTGTGTGTGCATGTGTGCATGTCAGGGCACAGGGAGATGTCACCATACATCAAATGCTGTGACTGAAGTGAGCTCCTTGGGGAAAACATATCGCAGTCTCCTTGCCCCCACTGGAAAGATTTTCTCACAGCACGCGAAAGGTGCCACTTTTTAATAACATCATTGGAATATCAGCTTTTTGCAAGATACAGTGGGACAAACTGCAGTGTGGCACCGTGTGACATGATAAGAGAGTCCTGTGTGAGGTCCCCGGCAAAACGCCTTCAGGAAAGAGGGCCTGGTCCATTCGGGGTCACGTGAGCAAGGCGTAGGTAAGCTGGCAAAGGAGTGGAGCTAGGAAGTTTGCTTTATCGTAGAACACACGCAAAGACCTCTTGTAGTATGAAATGTCTTCACTCTCCATACCTTGGGGTGAGTTTTTACTCTTTCTCTTTGAATTATCCCAGTGGTCATCAGAAAGGCGGGGGGAGCACGCCTGTGAGCTGCTGGAGCCAGCAGGCTCCTTTCCTCGCTCAAAGCGCTGCCAAGGCAATTCAAACAGAGAGGCAGCCCAAAATGGAGGAGGGCAAGGGCTTTGTTTACTCTTCCTCCTGCCTTTAGGCAACAGCAGTGTCTGACATCTGGGCTGCTAGGTATGCACTGTCACCCAGGCGATCATCCACAGTTGCAGTCCACATGCCAGATACCCAGACCGGCCCAGACTGCCAGGACTTGAGCTGGGGAGGACGAAGGGAGAGGCCGCAGCGTCTCTGGGACATCTGCCACGGATGGCCAAGGAAAATCCCGTATTCTTGTGGGCAGTGTGGAATGGGAGGTACCTAGCATGAAACCTGATAGAGAAGGCATGCTTTCAAGCTGTGGCCTGGAGGGGACGGGCCAGAGGATTGTGCTATCGTCTCTTTACACTGAACTGTCAGGGTTGGTTTGGTTCAGTTGAAGGGAGGATGAGCGACCCTTCCTTACCTTCATCAGTAACTGGCTCCCCAAGGAGGCAGACATAAGAAAGGGACTCTTCTAGTGGAGGAGGACCATTCTGACAATCAGGAGCACTTTGCCTCGCAGAACCCTAGAGCTTGTACCAGCTCCTACGCTTCGTTTATAGGAATTCTAGCTCTGCTGCTATGGGATCTTGAACAATTACATTATATTCTCTGAGCACCAGTTTCCTCATTATAAGATAAGGACACTTCTCCTACCCAGTTGTAGTGAAACTGATCACTTGAGATGACAAAGGTGACAGTACCTGACAAACTCTAAACAGTATGCAAAGGCAAGGGATTCTTATGTTTTTGATATGTGAGGAATTGGAAGAGAAAAGAGATCCTATAAACCAGACTATTCCTGCTCCTGGCTGAAGCCCCAGGAGGCATTTCTTGGCCTACACTGAAATCCTTGGGGCCCTGTACAGATCGCAGCACTTCCTAGAGCCTCCACCTTTCTGTCTATTGGATGGTGAGTAAATGCCTTAGAATCACAGGCAACCCAACTTGCAAGGGACTTTAAAGGTCATCTAAATCCAGTCTTCGCTGAGGCTTCAGTTCTCTCAACAAGTAAAAAAACATGTATATTCTTTACTCTCCACAGACTGTGGCGTAGTGTTAGGCAACAGGCCCACCATTCAACACTATTCCTTGAATGAATGAATGAATGAATAAATGAAATAGGGTAAAGAGTCACGCTGGTTGGAAATTCTTTACACATATTCATTGAGCATGTGGCTATTGGCTGTGCCAAAACATGGTACTGTTAACAATAATCACGATAATACTCATTTCAAGCATTGAATGCATGTCACGTTCCAGGAACCACGCTAAGAGCTGTATGTGGAGATCTCATCTAATCCTTAGCAGATCCCATCGAGTTAAGCACTTTTATCATCGTCTGCATCTGAGGCAGAGGGAAGTTAAGCAGTTAATTCAAAATTCACTCAGCTGGGAAGTAGAGAAACCAAGATTTAAATCTAACTGTGGCTCCTGTGCTCTTTCTAGGGGTCTTCTCTCATCAAAACTTACCTCTTACAATGTTCCTCCATTAGAAAAGGACGTTAGAATTCCTTTTCTTTGTTGGTTCCTGGGTTATTTGGGTAAACTACAGCCTATGCTTTGTTGCCTGGAGAGCAAAGGGGAATGAGAGGAGAGGATTCTTTTTAACCAACCTCCAGCTGAGTTCTTGAGAATTTCAGCTGAACTGATCCTTAGCCATGTAGTCCGTTATGAATTTGACAGAAATGTCTAAATTGACACAGCTTTGATTGCACAGACAAGGAAAAGTGTGATAATTCAGAAAAAGGCCATGATGGTGAGGAAGGAATGGAAATTGGGATTTGAAGGAATTCATTCTCTTCAATGTCACCATTTTAGAGGCCTCTCCTAAGCCCCTGTATAAAACAGCACAATACCCATTCACTCTACTTTATTTTTACCACGCTTTATTTTTCTCCACAGCACTTGTCACCACTGAGAGGAAATACATTCTTTAGTTTGTATACCATCCATCGTTCTCCTCGAGAAGATAGACTTGGTGAGAGTTGGACCTCTGTTTTGGTTGTTACTACATCCACAGTGCCTAGAATGGTGTCCGGACCATAGGAGACACTCTGGAAATGCCTCCTGAATGAATGCACTTAATTGATTTTGAAGAAATATATAAATACTTAGAGTAGCAACTCTGCTCTTTGTGAATGGATTGTGAGATGATTCAAGCAAACGTTCTTTTGGCTCTTTGCATTTCCTGGGTGCTGGATGACAAGACTTTTTTTTTTTTTGCACAGACTTCAAAACCAACTTCACTCTAAATTTTCTCACACTCTGGTTTGTCTCAACATGTGCAGTGCCCCATGATACCCACAACTTGACATTTAGATTATTTCTTGCAAATGGTTTGGAACAGCATCACACACTGTGGGGTGACATGACTTCTCCCAGAGTAGATGGAATATGGGAGACACAGTCAGCAAATGCTCTTTTGATCAGTTTCATGCCTCCCACTCCTTGAGATGTACCACCATGTTCCCTGGAATCAGTCAGACAAAGGTTTGCTTCCCATTTGTAGGCACGAGGCCAGCCGAAGACAGGACCAGTGTTCACACATGCCTCCCATGGAAGACATTGCTATAGACTAAGTTAAGGGTTACATGTGCTTTGCCTGAAAAGCTGAAAACAAGGGTTTTGCTGTCCATGGTAACATTCTCCCCAGAAATGAACTGGTGATGTTAATCTGAAGCCTCATTAATGAGATACAAATATAAAATATAGCTTCTCTACCAGTAACTGTCTTGTTACCACTTGGACCTAATTACAGAGAATCTTGTTAAAAACAACTTGAAACTCTTAGAAAGCTAAATAGTCAGATAGTCAATTAAACAGATTACTAAGGTGCAATGGAAAAAGTAATGCGCTCCCTCCCAATGTTGAACTAATCTCACATTCTTACGCTTTGCTCACTACTGGCAACACCTCTTCCAAAAATCAATGTATGCCTCTTCCCCTTCTGTTGATCAAATACCATGTAAAGAATCATTGTCTGTCAAATAAAACACAGAAAACCAAATTGTGAAAGTATTATTTTCCATATTTCTTTCATCATTATCTTACCTTTTCTCCCCTAACTTTGCATACATGGCACCTTCTCTTTTTAATTGAAACTGATAGATTGTAGCATTTGCAGAAATCAACAGATCCTTTTGGATTAACTTTTTTCCCCATCACCCTCACCTAAAAACTTCCAAGCTCTTTAAGCAGCAGACCATTACAAAAGAAAAAGGCCAATGTCTTTGGTCTAAATAAAAATTTTTATCCTAAGAAAATAGGTTATTTTGTCTTAAGTCAATCACTCAAGTGCTTTCAGAGTGCCTAGCACCAAGCTAGATGCTGCTGAGATGCAGAGGAAGGTATGAAGTATGGCCCCTGCTTTCAGCCTACTGTAGTGACTGTTAGTCACCCTTCCAGAGCTAAGCTGTGTGGGATTAACAGTGCCATTAGTTAAAAGCTCATGGAACCACGGAAGTGTGATACAGAACAGACTTAAAATAATAAGGACACTTAAAAAAATAAAGTATTTCTTGTAAATTATAGTTCACAGTTGCCTGGTGCATACTTAAAAACACCCATAAGCAAAAATTTTTAAAGCCTCGGTGAGGTTGTGTGGTTTTCAGCTTCCCCATTAGCTCGGATATCCAGGGATCCCGTGGAGGGTTGCGGAGGGAGCAGCCACAGAAATAAACAGAAGCCTTTGCTATCACATGGCAAGCAAGTGTCGCATCTCTTGAGCATCCCAGGTATCTGGGGCAGCCCCCTGACAACGGATGAAACGATATCACATCCAGCCAGAAAACAACCCAGCAGAAACAGTGAGATGACACATAAACCCACAAGCTTGGCTCATAATGTGGAGCAGCAATACATGAGCACACTGTGCTTCTGCAGCCACTCTAGAGAAAGAAAGAGAGTAAAATGTGTAAGAAAGCACCATTAAATTACTCACTATTAGCCCCTACAGTATGCTTCCAACATATGTGGATACACACACACACACACACACACACACACATGCAGGACTAGAGAATGTCACAGTTAAATTTTTTACTAGTATAATGAGAAAAGGGACCAACAGAAGAAGCTCCCTGGGCTAATTTTCTAGCCAGCAGCCACTGTACTGTTCCCACCAGGAGAGTGAGAAGGAGGGAGAGCGAAGTATAATAAATAATGACTGGCTCTGCTGGTCAGGAGAAATTATCACTATGCTTGAGGGATCTAAGCATATGCTTACCCAGGAAAATATCAGGGGTGAAAACTGAAGAGAAGGAGAAATGAAAGCCCAGAATGGTTTGGACACATCTCCAGGACATATTTATTTAAATTTTTTAAAAGTAAAAAACAAATAGCATCACCCAAAGTTACATATTGCTAAACCTAAAAATGGCCAGGCATCCTAGTTCCCCTAAATTTAAATTGCTTTTTAACTTGTAGTTTCGTATGGCTTTGTAGGGGGAAGCCTAGCTGTTTTACATTTCTTGTAGACATTTGCTCCAGTCTACTATATTTATTTGGTGTCAGTTTTGTATGTTAGCACAGCAAAAGGCTCAGGATGCTTACTCTGTGCTCGCCTTCAGAAATCTGCTCTGTATAGTAGGAAAATAGGACCTAGAAAATTCAGGGATATGCAGAGGGAAAATATTACCCAGATCAGGAAAGTCAGTTTTCCCCATGTTTCAGAGCTAAAATTTACTTTGATGTGTCATAAACAAATAAGTCAGCATCAAACCAGGGTGGGCTTGAATGATTACAGGATAAAGAGAAAGGCTAGGCCTTATTCATCTTTTATGGCTTTCCCAAAAAATGAGGAAACAAAATCTGTAGGTTGAAGGTTTTTCACTTAATTGATAGTCTGTGCCCAGTATGTGAGCATATGTCTTACATATAAAGAAACTCAGATAGACTGGCAATATATTCCTCAATAACCAGCAGAGTAACAGAGTCCGGTTTACCTTACTGCCTGAAACAACAACTATGACAAAAATATAAGAAACAAACAATAACAGAAACCAAAAACAAGAAAAAGAAAAAACACAAGACATTGGACATCAAACAATGAAGAAAGTCTCTCTAAGAGATGTAAAACAAATGAAAAAAGCTCTGTAATTGACCCAGATAACTGGCTGGAGAGGGTTTTCAGGCTACAGTGCAAGGACAGGGAGAGAAACTTAGGTGGAGCTTGATGGCCTCCCCAAGTTGACGATAGAAGGCTGGGAGTATTGCTTACAGGGAAGAGTAACATAGAGAAGTGAGCTGCACAGAAAAAAAGCCCAGGAGATCTTTAGACAGTCTCTCTTGATTATTTAGTTGAGTAATAAGGAATGCATGCATGTAAGAAAACCACCCAAAGCTATGGAAAGAGCCACCTTTTGAAAGGAATAATATCTAGCTCATATATGGGCAGGAATCAAGCTTGTTACCAGCAATCATAATGGAAAACTTCATTTTTTGGGACACTGGATAGAGCAATTAGAATAATTTTGCTACAATAGTGGGAGAAAAAAATTAACACTAGATTGATTCTATCTAACAGAGCTTAAAAGCAAGACATGATAGGGTCAAACTATCTCCAAGTAACTTAGTCATATTCAAAAAAAAAGTTCAAGAAGATTTATAAAAATACAAAAATGTCCAGCACCCAAAAGAGTAAAATTGACAATGTCTGGCATCCAGTCAAAAGTTACTAGACATGCAAAAAGTAAAGAAGAATATGAAATGAATCAAAACTGTCCTAGAAATGACACAGATTAAAAAATTAATAGTCAGAACATTAAAATAATTTTACACACACACACACACACACACACACACACACATTCAAGAAGTCAGAGAAATGATTGAACATAATAAATACAGTTGTGGGAGATACAAAAAGTCTCATCTCAGACTTTCAGAGATTAACACTACCATGTCTAAGAATTTAAAAAAACAACCTGGATGGGATTGAGAATAAATCAGATGTTGCAAAAGATTGAGGAACTTGAATGCACAGCAACATAAACTATCCAAAAATGAAACACGGAGAGAAAAGAAACTAAAGAATTTAAAATAAGGAGAGCATCAGGGAGCTGTGGTACACCTTTAAAGTCACAATATTCATTTTATTAGAGTCTCTAAAGGAAAGGAGAAGAAGCAGGAACAGAACAAATATATCAAGATGAAGTAATCAAAAATCTTCCAAATTTGATGAAAACTATAAACTCACAGTTCCAAGAAGTCCAATGAATCACAAGCACAAGAAACATGAAGAAACCACTTGAGGGCATATTATAACCAAATGGCTTAAAACTAATGATAAAGAGAAAAACTTAAAAGCAACCAGAGAAAAAGAATACTAGGTATGAAGAAATAAAGAGAACAACGACAGAACATTTCTTATCAGAAACAATTCAAAATAGAAGACAGTGGAAGAACATCTTTAAAGCATTGAAAGAAAAGCTCTAAACCTAGAAGTCTTTACTCACTAAAAGTATCTTTCAGAAATAAATGTGGAAGAAAAAGTTTTTGAGGCATATAAAAGCTAACAGAATTCATCAAGTTTTCTGGGTAGAACAAAAATGATGCCAGATGTAAATTTCTATCTAAACAAAGAAATGATGAGCATCAAAAAAGATAACTATGTAAATAAATACAAATAGTTTTATTACTTAAATATCCTTCAAATAGAATCAACTCTTTAAAGCAAAAATGATAACAATCTATCGTGTGGTGAATAGCATATGGCTATGGTTTGAATGTTTGTACCCTCCAAAACTCTTGAAATTTAATTGCCATTGTAATAGTATTATGAGGTGGGACAGTTAAGAGGTGATTAGGCCATGAGGCCTCCACTTTCATAAATAGATTAATGCTGTTATCATGGGAGTGAGTTCACTATAAAAGGGTACATTTAGTCCCCTTTTTGCTCTCTCTCATTCTTTTGCCTTTTGACATGTGATGGCACAATAAGAAAGCCCTTACCATGTGATGCTGGCACCTTGATATTAGACTCCCCAGCCTCCAAAACTGTGAGCCATTACATTTCTCTTCATTGTAAATTACCTAGGCTCAGGTAAGTGACCTAGGCTCAGGTATTCTGTTATAGTGGCAGAAATAGACTAAGACACATAAATAGAAATAAACTGTGTACGAACAATAGCAAAAGACCACAATTACTTTTGCACCAACCTAATAACTGGTTCAGAATTGAGTCTTTCATACTTAATGGTAACTGACTGGTCTATCCATTATTTCCCAAGGTGTGACCTGCAGATCAGTAGTTATTTTAAATATTCCTTAAGAAGAGGAACTATATGGTCAAACATATTAAAGAAATGCTATGAACTACTTTCTTACTGAGTTTCACTGAGTAAAAAATATTAGGGACTCTGAGAAATCTTGTATTAGAGAAAGATGTCTGTGTGCAATCTAATATTTCCTAAATTATTTGTCTGAAGCAAATAATATTGTGATATTCCACAGGATAAATATGTGTGAACTTTTCTATTTAATCAATCTACAGAAGCAAAGCTTTTTACCTTATGGTCAAAGATTACCTGACAATAATGATGGTCAGTTACTATGGTGGCCTCCTTCTCTTCCCCCAACCCCCAACTAACCGGTTTATTGAAGTAAAATTGAAGTGTGCAATTTTATAAGGTTGGATTTATGTATATACACCCATGAAACTGTCATCAGAATCAAGATATTGAAAATATCTATCACTCTTAAGTTTCGTTATGTTTCTTCGTAATCTTTCTCTCCCAGATAATCTTGACTACAAATGGTAAGAGCAGACAACATTGTCCTATCTTTTTTGAGGGTTGTACCCTCAAACTTTAATGTGCATGTGACTCACCCAGGATTCTTGTTCAAATGCAGGCTCAGATTCAGTAAGTCTGTGAGCAAGGCCTACATTTCCAACAAGCTCTCCAGTGATGCTCCAGTGATACTGATGGTGCTCACACATCAAAATCAGTACCAAGTTCAGTCTTCACATAAAAATTGCTGCCTTGGAAGAAGTTTCCACTTCAAAAATCTTTAAAAACAACATTCAGTTTGTCCTAGTTATTATTCATGGAAAATACTATAGATAGAGTTAGATAAAAATCAGTCTAACAATCACACAACTCCTTCCAAAGCCCATGAGGGAACTAAATAACCCACTAATAAAGGGCATGAAAAACCTTAGAAGAGAAATGTTACAAGTAATTTCTTTATCTTATATCTTAAAATGAATATTGAAGACAAGCTCTTTTAATTATTCACAAGACATCTTCCACAATGGAATAGTGGGAAAACATCTGACAAATATCATCATCATCATCATCATCATCAAACTGCTGTATCATACCCTGTGTTTAAAAATATTTTCCTAATTTAATAAAACTTGCTTAATTATTGTCAAAATACCTTATCTATGTTTAAATTACACACAACCCTTATACATAATTTTCTTTAATTGCACATTCTTTAATTTGTCTGCATAGCAAAAAAGCTTAAAAGGCAATACCAGAATGGAATTTGTTTGGTTATAATCAATAGCAACCTAATGGAGAATTTAAGTACTATAATTCCCTTGAATGTAGAAGAAACCCTGGTATGAAATAAAAACTCTTTGAAGAGCTATTTTGCATGGCATAAAGAGTTCTCACCAACAACCTTATCTGAATGTATTAGATAATTTTGAACTTTTAATGTTGATTTCTACTAGGTAGATTAAATTTGCATGAATTTATAATGTAAGTACCTCTGGGCCTAAGTCTTCCTGTTCCTAAATGCATGGCTTGGATCCTGTAAGTGCCGGTTTACTGGGTCACTAGCATAGCACTCTCAGCATCAAGATCTGTCTCTATTTTAAGCCTTACAGTAACCAGTGTTCTGCTCTCCCTGCTGTGCCATCAATGGGAGGAGAGACAGGGCAGCTTTGCAGAACATAGACTATGCCCTACCTCCAACAGAAATAAAACGTGATCTGAGCAAGCACTGAAGTGTCCAGATTTACCACCATCTAAGGAAAAGTTTCATACAGTAAAAATTACTTCATAAAATGTCACCAATGTGGAGTGGCCTTATTTAAAATACCGACTATGTGACATATATTTGAATTTATGAGGAGCCAAAACCGAGGTACAATGGAAGGTAGGGGTACCCCCCAATCTGAAAGGACCCTGATATAGTCAAGTTCCTTGCCATACAAATCAAGATGTCATAATCAGAGAGCAATCATTGTGCCCAAATCAAAAATCAAAGGGACATAAGGAGTAAGAATCAAGTGGCAAAGCTGTTAGAATTCCAAACCAATTCTAGAGAAAGGGCCAGTGGTTTTCTCATAATAACATCATAGTCAGAAATACAACCCCTAAGTGTGACATTTGCTCTGGACAGACTACTATAACAAAATACTATAAATTAGGCGACTTGTTACATTTTTTGAAGACCTTTCAGGAATAACACATTTCCTAAATTCCAAATTTAGGACAAAAAACACCAGTACTCTTAAGTCAAGGAAAATGATCTTTACAGACTACTTATAATTCCTAACCCCAAGATTTATGATAAACATAAATCTTGATACCCTTTTATCTCTTAACAGGGTCTCACTCCGTTGTCCAGACTCGAGTGCAGTGGTGTAATCATGGCTCACTGCATCCTTGAACTCCCCAGCTCAAGTAATCTTCCCACCTCAGTTTCCCAAGTACCTAGAACTAAAGGAATATGCCACCATGCCTGGCTAATTTTTATATTTTTTGTAGATATGCATCTTGAACTCTTAAAATAGCTTGCCAGCATCAATCTTATGTGGTAAGCTGCCTTTCTTAGAGCTACTGATATTCTCATCTGTAGACCCAGACCCTATCTTAAGTTCCAGACCAATTTTGAGATAAGACCTACTGTAAGAGTTCTCAAATGTTTCTCCCTATTAGTCTGAAACCAGTCTGATTTGAATCCTTTTCATCCCTCCTTTTCTCCATCCCCTTTGCTGACCACTGTGCTTGATTTTTTCTCTTCTGACTTCCCTCCACTTTCACTCAATCAGTTTGCCCAGTCCTGCATTGCTACAGACTCAGTCCTGTTGCTGAACACATGTGAGCCACAGGCCAGGGCTGCCATTAAGTGCTTGGATTCTCCCTAGATGTCGTACTTGCATGTGCCCCGTTCACGAACATAAGCTTCTAATTTGACTCTGCCTTGAGATTCTGTTTCAGCTACTGCCTAGGCTGATCTGTTCACAAACCTCAAGTCAGTAGCTGGGTTCTACTGCTGTATTATTTTCATATTGCTGCTGTAACAAATTACCACAAACTCAATGACTTAACACAGTCTAAGTTTATTCCCTTATAGTCCTGGAGGTCAGAAGTCCAAAATGAGTCTTAACACACATCTTAAATCAAGGAGTCAGCAGGACTGGTTCCTGTTGGGCCAAAGAATATTGGCAGCCACAGAAATTGGAAAAGGCCAGAGAATGGCTTCTTCTCTGGATCCTCTAGTGGAAGGGAGACCCTGCTGACACTGATTTTGGCCCAATTATATTGATTTTGGACTTTGGACTTCAGAACTATAATAGAAGAAATGTTTGTATTTTTAAGCCAGAAAGTTTGTGACTGCTTCTTACAGCAGCCACAGGAAACTAATACACTTTCCAGTTGGATGGAATTTAGATGTGTGGTTGTGATGTGTGGGTACCATTGGCATCACGGGAGAACTTGTTAGAAATGTGAATGCTCAGACCCTGCTCTCAGACCTACTGAAATTGAATCTGCATTTGAACAAGAATCCTGGGTGAGTCACATGCACATTAAAGTTTGAGGAAGATGCCCTAGGGAATGACAGAACAAGACAAGAGGACCTTGAACATATCAAGGTCCTTATTGAGCCACCCAGACTTTACAGCATGGGAGAAATAAATGTCATATTTTGTTTAGGTTACATTTAATTTGGTTTGTTAGAATAGCTGAACTAGTATCCTAACACATCATCTGCATGTAAAACATGCCTGGGAATGCACAAACGACTTGAATAGAGTCTGTAACATTCAAACATGTACATAGAAGGCAGGCAAGACTTTAATTTCACATGCACATGGAAGCATCATATTAGTCCCCACAGAATGTTGCTGCTGTTGAGTCAGTGCTATGATTTGGCTGCTGCGAAGAGCTACGTTGATTCTTTCCTTGGGGGAATGTGGCTAATCATTTTCAGGCTTTACTATTTACTGTAACCTAACCACAGAAACCACATCTTCAGTCACACAGCCACTGGAGGCTTTTTGTTTTTCACACAGTTAGGCTTGGGGCAACATTTTAAAACATTTTACTTATTTAGGTTGGATTAATTAAGGGGAAAAGGTTGTCTATGGGCTCTATAATGCTACCTTTGTCATGAAGCAGGAACCCATATACATGTAGGGTCTTTGTGGACTTTTATTCCATTGACCTATTTTGCATAATACAAGGCCGTCCCCATACTGTAATTTTACGAGTGTGGCTATCCTGCAGTTTAGGTCCTCTAATTTTGTTCTTTGTTTTCAAGATTGTCTTGACCAGGAGACAACAAACTGTGGGTGGTTTATGACCAAATAGCTGAGTTTAAAATAAAGCTTTTTGTAATGAAAGGGAATACAGCCATTCCCTGTCATTTACATATTATCTGAGTGTCTCTGACTACAATGGTTCTTAATTGTGTAGCTGTGACAGGGACAGTCTGGCCAACAAAACTTAAGATAATTACCATCTGGCTGTTTACAGAAAAAAGCTTGCTGACCTCTGGTCCTGATGATTCTTGATCCTTTACATTTCCATACAAATTTTTAAATTAGTTTAGTGTTAGTTTTTCAAGGTGTAGAAAAAGAGCCACAAAGATATTGTGTTGCATTACACTGAATTTATAAGGCTATTTGGGGAAGATTTGCCGTGTTGCATTGTTGAGTATTCCAGTTCATGAATATAGTACATCATTCCATTTTTATTTTAGATCATTAATTTTCTTTAGTAATATGTTACCTTTTTCTTTTCAACATTTTGCAAATCTGTTTTTAGAGTTTTCTCTTGGTATTTCATCTGTAATCCTACTGAACATGTATTCAAATTTTTTATTTTCAATATTTTGGTTGCTTATACATAGAAATATAATTGATTTTTGTATATAGACCTTGGCTTGACAAATCCATTTATTAATTTAAATAGTCTTTCTTTTAAACATTTTTATTAAAATGTGTGTTGATTTTATCAAATGTTTTTTCTGCATTTATTGAGATATTCATGATTTTTCTCCTTTATTCACTTAATGTAGTAAATTATATCAGTTACATTTTCAAATGCTAATTCAATTTTTCATTTTTGGAATAAATTCTACTTAGTTATTAGGTATCTCCTTTTAATATATGTCTGGATTTTATATGCTAACACTGAGTTTGGAATTTTTGATTCTATGTTCATAAGGGTTATTCTCCTATAATTTTGCTTTCTCCTAATGTCCTCATCAGATTGTTTTCAGGATTATACTAGCCCCATAAAATGAATTGGAAGGTATTCTTTCATTTTTCATTCTCTAGAAGAGTTTGCATAAGATTCATAAATTTATATCCCTTAAATATTTGGAAAGATCATAAATGAAGCCATCTGAGCCTGGAATTTTTCTTAATGGGATAGTTTTAAATTATACTTAAATTTTTTAAACACATATAGGACTGTTCAGATTTTCTCTTTCTTCTTGTGAGTGTTTTGGCAAATTGTGTTTTCCAAGGATTTTGTTCCTTTTATTTATATTTTCAAATGTATTACCTTAAAGTTGTCCATAATATCTTTGTGCTATATTTGTAAATCTATAAAATCTGTAGTTATATATACTTTGAAAACATCTGATATTAGTAATCTATCCTTTCTCTCACTTTAGGTAACAGCCTTTCCAGGTTTTCATAATTTTATTAGTCTTTTCCATGAGCCAACTTTTAGTTTTATGAGTCCTCTTATTGAATAGTTCTTTTCTATTTAATTGGTATCTGCTTTTATTTTTATTGTTTCATTTTCCCTACTGTCTTTGGATTTAATTTTCTGTTATGTTTTGAATGTCCTGAGAGAGATTATTAAATTACTGTTGTTTCATCTAAACATGGCTTTACCTGTACCCCACTTGGTTTGATATGTTATATTATTATTATCATTCATTTAATATCATTTGATACTCATGATTTCTTCCTTGATCTTTGGGTTATTAAATTGTGTTTTCCTTAATTTTCAAACTTTGGGAGATTTATTAGTAACTTTTATATTACTGATTTCTAGTTAACTTTTCTGTGATGAGAAAACATATTCTGAATGATATTAATTCTTTACAGTTCATAGACCTGCTATTTGCCCCAGAAAATGATGAATTTTAGAAAATATCACATGTCCATTTAAAAATATATATATTCCTCAGTTCTGGGGTACAATGTTCTGTATATATTAATGAGAAGTTGTTAGAGTTCAAATCTCGATGTCTTTACTGATATTTTGTTAACTTTGCAACAGATATTGAAATGAGTGTTAAATTCTTCTACTAAGATTGTAGACTCTTCTCTTTTTAATTCAATTTTGCTTTATACATTTTGATGCTATAATATTAGGTGCAATTAATTTATAACAATTATGAATTTCTGATACACAAAACAAGTATATGATCAATGAAATATTTCAATTTATCTCTAGTAAAAAATCTTGCCTTAAAGTATGCTTTATCTAATATTACTGTAATCATAGCAGTAAACATATCTTAAACTGCACAAGACATTTACAATATTTTGATACAGCCAATAATCATTTATCCAATTTTCATTGCTTTTTATTCCTTTTTGCTTTTTTTTTTGAGATGGAGTTTAGCTCTTGTTGCCCAGGCTGGAGTGCAATGGTGCATCTTGGCTCACCACAACCTCTGCCTCCTGGCTTCAAGAGATTCTCCTGCCTCAGTCATCCAAGCAGCTGGAATTACAGGCATGCACCACCATGCCTGGCTAATTTTTATATTTTTAGTAGAGACGGGATTGGTCAGTCTGGTCTTGAACTGCCAACCTCAGATGAAACACCCACCTCAGCCTCTCAAAGTGCTGGGATTACAGGCGTGAGCCATCGTGCCTGGCCTCCTTTTTGCATTTATGACTTCTGTGTAGTGTTAGATATTTCCTTCTACCAAAATAATCTTACTAGCATTTTAAAAAATGCAGGCCTCCTAATGACTAATTATCTCTTTGTTTGTCTGAACCCATATCTACTTTGTGTTGGTGTTTTTTTCTCTTTTTTGGGTGAGAGGAGAAGAGGAAGAAAGCTTGTGTTCATTTTCGAAATACATTTTTGTTAGATACAGAATTTTGGATAGACCATTATTTTCTTTCAATACATTTAAGATGTACTAGTGACTTCTGGCTTCAACTTTCCTAAAGAGACATCACCTGTAAGCCTTTTGTCATTCTTTTGAAGGTTGTAAGTCTTTCTGAATTATTCTTTTTTTTTTTTTTTATCGTTTTGTGCTTGTGTGTATGTGTGAGTATATGTTGTTGTTCAGCAGTTTTACTATGACATGTCCAGGAGTTGTTTTCTCTGTTTCCCTTGTTTGGTATTTATAGAGCTCCTTGAAACTGGCTTGATATCTTTCATCAATTTTGTAAAAATCCTGAGAATTATTTGCTTTAATATTGCTTCTGTTCTATATTATCTCTCTTTTCCTGTTAGGATTCCAATTACATGTCTGGTAGATCTTTTTATGACTCCCATTGGTACTTTATGTTTTTCCTATATTTACCATCCTTATTTTCTCCATGTTTTAGTCTGTTTTTTTTTTTTACTTACATATATTCCAGTTCACTAATCCTTTCTTCAACTCTGTTTGATCTTCTCTTAAACCCATACATTGTTATCTTAATTTCAGCTTTTGTATTTTTTAGCTATAAAATATCCATCTATTTGTATAGATTTTATTTATCTGGAGTTTTAATTTTTTAAATTTCTTTATAACATATCAATTATACTTATTTCAGAGTCCTTGTCTAATAACTTCAATGTCTAGTTTTCTTGGGATATTTTTATTTTCTCCCCTTTGTTTCTAGTCATTTGCTTTTGTCTTCTATTATTCCTTAGTTTGGTTGTTTAATTAAATCTTGAATATCACGTATGAAAGCTTATTCAGAAAATTTCAAGCTCTTAGAAATGTTATTTTCCTCTGGAATTAACGTACATTTGTTTCTGGCAGTGGGGAGAATCTTTCAAATCCAGGTAGGGATTCAAGGATAGGTTGCAAACTTTGTGAGATGGGTCTGTTTCAAGTTTGCCCTCACTCTTACGATATAGGCCTTGAGGGATCTGAAGTGTTCATGAAGCCCTTCATCTTGTTAGACTCTAAACTCACATTTTTGTCTCTCCAGTCTCATAAGATGGCAGCCTCTTGGTTGCCCCTTGTAAATTAAAGAAAAAAGCAATGCTGCATGTGCCTTACCAGTCTGCACTTTCCTTCTATCAGGGGTCTTAGTCTCTTAAATCTTGCTTGTCTTGGTAGCTCTGTTATATCTTCAAATCAATCTTTGTAAATGTTTTATACTGCTCTGCTCCTCTGGCTGCTCCCAGTGAAACAAGGTAATCAGCCAGAGCCAGAAGAGAAATGCTCACCCACAAACTTCTTAGACCTGTACCTCACCTTCACTCTTTACTGATTTGGATTTGTGTGTGTGTGTGTGTCTCCAAATTCAGAGTCTCTTTGATACAATTTACCTAGAAACATACTTTTGATCTCCTGTGTGAAAGGAAGTTGTCTGGCACTAGGTGCAGAGAGAAGCTTCGGGTCCAGTAATGCTGTATGAGGAATTTTAGCCAGTTACCCTGATGTCAGCACCACTCATCAACACCCTACATCCATCTCCAACCTCACATACACACACATACATGTTTATGATAACCATACCTCCAATTCAAAGCATTCCTAGGGCCCTGCAAAATACACCAACTTGCTTCTCATAGTTCTTTCCTTCTGCATAGGCTTTAGCTGTAACTTCCACTCTGCTAAGGCAGTTAGGACAAAGGCAAGGGAAAATCCTGGATCTGAGATTTGAAAGTTAGAACACGGCCACGTTATAGTGGAAAGGTATCAGGGATTTAGAGTTGGGAAGTTTCCATCTGAGGGAAATGTTCCCAAACCTATTGCAATATCTAGATAAGATTCTTCAAACTTTATTTAGTAAGCAGATGTTATGGATAATATGCAATGTTTGAATCACGAGATGTTAGAAATGGAAGGAATTTAGAAGTGTCATCTGGTTTGAATTTCTTGTGTTAAACTTGACTAAACTAGACCCTAGAAATAGTAAGTGATTTGTCCAAGGTCACTCTATCAGCAATGTGGCATAATACATAAAAGTCCTGGCTTCAAGTCAGACAGAGTTGGCCTTGATTCATAGTTTTACCACTTAGTAGCTCTGAGACAAATAATAGCTAGTCTCTTGGTTGTCCTGGTAGCTTTGTTATATCTTCAAATCAATCTTTAATGTTAATTTTGGCAACTAACGTTCCTTCTTAGAGCCTCAATTTTCTTTTTTATAAAATTGAAATAATAATGGTACTAGGATAGCTGTAAAATTTAAATGAGGCAGTACATTTTAAAATAGTTAATGTATTACTTGGCATATCGTAGTAACACCAAATCAATATTTCTTATTGTTGGTAATTATAGTTGACCAGTGGCAGAACTAAAAGTCAAACGACGATGGCTCCTGACTCTGGATTCAAAAACATTCTCAATATCGTTAGTATTTTCCTCTGGAGGTTATCGCTGGGGTACTTGTTCTATCTAAATTGGAGTAATTTCTGTCACTTTCTGTTTCCCAACCTTTCTTTAACTATGATATAATAATAGGGTCAATATCTGACACATAGTGGGTTCTCATTATATGTTTGTTGAAATGAATTTCTTTTGAGAAGCAATTGGTAGCAAATCTTGTATATAGTAAAATACAGTTTTCAAGAAACTGTGTCTGTCTTTCCACTATTGTATGTTTCAGACCTAGCACAAAAGGAAATTTAAAAATATTTGTTGAATTAATAAATGAATAAATAAATGAGGGAATTAATCCTTGCCCACTGCTACAGTGACATCCTTGCTGTTTTAGGAGTGGCTTCTAAGCTACAGGGGTGGCAATAAACAAAGCAGATTATTCCTCCAATATTATGCTCAGTGATAGTCATCAGACGCCACCTGAATTAGTACATATCCCTGAATAAGCCTTCGTGGTTCTTTAGAATGAACTATGCTACTCATCCAATGTTTTGTTTAGCCTTAGCTATTCCTTGCCATAATTCATGTGGTGTATCAGTAGGCTATTGCTGCATAACAAAGCACTTCAAAACGTATTGACCAATTGCCCTATTTTATAGCATGGGTTGCCATTTTTCTAGGTTGCTATAGCAAAACCAATGCCAGATGTTTTTGGTTTTTGTTACAGAAGTTTCCCACTCCTTGGGAACAGTATCAGTTACCTATTGCTATTTAGCAAGCACCCAAAACTTAGTACTTAAGACATTTATTTAGTTCATGATTATTAGGGAGGGACCTGGGTGTTTATTTGGCCTGGGATGGCTGATCTCTGCTGGACTCTTTCAAGCATCTGCAATTAGCTGGCAGGCCAGCTGGCAGCTGGGTGATCAAGCATGGCCTCACTCACATGTCTACAAGTCAGCAGGCTCTCACTTAGCTGCATCAATCATCTTTGACTATCTAGCAGGCTAACTCAGGTTCTCTCACATGGACGCAGAGATCTAAGAACAAGAGAGGACAAATCTCAATGTACAAGCAGTTTTTAAATTTCTGCTTATGTCACATTTGCTGTTACCTACTGGCCAAAACAAGTCACAGTCATATGGCCAAGCCCAGACCAGTGTCAACGAGGAAGACCTAAAGGCAGGGAAAGCAAGAACAAAGTGGGATAATTACTGTAACAGTATATGTTATTGTTTATATGATACATTGTTGCAGTAATATATCACACAATGTGGAATGTAATATAGTACATTACAAATAATGATATATATGTGTGCATATATACAAATGATATGCTATATCACAAATGATGTGATATATATACACATGTGATATATATATGTGTGTATATATACAAATATGTATATCATATGATACATGTGGGTATATATACAATGTGATGCTGATACAAATATGTAATACAAATACCACATTATTTGTAATGCAATATATTACATTCTTTGTAAGCCAGGTAGCTGAATCAAATAACGTTTCTCACTTTAGTAACTCACTGTGTAGAAACCAGGTCTTTTCTTTTCGCTTGTGCTTTATCCCAGTCCAGAGGATCTAGCTTTGAACAAAAGTTGTGAATATAGACTTCCTTCATGGTGAGAATGTCCTCTAGGGACTTCGGGTATGTTTTTTCTAACAGAAAGCTTTAATCTGAGACATCTTTGTCTATGAGAGTAGTTCTCACACAGGTTGAACATCCATAATATGAAAATCAAAAGTCCAAAATGCTCCAAGATCTGAAACTTTTTGAGCTCTGTCATGATGCCACAAGTGGAAAATTCCACACATAAGTACATCACACAAACTTTGTTTCATGCACAAAATTATTTAAAATATTGTATGAACTTACCTCCAGGCTATGTATATAAAGCATGTATGAAACATAAATGAATTTTGTGTTTAGACTTGGATCCTGTCTTTAAGATATCTCACTTGGTACATGCAAATGATCCAGAAACCAAAAAAAAAATATTTTGAACACTTCAGGTCCTAAATGTTTTGGGTAAGGCATACTCAAATTGTAATGAGGACTCTAAAAAATTAAAAGGTCTGTATTTTAATTTTTTTCTTCCCTGAAGGGAGAAAATTTGTCCTCATGCAAATTTGTCCACTCCTTGACCCTTCTTCTATGAAAAGAATTTCAAGTAATGCTTCCTTAGGCACCTTTGAAGTAAACACACACACATGCACACACGCATGTGCATGCACACACACACACATTCTAATTATCCCTACCTCTACACCAGGAGTCACTGGAACTCAGGTAAAATTTAGTTTGAATTTTCTGAGCAATCTCACACAGTCACCTACAAAAAGACAGTAGAATGTAGTGATTAATGACATCTGGGTTGAGTCCTGACTTTATCTTTTAGCTCAAAGACCTTAGGCAAATTAATTGCTTGGTGCCTCAGTTTCTTCATTTGTAAAATGGTGATTATAATGCCTTCCTCGTGGGGTTGTTGTGAGGAATAAAATAATAATTTGATAATGCTCATAGAACACTTTCAAAAAGAAGGTTTACCATTAGCAACAGCTAAGA
Source organism: Aotus nancymaae (assembly GCF_030222135.1). Lineage (NCBI taxonomy): Eukaryota > Metazoa > Chordata > Mammalia > Primates > Aotidae > Aotus > Aotus nancymaae. Next base: position 53,044,261 of record NW_026988418.1, read on the forward strand.
TTGTTGATCATCTAATCAGGGACTGAGAAGGGCCACAGGCTCTCAGCAAGGCAGTTAGGAGGTGATACCAGCTTCATCTGCTGGGGTAACTGGCTGAGAAACTCCTATTTTCTGAATATTGAGACAACAACTGCACTGTTTTTTAGGATTTTAAGAAACCAATCCTGAGCCCTGAGCCCTGAGTCAGGAACTCAGCCCCTGCAGTTCTTTATACAATATATATCCCACTGACTACTAAAACGTTTCAAATGTAATGACACAGGGTGCTCCTGGGTCCCTTCTGAAGCACAGTCCATTTGCCTCACACAGAGTTGCAAAAGTTACACTTGTTTTCAGAAAAACTTTCCCATGACGGGCAGTTAGTTTATGTTTATTTCATACGCCTTGTTTGCTTACAAGTTCCCATCCTTTTACAAATATTAACTCATTAAATCCTCATAACAACTCAATGGGGTAGGTTGATATATTACCTTCATTTTGCAGATAGAGAAACTAAGGTACAAGTAGATCAAATAACCTGTCCAAGGTTATCTTGTAGAGTGGTAGAGCCAGGGCTCAAACCCATGCAGTCTGGGCCAGAATCTTTGCTCTTAACTACTAATGTGTGCTGCCTTTCTTGATGAAAGGCTATTTTTTATTAAATAATTCCTATGTGTGACCCAAGTGAAGGACTTGTCATTTAATTCTTAGAGAAAAGGAGTATCATCCCCATTTTATAGATGTGAAAGCTGAAATTGATTAAGGCTCAATGACTCCACCAAACTCCTATACATGATTAGTAGCAGAACAATGCCTATTCTTTTAAGGCCTATACTGTCTCACCTCCCGAAGAAGTATTTGATAACTAAAAAACAGTGATATGTGCTCTTGTTTAAAGAAAAAAATACCACTTTTCTCCCTCCTTTTTCTTGGATTTACTAAATCAAGCTAAATTCAGTTTCCAGGAAAATTCATTTAATGAAAACACTAAGGTATTAGAATATGTGCATCATTCTATATTTATTATTCACTGATTAATTCATTCATTTCACAAATATTTACATGGAACTGACTCTGTGCCAGGCACTGCATGTGTTTGATCAGATTGGTGTGCCAAAAATTCAAAAATCTCAGGGCTTTTTTGTTTAATGGTGATTGCAAATGTGGCTCCTAAGACACATGACTCTGGGTATCACGCCCTAGTTAATTCTTTTTCAACACATTTATTTGCAGTTGTGCAGACTTATCCAGGACAGAGTCACTGGCTTTGGGCTCCTGAAGGACAAACGTCAGATAGGGTGAGTGAAGTTCTCACTAGATTTTAAAGTTGCTGTGGTTGATACCTGCTCCAGAGATTTACCTTGCCCACTCAGGCCACTACGCTATAAATCCCTATCCTGTAGCCAATTGCATAGATCGTAGACATTTAAATTTGCTGTCCACTCCTGGAGAATAATTACAGCTATTTAATTATATTCATAATTTAGCATACACCTGAAAAATATGCTGTGAAATATCGGGGGGATCCTTTAATACTGGTGTTCCATTTACAAACTGTCACATTTATAATGCGTCTTTAATCTTCTAGGGTCTGCTAGAATTTTTTATTACAGTCTGCCTTGTGCTTTAAATATTAAAGATTTGGCAATACTTCAAAAGGTGATAATGCCTGATGCTCTGATGGTGCTTAAACCTCAACAGCTAAATATATTGAGGGATGTTCAGTGGCCCTGGCTTAATTAAACATGCATGTGTATTTTCAAATGCAATATTTTTCTGCTTGTTAGGTTTTTGACAAACCTCCAAACAGGTCCAGGTGGAACAAAGCATGTAAACAGGCTTGTGAATGGAGCTTAAAGCACTCAAATTAGCACCTTCCTGCAATTAATATGTAAACCCTGGAATCTCTGCAATTGATAAAGCCATTGAATACTATTTGCGGCTTAACAGGGTATCTTTGTCATTTCATTTTTTGAAAACATGTCCAGTTTAATTATGCAAGAAGACATTGGTGACGGCTTCTTAGCCAATGAGTTGGTATTTGTTCTCAGCAACTTATTCTTCTCTCTGAAACCTGGCATGCACTACAAGGCAGTGGCAGGCTTTAAATGTACCATTCGTTTTCATTATATAGCACTTAAAAGGTAGCCTTCTTCTAATTCAGCATGCCATATTAAAGCAGCCAGAGTTCTCATAAGCCCTGAGACCAAATTACCTGTGGCTGTGGATACTTGAAAACTACTTAAGCAGCTTTCACAATTAAACAAAAATGACATGAATGCAAAATTCCTCAATATTACTTTGAAAAACAGATCTCTATTTGGCATTTGCCACACTTTGCATTTCTCTGAAAAATGTGTTTCAAAGGAATTGTATTTTGTTTTTGAACTTGTATATTTAAATTTTTGTCACAAGAAATGAAATATTAAGCTCAGATACCCAATCCAAGACTTCTGGACATCATTTCATAGAGCCATATAATATTGCCTAATATTACAATCCCCATATAAATAACACTTTGAATAGCTGCTCATCCATCTGGAAATATTACTTACTAAAGCTACCCAAATAGAGATTGGCTGTAGTTTGAAAAGGGAACAAGATGTTTCACAGATGAGCAAAAGAGACTGTCTTTGAATGATTCAATCTGCTGTAGAATCAACATGTAACAATTGCTAGACTAGATAAAAACTGTAATAAAAACATATGTGGTGGCCTCCAATAAAAGTTCAATTATTATACTGTAATAGGTAAGCTTGTGCAAAAAAATAAAAAAATAGAAAAAGACTATGAGATCCGAGGCAGTATTAGAGCAATTTTCTAGGTGAGGCAGTGCTAGTGGGATATGACAGGTGAGGTATTGTTATTATAATACCTAAGGCAAAGCAGCAACCACACAAAATGATAGACAAATCTGAATTAATATGATACGATGGGCGAGGTGGCATTTGAATATAATCTTCCTGTATTGTGCAGAAGGCTGCATGCATATTATACAACAAATGAATTGTGTGGAAGGGTGTAGACAGAAGACTCAGTGGGAGGAAAGACAAATTACAGGCAAGATTTCAGAAGAGATTTCTGCTTTGCCGGGTAAGGAGCACACTTGGAAATTGGATTTGTAAACAAATTAAAAACTGAGATTTTTTTTCTAAGGCAACCTTCAGTGAGTGTTGACAATAAACACTTAACCTTGGCAATTGAAGGACTTTGAAACAAATAATTAGGGAAAGAGGGGGGTGAGGGGGAGCACATTTTAATTTTGCTTCCACTGTTGATAATCCAGAGTTCGTATTTCTATCCTGGATCTGTGAGGCAAGTAGCCATTTTAGATCCCTGATGGGAAAATGTTGACTTCCCTGAGAATTTCAGCCATCTTTTGCTTTCTTGATCTATGATCACCACCTCTAATTAAAAGTCTTAATCATATCCGAACCCTAAAAGCACAAAGGGGACCACAGCCCACTGAAAGGATCCATTTTATGAAGCAACAGAAACTCTCAGAAATTTGAGCCTGCAGAAACCGCCTGCGTGATCTTTAATGGATTTTTAAAGATGACAAGAAAGGAAATGGGAAAGTAAAGCAATGGAAGGCAGAAATTCCCTAAAGGAGCATTCTGAAGTAAATCAGTGCAACTGAAAAAGTGAACTCCTAGGGCCTGGGGATATCTCCCAGGTTTTTCAGCCGGACACTTACGGCCTGTTGGGTCCCTGAACACCTCTGCTCTGGGCAGACTTTGACAGAGCAAGTCACAGAAAGATGAACGACAGCACCTGAAGTGCTGTTTGCGGGGCAGAAAATTGCTCCCTTTGCACGCTGGGCTGCCTTTGCTCTCTGTCACATGACTTATTACAGCCTCCCCATATAACAGGGCCATTTATGTATGTTAACTTGGCCAGCCGTAATGGTATTCTTCGCCTCCTTTTTCACTGCTGCTTGGGCAATTAAAAACAAAGGAAGCAAATGAGGTCAGCACTCATAAAATCTGAGTCTATAGGTGACAGACATCCTGAGACCAAATAGCCTCCGATGCAGCCACAGTGTAAGGAAACCGTGAGCAAGAAAACATCCCTGCTTCCAAGGGGTTTTCCTTAGATGCTGATTTTCTCAGGTAAGATGCTGACTTCTCAGGCTGATTTTAGTTTTGTTTTTTAAAAAATCACACTAAATAAGGTACATCTTTTAAGGAGTTTGGTAAATGCTACTAATACAATTATATGCCCATATGGAAAAAGGATGTGAGTGTTCTCTTTAATCTTCTAGCACAAAGACCAATATTTTAACCGCATAGTAGAATTTAATCTCTAGCAGCTCTTGAAATAGCAGCTCTATTGATGTCACACAATTACAGTAAGTGTTTGAAATGTCCCATACACAGGTATACAAGGATATCTTATTCTATTTTTCTGATCCCAGCCTTGTGATCACAATGATTTTGAAAAGCTAATTAGAAGAATCTTCTTTCTTCCCCCAGACCTGATTTAAATAGCACACTGGTTCTTATTCCACACCCTTCTGCTTCTACGGTATGTATATTATACATCTTGGTACATGACATAAACACTTAAGAAGAAAAACAACTCTTAACATCAGAGTTGACTTATACAACGTCCTGGCTTTACTGCTACAGCTTTGCTCCCATCCCTGAAGCTGGCAATAGCCCCCAAGCCCTTCCTACACCCGAGGCCTCCTGGTTATAAGAGGCACTGGGAAGGCAGCATAAGGAAGGTGGTTGTTATGAGCCATTCTCTACCAGTGGCTACAGGGGATTCAACAAGGAAGACCTCAAGTTGACATAATTACTTAAATTTTCTTCATATCTTAAGAATATTACTCCATAGATCTTTTTTTTTTTTTTTTTTTTTTTGAGACGGAGTCTCGCTCTTGTTACCCAGGCTGGAGTGCAATGGCGCGATCTCGGCTCACCGCAACCTCCGCCTCCTGGGTTCAGGCAATTCTCCTGCCTCAGCCTCCTGAGTAGCTGGGATTACAGGCACGCGCCACCGTGCCCAGCTAATTTTTTTGTATTAGTAGAGACGGGGTTTCACAATGTTGACCAGGATGGTCTCGATCTCTCGACCTCGTGATCCACCCGCCTCGGCCTCCCAAAGTGCTGGGATTACAGGCTTGAGCCACCGCGCCCGGCCACTCCATAGATCTTAAATGTAAAGTACACATAGCAATTATCCCAAACATAACCCCAATTGCACAAATATTCCTAAAACTCCTGGAATACATGACCATCAGGTCCCTTTTAAGCAGAATTCACACAGGACCACTGCAGGGCTCAACAATGGCCAAGAAAACAGAATGGAACAGAATTGTAATGTAACATCTGGGTGTACCTTTCTGCCTCAAGAATTAATTAAACTGTGCCTGCCCTTTGAACACACATACTTGAGAAGTGTGAGAAATAGCCTTGATTTTCACATATCAGGAGACGGTTATCTATCTTTATCACTGAATTTCTGGCCATATTTCATGTAATAGACTTATCAACTTAATGAGAGATTGCTTTCTGTTTTCCTATATTTTATTTCATAGTGATTTAGTTCCATACTAGATTATAAGCCTTTTGAAAGGAGGACTAAACCTTACATGGCTCTTGTCTCAGGTGCATCCAGGGTTGAGAGCAACTGCTGTAGACCGGCACATGATTGCATGGAGCTGGGCCTGAAATGGACCTATCAGAATCAGATTGTGAGGGCCTTGAATAACATGCTCTTGAGTTTGGACTTTATTCTGTAAAAAATGAAGGGCCATAAAGGGTTTTTAAAATTCATGGGTATCATGATCAGGTCTGTTTTAGAAAGAAACTATGATGACCGAATAGAGGACAAACTGGAGGAAGAAGAGGTCATAGGGAAATTCTGACAATACTTGAAACAGTCCTAGTGAGAGCTAATTAAGCCTGAACAGAGCCTGTGGCAACGTAGAGAAGGGGCCAAAACTGTTTAGAGAAACCCTGGTTATCTACAAATGAACTGTGGCAAATGGTGATGCCAAATGCAGGGGTTTGAGAGACAAGGAATCAAAATTGGTTCTAGGTTTCTAACTGAAGATTGGCTAAGGATGACACTTTCAACCAGGGGTAGAGATTCTTATTGAGGATGTTCAATTGCAGTTGGTTGAATAGTCATAGGGGTATCATAGAAAAGATTAAAGCTCTGAAGAGACACATTAAACTAAATGGTTTTAAAGAACCTTTCAAGTTTGAAATTCTACCGCTCTCCTGCATAAAGTTATTAACTCGTTGAAGGCAGAGTTTGCATTTTCTGTGTTCTCCACAATGCATAGCATTTTGTAAGGGCTCAAGTATATCTGATGAATGAAAAAATATGAGATTAAAAGGACATTTCTAACAGGCTTCCTGACAAGCAGGACTATTTGAGTTTCCATCTTACTGTCCTACTTACCTTTATTTCACATTATTCTGAACAATGACTATAATTTCCATGTAACACAATTGCTTTTATGATCCAATGCACAAACCAAGGTCTTTTTCTTTATCTATAAATTTGAGCTGTTGCTGCTGCTAATAATAATAATAATAATAATAATAAAATAATTCCATCTTTATAGGGTTATGTGACTCCATACAGTCATCACCACCCAAAGGGCATGAAGGTAAAGAGACACCTGAGCCCCACATTCCACCCAAACTACTGCGGATGATGTAGATGTGGCCACATTCAGCTTTCGTTCAGTCCTGCATGGCCAGATAAGCTCAGATGTTTGGTATTTGCTGCTCTGAATGTACTGTCAGTAACCTAGTAGGCCAAGTTAATATTAGCTCGTGCTGGGTATATGTGAGTATTTTGTTGCTGTTTGGAGAAATGACCAGTTTACTTGGTTATATTGACAGCTCTACTGTAAAATTTGCTGGCATTAAAGGTCAAAAAAAAAAAAAAAAGCAGTTTTCCTCTGGTTGTTTCTACCCAAAAGAGAATAAATCTGGAGCTGAATCACTTCTCTGACAATAATTTATGAATCATGCATTGACTATGTTTGAATTGAGAAAGGCTTTCATATCCTTTCCATTAGCTCAGATTAAGTTTTCATATAGATGCTGAGAAGCATGCTAGCAATATCCTTAGCTCATTTTTATGAAAATTTTATCAGTGCTTTTTTCTGTACTACACTCCAATTGGGATGTCTCAGAATCTAAAGCTCAGCTTTGGACATGAACCTCTCTCAACCTGGCTGGCTGCTGCTCTAAAGGTTTCAATATTTTATGGGCTCTGGCTAACTCAGCCGTGAGATTCAAGCTGCAGAGATTTAACTCTAATGTAAAATCATGAACGGATGAAAACTGGGATGTCATAAGTAATACATCTACAAGAGCAGGATGCAGTTACCATTTTTAAAAGGGCTTTAAAAAGAAAACAACATTCTCTGTTCTGCCTTTATGCCCCAAAATGAAAAGCCCCTGAGCTATTGTACTAACACAGGGCCATCTTTTCTTGCCTCCTTTTCTTCAATTGTTGCTTAATTGTTGTGGTGGGCTGGGGTTTTTTTTCCCCTGAAGGTCACCCCATCCACATGAAAGCCCCTAATGTCTGCATTCCAGAGGAATGGGCGCTGCGTGGTCAAATGTGTATAGGCCAAATCCATTTCTCAGCATCTTCCTCTTTTTGTCTCAAAACTGATTTAAAACATTTGGAAAATCTGTCTATTCAGCTGAAGTGTTCCACTGCATTCTTTCCTGGAAACAGTGGGGTCACATGTGATCTGTCTGATGGACTTTTCTGCTGCAATCTATAGCCATTTCCCTCGAGCCCCGCAGAGCCTGGCAAAGCCGAGGAGCTCTGTAATGGCTCCAATAACAATGCATTCTTTGTGCGAAAGAATCCAGGGGGAAGAGCTGAAGTAGACTGGTCAGTAACAAAAAAAAAATCATTTTTGCACTCATTTATTTCTTCATTATGTGCTTTGCATTAAACATTCTTAACAGTAAATACACCTTTCCCTAAAACGCTGCCCGAGCATGAAAAGAAAAAGCACAGAAAGTTCTATTTTTAAAAAAAGGCTGTTGTCATCTTGCTAGTTGTTAATCTGCTTCTAATAAGATGGCTGATGGCAGGAACTGCATTGCATGTGTCTGTACTTGTAACAGAAGAGATAGTTTCTAGACAGGGCTTAATTCATCTGTTCAAAAATGTCACCTGATGGATGCATTGGAATAAATCCATCTTTTCTAGTTTCAAAAATATCACAAAATCAACGCCCCATTGAAATAACTACAGAATCACAGAACTGGAAAAGACTAAAGAAATCAAGTGGTGTGCCCATTCCCTTCAGGGAGCTGGATCTCCCACCAAAGGCAAAAAGTGACTGTGCTGGTCATTACAGCTTCAGGGACCCCATGATCTTCCTCAGAACCTTCCCAGTACTCCATCATGTTGAAAGACGCTGTTCTTCCCTTGCATTCAAGAAAAGTTTAAACTATTTTAATCAAAACCCAGCTTCTCTTGTTTAGTTAGCTACTTATAACATGGAAAACAATGCTTTCACAGAAACCTCATTATATCCTTGAAGACAGTCATGAAGTTTCCCCTCTGACCCTAACTTCTGTAGGATGAAACCAGCTTCTTTAGCGTATTATATAACGGGCACTTCTCATCTATTTAATCAGTCCTGGAGAGTTGTAGCCTCAAATGACACTATAATGTTTAAAAATTATTAAACAAATTAAAATAGGGGTATTTTGCTGACTAAATTGGCAAGATATCTATATATCTATAAGTATATCCATATATGCCCATTGTTGGTATGGGTGAGAAATGAGACTTCTCATATGAGGCCAGAGGGTGGATGAATTGGTACAGCCTATTTGTAGGACAATTCGGTACTAGGTATCAAGAATTGTCAAATATACATGCGCTTTGACCTAGTAATTCCACTTCCAGCAATTCATCCTAAGAAAATAATCAAGAATATGGGAGAGATTAAACTACAGGAAACACACACAGAGTATAAAATTCATTTTGTTAAAATAAAAATTAAAAACTACCCAACATTTATTTATTTATTTTATTTTATTATTATTTTTTTGAGACGGAGTTTCGCTCTTGTTACCCAGGCTGGAGTGCAATGGCACGATCTCGGCTCACCACAACCTCCACCTCCTGGGTTCAGGCAATTCTCCTGCCTCAACCTCCTGAGTAGCTGGGATTACAGGCATGCGCCACCATGCCCAGCTAATTTTTTGTATTTTTAGTAGAGATGGAGTTTCACCATGTTGACCAGGATGGTCTCGATCTCTTGACCTCGTGATCCACCTGCCTCAGACTCCCAAAGTGCTGGGATTACAGGCGTGAGCCACTGCGCCAGGCCCTGGGTGTGTGCCTCTCTAAAGAGACTCTGAAAGATTCTACTAAATGTAGAAGAGCCCCAGTTCTTGCCTCTGAAGGCCATATTAATTTTTCTTTTCTTACCCAGGTGCCAATTAACATAGCTCTATTAGAGATCATTACTACCAAAGCAATCATATAGCCCTCAGTCTAAAATCAAATCAGTATAAACTCAGTCCTGTTTTTAAGCCTTGTTTGTAACTACTAAGGATGTGAGTGCAAACTTCTATCTGAAGGTGAGCTACAATTTTTCCGGTTCTATTCATAATTAGCATAACTGGATGTTTACTGCAATCGTGGGGATGAGGATATGAGGATGACGATACATGAGATCAGCAAAGCCATGGTTCATTGTGCCACAGTCATGTTGCCTGCAACAAAAATGCAGCACAGACTATTTTAACTTGAAAGGAAGTAAATCCATATATGGGAGCCACATTTTTATCCCTATTCTTTCAGCAAACATTTATTGAGCAAGTATTATGTGTCATGCACTATGCTAGACATTCAATCTACAAAGATGAATAAAGCATAGTCTCTGCCCTAAGGGAGCTCATAGTCCAGGGGGAGAGAGACTAAAAACATAATTTGGGGCCTAACCGTGAAGAACTTTGTTAAAAAGTTTTGACTTTATACTTTGGGTGTGGAGAGTCCTCAGATGGTTTTCAGTCATGACATAATGTAAGCTGCTTACTAAAGAAGTAGTGTGATAAGAGTGTAAAAAATGAAGTAGACTCTGAGAGACCATTGGACAACTGTGGAATGTTCTTTTACGCCAGTCTGAACTAGGGCAGTGGGGATAGTAATACATATTTTGTATATTGACTTGGCAAGTCTCCCTGCTCAATTTGGAATTAAGAAGGGGCATGTACAGTGAGGGAATAAAAATTATGTTTGTCTTTGAAGCTTTTAACTTGAGTGACAGTAAATGGTAACACTATTCACCAAGAATGGGAGTACAGAAGAAAAGCTCATAAAATGTTTCTGGAAATGCTAAGTTTGATGTTTCTGAAGAACATTCGATCAAGATTTTTAGAAAGAAACTGAGAATTTGTATCTAGAACTCCTAGGAGAATTTGTCGACAAGATGTTTTGTGATTCTGTCATACAAATGTGAATTCAACCATCAGGAAAGTTTCATTTTGCATTGTGTTTTTTTCTTCCTTTCTTCTGAACATGGAACCCAAAGTAGGTTTCAGAGCATGCAAACCCTTTAGATTCTCCATGCTTCCACCCTAAAATGCTGATGTAATCTGGCATGGTTTTCTAATCACTTATTTAATCCTCTGCAAGCTTCTCAAGGGCATAGACTATAGACAATGAATTGGCTGACTGAGTCATGGTACCATGAGTGAGGGAATGGGAAGCAAATAGATTACACAGTCTGTTTTTCCAAGAGTTGCTGAAAACTCTGCAAGTAGCAAACAAAAAAAAGTGTGGCCTGCAGACATCTTCAGGGCAGGGAACAGTGAGCCCTCTTCACAGCCTCACTATACCATGTTTCCATCTTTGACCCTTGGTTTCTCCCTCTTTCTAATCCCCCAAAGCAATTTGTTGCCAAGCTATTGTATTATTTATGGCTAATATCTTCTCATATCTGTATTACCACTGCAACATCCCAGTGACACTTCTTTAGTCTTACATCCTCTAAATCAGGGGTATCCAATCTTTTGGCTTCCCTGGGCCACACTGGAAGAAGAACTGTCTTGAGCCAAACATAAATTACACTAACCCTAACGGTAGCTGATGAGCTTTAAAAAAAAAAATCGCAAAACAAATCTCTTAATGTTTGAAGAAAATTTATGAATTTGTGTTGGGCTGCATTCAAAGCTGTCCCAGGCCACATGCGGCCCTGAGGCCCCAGGTTGGACAAGCTTGCTCTAAGACATTATCCACACCAATACTGTATTTCTACAATGCACATCCGATCTTGCCATTCCCTTGCTTAAAACATGTTAATGGCTCCTATTTCAATCAGAGTAAAAGGCAAATTCTTTAGGCTTATGATAGGACCTGACATCCAAAACCCTTCTGTTAACCTCTCCTGCCTTATCTCTCTTACCACCTAGCCTCCTTTTTCCTTCTTCCCTATTCACACTTTCCAGGCACATTAAACCATGTATGACTCCATGGGCCTTCTCTTTTCTAGCCTCAAGACTTTAGCACATGCTGTTTTCATAGACTGGAGCCCTGTACCTTTCCTCAGCCTGACTACCTTCTGCTTAGCCCTCTGGTCTCTGCTTCATTATCTCCCTTGCCCACAGGAAGCTTTCCCTGATACTCCAGATCTTAGTTTCATGCCCCTGTATGTCTATTCATGGAACCCTATGGTTACTCTCATTGCAGTACTTCCCACACGGCACTGCAACAGCCTGTGGACCTGTCTTCCTCCATAGATTGTGAGTATTTCTTCTTTGTCATTTCCCCAGCACTAACACAGTGCCTGCAAAGATCTGGTGAATGAATGAATGTCCTGCAGGGATGGAGAAAACGCGAGCACGTGGCCTGGAAAAAGAGGCTTCATGCTTTCTCTATATCCTGTCTGGCATGAGCCAGCAAATGAGGTCAATGTTTAATCAATTGATCCACTAAGTGCAGTTAAACTATAGCTTCTCATACAGAGTCAGAGATGAAAGAAAATTGAAGTTGGAATTTTCTTCAGAAAAAGGGTAAGCACTAATATTTCAAAGAGAAGATTCTTAGATGAAACATACCCATCTCCTGGCAGGTGGGATGTTAAGGGCATCCCTGATAAGCAACAAGATGGAGCCCAGGGCTTGCATGCATGTTCTCTCTCTCTCTCTCTCTCTCTAGCTCTCGCTCTTGCTCTCACCCTCCACTCTCCTCTTGCCCAAGCAAGACAATCTTAAGATAAGGGAAGTGCAATTACGCAGTGTCTGTTTAAAATTTAAGAGGACAAAAATGAATTGAGGGTTTTTTTTCCTTTTTGCAGGAAACAAATTAGCCCACAGTAGACTTGTGCCTGCAAGGAGCCCATTTAATTTGGTTATTTCCTACACCTTGAGGCTAGCTTTTTCTCACTAATTCTGCCAACCTTTTTCTATATCAGGGCTTATCTCCTTGTTGTATCCAGAATCATATGACAAGCAGGAGTCCTAGATATATTTTATCTACCTAATCATCCCACTGCCTTATTCCAGAAAGAATCTAAGGTAATGAGTCATTTTTTATAAGCACAGTCTCTCTCCTCAATTGATGCCCAATGGTTTCAGCCAGTGCTTATTAAAATTTCATTAAGCATCTAGTTAAAAATCAACTGTTAAAGTTCATGCTTCTAATATGCTTGGGATATTGAGGACATGGAGCCCAAAAAATGACCATACAGGGAGTGCCTGCTCCTGGCTGTCTTGTTGCAGAAGCTCTCTGTGCCAGCTTGAGCTGGCAGTGGAATTTGGATCTCCAGCCGGAGCTCCAGGATCAGGTGCGCAACTGCCTACAGAAAATTGCCATTTGATGTCTCCACATTATCTAAAATTTGAGATTCTTGAAATTTAGCTCACCATCTTACTCTCATCACAATACAGGGACTAAGAGCACAGAATTTGGTGCCAGACTGCCTGAGTTCAAATCCTTGTCCTAACACCTTAGCAGCTACAAATGGGCAAATGACTTAATCTCTCTGTGCCTCTCTTTCTTCACTTATAAAATATGAATACCTACATCTATTTTCTATTCTTTGCATTCTTTGTGGGACAATTCTCCTCCCTTTCTCCCTAGGTCTAGCTTTTCTCAAAACTCCCAGTGCCTTGTGTATGCCTCAATCATGGTCCTTACTACCCCGCATGGCATTTGTCTATTTACTTGGCTATCTCGTCTCTCCTTTGAGTTTCTTGATGATGGGTCTGTACGGTATGGTTAAGATGACAAACTCTGGAGTCATTCTGCCAGGTTTCAATTCCAGCTCTATCACTTCCTAGCTGTGTGGTTTTAGGTAAGTTACCTAATCTCTCTGCGCTTTCATTTTCTTACCTATAAGGGTAATAAAAATACCTACTTTGTAGGACTGTTGTGAAAATTAAGTGAGTTACTTCATGAAAAGTGCTTGATTCTCTTTCTGTCACAAAATAAAATATAAATAAATAGAGGTCATTATTGCTGTTATTATTATTAAACCTGACCTATTTTTTTTTTTTTTTTTTTTGAGGCGGAGTTTCGCTCTTGTTACCCAGGCTGGAGTGCAATGGCGCGATCTCGGCTCACCGCAACTTCCACCTCCTGAGTTCAGGAAATTCTCCTGCTTCAGCCTCCTGAGTAGCTGGGATTACAGGCACGCGCCACCATGCCTAGCTAATTTTTTGTATTTTAGTAGAGACAGGGTTTCACCATGTTGACCAGGATGGTCTCGATCTCTTGACCTCGTGATCCACCCGCCTCGGCCTCCCAAAGTGCTGGGATTACAGGCGTGAGCCACCACGCCCGGCCTCCTGACCTATTATTAATTGGGACTTCAAACAGTGCCCAGCAAAAAGCTGGTAACTTAAAAATAGGTATAAAGCTAAGAAAAGACATAATGCTCCAACTTGAGACAGATTTAGCTCCTCCTCACTGGGCAGCAAATGTTTGCAGAGCACCCAAGCCTCGCTGTCCCACTGCTGCTGCAGCCTCCAAGGGAGGCCCTCAAGGACTGTTGCCTAAGACACTGTGCAGCTTGTTGCAGAAGGAAGGATGGGCACTACCCTCCGGTATTCTGGACAAATTACTTAACATCTCCAAGTTTCCTCATCTGTAAAATGGAAAATAATCATATCTACTTTGCAATGTGTAAAGCAATTACTCCTGTCCTGGCATTAAGTAGATAGCATCTATTAAAGTTAGAAAAAAAGACAATTTCTCAGCATTATTGCAAAACCATTCTAACTAATCAAAACTTATGCAAAACTCAACAGAAGAACGTAGTAATGGTGAGTATTGGCACAATGTTAATAGGGAGGGAAAAAAGGTCATTAAAGAGAGCTCCAAATATATGCTGGAGATGAGGAATTGATACAAATCTTTTTGATATTTTTCTGAGATCCTGGAAAGAAGGATCTTGAACAAGAAGTATCAAGTGGAACAGTATGGATCATTTACAGCCTGTTCTGGTGTCTGTCTTTGATTCATGCTGGGCCAGCCTCATACAACAGATGAACTACACGAGTAACCATGATATTCCACCTACCTTTACCAGGTTAGCCAAAGGGATTCCTTTGCTGCTACATACCCGATGCCGAGCCCAGCACCTGGCTTGTAGGAAGTAGTCAGTAAGTATTTGTTGAATTGTTGCAACCTCTTTTAAAAAGTCCTATTTAATACAAAACATCTTTAAAGTGTATTGACATCTATTATCTCTTTTATCCACTGCTGAGTTTTTTAGCCTTCTAAAATTCATTGCCTTCTAGGCTACTAATATACCTCTATAGGTTCTGTTCAAAACCTGTATTCCAGATTCAACAAAATGGTACCCTCAAATAACCAGCTGAACAGGTTTAAAACTTTGGTTAGCCCTCTCCTCTGAGTTATGGTTTCAAATATTTCAGTGTCTTCTCAAGATTGTTCTTTGGATGTTATGCCAGTCAAGCTCCCTGAAGGTAACACCCTTATACTCTCCATCCTGGAAGCTCCAGTCTACCTGTGAGAGGGGCTTCTACCCTCAAAGTATAGTCTTCTCTCTCTTGGCATCTCCCAGGCAAATTCCCCTCAATGACATTAAAATAAGTATAAAAAAATATGTGTTGGTTTTTCCCTACTAAATTAAAATATAGCCATATTGCTTTTTCTAAATATATAAATAATACATTCTTATTAGAAAGTTGAGCAAATTCATGTGATTATAAAGAAGAAAGTTAAAAAAAATTACTTAAGTCCCACCACTCAGAGACAATCATCATTAGTAGCACTCTGTGACCTAACTTTCATATACTTCTTTAGACACATACATACCATTTTTTTATATAAATAAGTTTATATTATATATACCTTTAAAAACTCCTAAACATCTCTTCCCTGATCTCAATCTTTCTGTTTCCTCATCTCTCTTCCTTTTTCCTCACCCTCTCCCTCACATTATTCCTGACCCAAGGGCCAAAGTTAACATGTTGGCAGACAGCTTTCTACGCATCTTTCCATGCTCGTTATGTATGAATATATAAGCATATATATTTGGCTTTGTGGTTATTTATATTACAAAACTTAGATTACATAATAGTCACTTCTCTATAGTTCATAAGAAAAACCTTAGGAGTCAATCAATATTAGTAGAACTCATTCTTTACCAGCAGCTGCATAATATCAATGTACGACAATTTATTCCACCAATCTACTACTGATGAACATTCAGAATGTTTCTAATTTTGTCATTGGAAATAATGTTGTAATGTTCTTTTTCAAGCTGCTATATTTATTTCTAAAGGAGAAATTCTCTAAAAGTGAACTGATATTAAATATGTACATTTTCAAGTTATGATAGATATTTCCAGATTATAAGGCTCTAAGGTTGTACTATTTCAATTTCACCAGTATTGTATATTAATGGTACTCACGGATTAAAATTTTAAATTGCAGCATAATAGAAAAATGGATAAAAGAAAAATTCACTGAAGGGCAAATACAAATAGCCAATAAATACAATCAATCTTATGATTATCATAGAAATGCAAATTAAAGAAACAGATTATATCCTTCCTATTATTTGGCAAAAACAATATGTAAAAAGAATATTACATACATTGATAGTGTATATCAGGTGAAAAGAGAAAAGGACATCCTTTTGCATTAGACATATGAATCATTTTCTGTTCTTTGTGCTCCAAATACTTTTTTCAGTCTCTAGTTTTTCTTTTGGCTTTTTGGCCCAAGTTTTAAAATGCAATTTATATGTAGTCAGGTGTTTTGCCTTCTAGTTTTCTTCTGGTTTTCTACTAGAATTAGGTTTCTAACACCCTGTCTTGCACTTGCCCTTAATCTCTCCTAATTTTTCTTCTAAAAATTTTATAACTTTATACTTAAATTTGTAATACTTCTGGGATTTATTTTTATACATAATGAAAGGTAAGAGTACAATTTATATTTTTTATTTCCAAATAAAATAAAAAGTCATGCCAACATCATTTATTCAATAAATGATTCTTCTCCCCTGAAACTGAACTATTACCTTTGGCATATGTTAACTTCCCACAGCCATTGGGATATATTGACTGGCTCTCTATTCTATTCCGTTGGTATTTTAGGCCAATACTATGTTACTCTAATTACAGTGGCTCTAGGGGATTATTTTAATCTTTAGTAAAATATCACTGCTTTTCTTTCTAATAATGTTGACTATTTTCATTTAATCTTCCATACATTCTTTTTATAAAATTATTCTTTTTATTTTGAGATAATTGTAGATTCACTTGCTGGTGTAGAAATAATAGAGAAATTCCATGACTCTTCCCATGGTAACATACTGAAAAACTGTAGTCTAATACCATAATTAGCATACTGACATTGATACAGTCAAGATACAGAACATTTCCCTCCTCACAAGGAACCCTTGTGTTGCTCTAGTGTAGTCATACCCACTTCTCTCCTGCCCTCATCCACTCCTTAACCACTCATATGTTCTACATTTATATAATTTTGTCATTTCACAAATGTTATATAAATGGAATCATGCAGTGTATAACCTTCTGAGATGGACTGTTTTGTTCAGTTTAACTCCCTTAAGATTTATCCAAGCTGTTGCCTAAATCAATGGTTCATTCTTTTAAATTGATAAGTAGTATTTCATGGTTTCAGTGTACCAAAATTTGTTTAATTATTCATTGTTGAAAAACATCTGGATCATTCTCATTTAGATGATGTTACAAATAAAGCTGATATCAACATTTACAAATAGGTTTCTGTGTGAATATATGTTTTCATTTCTCTAGAATAAATGCTCAAGAGTGTAATTGCTAGGTTGTATGCTAGTTGCATGTATAGCTTTATAAGAAATAAACTATATTCCAGAATGGCTGTACTAATTTACATGCACACCAGCAATACATGAATGACTCAGTTTCTCTCCATTCTTGCCAGCATTTGGTGTTGACACTGTTTTTTTGTTGCAGCCATTTGGATAGATGTGCAGTAATATCTTATTATGGTTTTAATTTGCAGTTCCCAAATGGCAATGATATTTAACATCTTATCATGTGCTGTTTTCCATCTACATATCTTCTTCAGTGACATATCTGTGCAGATCTATTGCTCATGTATTTTGTCTACTTGCTCCAGCAACATTGTTAAAAAAGCTGTCTTCCTCCATTAAATTACTTTGGGACCTCTGTCAAAAATCAGTTGGACATATTGGTGCAGGTTATTTATTTCTGGTTTCTTTATTCTGTATCAACTAATCTCTGGGCCTAGACCTCTGCCCAAATATCACACAGACTTGATAATTGTAGCTGTATAATAAATCTTAAAATCATGTAGGCTGATTTCTTCCACTATACTCTTTATTTTCAATTTTGTTTTACCAATTCTAGTTTACCTTTTCATATATATTTTAGAATAATCTTTCCCACATTTAGAAAAAAATCTTAGGTTAAACCTGTTTACCAATTGGGGAGGACCAACACCTTTACTATGTTGAATTTTCCAATCCATGAATATGACATGTCTTTTCACATATTTGTATCTTCTTTAATATCTTTCATCAATGTCACATATTTTTCAGCACACAGGTTCTATACATATGTGTTAGAATTATGTCTAAGTATCTAATTTTAAGTGACTTTACGTGGTATCATATTTTTAACTTTTTAAATTTCATAATTATTTTAATTTCAGTTTCCATGTGCTCATTGATAGTACCTAGAAATACAGTTAACTTTTGTATATTTATGCTGTATCTGTGACCTTTCCAAACTCGCTTTTGGTTATATATGGTTTTTATAGATTCTTTGGGATTTTCTATGAAGACAGTCACGCTATTTGTAAATAAGGACTGATTTATTTCTTCTTTTCTGATACTGTATTAATCCATTCTCACATTACTATAAAGAACTACCTGAGACTGGGTAGTTTATGAAAGAAAAAGGTTTAATTGACTCATAGTTCTGCAGGCTTAACTGGAATCATGACTAGGAGGCCTCAGGAAACTTATAATCATGGTGGAAGGCAAAGAGGAAGCAAGCACGTCTTGCCATGGCTGAGTTGGAGAGAGAGAGAAGCAAGGAGGAAAGTGCCACACTTAAAACCACCAGATCTCCTGAGGACTTACTCACTATCATAAGAACATCAATGCGGAAGTCTGCCCCATGATACAATCACCTCCCACCAGGTTCCTCCTTTGACATGCGGGGATTACAATTTGAAATGAGATTTCAGTGGAGACACACAGCCAAATAACATCAGATACATATATATTTTGTTTTCTTTGCTTGCCTTGCTACCCTGACTAGAATTTCTAGCACTATGCAGTGAGAGTAGTTAAGAGTAGACATTCTTTCCTTGCTGCCAATTTTAGGGAACAAGCCATTCAGCCTTTTACCATTAAGTAGAAGTTAACTATAGGGTTTTTATAAATCTTCTCAGTCAAGTCGAGAAATTTCCCTTTATTCCTATTTTTCTGAGAGTTTTTACTATGAACAGTATTGAATTTTATCAACTTGTATTATGTGACTTTTCTTCTTTAGCCTATTTTTACATAATTGATTTCAAATGTTGAACCTGAATTATATCTGTGGAATAAACTCCACTAAGTCATGATATAAACTTTATTTGACATATTGACAAATTCTATTTGCCTTTTTTTTTCTTTGAGACAGGGTCTCGCTCTGTTGCCCAGGTTGAAGTGCAATGGCACAATCTCAGCTCACTGCAACCTCCGCCTCCTGGGTTCAGGTGATCCTCCTGCCTCAGCCTCCTGAGTAACTGGGATTACAGGTATGCACCACCATGCCTGGCTAATTTTTGCATTTCAGTAGAGACAAGGTTTCACCATGTTGGTTAGGCTGGTCTCAAACTCCTGACCTCAGGTAATCTGCCCACCTTGGTCTCCCAAAGTGCTGGGATTACAGGCATGAGCCACCGCACCCAGTCCTATTTGCTAATTTTTGTCAAAAATTTTTATGTTTATGCTCCCAGATGGCTGATTAAGGGCATTTCACGCCCTCCAGTAAGAAGAACTAAAGTAATGAGTAGATAATCACACTTTGAATACAGTATCCAAGAAAGAACACTAGAATTCAACAGAAAAGTGACAGGCAATACCTAAAGCCAAAAAGGAGAGGGAAATGAGGCGGCATGCTCAGCTCGGACTAGCTAGGAGCTGAGAGACACTTCCCAATTCAGAGAAAGGGTAAGTGAGAGGCCCTTAGAGGTTCACATTGTCACTGTGGACTTCTGCAATCCTAGCTACGAGAGAGTCCCTCAACCTTTATGTGACCTGAAACTAACATAAGGAGCTTCTGGGGGACTGCACAATGGCACTGACTCAGGGAGGAGGCTCACACTTAATTCTTTACATTCCCTGAGACCTTAGCAGCTATCATAAGGTGCACATTTTAGAACTCTGCCCCCAACAGGCTGATATGTTTCCTTACATACTGGCAAGGGTGGAAGTCTACTATGCTCCTTACTTAGCCTTTGCTGGTATGGATGCGGGTGGCATTTGGCTGAAGCAGTTGTGATGATTAATTTTATATGTTGACCTCATTGGGCCAAGAGATATCTTCACCTTTGTCAGACATCATTCTGGGTGTGTTATGTTTGGATCAGTAGAGTACATAAAGCAGATTTCCCTCCATGGTGTGAGTGTGCCCCTCCAGTCAGTAGCAGGCCTGCACAGAAGAAGAAGAAAAAACAGATAACCCTCTGGAGTAAAAAGAAATTCCTCTTGCCTGACTGTCTCCAGAGTAGGACATAGTTTTTTCACTATCTTAGACTTGAATTGAAACATTGACTTTCCCTGGGTCTGAAGCTTGCCGATGGAAGATCATGGAACTTGTCAGCCCTCAATAAGCCAAAACCATACATATGTGTGTGTGTGTGTGTGTGTGTGTGTGTGTGTGTATGTCGTGTGTCTGTGTATACATTCTCTGCATTCTGTTTGTCTGATTAATCTTGACTAATAGTTATTATCTAAACATACTACTATCTTGCTCTTTTCCTGGCCCTTTGGCTAAAGAACAGGCTTTCATTGGGACTTTTTCCATGTGGGTCTGTTGGGAATTTCTTGGTTGAACGGCTTCTTCAGTTACAAGTTGGGGATAATAGAGGCAAAAGAAAAACCATTCTTACCTTTCAGAGTCTTCTTATGTTTGTTTTATATATAGTGTCATGGTTTTCTGTTGTACATAGTGGAAGGAATAGAGAAGTATACGTCTACTTCATTTTGCTGGGAGTTGACATTTCCTGTATCTTCTTTTAAGTCATGTTATTCAATTAAAAACATTGGGACATCCGTTGAAATTGTATTTAATTAATATATTTAACTCTGGAGACATCTTGGTCCTGTTAGGAAGAAGAAATGCATGTTATTTGAACACAAAACACCACAAATGTTCTGTATACCCCACAGTGCTTAATACATTGCTGAGAACATAGTAGGCACCCCACGAATCCTTGCAGTATAATGTGTTCATCTCTGACTATTCAATTATCATTCTGGTCAGGCTTCTTTAATCACTTGTCTACATTAACATTTACTAAGGCAATCATTTGGAAACAAGTTCCTGGAAAGCTTCACCCAGTGGGGTTTTACACAGTTCCTTTTCATACATACTCAGAATAAAAAATCACATTGAAACAATAGAACCAGAAAGAAACATGGAAATTCTCTACAGACAGCAATAAAATAACCTCGCATCCATGGAGGCTTGATAGTGTAGTTACCTCTGCTCAACTTTCAGGCAGGGTTCCCAGGGGTTCCAAGGGACACAAAGATGCAAGAGTATTGACTAGAGAGGAACAGAATAATTTGGGGACAATTGCTACAACATGGAAGTCAGTGAGTAGACTTTAACTCTCAATTTTATAAGTAGTTCTATAATAACATTTCACTCTCTCACTCCTCAAAGGCAGGACTCCAGCTTATTCTCCTTTTTAACATTTTCTATGTGTCTTTCGATGAAATAATCTGACACACGTGGTTTGGGTTTCTGAGCAAAGATACTTCTGCAGAGGCCTAGTATGTACTAGTTTGTCTCTTCCAGAGTTAGAAAATGAAACTCTCATGTATCTATTCCCTGGAACATGAAAACTACCACTTTATTGCTGATCTTGTCACTTGGAAAGTGTTAATTGGTATTAGTTGAAAGCAGATCATCTTGCCTTTGTTAATATTGTGTTTCTGTTCTTTTTTTTGCAATAGAGAAAGTACTATTATAATTGAAAGGCAGCTCCACAGATTCCCAGGTAAGGAGAAGAGAAGTATTACTAATTTGCTTAGTGTCACACCTGCTTTATTCTTCATTATACTAAAGAGGAGTGTCAAAGCTCTCAGATATCCTGCAGGGAGAAAGAGGTGTGCCTGGTTTCAGTTGTTGCCTAGATACCCAGGCAATCCCAGAGGGCAAAGAATCCTTACCCAAAACCTTCACGCTAAATGTAACAATTCCTTCCTTGAAATAAGAAACTGTGATTCCAAACTCATTTATTCATTCACTCATAAAAATACCATTGAGGACCCAATAATATATTTAGGCACCAGAGATATATCTCAATAATATCTCTAGGCACCAGAGATACAGCCTTGAAAAGAGAGATAAGTTTCCTTTCTTCAGATAACTTGCACATGGTGAGGGAGACAGATATATAACGTAATTTCAACAATTAATAAGGGCTACTAAGTAATGCAAAACAGGGCAAGGTTATAATGATGGCAGCAGTAGTACTATTTTACTTATTTGTAAGTTTTATTTTATTTTTAATGGACACATAATAATTGGACATATTTATGAGATACAGTGTGATGTTTGAATACATTTATATGTAATGTAATGATCAAATCAGGGTAATTCGCATATCCATCACCTCAAACATTTATCATTTCTTTGTGGTAAGATCATTCAAAATTTTCTTCTCTAGCTATTTTGAAATATACAATACAGGAATTAGACCCTCTCCCCTCTACCAGGAATTAGAGATCTACCTCCCCCAGAAATACCTCCCTCTAGAACCTAGGATACTGTCAATCCATTTCAGTCACTCTTTTTCCCTGTAATGTGTCTCATGTAGTGTTTGTCAGCTTTTTGTTTCCTCTTTCTGCATTAATAATAGCCAATAATAAATACATAGAGCAATTTTTTAAAAGGAGTGCTATTTTAGATAAGAGTGGCCACGGCAGCATCTGGAAAGGATATTTTATTATTGAAATTACTTTATTAATAATTACTTTATTATTGAATGAAGTAATGGAGCAAATGATGCAAAGTTATGGTGGCAGGGCTTTCACAATGAAGTAAGCAAGTACAAAGACCTGAAAACAGGGTACTGCTGCATGTGTTCAAAAAACAGTGAGGCCAGAGCAATGTCCCCTTCACACCAGGCAAAAGGGACTCTTGACTTTGACCTCTACTTTAAAAAGCCTTGCAGATCACAAACACACACACACACACACACACAAATGGCAGGCACATGGTTGTCTATCACACAGAAGCTGGCAATTTGCTCTGGTTATAGCACAACCTGAAATTTTAAACAGCTGCTCTCATGACTCACTCTCTAGGTTCCAGGGAATTGTCCATATCTGTTGACTTATGTGCTCAAAACAAAAGGTGACTGTGTCTGAATGCCAGGGTTTGAGGTTTGTTGTGCTGACAAACAGCTTCAGAATGCAGAGAGTGAGGGTTTGAGATGCGAAAGCACGTTAACTTAAAAAAAAAAGACAAATTAATTAACTTGTCAAATCCGTTTTCTAAGAAAGCAGGAATACAATTGATTCTTGCATAATGATAATTGTTTCTCAGATTGTTGATGTTCTTGCCTCTCTTCCCATTCCATTTCTCAGCTCTAGCAGTGTTCACAAATTAGGGTGGTATTGGCAATAGTTACATATGGAAGCTGAGGAACATTTTGCAATGCTAAACAGTACATATTTATCTTAAGTTTGTATAGGTCTGGATGTAATAGGTATGAAGTGCAATACTGAGACAACTAAACACTAAGCTCTAGAATTGTGCATATTTTACGTTATAAAAATACTGAAAATATTTAATTGAATTTTCTTTTTTTAACTTTTAGGTTCAGGGGTACATGTGCAGGTTTATTATATAGGTAAACTAAGTGTCACAGAAGTTTGGTGTATAGATTATTTTGTCACCCAGGTAATAAGTATAGAACCTGAAAGATATTTTCTCTGATCCTCTCTCTCCTTCCATCCTCCATCCTCAAGTAGGCCCCAGTGTCTGCTGTTCCCCTCATAGTGCCCATGTATTCTCATTGTTTAGATCCCACTTAAAAGTGAGAACATGTGCTATTTGATTTTCTGTCTATGTGTTGGTTTGCTTAGGATAATGGTCTCTAACTCCATCCATGTTGCTGTAAAGGACATGATTTCATTCCTTTGTATGGCTGCATAGTATTCCATGGTATGTATATACCACATTTTCTTTATCTAGTCTACCATGGATGGGCATTTGGGTTGATTCCATGTCTTCGCTATTGGGAATAGTGCTGCAATGAACATACATGTGCATGTGTCTTTACAGTAGAACAATTTATATTCCTTTGGGTATATACCCAATAATAAGGTTGCTGAGTTGAAGGATAATTCTGTTTTAAGTTCTTTTAGAAATCACTACAGTGCTTTCTGCAATGGTGGAATTAGTTTACACAGCCACCAGCAGTGTGTAAGTGTTCCTTTTCTCCACTATCTCACCAGCATCTATTTTTGAATTTTCAAAAGATTAAAAAATATTTCAGCTTTCTTTACTAATTTTATTTAAAATTTTGATAGTCAATTATAACTTGTATTTGCCTTTTAATCGTAATAAACTATATTGACTATTTTAGAAAAAACTAACATTTGAAATATACAAAAGTAATTTAACCCTTTAATTTTATTTTATTAAACATCTAGATATGTGCAATAATTGCTAAATTCAATTGTCTGATATTTTGCAGACCTTCAGTTACATAAAAACCATAAATCATAGCTTCACATGTCCTTTTTTTGGTTTTTGCCATTAGAAAGGTACATTTTTCTGAGTAAGAGAATAGAACATATTTAACAGTTTTTAGCTTGATTTGTAATTTTTAATATTTAGAAATATGGAATGTGATTTTCAACGTTTACCTCTTGTCTGGGTCCCACAAATTTATAGAGGTCTGAGTCAATGAACCTGGAGACTTGTCTAGTTCATGTCGGGTCCTGTGGACCATGATAAGGAATTTGGATTTGATTCCAAGTTTGATGGTAGTCATTGGATTGTTCTGGGCTGGGAATTGGCCAGCTGGAAGCCCATTTCTGTTTTTCAGGATCAATGCAACTTTAATTAACTGGAAACCAAAAGATGAGATCAAGGATTTCTTCAACTCCCATCACTCCTAACTAGAAAACTCTAGAACTGTCACAGGGTTTCCAACAACATTTCAGACCACAAAGTCCCATTTAGTGACAGGTTTGATTCATCCAACACATGAGGGACAGCTGAAGTAAAAAAGAGATTTCCCTTAAGGAAGGCATAATTTCCCCTTGGCTGGCCTTGACTTTCCTCACGCAAACAATGGATAGGACAGATTGATTTTCCAGGATGACCATATGCCATATTCAGACAGTATATTCTCTGCAGTCATGCTGTCTGCTTTGAATCTTGGCTTCTCCACTGTCTAGATTTATATGCCCTTGGAAGAATTTACTTGACTTTTCTCTCTCCCTGGGGGGGGGGGGGGTTAATGATAATATCTGCCTTATAAAATTGTTGTGAAGATTAAATAAAATAAACTACACAAAATTTAGAACAGGACTCATTGGACCTAGACATAGAAATTCCATCTGATCCAACAATCCCATTACTTGGTATATATACAAAGGATTATAAATCATTCTATTATAAGGACACATGCACACGAATGTTCACTGCAGCACTGTTTACAATAGCAAAGACTTGGAACCAACCCAAATGCCCATCGATGACAGACTGGACAGGGAAAATGTGGCACATATACACCATGGAATACTATGCAGCCATAAAAAATGATGAGTTCGTGTCCTTTGTAGAGACATGGATGAACCTGGAAACCATCATTCTCAGCAAACTGTCACAAGAACAGAAAATCAAACACAGCCTGTTCTCACTCATAGGTGGGTATTGAATAATGAGAACACATGGACACAGGGAGGGGAGCATCACACACTGGCGTCTGTCGGTGGGAACTAGGGGAGCGACAGCGGGGGGTGGGGAGTTGGGGAGGGATAACATGGGGAGAAATGCCAGATATAGGTGCTGGGGAGGAAGGCAGCAAACCACATTGCCATGTATGTACCTATGCAACAATCTTGCATGTTCTTCACATGTACTCCAAAACCTAAAACATAATAATATATATATACAAATAAAATAAAATATTTTTTATGTATCATTATTCTCATCTTCTTTGCTACCAAGTGAAAAAATGAGAAAAGCCAGCTTTCAATTTGGTGAGTTTGGGTTTTTTATTGAGCAATTCATAAAGAAGTGAGCTTTCCAGAATTGGCACTATTCGGGCAGGGACTGGATAATTATCTTTGTTGAGAACTGTAGACGTAATTGCAGCCTAAGAGAGAAATTGAATTTCATGAGCTTTTTCTAACATCAAGATTCTATGCTTCTTACCATAAATTCAGCTTCCTGTGAGTGCCCCAGCCTTGCAAAGTTTATAATCTCTTTAGAGAAATTAGAATGACTCACACAAAGCATATGGAGATATGGAGATAAAGGAGAAAGTAGTCATGATGAAGAGTCCTGAGGGTGAACCGATAGTGGAGGGTCCAGGTAGGAAGCAGGCAGGAAGATTTCCTGCATCCGGTGGGATTTTTCTCAAGTCACAGCAGAGATACACTGGGTGGGAAGAGAGGGAGGAGAATGATCCAAGAATGCTATGTTGAGACCCGTGATTTGTCCCACTAAGACAGAGCTTCACGTGCCTCCCTCACTGCTACTCATGCCACACTCAGAACTGCTCTAGCTTCCAGCTCTCATGGGAACAGAGGATTGGGCTCTGAGGAACCCCTGTGAACATTAGACAGCAGAAGTGGGATGAATTGCCCTTCTCCATACCCCTCTATTGGGGTTTGAACTGTTCCTCATTGCCTATATCCCAGTGAGCTATTACAGTTCCATTATTAACACTGAGGCATAGAACCTTACTATTAAGACTGTGGCCAAGGACTGGCAGCTCTGGCTTGTTAGAAATGGAGCATCCTCAAGTATTCCCAATTAAAAGGCAGTAGTTCTATTCAATAGCTTGCCCCTGCATCACCTTTTATGTGAAGCCTTCCCAATAGACTCTTCTTGCCCGGAAAGAATCAGTGCTCCCCTCCTTTGACCTTCCTTGTGCTTTAAATACTCTTTCCTCCAATTACTCACTATCAGGATATCTTCCTCAGCTTCTCTATAGACTGTGAGCTCCTCAACAGCAAGGACCATTTCTAGTTCATCTTGGGGCCACCCATTCTTGTGTTTATTGAAGGAAAAATGAGTGAATTTTCCCACCACAAAAGATGAACCCATATGCATATTCAACAAGAATTTTTCTGCTTTCATAATTATAGCTTAGGGAGAGGAGTGGTGGAGGGAGGATTAAAAAAAAAAAAGCAGATATTCTTAAACAGCTATTGGCTTCCATTCCTGAACTCAGTCTCCTATATCTCATCCCTCCATCAAGATCAAAGTGAAAGCCCATTGCTTGAATCATGAAGAGTTATGCCAATAAGCTTAGAGTAAGGCAGGGGAGACCAGATGCTGCCAAGAGAATGTCAAATCCAGAATTAAAAAGAAGCAGTGGATGGTTCCTAAAGCAATATTGCAGCATCTCAGTCTCCAGTATAAGCAGCCCACTGCGTCAATCTTTCAGCATACCTACTGTTCAATCTGTTAGGAGAAGCATGCAAAGCACCTTTATTTTCAAGTGCCCAAGCTACAATACTGAATAATACAGGAAAAAAAGGTGAAAGGAGATAGAGAATTCAATTGCTCTTTGCCTTTAAAGCTCTTCAGTACTTGCAGACAAGGCTGTCTTCAAGGACCCTATCTTATCAGGTACTCTTGCAGGCTCAGGAAGGCTATTTTCCACAGGGGTACCAGGACTTAGCAAGATGGTACAGTGTACCCTCACCTTCAAACATTCATGAATGCCAATTCAAAGCCTTATATGTCAACTGTTGGAAGGATTGTTGAAAATCTGCTTATGCCATTCTAAAATTTGACTTGACCAAATCTTTTTGTTTAAAAAATACTATTATCTTTCCTATCTTTTTAAAAGTTTGCTTTTAGTATATTGAAAAATTCCTTCACATTCTTACTAACAAATTTATATTTAAATGGATTGCCTCTTTTGTACCTAAGATAAAACCAGTTTCCTTGATTTTTTTCACATGGTCAATATTTACTGAGTACCTAGATGTTGGACACCACTGTGGGCACCAAGTAGGACTTCTCACTTGGGAAGCTGGGGGAGACATTCAAATGCAGGGCAAGAAAGATCTGCCAATACAGCTGTAATAGGGAATTTGATACTGATAAAAATTAAAGAAAGAACCGTACATTGGTAATTGATTCCAAAACTACACCCAGTTTCTGTGCTTCTGCTATTTATAGATTTGCCACATGGAAACATTTTCTATCTGGTCATCTCTAAACATGTCTCATGTGCAAGCACAAAATAAGCCAGTCTCAAGTTTGAGAAGAGAAATCCAGCCTCTGCCCTGATTGCTTGAGAATGATCTGGTGAACATTCAGTTGCTCTTCCCCGTTTAATTAATTCTGATGGGCTATTGATGTACCACAACTGTTTGTCCTAATAATGAGCTTCAAAATTAAAATGACTGCAACTCACTTAGACAGCTGCCACAAAAAATAAGTATTTGAAAGTGCTCTTGGTCAAGGCAATGGGGTAGAAATGGCTGTAGTTCAGCAGCAAATTCACATGATTATGTCACATGAGTTTTATTTTTTCTTTTCAAGCATAGTTAACATACCAGCAGTGATGACTGCAAGAACTGTTACTAGCTGTAGAGTTGAGACTGCTACTTCATATCAGTATAGCAAGGACAAACATGTAGCCAGAAGTGTGCTAATGTGGAGTCGATATAGCAACAGGCATTGAACAATTTAGGTCAGTTCCTTGCAATGTTTAATTAGACTAATATATCTGTTTGCAATTAATAGCAGATGTGACAAGCTAATGTGTCCATGTACAGACAAATTAACCTCTGCCCATCAGCTGCTAGGATCTGTGAGAAAGCTGCCATGTTTTGCTTCTATCCATCCAAGTCTAAATAAAATTGCAGAAGCATTATAAACATAAATATTTGTAGAAAATACACTACACATGAAGAACTGTCCATAGGAAACTATTTTTCAGTCAGGCTGTCAGATTTTAACAATCACAACAAGAATTAACACTTGTGTTACCCTTTACTTTGTAAAAATCATTTTAATAGACTACTTTTTAGAGCATTTTTAGGTTCACTGCAAAATTGAGCAGAAGGTAGAAAGACTTCCCACAGATCCCCTGTTCCCACACATCCATAGCCTTTTCCATCAACATCCCCCACCAGAGTGGTACCTTTGCTATAACTGATGAACCTACATTGACACATCATTATCACGGAAAGTCCATCATTTACATTAGAGTTCATTCTTGGTGTTGTAGTTCTACGAGTTTGGACAAATGTAAAATGACATATATTCACCATTTTAGTATCATACAGAGTAGTTTCACTGCCCTAAAATCCCCTGTGCTCCTCCTATTCTTCCCTCCGCCCCCCAGCCAATCCCTGGCAACCACTTATCTTTTTATTGTCTGTATCCTTTTGCCTTTTACAGAATGTCATGTGGTTAGAATCATATGATATGCAGCCTTTTCCAGACAAGTTTCTTTTACTTAGTAATATGCATTTAAGTTTTCTCCATGTCTTTTCATGACTTGCTAGTTCACTTCTTAGTACTGAGTAATATTCCACTGTTGGATGTACCATAGTTTATTTAGCCATTCACCTACTAAAAGACATCATGGTTATTTCCAAGTTTTGGAAATTATAAACAAAGCTTCTATAAACATCTATGTGCAGGTTTTTGTGCAGATGCAAGTTTTCAACTCCTTTGGGTAAACACCAAAGAGTGTGACTATTAGATAGTATGGTCGGAATATGTTTAATTATGTAAGAAACTACCAAACTGGCTTTTGAAGTGGCTGTACCACTTTGCCTTCCCATCAGCAATAAATGAGAGTTCCTCTTGCTCCACGTCCTCACCAACATTTGGTGTTGTCACTGTTCTGGATTTTGACAATTTTAATAGATGTACAGTAGTATACAATTGTTGTTTTAGTTAGCATTTCCCTGATGATATATGATGTGGAACAACTTCTCATATGCTTATGTGCCACCTGTGTATATTCCGTGGTGAGATGCTTGTTAAGGTCTTTGGCCCAGTTTTTAATCAGGTTGTTTTCTTGTTGTTGTGTCTCTTTACATTTTGTAAAATATGGTCACATACATTACACTTTTAGTTACTCAGTAATAATAGTCTTGTAACTTTTCAACCATTGTAAAAGGGGCCTATCTGCTCATAACACAGGGTTTGAGTCACTGAAATTTGGTATTATCTCCTCAAAGTAGAGATTTCTGTAACGTATCTGGAAGCAATGCCCATCTCCTTGCTTCAGTTAATTGCTATTATCTAATCCCACAGGGAGAAATTAGGGAAGATGACAAATTTTCACAGGGCACGACTTTTGAGAGACAGATATTAGGAATGTTTTAGGCCATTTTCTGTTGCTATAACAGAATAAGGCACAGTTTGGATAATTTATAAAGGAAATTCATTTGGCCCATGGTTCTGCAGGCTGGGAAGTCCAAGAGTATAGCACCAGCATCCAGAAAGGGCACAGAGAAAGGCATTGTTACTGCCTGACCAGGTTCTTGCTTGCTACCCAGACCAAGCTGAACACTGAGACAGCAAATATTGCAGTAAAGAAATAGTTTAATTATTATGAGGCAACTGAGCAAAGAGGATAGGAGATATTTCTCAAAACCACCTGCCTGAGACTTCAGAGGCTAGAGATTTTAAAGATGATTTGGTGGGCAGAAATGTAGGTTATGAGTGGTGCTGATTGGTTTGAGATGAAATCACAGGGGTGTTGAAGCTGTCTTCATACCCTGAATCAGTTCCTGGGAAACGAGGTGAGTCACAGACCAGTCAAGTCTGTGACCTCATGGGACACTGATCCAGTTGGTGCCAGTTGGTCCACTGCAGGAAAAGTCTGAAAAATATCTCAAAGATCAGTCTTTGCTTTTACAATAGTGTTTGAAACTGCCAGTACTATGGAAAGCAAGCTGGGAAACAATAGTGGGTTCTTGTGTAACTATGCCTATAGCTTAGCAGAAAAGTTTGCAAAAGGTGAGATCCCTGGTAGTCAAAGCTGACTGGCACTCCCTTGACCAGTCCAACTTCTGGAAGCCATAGAGAGGGTCTTCATGATCTAAGAATCATTATTCTTTAAAAAAAAAAAACAAAAAAAAACCAAGAAGTTCATCAGTCTTGTAGGCAGCCTGCCCAGGGGCTAAGATAGGAAGATAATCAATTATTAGTGACTACCATTTGTTGAAATTACTATATACAAGCAATCATGCATGGAGGAAGAAAAAGGGAGAAAGGAAAATATCTTACCAAAAATTCAAGCCCCATGACAATTTTAGTCTTGTGGCTTTTTTTAATTTGTGATGGTTTCAGCATCACCCAATGAGTGTGTATGGGTAAGAGAAAGCTTGCTTTTATAGCAAAGCCACTCCCACAGTAACTAACCCACTCCCGGGATAACAGCATTAATCCATTCATGCATGACCCAGTCGCCTCCCAAAGGCACTACCTCTCAACACCACCCCAATGGCAACCAAGTTTCCAACATGTGAACTTTTAGAGGACATACTCAAACCATAGCACTGGGTGTTGGCTTTGTTTGGTTGGGAAGAATGTCAGGGGCAGGATTCAACTTCCTGTCATGCTATTCCTCCAAGCCTCCTTTCAGAAGCTATCCAGAACCCATGGGGACAATGTCCAAATCTTCCTAGAGCTGAGCCATCTAGCCTTTTGGAATAAGCAAAGAATTAGGCCTTTATTTTTAGTCTCTGGGCTGATAGTGGACAATGAGCTCAAAATGGTTGCAGGGTTTGCAAATGATCATCTCAGGGGCATTTGGGCTGGGGTCATAGAGGCTCTTAAAGATGAGACATCAAGAAATTAAACTTTCCTCCTATCTTGTAAGCTGAAGCCAGCTCCCACAGTCCTTCCAACATCTCTCAGGATCCTAGTTTGCTTTCTGCCAGGTAAATTCAGGGACCCTTGAATTCGGTAGGAAACGGTGGTATGGAAAATGCTTGGTTACATTTCCACAGAATCTGGTGACACATTCTCCTCTATTGTACAGTGTTTATGTGAATGAGTCTTGAAAGTCAATCATATAGAAGTAGTACTACAAAAGCTATTTTGGCATCGGAAACTCCCAAAATGAATACTCCTTCCAAGAAAAGAAGCCCAGCTTGAGACTCAAAAACTTCACAGGGACACGGAAAATGAGTGAATGCAAAAAGCATAAAGCCTCTGGGATTATTTAGTCTCAAGAAGAGAAAGAAATGGTTCACTTAATGTCCCTTTAAATATAGGAAAGATTATTATTCAGAAGCTGTATCCAGATGTATGAACATTTCTCTGCTAAGGATAGAACAGAAAACAATGGGCTTTAGCTAGAGAAGAAAAGGATATATATGTATAGGAGGGGGCTTCTTGACACTTGTGGTTAAAAAGGATTATAATGGGATACTAGATAGGCTATCAAATGCACTTCCCCACAGAATTTTAAGAACATGACAGACACCTCTCTGTAAAAATGGTTTAGATAAAACCTCCCTGGAGGTTGGGGGAAGGAGCAGATGACTTCTCGAGGGCCCTTTCAGCCCTATGTGTTTATCATTTTAAAACTGAACTACAATATTTTTTCAGATAGGCCCTATCTAGTAAACTAGAAGCTATATCATTTCTTCTCCCCATCCTCCCACACCCTGTGCAATCTTATTTTCTCTGTTTACACCTTGCTTTGCTGATGCCTACTTGACACTTGCTCTTTGGATATTGTGCTCACATTGCTGAGGCAGGCTATGAGGTACACAGACACTATTAAAGATGAATGGGACATTTGCAGACACAAAGAATACTCATGCATTGTACAAAGGCACTGGAGAGTTCTGCACTTGGAGACACAATCTCCTATAATGCAAGCATTATTTTAACAACATTTTTGCATTGATGTAAATCTCAGTTCAAGATTTTGAAATATTTTACTGGCATGGTGGTGGAGGAACTTCATATTATGTAAATATGGTTCGATTTTCCTTGGACATGGCGTTCCTTTGAAGTCACATATCCCATGTAAGTCTAGTGTCATCTCGAGTGCCTTGTGCTAGAGGAGACCGAGGTGGCTGTCATCGGCTTTGTCCTCTATAACACGAGGCAAACCTGAGAGCACATGAATGATGCTTCACAATGTGAAGGGCTCTTCTGAAACCCTGCACTTTTCCAGTTCCAGATGGTTGCCTATCTTCTGTAATTCAGAATTTAAGAAATGCATGTTGGCTTTCCATGACATACCCTAACAAGAGAAGGTTGAAAATTAAGAGTTTGAGATTTACAAGGCCAAGAAATTAGTTTAGGTCACCTGAGAATTACTCAGTTAAAGTAATTTGAGAAATAATTCAATATCTAAACTGACTGCCAGCAGGAGAAACTGTTATATTAAGTAGAAGCAACAAAACCATGAGCTTTAAATTTAAATAAAACCACCCACATGCAAGATGCATAGTTCTTACATAAATACAGTGCATGCACAAATAAACCAGTTGTAAAATAAGTCACACTTTTACCTATGAAATAATAAGCTAAGACTATAGTCTATACATTCATGCATGTAAGAAATGTCATTTTTATTAAATTTATTTTGAGTCCCAATTGGTTAGGGTATGGGGAAAAAAAATCTCAGGGTATTTTAGTTCTGCCCTGCATATTTTCCTGGAAGACCAGGAGTTCCAGGACACTTATGAGATGTGCAGTCATCAATTGGGAGCATCTGGTCATTGGTACCATGTAGTATCCATGCTGGCATCCACCTACATGTCTGCTGTGCCATCTGGGCTGTGGTCATCAGTCCATGCTGTTACCTTAGCATCCTCCTTGTCGCCACTGCACAGATTCTTCAGGTCTGTCAGCTGTCTCCCAGTTACCTCTCCCTCTCAGTAGTTGGGAACATTATGATAACTCATCCCAGTCCATGCTGGGGATTCAACAATTTTTAGGCACCTTTCTGCAGACAGGACAAGCTATATCAATTGTGAGGTCAAGTACAAAATAAGCACAGTGGGCTCCTTATTAAAAAATGATTAGGGATGTTAAGGTGGTGACAGGATAGTATTAGATCAAGAGTGAGGCCTGGGTGACTGGACAGGTCACTTGGTCATGAAGTCTACCCTGTATGCAGATACCTTGCCCCTGCTCACATGCCACACAGCATGTCGCAATACCAAGATGCTTGTTCCTAAGCAAAGCATGCATTCTTCTCAGAAACTCTGACCTGTCTGAGTACTGGTCTGTCTCTGTACCAGAACTCACCAGGGGTGGAGATGGTTCATGCACAGGACACAGGCCCTTCTCTCAGGCTAACAGAGTCCAAGCTGCCTTCTTTCTTTCTCTAATTTTTCTCCCTCCACACGAACAGACCAGTGGACTCCATCAAGTCCAAGAATGTGACAAGCTGACTTTTTTCTATTTTCAATATACAGCACACCTTATTGTATTGTGCTTTGCTTTATTGTGCTTTGCAGATTCAACACAAATCTTGAATATAATCTTGCTTTGAGCAAGTCTATCAGTGCCATTTTCCCAACAACATGTGCTCACTTTGTGTCTCTGTGTTACGTTTTTGTACTTCTCACATTATTTCAGACTTTTTATTATTATTAAATCTGTTACAGTGATCAGTGATCTTTGATGTTACCATTATCATTGTTTTAGGGTGGCATGAACTGGGCCCATATAAGACAGTGCACTTAATCGATGAATGTGGTGTGTGTTCTGATTGCTCCACCAACCGGCCATTCCCCCATCTCTCTATCTTTTCTGAGGACTCCCTATTCCCTAAGATACAATAATGTTTATATTACACCAATTAATAACCTTACAATGGCCTTCAAATGTTCAAATGAAGAATTGCACATCTCTCATTTTAAATTAAAAGCTAGCAATGAATAATGAAGTTAAGTGAGGAAGGCATGTTAAAAGCCAAGACAAGCTAAAAGCCAGGCTTCTTGCACCAAATGGTTAGTCAAGATGTAAATGCAAAGGAAAAGTTTTTGAAGGAGATTAAAAGCACTACTCTAGTGAACACACAAATGATAAGAAAGCAAAACAGGGGGAGATCGATCCAAGATGGCCGCTTAGGAGGAACTCGGGAATGCAGCTCCGAGAGAAAGCACAGAGGGTGAGTGGACGCCGTATTTCCAGACTGATTTTTACTGCCCACAGACCAGGAGATTCACAGGCAGAGGAGCCACACGGGTCGCCAGCACCGCTGGTTTGAACAGCGCAGTCGCTGGGCCTGCGCCCTGAGGCAACAGCTCACTGTACAGAGTGAGAGCCTCTGAGTCCCCTATAAGCCAGCAAGGCAAGCTGAAATGGGGAGCCAGGCCAGCGCCACAAATCTCAGAGCCGCGGCTTTAACCAACGCAGTGGCTCCGGAGGCAGAGCAGATGAGACGGTGTCCCCTCTTAGCCGGCAAGGGGACCTGAAACAGGGAGTGAAGCCAGGAGATTCCCGAGCAAAAAAAGCGCCACTGCAAACACAACTGAACCCAGAACGGTCCAGCTCTGTGGAGGAGGGGCGTTCTCCATAGGCACCCTGCAGTTCCCAGGGCAATCTACCAAGGCAACCCGCCACTACACAGACGCCATCACTACAGGGGCGGGCCAACATAGCGGAAGCAGTTCTAACTACGCCCATATAAACACGACTGCAGGGAAGTTCACACGGAAGCTGGGCGGAGCCCACAGCAGCTTAGCAAAGCCTCTGCAGGCTGAGTGTGACTAGGCTGCCACCTTGTGGGCAGGGAAAACAGCAACGGCACAGGGGAAAATCATAAAGGCCTAACTCCCTGGGACAGAACACCTGGGGGGAAGAATAGGGGGTTTATGAGTTCTGCCGCTGCAGACTTAAAATTACCAAAATAAGAAAGACAACAACTACAAAGTCAACAGGTGGATAAATCCACAAAGATGGGAAGAAACCAGTGCAAAAAGGATGAAAACACCCAAAACCAGAACACTTCTCCTCCTACAAGGGATCACAACTCCTTACTAGCAAGGGAACAAGACTGGATGGAGAATGAGTGTGATGAAATGACAGAACCAGCTTTCAGAAAGTGGATAATAAGAAACTTCCGTGAGCTAAAAGAACATGTTCTAACCCAATGCAAAGAAACTAAGAACCTTCAAAAAAGAATTGACAAAATGCTAACGAGAATGGACAACTTAGAGAGGAATATGAGCGAATTGATGGAGCTGAAAAACACAACACGAGAACTTCGTGAAGCATGCACAAGTTTCAACAGCCGAATTGACCAAGCAGAAGAAAGGATATCAGAAGTCGAAGATCAACTCAATGAAATAAAACGAGAAGGCAAGATTAGAGAAAACAGGGTAAAAAGGAGTCAACAAAGTCAACAAGAAATATGGGACTATGTGAAAAGACCTAATCTACGTTTGATCGGTGTACCTGAATGTGACGAAGAGAATGCATCCAAGCTGGAAAATATTCTTCAGGATATTATCCAGGAAAACTTCCCCAACCTAGCAAGGCAGGCCAATATTCAAGCCCAGGAAATGCAGAGAACACCACAAAGATATTCCTCTAGAAGAGCAACCCCAAGACACATAATCATCAGATTCACCAGGGTTGAAATGAAGGAGAAAATACTAAGGACAGCCAGAGAGAAAGGTCGGGTTACCCACAAAGGGAAGCCCATCAGACTCACTGCAGATCTCTCAGCAGAAACCCCACAGGCCAGAAGAGAGTGGGGGCAGATATTCAACATCCTTAAGGAAACGAACTTTCAACCCAGAATTTCATATCCAGCCAAACTAAGCTTCATAAGTGAAGGAAAAATGAAATCCTTTGGGAACAAACAAGTACTCAGAGAGTTCATCACCACCAAACCAGCTCTACAAGAGCTCCTGAAGGAAGCACTACACATAGAAAAGAACAACCAGTACCAGCCACTCCAAAAACACACGAAAAGGTAAAGAGCATCAACACAATGAAGAATCTGCATCAACCAAAGGGCAAAACAGCCACCTAGCATCAAAATGACAGGATCAAATTCACAAATAACAATATTAACCCTAAATGTAAATGGACTAAATGCCCCAATCAAAAGACATAGACTGGCAAATTGGATAAAAAGCCAAAACCCATCAGTGTGCTGTATCCAGGAAACCCATCTCGCATGCAAGGATACACAAAGGCTCAAAATAAAGGGATGGAGGAAGATTTACCAAGGAAATGGAGAGCAAAAAAAAGGAGTTGCAATTCTCATCTCCGATAAAATAGACTTTAAAGCAACAAAGATCAAAAGAGACAAAGAAGGACATTACATAATGGTAAAAGGATCAATGCAGCAAGAAGAGCTAACGATCTTAAATATATATGCACCTAATACAGGAGCACCCAGATACATAAGGCAAGTTCTTAAAGACTTACAAAGAGACTTAGACTACCACACAATAATAGTGGGAGACTTCAACACACCATTGTCAATATTAGACAGAGCAATGAGACAGAAAATTAACAAGGATATCCAGGACTTGAACTCAGACCTGGAACAAGCAAACCTAATAGACATTTACAGAAATCTCCACCCCAAATCCACAGAATATACATTCTTCTCAGCACCACATCACACCTTCTCTAAAATTGACCACATAATTGGAAGTAAATCACTCCTCAGCAAATGCAAAAGAACAGAAACCATAACAAACAGTCTCTCAGACCACAGTGCAATCAAGTTAGAACTCAGAATTCAGAAGCCAACCCAGAACCGCACAGCTACATAGAAAATGAACAACTTTCTCCTGAATGTTGACTGGATAAACAATGAAATGAAGGCAGAAATAAAGACGTTCTTCGAAACCAACGAGAACGAAGACACCACATACCAGAATCTCTGGGACACATTTAAAGCAGTCTCTAGAGGAAAATATATAGCAATAAGTGCCCACATGAGAAGAAAGGTGAGATCTAAAATTGACACCCTATCATCAAAATTGAAAGAGCTAGAGGAGCAAGATCAAAAAAACTCAAAACCTAGCAGAAGACAAGAAATAACTAAGATCAAAGCAGAATTGAAGGAGATAGAGACACGAAAAACCCTTCAAAAAGTCAATAAATCCAGGAGCTGGTTTTTTGAAAAGATCAACAAAATAGACAGACCACTAGGCAGATTAATAAAAAAGAAAATAGAGAATAACCAAATAGATGCAATAAAAAATGACAAAGGGGATATCACCACAGATTCCACAGAAATTCAATCCATCATCAGAGATTATTACAAACAACTCTATGCACATAAACTAGAAAACCTGGAGGAAATGGATAAATTCCTGGACAGTTGCCTCCTCCCAAGCCTAAACCAGGTAGAAGTTGAAACCCTAAATAGACCAATAACAAGGTCTGAAGTCGAGGCAGCAATTAAGAGCCTACCACCCAAAAAAAGCCCAGGTCCAGATGGGTTCACAGCAGAATTCTACCAGACATACAAAGAGGAACTGATACCATTCCTACTGAAACTATTCCAAATAATCCAAAAAGAGGGCATCCTTCCCAAATCATTTTATGAGACCAACATCATCCTAATACCAAAACCCGGCAGAGACTCAACAAGAAAAGAAAACTACAGGCCAATATCCATGATGAACATAGATGCAAAAATCTTCAATAAAATACTGGCACACCGATTACAACAGCATATCCAAAAGCTTATCCACCATGATAAAGTAGGATTCATCCCGGGGATGCAAGGCTGGTTCAATATACGCAAGTCTATAAATGTAATTCACCACATAAACAGAACCAAAGACAAAAACCACATGATTATCTCAATTGATGCAGAGAAGGCCTTCGACAAAATTCAACAGCCCTTTATGCTAAAAACTCTCAATAAACTAGGTATCGACGGAACCTATCTCAAAATAATAAAAACTATTTACGACAAACCAACAGCCAATATCATACTGAATGGGCAAAAACTGGAAGCATTCCCTTTGAAATCTGGCACTAGACAAGGATGCCGTCTCTCACCACTCCTATTCAATATAGTATTGGAAGTTCTAGCCAGAGCAATCAGGCAAGAAAAAGAAATAAAGCATATTCAATTAGGAAAGGAGGAAGTCAAATTGTCTCTATTTGCAGACGACATGATTGTATATCTAAAAGACCCCATCATCTCAGCCCAAAATCTCCTGAAACTGATAAGCAACTTCAGCAAAGTCTCAGGATACAAAATCAATGTGCAAAAATCACAAGCATTCCTATACACCAATAACAGACTTAAAGAGAGCCAAATCAAGAACGAACTGCCATTCACAATTGCTACAAAGAGAATAAAATAACTAGGAATACAACTAACAAGGAATGTAAAGGACCTCTTCAAGGAGAACTACAAACCACTACTCAACGAAATAAGAGAGGACACAAACAGATGGAGAAACATTCCATGTTCATGGTTAGGAAGAATTAATATCGTGAAAATGGCCATACTGCCCAAAGTAATTTACAGATTCAACGCTATCCCCATCAAGCTACCAATGACCTTCCTCACAGAACTGGAAAAAACCACCTTAAACTTCATATGGAACCAAAAGAGAGCCCGCATAGCCAAGACAATTCTAAGCAAAAAGAACAAAGCGGGAGGCATCACACTACCGGACATCAAACTCTACTACAAGGCTACAGTAATCAAAACAGCATGGTACTGGTACCAAAACAGAGATATAGACCAATGGAACAGAACAGAGGCGTCGGAGGCAACACAACATATCTACAACCACCCGATCTTTGACAAACCTGATAAAAACAAGCAATGGGGAAAGGATTCCCTGTTCAATAAGTGGTGTTGGGAAAACTGGCTAGCCATATGCAGAAAGCAGAAACTCGACCCCTTCCTGACACCTTACACTAAAATTGACTCCAGATGGATTAAAGACTTAAACATAAGACCTAACACCATAAAAACACTAGAAGGAAACCTAGGCAAAACCATTCAGGACACAGGCGTAGGCAAGGACTTTATGACCAAAACACCAAAAGCATTGGCAACAAAAGCCAAAATAGACAAATGGGACCTAATAAAACTCCACAGCTTCTGCACAGCAAAAGAGACAGTCAATAGAGTGAATCAGCAACCAACAGAATGGGAAAAAATTTTTGTAGCCTACTCGTCTGACAAAGGGCTGATATCCAGAATTTACAATGAGCTAAAACAGATTTACAAGAAAAAAACAAACAAGCCCATTCAAAAGTGGGCGAAGGATATGAACAGATACTTTACAAAAGAAGACATACATGAGGCCAACAAACATATGAAAAAATGCTCATCATCACTGGTCATTAGAGAAATGCAAATCAAAACTACATTGAGATACCATCTCACGCCAGTTAGAATGGCGATCATTAAAAAGTCTGGAGAAAACAGATGCTGGAGAGGATGTGGAGAAATAGGAACACTTTTACACTGTTGGTGGGAGTGTAAATTAGTTCAACCATTGTGGAAGGCAGTGTGGCAATTCCTCAAGGACCTAGAAATAGAAATTCCATTTGACCCAGCAATCCCATTACTGGGTACATATCCAAAGAATTATAAATCGTTCTACTATAAGGACACATGCACACGAATGTTCATTGCAGCACATTTTACAATAGCAAAGACCTGGAACCAACCCAAATGCCCATCGATGATAGACTGGACAGGAAAAATGTGGCACATATACACCATGGAATATTATGCAGCCATTAAAAACGAGGAGTTCGCGTCCTTTGTAGGGACATGGATGAACCTGGAAACCATCATTTTCAGCAAACTGATACAAGAACACAAAATCAAACACCACATGTTCTCACTCATAGGCAGGTGTTGAACAAGGAGAACACATGGACACAGGGAGGGGAGCACTATACATGGGGGTCTGTTGTGGGGGAGTCGGGGGGAACAGCGGGGGAGTGGGGAGTTGGGGAGGGATAGCATGGGGAGAAATGCCAGATATGGGTGAAGGGGAGGAAGGCAGCAAATCATACTGCCACGTATGCACCTATGCAACAAACTTGCATGTTTTTCACATGTACCCCAAAACCTAAAATGCAATTAAAAAAAAAAAAAAAAAGAAAGCAAAACAGGCTTATTGCTGATACGGAGAAAGTTTTAGTGGTCTGAATAGAAAATCCAATCAGCCACAATATTCCCTTAACTCAAAGCCTAATCCAAAGCAAGGCCTTAACTCTTCTCAACTCAGCAAAGGCTGAGAGAGGCTGGAAAACTGCAGAAGAAACGTTGGAAGCTAGCAGAGGTTGGCTCATGAGGTTTAAGGAAAGAAGCCATCTCTATAATATAAAAGTGCAAGGTAAAGCAGCAAGTGCTGATGTAGGAGCTGCAGCAGGTTATCCAGAAGATCTAGCTGAGACAATTTATGAAGGTGGCTGCACTAAATAACATATTTTGAACAATACCTGGATGACAGCACACCTGTTTACAGCATGATTTACCAAATATTTTAAGCCCACTGTTGAGACCTACTGCTCAGAAGAAAAATATTCCTTGCAAAACATTACTGCTCATCTACAATGCACCTGATCAAGAGCTCTGATAGAGATGTGCAAGGAGATGGATGTTGTTTTCATGCTGCTAATACAATATCCATTCTGTAGTTCATAAATCCAGGAGTAATTTTGATTTTTATGTCTTATTTTAAAACTACATTTTGTAAGGCTAGTAATGCCTCTGATGAATCTGGGCAAAATACATTGAAAATCTTCTAGAAAGAATTCACCATTCTAAATGCTATTAAGAACATTTGCCATTCATGGGAGGTCAAAGTATCAACATTAATAGGAGCTCAGAAGAAGTTGATTTCAACCCCCATGGATAACTTTGAGGGGTTCAAGATTTCTGTGGAAGAAGTCACTGCAGATGTGGTAGAAATAGCCTGAGAACTAGAATTAGTAGTGGAGCCCAAATATGTGACAGAAGTCATGAGATTGCAAAATTTCATGGGAAAATTTTAACGGTTGAGGTGCTGTCTCTCATGGATGAACAAAGTAATTCCTTGAGATTGAATCTATTCCTGATGAAGATACCATGAACATTATTGAAATGGCAACAAATGATTTCAATATTACATGAACTTAGTTTATAAGGCAGTGTCAGGGTTTGAGAGGACTGAGTTCAATTGTGGAAAAAGTTCTATGGGTAAAATACTATCAAACACCATCACATGCTACAGAGAAATCTTTTGTGATAAATAGATGTGTCAAACTTCATTATTGTCTTATTATTAGACAACCTTAAGCAACCACCACCCTGATCAGCCAGCAGCTATCAACATCAAGGCAAGACCCTCCACCAGCAAAAAAATTATGATTTACTGAGAACTCAAATGCTACTAGCATATTTTAGCAATAAAATATTTGTCACTGAGGTATATAAACATACAGTACAGTATGTTTACACAGTACTGCAGTCTATTAAGTGGGCAATACCATTACTTACTATTGTCCACTTAATGGCCTACAGTGTAGTGAAAACATAACTGTTATGTGCACTGGGACATCAAAAAGTTTGTGTGACTCACTTCATTGTGATATTTGCTTTACTGCAGTGGCCTGGACCCACAATATCTCTGAGGTTGAGGTACATCTGTTTTGTTTATGAGGAGAAAATTCATTATTCTCTGAGACCTGTAGCACTTAGACTTTTGAAATTAAACTAAAAGAATAGGCTATCTCAACTCAAAGCCTTTTCTTTTGATACTATTACATGTGCCATTTGCTATAAAACATATTTTAAAACATAAATCCTGTTTCAGCTTACTCTTCTCTCTTTCCACCACGGCATCCTTTCTTGGAATAAGTAAGCATCTAAATACTCCAGTTGCTAACAGAATTGGGGAAAAGCCAATGGGTAACAGAAATGAGGGAATAAACAACAAGTGGTTCTCAGTTTATCAATGAGAGAGGTGAAGTATGTTGACCAATGTCATATGACTAAGTTGTAGAACTGGGATTTCAGCCTATGAGATTTGGTCTCTGAGTCTGAAATGTTTATCACAATGTTATACTGCCTTCTATAGTAAGAACAATACATGGAAGCTTCAACATTTATTATGATGATAAAGTACCAACAACTGGTTCCTGACATTTCCTCGAAAAGAAAGCATGTGCAGACCATCAAACAAAGTTCTTTAAGGTACAAAAAAGACAAAAATTGTTTAGTGTGACATTTACTAGCTCTTTACAAGACTTTGACAAAATGTTAAAATAATAATAGAAAGCAGTGACCAATAGGAGCTAACATAGGTTCTCTCATTTCAGGTAGATCACAGGTTATCGATAATAGATATAGGTTATTACATTCA
The DNA here is from genome assembly GCF_030222135.1 of Aotus nancymaae. Taxonomy (NCBI): domain Eukaryota; kingdom Metazoa; phylum Chordata; class Mammalia; order Primates; family Aotidae; genus Aotus; species Aotus nancymaae. The sequence goes on from NW_026988418.1 coordinate 53,087,483, forward strand.
AACAAATTCCTGCAGCTATAATTTTTTTCAGTTACTTGGTTACATGTATACAAGTCTAGAAGTAATCTTCAAGTTTCATGATGTTTCAAAGCTACAAACCTCAAAGTAGAATCTTTCTCTGAATGCAGACCTCTGCCTGGGTCACTTCAGGGGCCATAATGAAAGAACATGAGATGGCCTAGTTGAATCACTTTCTGTGTGACCAAAAATGAGTAACTTAGCTTCTCTGAGCCTCAGTAGTAATATCTACCACATAAGACACTGAACACAAGCTCCTGTGTTAATGTCAGGACATTATAAATGCTCACAGTGTAATAGATAGATTTCCTTTTACCGCTACTTAGATTCAGGCAGTAATATCACCAATGCACATTTTTAGCTGACACACATTGTTTTTTATGTGCCAAACATTATTTGAAACACTCGACATCTATTAACTTCCCCACAACAATTCTATAAAACGGGTACTATTATTAACCTCATTTTACAGATGGAGAAAATGAAGCACAGAAAGGTTAAGTAACTTGCTCAAGGTCATACAGCTAGAAAGAAACCCAGACAGCCTGGCTCTAGAACCTACTTTGTCAAAAAGCAACTAAAAAATCATTTTATTTGACATGTGATTTTTTTTTTCTTTTGAATGACTTTGTATGTTTCTAATCTATAAAGCAATGAATACTACTGGGTAAAAATATAAAGACTACTTTAGTAATTTTACAGTGGGTTGTTTTTCCTAAGTAATTCAGGAAAGCTACAACTCAAAGTAAAAGATAGACAGACTACATAAAAATTTAAAACATCTAAATAATCATAAGGCATTAGATAAGGGACAAACAAGGAGACAACACTTTTGTCACAAATAATAGGCAAATAGTTAAAATATATAAAATATAAAGAGCTTCTATAAATTAACAAGAAAATCTATAAATTAGAAAAAGACAACACAATGGAAAAATTGGCAAATAATATAAAAAGGAAAATCACAAAAAAGAGAAAGAAATTACCAGTGTACATGAAAATATGTTTAATCTCATTAACGACCAATGAAATAATAATTAAAACAATAAGATACTACTTTTTGTCCATTAGATTGTCAAAAAAAGAAAAAAATACCCAGTGTAACAAATGTTTAGGCAAAATAACATTCTCATATGATATTGCAGAAGTATAAATTAGAGTAGCAGTTTTAGAAAAAAACTTGACAGTACCTATCAAATTTTAAATGTACATATCTTTTCACATGGTAATCTACTTCCAGGAATCTAAACTTTGGGTTTTGTGCATGTACCCAAAACTGCAGTAGGATGTTCCTGCAACATTGATGATTATAGCAAAAAACAAAACAAAACAACAACAACAACAAAAACAAAGCAAAACAGACAGATTACAATTCAACAAAAGGGACTGGCAAAATAAATTATGTAATCAAATACGTTGACAACTCAGGGGTTGGGGCATCAACCTTCTGCACATTCCAAAAGCCACATATAAATTCTGATGCCCACAAAACCTATTGACTGGAAGCCTTACCAATAACATAAACAGTTGATAACAATTAACATATATTTTGTATGTTATGTATACTATATATTGTATTCTGACCATAAAGTAAGCTAGAAACAAGAAAATGTAACTAAGGCAGGTGGGGTGGAGCAAGATGGTAAAATGGAAGTTTCCATTGATCAGCCCTCCTTCAAGGACACCAATTTAACCACTATACACACACAACAAAAGCAACTTTGTAAGAAATAAAAACGAGATGAGTACTCACAGTACCTTGTTTTCACTTCATTTTGCTGAAAGAGACACTAAAGAGGTAGGAAAAACAGTCTTGAATTACTAACACCATGCCTTCTCCATCCCCTGGCAGTAGGAGCATGGTCTGAAGAGCATTTCTGTGCCCTGGGGAGAGGGACAGCCAGCAATTGTGAGGCATTGAACTCAGTGCTGCCCTTGTTATAGCAGAAAGCAAAATGGGACCAAACTCAGCTAATACCAGACCACAGAGGATGCGTTTAAACCATCCCTAGTCAGAGGGAAATTGCTAATACCAGCAGTTAGAACTTGAGTTTTTGCAAGCCTCACTACTGTAGGCTAAACTGCTCTGGGGCTCAAAATAAATTGAAAGGTGGTCTAGACCACAAGAACTACAACACATAGTCAAGTCCTAGGACTAAAATGGGCCCAGAGACAGTGGACTGGGGAGCTGGGGAAGGGGAATGTGACCTGCTGAGACACTGGCCAGGATGACTGAATGCTGGCATCACCTTTCCCCTAACTCCACGCTGCACAGCTTGTAGCTCCAAAAGAGATCCCTTTTTTCTGCTTGAGGAGAGGAGATGAAAGAGTGGGAAGGACTTTGTCTTGTATCTTGAATACCAGCTCAGCCACAGCAGGATAGAGCACTGATCGGAGTCATGAAACTCCCTTTCCAGGCCTTAGTCCCTGGACATTTCTAGACACACCCTGGGCCAGAAAAGAACTCTCTGCCTTGAAGGGAATGAACCAGACCTGGCAGGATTCATCACCTGCTAACTGAAGAACTCTTCAGTCCTGAATAACCAGCAGTAATACCCAGATACTACATCAATAGCCTTGGGTAAGATTCTGAGACTTGCTAGTTACAGGTGAGACTCAGCACATTTCCAGCTATGGAGGCTATGGGGTGAGACTCCTTCTGCTTGAGAAAAGCAGAGGGAAAAGTAAAGGGGACTTTGTCATGCATCTTAGGCAGCAGCTTAGCCACAGGGTGGTAGAGCACCAAGCAGGCTCTTGAGGTCCCTGATTCCATGACTTGATTCTTGGATGGCATTTCTGGACCTGCCCTAGGCCAGAAGGCAGCCCTGAATGGAGAGATTCAGGCCTGGTAGCATTCACCACAAGCTGACTGAGAGTCCTTGGACCTTAAGGGAACATGGGTAGTAGTCTGACAGTGTTCCTCATGAGCATGAGGTGGCAATGGCCATGGGATAAGGCTTCTCTGCCTTTGGAAAAGGGAGGAAAGAGTGGGAAAGACTGCATCTTCTGATTTGAGTGCCAGCTCAGCCACAGTACAATAGAACACTAGGTGAACTTCTAAGGTTTTTGACTCTAGTCCTTGGCTCCCAGATGGCACCTCTGGACCCACCTGGGGCCTGGGGAAACTTGCTGCCCCGAAGAGAACGTCATAGGCATGGGTGGCTTTGCCATCTACTGATTGTAGAGCCCCAGGGCTTTAAGCAAACATAGGTAGTAGCCAAGGTGGTTACAGCATGCTTTGAGTGAGACCCAGTGCTGTGCTGGCTTCAGGTCTGACTCATTGCAGTCCTAGGGGTGGTGGCCATAGGGCTACTTGTGTCACTCCACCCCCAGCTCCATGTGGCTCAGAGCAGAGAAAGAGACTGTTTGGAAGAAAGTAAGGAAAGAGGACAATTCTCTCTGCCTGGTAATCTACAGAATTCTTCTGGATATTGTCCAAGACCATCAGGGTTGATATACCACTACAAGTCTGCTAGAACCACAGTGCTACTGTTCTTGGAGTCCCCCTAAACAACTTAGATCTCAATACCAAAGTCGTTTGGAATATCTTTAAGGTATTCTCAAGAAGGATGAGTAAAAACAAGCCCAGATTAGGAAATCTATAATAAATGCCTAACTCTTCAGTACCCAGATGCAGATGAATATCTACAAGAATCAAGATGATCAAGGAAAACATGACCTTACCAAATGAACTAAATAAGGCACCAGTGACCAATCCTGGATAAACAGAGATATGTGGCCTTTCTGACAAAGAATTCAAAATACCTGTGTTGAGGAAACTCAAAGAAAATCAAGATAACACAAATAAGAAATTCAGAATTCTAACAGATAAATTTAACAAAAGGGTTAAAATAATTTTTAAAATCAAGCAGAAATTCTGAAGTTGAAAAATGCAACTGGCATACTGAAAATGCACTAGTCTTTTAGTCACAGAACTGATTAAGCAGAAGAAAGAATTAGTAAGCCTGAAGACAAGCTATTTGAAAATACAGAGTCAGAAAAGACAAAAGAAAAAATAAATAACAGTGAAGCACATGATTCAGAAAACAGCCTCAAAAGGGCAAATCTAAGAGTTACTGGGCATAAAGAAGAGGTAGAGAAAGAGATAAGGGTAGAAAATTTACTCAAAAGTATAGTAACAGAGAACTTCCCAAACCTAAAGAAATATACCAATATCCAAGTACAAGAAGGCTATAGAACACAGAGCAGAGTTAACCCAAAAAGGCTACCTCAAGGCATTTAATAATCAAACTTCCAAAGGTCAAGGATAAAGAAAGGATCCTAAAAGCAGCAAGAGAAAAGAAGCCTATAACATACAATGGAGCTCCAATACCATCTCACAGAAGACCTCTCAAAGGAAATCTTTTGAGCCAGGAGAGAGTGACATAATATATTTAAAGTCCTGAGGGAAAAAATCTATTACTCTAGAATAATATATCCAGTGAAAATATTCTTCAAACATGAAGGAGAAATACTTTCTCAGACAAACAAAAGCTGAGAGATTACATCAACACCAGATAAGTCCTACAAGAAATGCTAAAGGGAGTACTTCAATCAGAAAGAAAAGAATGTTAATGAACAAGAAGAAATCATGTGAAGGTATGAAATGCACTGGTAATAGTAAGTACACAAGAAAACCACAGAATATTACAACACTGTAAGTGTGGTATATAAACTACTCTTTCCTTAAGTAGAAAGACAAAATGATGAACCAATCAAAAATAATAACTACAACAATTTTTTAAGATATAGACAGTACAGTAAGGTATAAATAGAAACCACAAGTTAAAAAGTGGGGGGACAAAGTTAAGGCATAGAGTGTTTATTACGTTTCTTTTTGCTTGCTTGCTTTTTTGTTTATGCAAAATGTTAAGTTGTTATCAGCTTAAAATAATAGGTTATGCAAGATCATGTCCTTTGTAGGGATGTGGATGAAGCTGGAGGCCATTATCCTTAGCAAACTAACACAGGAACAGAAAACCAAATACCACATGATCTCACTTATAAGTGGGAGCTAAATAATGAGAACACATGGACACATAGAGGAGAACATACATACACACTGGGGTCTATCAGAGGGTGGAGGGTGGGATGAAGGAGAACAACAGGAAAAATAACTAATAGATACTAGGATTAATACCTGGATAATGAAATAACCTGTACAATGAACCTCCATGACACAGGTTTACCTATGTAAGAAACCTGTATATGAACCCCTGAACTTAAAAGTTTGAAAAAGTACTATCAAATAGTTTGTGCAAGCCTCATGGAAACCTCAAACCAAAAAACATACAATGTATACAAATAAAAATAAAAAGCAAGAAACTAAATTGCCAGAAAAAATCACTTTCATTAAAAGGAAGACAGGAGGGAAAGAAAGAAGGAAGAGAAAACCAGAAAACAAATAACAAATTGGCAAGAGTAAGTCCTTACTTATTATTAATAACATTGAACATAAATGGAATGAACTCTCCAGTCAAAGTACATAGACTGGCTGAATGAATTTAAAAAAATGAGACTCATTGATCCGTAAGTAACATCAGACTTAATCTGCCCTATAGACCGAAAGGATCCAATAGATATTTACAGAACATTTGATCCAACAGCCACAGAATACACATTCTTTTCCTCAGCATATGGATCATTCTCAAGGATAGACCATGCTAGATCACAAAAAAGTCTTAAAAAATTCAAAAAATTGAAATAATAACAAGCATCTTTTCTGACCACAATGGAATAAAACTAGAAATTAATAACAAGAGAATTTTGGGAACTATACGAATACATGGAAACTGAACAATACATTCCTGAATGACCAGTGAGTCATTCAGGAGATGCAGATGATCTCTGCATCAGAGATGCAGAGAACTTTATACTAACAGACAACTTTATAGCTATAAATGTTACATCAAAAAAGAAGAAGAACTTCTAAAGATACATCTTAAAGAAGTAGAAAAGCAGGGGCAAGTGAAACCCAAAAATAGTAGAAGAAAAGAAATAATAAAAGATTAGAGCAGAAATAAATGAAACTCAAATGAAGAAAATAATACAAAATATAAATGAAACAACGTTGATCTTTAAAAAGTTAAAAAATAGACAAACTTTTCACTAGACTAAGAAAAAAATGAAAAAAAAAAACCAAAGTCAGAGATGAAAAAGAAGACATTACAACTGATAATGCAAAAATTCAAAGACTCATTAGTGGCTACTATAAAGGAACTCTATGCCAACATATTGGAAAATCTAGGCGAAATGGACCAATTCCTAGATACATACAATCTACCAAAATTGAACCATGAAGAAATCCAAAACTTGAAGAGACCAATTACAAGTAATAAGATCAAAACTGTCATAAAAAGTATCCCAGTAAAGAAAAGCCTGGAACCCAAAAGACTTCACTGCTAAATTCCAACAGACATTTAAAGAATTAATACTAATTCTATTCAAACTATTTCAAAAAATAAAGGAAGGGAGAATTCTTCCAAACTCATTCTACAAGGCCAATATTACCCTGATACCAACACTAAAGACACTTGAAATTTACACACACACACACACACACACACACATGAAAACCACAGACCAATAACCCTGATAAATATAAATGCAAAAAATCCTCAACAAAATATTAGCAAACTTAATTCAACAAAACATTTAAAAGATTGTTTATTATGACCAAGTCGGATTTATTCCTGGGATGCAAGGATGGTTCAACACATGCAAATCAATCAGTGTGATACATCATACCAGCAGAACGAATGATAAAAACATAACCTCAATATAATAAAATACATATTAAGACAGTTCCACAACTAGTAACATACTGAATGAAGAAAAAGTGAAAGCCTCTCCTCCGAGATCTGGAGCACAACAAGGATACCCACTTTCACCACTGTTATTCAACATAGTACTGGAAGTCCTAGCTAGACCAATCAACAAGAGAAAGATATAAATGGCATCCAAATTGGAAATAAAGAAGTCAAATTATCCTTGTTTGCAGATGATTTGATCTTATATTTGGAAAAACCTAAAGACTCTACCAAAACAAACAAACAAACAAACAAAAACTATTAGAACTGATAAACAAATTCAGTAAATTCACAGAATACAAAATCAACATAAATCAGTAGTATTTCTATATGGCAACAGTGACCAAACTACAAAAGCAATTTAAAAAATAGTCCCACTTACAATAGCCACAAATAACATTAAATACCTAGGAGTTAACTAATCAAAGAAGTGAAAGATCTCTATAATGAAAACTATAAAACACTGATGAAAGAAATTGAATAAGACAATTAAAAAATGAAAAGATATTTTATGCTCATGATTTGGAAGAACCAATGTTGTCAAAATGTCCATGAAGCAATCTACAGATTTAATGCAATCCCTATCAAAATACCAATGACATTCTTTACAGAAATAGAAAAAAAAAATCCTAAAATTTATATGAAACCAGAAAATACCCAGAATAGCCAAAACTATCCTAAGGAAAAAAAAAAAAAAACTGGAAGAATCACATTTCCTGACTTCAAATTATATTATAGAGCTATAGTAACCAAAATAGCATGGTACTGGCATAACAACAGACACATAGACCAAAAGAACAGAATAGAGAACCCAGAAATGAATCCACACACCTACAGTGAACTCATTTTCAAAAAGGTGCCAAGAACACACACTGGAAAAGACAGTCTCTTCAATAAATGGTGCTGGGAAAACTGGATCTATATACAGATGAATGAAACTAGACCCCTATTTCTCACCATGTAAAAAAAAAAAATCAAAATGAATTAAACACTTAAAGATTTCAAACTATGAAACTACTACAAGAAAACGTTGCAGAAAATCTCCAGGACAGTTTGTCTGGGCAAAGATTTCTTGCATAATACCCACAAGCACAGGCAACCAAAGTGAGAACATATCAAGTGATCAAGTGACAAGTGAGATCATATCAAGTTTAAAAACTCCTGCACAGCAAAGGAAACAATCAACAAAGTGAAGAGATAACCCACAGAATGAGAGAAAATATTTGTAAACTGCCCATCTGCAAGGGATTGATAACCAGAATAAATAAGGAACTCAAACAACTCTATAGGAAAAAATCTAATAATCCAATTTAAAAATGGGCAAAATATTTAAATACACATTTTTTAAAAGAGACATTAAAAACAGACATATGAAAAGGTGCTCAACATCCCTGATCATCAGAGAAATGCAAATCAAAACTACAATGAGATATGATCTCACACCAGTTAAAATGGCTTATATCCATAAGACAGACAATATAAAATGCTGGCAAGAATGTGGAGAATGTGGAACCTTCTTAAACTGTTGATGGAAATGTAAACTGTGCAACTACTATGGAGAACAGTTTGGAGGTTCCTCAAAAAAGTAAATGGTCATGTTTATATCTTATATAAAATATCTGTTTAACATGTTGCCCATTTATAATTGAGGTGTTTATGTTGTTATTCAGTTTAAGAGTCTTTTATATTCTTTGGATAGAAGTTATTTGATATGTATGATACAAATATTTCCTTTCTGTGGCTTGCTTTCTGTTTTGTTTTCTTTTTTAAAATATTTTATTGCACTTTAGGTTCTGGGGTACATATGCAGAACATGCAGGATTGTTGCATAGGTACATAAAGGGCAATGTGGTTTACTGCCTCCATTCTCATCACCTATATCTGGCATTTCTCCCCATATTATTCTTCCCCAACTCCCGACCCCACACTGTGCCTCCCCTAGTCCCCCTCAACAGACCTCAGTGTGTGATGCTCCCCTCCCTGTGTCCCTGTGTTCTCATTGTTCAACACCCGCCTATGAGTGAGAATATGCAGTGTTTGACTTTCTGTTCTTGTGTCAGTTTGCTGAGAATGATGGTTTCCAGATTCATCCATGTCCCTACCAAGGACACAAACTCATCATTTTTTATGGCTGCATAGTATTACATGGTGTATATATGCCACATTTTCCTTGTCCAGTCTATCATCGATGGGCATTTGGGTTGGTTCCAGGTCTTTGCTATTGTAAACAGAGCCGCAATGAACATACATGTGCATATGTCTTTATAATCCTTTGGATATATACCCAGTAATGGGATTGCTGGGTCAAGTGGAATTTCTATTTCTAGGTCCTTGAAGAATTGCCACACTGTCTTCCACAATGGTTGAACTAATTTACACTCCCACCAACAGTGTAAAAGTGTTCCTATTTCTCCACATCCTCTTCAGCATCTGTTGTCTCCAGATTTTTTAACGATCGCCATTCTAACTGTCATGAGATAGTAACTCAATGTGGTTTTGACTTGTATTCCTCTAATGACCAGTGATGATGAGCATTTTTTCATATGTTTATTGACCTCATACGTGTCTTCTTTTGAAAGGTGTCTGTTCGTACCCTTTGCCCACTTTTGAATGGGTTTGTTTGTTTTTTTCTTTTAAATCTGTTTTAGTTCTTTGTAGATTCTGGATATTAGCCCTTTGTCAGATGGGTAGATTGCAAAAATTTTTTCCCATTCTGTTGGTTGCTGGTTCACTCTAATGATTGTTTATTTTGCTGTACAGAAGCTCTGGAGTTTAATTACATCCGATTTGTCTATTTTGGCTTTCGTTGCCAATGCGTTTGGTGTTTTAGTCATGAAGTCCTTGCCTATGTCTATGTCCTGAATGGTTTTGCCTAAGTTTTCTTCTAGGGTTTTTATGGTGTTAGGTCTTATGTTTGTCTTCAATCCATCTGGAGTTAATTTTAGTGTAAGGTGTCAGGAAGGGGTCCAGTTTCTGCTTTCTGCAAATGGCTAGCCAGTTTTCCCAATACCATTTATTAAACAGGGAATCCTTTCCCCATTGCTTGTTTTTCTTAGATTTGTCAAAGATCAGATGGTTGAAGATGTGTGGTGTTGCCTCCGAGGTCTCTGTTCTGTTCCATTAGTCTATATTTCTGTTTTGGTACCAGTACCATGCTGTTTTGATTACTGTAACCCTGTAGTATAGTTTGAAGTCAGGTAGTGTGATGCCTCCAGCTTTGTTCTTCTTGCTTAGAATTGACTTGGCTATGAGGGCTCTTTTTTGGTTCCATATGTAGTTTAAAGTGTTTTTTTCCAGTTCTGTGAAGAGGCTTATAGGTAGTTTGATGGAGATAGCATTGAATCTATAAATTATTTGGGGCACTATGGCCATTTTCACAATATTGACTCTTCCTAACCAGGAGTATGGAATGTTTTTTCCATCTGTACTCTCTTATTTCCTTGAGCAGTGGTTTGTAGTCTTCCTTGAAGAGGTCCTTTACATCCTTTGTTAATTGTTTTTCTAGGTATTTTATTCACTTTGTAGCAGTTGTGAATGGCAGTTCGTTCTTGATTTGGCTCTCTTTAAGTCTGTTATTGGTGTATAGGAATGCTTGTAATTTCTGCACATTGATTTTGTATCCTGAGACATTGCTGAAGTTGCTTATCAGTTTCAGGAGATTTTGGGCTGAGACAATGGGGTCTTCTAAATATTCAATCATGTCGTCTGCAAATAGAGACAATCTGACTTCCTCTTTTCCTAATTGAATGCCCTTTATTTCTTTTTCTTGCCTGATTGCTCTGGCTAGAACTTCCAATACTATATTAAGTAGGAATGGTGAGAGAGGGCATCCTTGTCTAGTGCCAGATTTCAAAGGGAATGCTTTCAGTTTTTGCCCATTCAGTATGATATTGGCTGTGGATTTGTCAAAATTGCATTATTATTTTGAGATACGTTCTGTCGATACCTAGTTCATTGAGAGTTTTTAGCATAAAGGTCTGTAGAATTTTGTCGAAGACCTTCTCTGCATCTATTGAGATAATCACGCGGTTTTTGGCTTTGGTTCTGTTTATATGGTGAATTACGTTTATAGACTTGTGTATGTTGAAACAGCCTTGCATCCCTGGGATGAAGCCTACTTGATCACGATGGATAAGCTTTTTGATGTGCTGTTGCAATCAGTTTGCCAGTATTTTATTGAAGATTTTTGCAGCTATGTTCATCATGGATATTGGCCTGAAGTTCTCTTTTTTTGTTGAGTCTCTGCCAGGGTTTGGTATCAGGATGATGTTGGTCTCATAAAATAATGTGGGAAGGATTCCAACTTTTTGGATTGTTTGGTATAGTTTCAGAAGGAGTGGTAACAGCTCCTCTTTGTATGTCAGGTAGAATTTGGCTGTGAACCCATCTGCACCAGGGCGTTTTTTGGTTGGTAGGCTATTAATTGCTGCCTGAACTTCAGCCCTTGTTATTGGTCTATTCAGGGTTTCGACCTCTTCCTGGTTTAGGCTTGGGAGGGTGCAAGAGTTCAGGATTTTATCCATTTCTTCCAGGTTTACTGTTTTATGTGTATAGAGTTGTTTGTAGTAATCTCTGATGGTGTTTTGTATTTCTGTGGAATCTGTGGTGATATCCCTTTTATCATTTTTTATTGCATCTATTTGATATTTTTCTCTTTTTTTTTATTAATTTGGCTAGTTGTCTATTTTGTTGATCTTTTCAAAAAACCAGCTCCTGGATTTATTGATTTTTTGAAGGGTTTCTTGTATCTCTATCTCCTTCAGTTCTGCTCTGATCTTAGTTATTTCTTGTCTTCTGCTATCTTTTTAGATTTTTTGATCTTGCTCCTCTAGCTCTTTCAATATTGATGATAGGTTGTCAATTTTAGATCTTTCCTTTCTTCTCATGTGTGCATTTATTGCTATAAATTTTCCTCTAGATACTGCTTTAAATGTGTTCCAGGGATTTTGGTATTTTGTGTCTTCCTTCTCATTGGTTTCGAAGAACATCTTTATTTCTGCCTTCATTTCATTGCTTATCCAGTCAACATTCAAGAACCAGTTGTTCAGTTTCCATGAAGTTGTGTGGTTCTGAATTAGTTTCTTAATCCTGCGTTCTAATTTGATTGCACTGTGGTCTGAGAGACTGTTTGTTATTATTTCCATTCTTTTGCATTTGCTGAGGAGTGATTTCCTTCTAATTATGTGGACAATTTTAGAGTAGGTGTGATGTGGTGCTGAGAAGAATGTATATTCTGTGGATTTGGGCTGGAGGGTTCTGTAGATGTCTATTAGGTCTGCCTGGTCCAGATCTGAGTTCAAGTTCTGGACACCTTTGTTGACCTTTTGTCTCATTGATCTGTCTAATATTGACAGTGGAGTGTTAAAGTCTCCCACTATTATTGTGTGGGAGTCTAAGTCTCTTTGTAGGTCATTAAGAACTGGCTTTATGTATCTGGGTGCTCCTATATTGGGTGCATATACATTTAGGATCGTTAGCTTTTCTTGTTGCATTGATCCTTTTACCATTATGTAATGTCCTTCTTTGTCTCTTTTGATCTTTGCTGACTTAAAGTCTATCAGAGACTAGAATTGCAAATCCTGCTTTTTTTTGCTCTCCATTTGCTTGATAAATCTTCCTCCATCCCTTTATTTTGAGCCTATGTGTATCCTTGCACATGAGATGGGTTTCCTGGATACAGCACACCAATGGGTTTTGATCTTTTACCCAATTTGTCAGTCTGTGTCTTTTGATTGGGGCATTAAGCCCATTTACATTTAAGGTTAATATTGTTATGTGTGAATTTGATCCTGCCATTTTGATGCTAGCTGGTTGTTTTGCCCATTATTGATGCAGCTTCTTCATTGTGTCAATGCTCTTTACCATTTGGTACGTTTTTGGAGTGGCTGGTACTGTGCTCCCTTCCTTGTTTAGTGCTTCTTTCAGGAGCTCTTGTAAAGCAGGCCTGGTGGTGATGAAATCTCTGAGCAATTGCTTCTTTGTAAAGGTTTTTATTTTTCCTTCACTTCTGAAGCTTAGTTTGGCTGAATATGAAATTCTAGGCTGAAAGTTCTTTTCTTTAAGGATGTTGAATATTGGCCCCCACTCTCTTCTGTCTTGTAGGGTTTCTGCAGAGAGATCCGCTGTGAGTCTGATGGGCTTCCCTTTGTTGGTAACCAGACCTTTCTCTCTGCCTGCCTTTAGCATTTTTTCCTTCATTTCAACCCTGGTGAATCTGATGATTATGTGCCTTGGGGTTGCTCTTCTTGAGGAATATATTTGTGGTGTTCTCTGTATTTCCTGGACTTGAATATTGGCCTGCCTTGCGAGGTTGGGGAAATTCTTCTGGATAATGTCCTGAAGAGTGTTTTCCAGCTTGGATTCATTCTCTCCATCACATTCAGGTACACCTATCAAACGTAGATTAGGTCTTTTCACATAATCCCATATTTCTTGGAGGCTTTGTTCATTTATTTTCACTCTAATCTTGCCTTCTCATTTTATTTCATTGAGTTGATCTTCAATCCCTGATATCCTTCTGCTTGGCCAATTTGGCTATTGAAATTTGTGCATGCTTCATGAAGTCCTCATGTTGTGTTTTTCAGCTCCATCAATTCATTTATATTCTTCTCTAAGCTGTTTACTCTCATTAGCATTTTGTCAAACCTTTTTTCAAGGTTCTTAGTTTCTTTGCATTGGATTAGAACATGTTCTTTTAGCTCAGAGAAGTTTGTTATTTTGCACTTTTTTTTTTTTTAAATAAAGGTAGGAAAAACAATAGAACAAAACCAAAATGATTCTGAACTCATGCTACTTAAAGACTTAGTGTAAAACTACAGTAATCAAAATAGTGTGGTATTGGAAAAACAAAAAAAAGAAGGACCAGAATAGAGTCCGGAAATAGACTCACACACGTGATCAACTGACTTTCAACAAAGGTGAAAAAACAATTCAATGGAGAAAGATAATCTTTCTTTTTTTTTTTTTTTAAAGAAAGAAAGAAAAAGAATAAAGAAGAGGAAAAAGGAAGAGAAAGAGAGAGAGAGAATGGGAGTATTGCTTTCTTGCCCAGGCTAGAATGCAGTTTAGTAATGGGTATTGAAAACCTCTTTTATACCAATAATTATACTTGATGTAAACAGGAAGGAATAAGGGAAGAAAATAACAAACGAGCAGCCAACCAATATTTCATTTAAACCTATGAAATGCTATGCGATTACTGAGGAGTGATTTACTTCCAATTATGTAGTCACTTATGGAATAGGTGTGAGGTGGTAATGTATGTTTTATGTATTTGAAGTGGAGAGTTCTATAAATGTTTATTAAGTTTACTTGTTCCAGGTCTGAGTTCAAGTCCTGGATGTCCTTGTTAATTTTCTGTCTCGTTGATCTATAAAATCATTAGCTCTTCTTGTTACATTGATCCTTTTGCCATTATGTAATGTCCTTCTTTGCCTCTTTTGCTCTTTGTTGCTTTAAAGTCTACTTTATCAGAGGCGAGAATTGCATCTCCTGCTTTTTATTTATTTGTTTATTTTTACTCTCTGATTGGTTGATAAATCTTCCTCCTTCTCTTTGTTTTGAGTCTTTGTGTGTCGTTGCATGTGAGATGGGTCTGGATGGAGCATACCAATGGGTTTTGGCTTTTTATCCGATTAGAATATATATAACTTTAATACTGGCATTTGATGCTAGCTGGCTGTTTTGCCCATTAGTTAGTGTAAATTTTTCATTGTGTTAATATTCTTTTCTTTTTGATATATTTTTGGAAAGGCTAATATTGGTTGTTCCTTTATATGTATAGTGCTTCTTTCAGAAGCTCTTGTAAAGCAGGCCTGGTGGTGGTGAACTCTCTAAGTACTTGTTTGTTTGCAAAGGATTTAATTTTTCCTTCGATTATAAAGCTTAGTTTGGCTGGATAGGAAATTCTGGGTTGAAAGTTCTTTTCTTTAAGGATGTTAAATATTGGTCCCCACTCTTTTCTGGCTTGTAGGGTTTCTGCTGAGAGATCTGCTGTTAAGTCTGATAAGTTTCCCTTTATGGGTAACCTGACCTTTCTCTCTAGCTGCCCTTAGTATTTTCTCCTTCATTTCAACCCTAATAAATCTGGCAATTATGTGCCTTGGGATTGGTCTTCTTGAAGAATATCTTTGTGGTGTTCTCTGTATTACCTGGAGTTGAATATTACCCTGCCTTGCCAGGTTGGGAAAATTTTCCTGAATGATATCCTGATGAGTATTTTCCAACTTGGATTCATTCTCTTCATCACATTCAGGTACACCTATCAAACGTAAATTAGGTCTTTTCACATAGTCCCATATTTCCTGGAGACTTTGCTCATTCCTTTTCATCCTTTTTTCTCCAATCTTGTCTTCTCGTTTCATTTCACTAAGCTGGTTCTCGACTTCTGATATCCTTTCTTCTACTTGATCAATTCAACTGTTTAAACTTGTGCATGCTTCGTGAAGTTCTCATGTTGTTTTTCAACTCCATCAATTCACTTATATTCCTCTCTAAATTGTCCATTCTCGTTAACATTTCATCAAACCTTTTTTCAAGGTTCTTAGTTTCTTTGCATTGGGTTAGAACAAGTTCTTTTAATTCACAGAAGTTTCTTATCACCCATGTTTTGAAACCTGCTTCTGTTATTGGAACACACTTGTAATCTATTAAGCCTTGTTCCATTACTGATGAGGAATTGCGATCCCCTGTAGAGGTAGAGGCATTCTGATTTTGAGTATTCTCTGCCTTTTTACACTGGTTTCTTCCCTTCATTATATATTTATCCATCTGTTGTCTTTGTAATTACCAACTTTCTAACTAGGTCTCTAAGCAGACGTCCAACTTGTTGATTCCCAGCTGCCAAAATCTGAGCAATCCACTGCGCCGGCCAAAACAGCGGTGTTAAGATTGATGGTGCTTTTCTGCCCGGGAATCTCCGGACTCTGCACCAAAAACTGGCGCGCTAAGGCGCCAGCAAAACCGCCGTGCCAGCCACAAGAGTCGCCCTGGTGACACGTGGGGCTCCTCTGCTGGGAATCTCCTGGTCCGTGAGCAACAAATATTCATCTGAAAGTGTGGTGTCCTTTCATTCTCTGCGCTTTCACTGGGAACTACGAGCCCGAGCTGCTAGTGATCAGCCATCTTGGATCTCTGTCCTATTTTGCACTTTCTGAAGCCTGTTTCTGTCAATTCATCAGACTGATTCTCCATCCAGCCTTGCTCCCTTGCTGGTGAGGAGTTGCGATCCCTTGGAAGAGGAGAGGCGTTCTGGTTTTGGATGTTTTCATCCTTTTTGTGCTGGTTTCTTCCCATTGTTGTGGATTTATCTACTTGTGGTCTTTGTAGTTGGTGACTTTCCGATGGGGTCTCTGAGTTCATGCTGTTTTTGTTGATGATGAAGTTATTTCTTTCTGTTTTTTAGTTTTCCTTCTAACAGGCCCCTCTGCTGCAGGACTGCTGAGGTCCACTCCAGACCCTGCTTGCCTGGGGAGCACCTGCAGCAGCTGCAGAACAGTAAGGGTTACTGCCAGTTTCTTCTCTGTTATCTTTGTCCCAGAGGGATACCCTCCAGATGTCAGTCTGAGCTCTCCTTTATGAGTTGTCTCTTTGGATATACGGAGGTCTGGGAGCTGCTTGAGGAGACTGTCCCTTATAGGAGCTCAAGTGCTTAGTTGTGAGCTCTGTTGTTCTGTTCAGAGCTGCTGGGCAGTTATGTTTAAGTCAGCTGCAACAGAACTCATAACTGCCTTTTTTTCCCAGATGCTCTGTCCTGGTAAGGTGGAGCTTTATTTATAAGTTCCTGACATGCTGCTGCCTTTTTTCAGAGATGCCCTGCCCAGCAAGGAGGTAGCTTAGTCACAGTCTGCAAGCAGAGGCATTGCTGAGCTGCTGTGGGCTCTGCCCAGTTGCTGTGTGAACTTCCTTGTGGTTTTGTTTATAGAGGTATAGTTAGAACTGCATCGGTAATGGCAGTCTACCTCAATAATGGCAGACTGTCTCTGTAATGGCAGACTGCTTCAGTAATGGTGGACTGCCTCGGTAATGGCGGATTGCCTCAGTAGTGGTGGACAGCCTCAATAATGGCAGACGTCCTTCCCCTCACAGAGCTGGACCTTCCTGGGTCCAGCTGTGCTTGCTTTGAAACTCTTAATCCAGAGCGTTTCAGATTGCTGGTCTTTGTGAGGGTGGGACCTGCCGAGCCTGATCACCTGTCTCCCCATTTCAGCCCCCTCTTTTTTTCAGTTGAATAGGCAACTCTGTCTCCCAGGTGTTCCAGGCGCCAGTTGAAATGGCTGCCCAGATTTGTGTTAGTTTTTGTGTGGAGAACTGCTGCATCTCTGTGCTGGAGACTCGTGGTGCTTTTCTGCCTGGGGAATCTCCTGGTCTTTGGGCAGCAAAAACTCATTTGGAAATGTGGTGATCACTCACCCTCTGCATTCTCACTGGGAACTGCACACTAGAGCTGTTCCTATTTGGCCATCTTGGATCATCCACTTCTTTGTTTTCTTAATGGTGTCTTCTGAAAAGCAGAGGTTTTAAATTTTGATGAAGTTTAATTTATAAGTTTTTTTCTTCTATCATGTAAGCTTTTCATGTATATGAAAATTTTGCCATCATTGATGCTGTAAAATTTGTTCCTATATTTTATTCTGGAAGTTTTATTGTTTTAAGTATTACATGTAGGTCTATGATCCATTTTAAGACAATTTTGTGTATGATGTGAGGTAAGGGTTAATGCTATTTTTTTCTATATGGATATTCATTTGAAGCTTTCATGCATATGAAAACTTTGCCATCACTGATGCTGTAAAATTTTCTCCTATATTTTCTTCCAGAAGTTTTATTAAGTATTACATTTAGGTCTATGATCCATTTTGAGATAATTTTCTGTATGATGTGAGGTAAGGGTTAATGCTAATTTTTTTTCTATATGGATATTCATTTGATCCAACACCATTTCTTGAAAAGACTTTTCTTTCATCCGTTAAATTGCTTTGACATCCTTGTTAAAAATGAATTTACCAAATGTATATTCCTCTGATATACACACACACAAAAAGTAAACAATTTTATTTTAAAAATTCAATTTACCATTTACATGTTGATCTATATCTGAACTCTCTACTCTTTTCCAATGATATATATGTATATTTTTTGCCAATATTAATCTACCTTGGTTAAAGAAGCTTTTTAATAAATCTTTAAATCAAGAAGGTAAGTCCTCCATCTTTGTTATTTAGAAAAATTGTTTTATTTTTCTAGGTCCTTTATATTTCCATATACATTTTAGAATCAGCTTATCCATTTCTACAACAAAAAAATAGCCTACTGGAATTTTGACTGGAATTGTGTTGTATCTGTAGATCAGTTTGGGAAGAATTGACATCTTAACAATATTACATTTTCTGATCTACAAACCACATTACTTTTTAAACAATACTGGCTATATATGCAACTTGTTTCCTAAACTGACTACTTTATAAAACCTGTATATAAAAATTGATGTATCCCTTTATTCATTTATTTACTCAATGAGTAAAGTTTAAAGTACCTATTTGGCTCCTTTCTAGGTCCTTGGGATACAGCATTAAACAAAGTGATAAATTCTTGCTCTCTTGGAATTTACAGAGTTACCTTAATAATCACGAACCCAGATTTTGTCAAATGCTTTTTATGCATCTATTGAAATGATCATGTGATTTTTGATTTTAATTCTGTTTATGCAACCCTTTATGATTAAAACTCTCAGCAAAACTGGCATACAAGGGACATACCTCAATGTAATAAAAGCCATCTATGACAAACCCACAGCCAACATTATACTCAATGGGGAAAAGTTGAAAGCATTCCATCTGAGAACTGGATCGAGACAAGCATGCCCACTCTCACCGCTCCTCTTCAACATAGTACTGGAAGTCCTAACCAGAGCAAACAGCCGAGAGAAAGAAATAAAGGGTATCCAAATGGGTAAAGAGGAAGTTGAACTGTCACTGTTTGCTGGTAATATGATTGTTTACCTTGAAAACCCTAAAGATTCCTCCAGAAAGCTCCTAGAACTGATAAAAGAATTTAGCAAAGTTTCTGGATACAAGATTAATGTACATAGATCAGCAGCTCTTCTCAACACCAACAGCAAGCATGTGGAGAATCAAATCAAGAACTCAACCCGTTTTACAATAGCTGCAAAAAAATAAAATACTTAGGAATATACCTAATCAAGGAGGTGAAAGACCTCTACAAGGAAACCTACAAAACACTGTTGAAAGAAATCATAGATGACACAAACAAATGGAAACACATCCTATGCTCATGAATAGGTAGAATCAATATTGTGAAAATGGCCATACTGCCAAAAGTAATCTACAAATTCAATGCAATCCACATCAAAATACCACTGTCATTCTTCACAGAATTAAAAAAAAACTCTAAAATTCATATGGCACCATAAAAGAGCCTGCATAGACAAAGCAAGACTAAGCAAAAAGAACAAATCTGGAGGCATCACATTACCTGATTTCAAACTATACTATAAGGCTATACTCAACAAAACAGCATGGTACTAGTATAAAAATAGGCATATTGACCAATGGAACAGAACAGAAAGCTCAGAAATAAATCCAAATACATCCAACTGATCTTCAACAAAGCAAACAATAACATAAAGTGGGGAAAGGACTCCCTTTTTAACAAATGGTGCTAGGATAATTGGCTAGCCACATGTAGGAGAATGAAAGTGCATCCTCATCTCTCACCTTATACAAAAAATCAACTCAAGATGGATTAAGGACTTAAATATAAGACCTGAAACTGCAAAAATTCTAGAAGATAACATTGGAAAAACCCTTCTAGACATTGACTTAGGCAAGAATTTCATGACCAAGAACCCAAAAGCAAATGCAATAAAAACAAAGATAAATAGCTGGGCCTTAATTAAACTAAAGAGC
Organism: Aotus nancymaae; assembly: GCF_030222135.1. Classification (NCBI taxonomy): domain Eukaryota; kingdom Metazoa; phylum Chordata; class Mammalia; order Primates; family Aotidae; genus Aotus; species Aotus nancymaae. The sequence continues at coordinate 53,107,236 of NW_026988418.1, forward strand.
TTTTGCATGGCAAAAGGAACAGTCAGCAGAGTAAATAGACAACCCATAGAGTGGGAAAAAAAATCTTTAAAATCTGTACATCTGACAAAAAAAGAATATCTAGAATCTACAACAAACAAAAACAAATCATTAAGAAAAAAAAACAATCCCATCAAAAAATGAGCTAAGAACATGAATAGACAATTTTCAAAAGAAGTTACACAAATGGCCAACATATATGTAAGCAAATGCTCAACATTACTAATGATCAGGGAAATGCAAATCA